>NC_084827.1:161261533-161916700 GCF_033115175.1 Lepus europaeus | reverse complement strand
TCTAGGCTCCTAAATACTAAAATTGACTCAAGTTTCCAACATTTTAGTACCATTAACTGCGACTCAGGGGTTTAGCCACCTATATGAGCTCTGAAGCTAAATCTGGTCAAACCATAGCACATACTTTCCCATTTCAGTCCCCCTTTTCTCCTTCTGAGACTACCTCAGTCACTTCTGTTTTATATAATGTTATCAGGTCAATCACCTTGGATCACAGTTCCATCCATGCTCTCCAAAGTTTTTTACTGCCCATCATTTCATAAAGCTAAAAAATAATGGAACACTTTAGCTTGACAATCCAGATCCTCATTCTCTGACCTGAACTTTTTAACTAATTTTTTCCAACTTGTCTGTGTTTACCATGTTTCTGAACACATTGAAATTTTCAAGATTGCTCAAATCCCTGAATGCTGTTCCCTCTGCTAGGATAATTATTTTTTGACCTTCTTCCTTCATATTTATGAGTAGGGATAGGAAAGGGAGGTAGAGCATGCCAATTTTGCCTTCATGGAGCCTCCCCAGATACCCAGTGCAGGGGTTACTTTTCTTCTGAGTTCCATAAAACTCCACATTTGTCAGGTGTCCCATGTCATGTCCAAAGATCTAACATCAGTACAGAAGAAAATACTGTGTCTGGCAGACTAACTGTGAACCTTTTAAGATCTGAAATTGGTAAATATTGAAGAGGAACCAAAGACCAGACACAGTGCCTTGCATTTTGTGGCAGAATATTTATTTTTATTCGTGTCTTCTTTTTTTCTCCCCACTTTGTTACTTCTTGAAGGTGATCTTTGGCAAGACATATAGATGTTAACATAATATTGCGTCAAAATTATCCTATATGAGGCAGGATTTATCAACCTAAGAAAAAGATGTAATTGGGGCTAGACTGGAGGCAAGGTTAGGAACATGATGTTCAAAAGAAAAACCAAGAGGTTCTATGAGAAACAATGATACTTCATGGTGAAATCTGGTGATAGTCATGTCATCAATTTAATTTGCAGCAGTAGGCACTGGTCAAAGTTGCTTCCCCAAAAGAAGGGAAAGCACATGCTGATAGGTTATTTCTCCTGTCATGAGCTGTACACTTTGGGCAGCATTATAGAGTCACCTGCAAGGTACAGCTGGGTCAAGGATTTTTCTCTTTGCTTTGAATAGTTTAAAAGTTTCTTTATGTAAAAAGTCACATAAATAGTATATTTTTAAAGATTTACTTTTTAAAAGAAATAATATTTTATTTATTTAAAACATAAAGAGGGAGGAAGGAAAGGAGGGAGGGAGGGAGAGAGAGAGAGAGAGACAAAGAAAGTGCTCTAGTTCTGACCCACTAGTTTGCTCTTAAAATGCCCTCAACAACCAGGGCTTGGCCAGGCTAGGGGCTGGGGATTTAATAGGGGTCTCCTATGTGCAAAGGTTGAACTATTTGAACCATTATTTACAAAGTGCAACTTTTGTGTTGTTGTGCCCCCCCACAACCTCCTTTCCTCCCACAGCCCTCCCCTCTCCCACTCCCTCTCCCATCCCGCCCTTCATCGAGATTCATTTTCAATTACCTTCATATACAGAAGATCAACTTAGTATATACTAAGGAAGGATTTCAACAGGCTGCACTCACACAACCGCTCAAGGTATAGGGTATTGTTCGACTAGTAGTGTTGTCTTTAAGTTTCATAGTAAAACACATTAAGGACAGAGATCCTACGTGGGGAGCATGTGCCCAGTGACTCCCGTTGTTGATTTAACAATTGGCACTCTTATTTATGACGTCAGCAATCACCTGAGGCTCTTGCCATGAGCTGTCTAGGCTATGGAAGCCCCTTGAGTTCACCAGCTCTGAACTTGTTTAGACAAGGCCATATCACAGTGGAGGTTCCTTCCTCCCTTCGGAGAAAGGCGCCTCCCTCCTTGATGGTCTGTTCCTTCTGCTGGGGTCTTGTTCATCAGGATCTTTCATTTAGGTTGTTTTTGCCACCGTGTCATGGCTTTCCATGTCTGTGAGACTCTCATGGACCTTTTAGCCAGATCCAAATGCCCCAAGGGTTGATTCTGAGGCCAGAGTGCTGTTTGGGGTGTTTGCCATTCTATGAGTCTGCTGTGTGTCCTGCTTCCCCGGCAGGATCATTCTCTCCCTTTTAATTCTGTCCTTCATTATTTGCTTACACTGGTCTTATTTGTGAAATCTCTTCGACACTTACCCTATCTTTTTGATCGGTTATGTATTTATACTTATCACTTTACCAAGTGTGCTGGCATTGGTACATGCCTCCTTAATAAGATTGAGTTGAAATCCCCTGGCACATTTCTAGCTCCACCATTGGAGGTAAGACCGAGTAAGCATGTGCCAACCTATATATCTCCTCCCTCTCTTATTCCCACTCCTATGTTTAACAGAGATCACTTTTCTGTTAATTTTAAGTGCCTATGAATGATTGTGTATTGATTACAGAGTTCAACCAGTGGTATTAAGTAGAATAAACAGAGCAACAACAACAAAAACAACAACAACAAAATACTAAAAGGAATAAAATAGTAAGTTGTTCCTCAACAGTCTAGACAAGGGCTGATCATGTCATTGTCTCTCATAGTGTCCATTTCACTCAATGGGTATCATTTTAGATGCTCGTTGAGTTGCCATCGAGCAGGGAGAACATATGATATTTGTCCCTTTTGGACTGGCTTATTTCACTCAGCATGGTATTTTCCAGATCCTCCATTTTGTTGTAAATGACCGGATTTCATTGTTTTTTACTGCTGTATAGTGTTCCATAGAGTACATATCCCATAATTTCCTTACCAGTCATCCGTTGATGGACATTTAGGTTGATTCCATGTCTTAGCTATTGTGAATTGAGCTGCAACAAATATTGAGGTGCAAATGGCTCTTTTTTTCTCCCTTTGGGTAAATTCCAAGGAGTGGGATGGCTGGGTCCTGTGGTAGTGCTATATTCAGGTTTCTGAGGACTCTCCAAACTGTCTTCCATAGTGGCTTTAGCAGTTTGCATTCCCACCAACAGTGGATTAGTGTCCCTTTTCCCCCACATCCTCGCCAGCATCTGTTGTTGGTTGATTTCTGTATGTAAGCCAATCTAACTGGAGTGAGGTGAAACCTCATTGTGGTTTTGATCTGTGTTTCCCTGATGGCTAGGGATCCTGAGCATTTTTTCATGTGTCTGTTGGCCATTTGGATTTCCTCTTTTGAAAAATCTCTATTGAGGTCCTTGGCCCATCTTTTTATTGGGTTGTTTATTTTGTTTCTGTGATGTTTCTTGATCATTTTATAGATTCTAGTTGTTAATCCTTTATCTGTTGTGTAGTTTGTGAATAACGTCTCTCATTCTGTTGGTTGCCTCTTCATTTTCCTGACTGTTTCCTTTGCTGTAAATAAACTTTTCAATTTGAGGTAATCCCATTTGTTTATTTTATATTTGATTACCCATGCCTCTGTGGTCTTCTCCAGGAATTCTTTGCCTGGTCCAATGTCTTGAGGGGTTTCCACTATGCTCTCAATTAGTTTCATGGTGTCGTGGCGTATCTCTAATTCTTTGATCCATGTTGAGTGGATTTTTGTATAAGGTGTAAGGTAGTGGTCTTGCTTCATACTTTGACATGTGGACATCCAGTTCTCCCAGCAGCATTTATTGAAGAGGCTGTCCTTGTTCCAGGGGTTGGTTTTAGGTCCTTTGTTAAATATGAGTTGGTTATAGATGTTTGGATTGATCTCCGTTGTTTCTATTTTGTTCTATTGGTCTAACCATCTGTTTTTGTACCAGTATCAGGCTGTTTTGATTATAACTGCCCTGTAGTATGTCTTGAAGTCTGGAATTGTGATGCCTCCAGCTTTGTTTTTATTGTAAAGGATTGCTTTAGCTATTCTCGGTCTCCTGTTTCTCCATATGAATTTCGGCATCGTTTTTTCTAGGTCTTTGAAGAATGACTTTGGTGTTTTGATTGGTATTGCATTGAACTTGTAAATTGCTTTTGGGAGGATGGACATTTTGATGATATTGACTCTTCCAATCCATGAGCATGGCAGGTTTTTCCATTTTTTGTGTCCTCTTCTATTTCTTTCTTTAGTGTTTTGTAATTTTCATGATAGAGGTCTTTGACATCCTTGGTTAAATTTATTCCAAGGTACTTTATTGTTTTTGTGGTTATTGTGAATGGGATTGATCTTAGAAGTTCTTCCTCGGCCACAGCATTGTCTCTGTATACAAAGTTTGTTGATTTCTGAGCGTTGACTTTGTATCCCACTACTTTACCAAACTCTTCTATGAGTTCCAATAGTCTCTTATAGGAATTTATTGGGTCCCCTATATATATAGTATCATGTCATTTGCAAATAGGGATAGTTTAACTTCCTCCTTTCCCATTTGTATCCCTTTAATTTCTTTTTCTTGCCTGGTAGCCCTGGCTAACACCAAGTGGCATCTTAATCATGGTTCCAAACACCTACCCCTACTTCTCTAAAATAACAAAAAATCCAGAAGTCAGAATAGCAGGGTTGGTGCAATAACCCTGAAGTCCAAGTTACTAATAACTTGGACCCCACAAGTTCCCTTTTCTGTGTGTGATGAGAACACTTTAGATCTATTCCCAGTATATATCAAGTGTTCAGAAAATCTTAATAACTACAGCCCCATGCTGTATATTTTGTCTCCAGAACTTATTCATCCTACATAACTGCAGCTTCTAGTTTGTAACCAACATCCTTGCTCTTTGATTCTATAAATTTGACTTTTTTTAGTTCATATATATGAGACTATGCAGTATTTTCATTTTTGTGTCTGGCTTATTAGCTAATTGTTCTCCAGGTTTATCCATGTTGTGACACATGGCAGGATATTTTATTCTTTTTAAGGCTGGATAATATTCATATCTGCATATGTATTTCTCACAATGTCTTTTTTAAAAAAATATTTATTTATTTACTTGAAAGTCAGAATTACACAGAGAGAGAAGGAGAGGCAGAGAGAGAGAGAGAGAGAGAGAGAGAGAGAGAGGTCGTCCATCCACTGGTTCACTCCCCAGATGGCTACAACGGCTGGAGCTGTGCTAATCTGAATCCAGGAGCCAGGAGCTTCTTCCAGGTCTCATATGTGGGTGCAAGGGTCCAAGGACTTGGGCCATCCTCTACTGTTTTCCCAGACCATAGCAAGAGCTCGATAGGAAGTGGAGCAGCCAGGACCTGAACCCACGCCCATATGGGTTCTTGGCGCTGTAGGTGGTGGCTTTACCCACTAAGCCACAGCACTGGCCCCTCTCACAATGTCTTTATCCATTCATATGTCCATGGACACCTACAGAGTTTCCATATCTTGGTTATTGTGATTAATGTTGCAATGAACTTGGCTCTAATTATTTTAATTTTGAAGACCTTACAGGACCCACCCCATTCCAGTGAAAGGCTGTAGGTACTAAAGGCATACTCTATTAAGAAATCTTAGAACCCTGTGCCTTAATCTGCTTTCTGTTGCTATAACTGATAGCACAGACTGAGTAAGTCCTAGGAGAAGAGGTTTATTTTGACTCACAGTTCTGGTTCAGTGTTGAGGGATCACATCTGGTCATGGCCTTCTTCCTGGCAGAGTCCCAGTGTAATGCAGGGCATCTTATGGGGAGAGACAGAGAGCAGCTGGGAGACCTAGCCAAGCAGCTTTCGTAGTAGACCCACTCTTGAGATAACCCATTAACCCGTTAACCTGTTAATCACATGAATAGATTAATCCATTCATGAAAGCAGAGTATAATCACCTCTTAAAAGTCCCACCTCTTAATATCTCATAATGAGGATTAAGTTTGACCATGAGTTTTACAGGGGGCAAACCATATTCAACCCATAGCTGTTTGTGTGTGAGACTAAGCAATCTTTTAACAAGCAGAGAAGGTATTATTTGGGCTTTAATTTTGGTAGTCTTTAAGAATGTTGGCCTTTAATTTCTTTGGATTATAGCTAAAGAGGGATTTTAATTTTGGTCTTTAATTGCTCCCTGGGAGTTTAATATTGGGAGACAGATCAAATTCAAGTTTGAGTCACTGTTATCCTGCTGACATTGTATTTTAGGCTTCTTACTTTTATTTGGATTTTTATAACTTCAGATGAATTATATTGTGCATGTTGACTGGTGACACTTTGAGATGGAGTAGAGTAAGGAATGGTTTCAAGCCTAGAGTATTTAATTAATGTACCATTTTAACCTGTTTTAGAGTACTCCAGATCAAAACTTTGACTCTCCACCATGGTTTAGGTAGTGTACATAGTGGAACAGCAGTTGATAAGGGAAGAGACACCTTACTACATCAGTGAGAGTAAGATAGCTTGTGAGAACCCAAGGGAAAAATTAGGCTCTGGTGGACTACTAGTACCTAATAGTTTAAGAAAATAAAATCTTGAGTATATTAGAGGAGTTCGTAACCACTCTTCTTGTTTGCATGAGAACATTTCTCCTGTCCTATCTGAAGAAACAGTAGGGAAGAGCCCACATCCCTTTGTCCACCACAAATGAAGTGATTGTGTGACTGAGTTTCAAGACTTAGAATTCATGACTCAGTCCCCATCTGGATTGTCTTTTCTTTGCTCCTGCCTTTTCCTTTTCTTCTTCTTTTTTATTTAATGAATGCATTTTTACATAGATACAACTTTAGGAATACAGTGGTTCTTTCCCCCTGCCCCCTCCCACCCCTCTCCCTTCCCGCCTCCCATTCCTCTTCCATCTCCTTCTTCATTATGGATCATTTTTAGTATGACTTTAAATATAGAAGACCATCTCTATGCTAATCATAGATTTCAACAATTTGCTCCCACGCCCACACACAACATATAGAGTGCAGTGTAGGGAGAGATATTTGCAGTCAATTTTCATATTGCAATTCAATAGGGACAGAGGTCCTACCTGAGGAGCAAGTGCGCAGTAACTACTGTTGTTCCTTTAACAATTAACACTCTTTTTTTATGACGTCAGTGATCATCCGAAGCTCTTGTCGTGGGCTGCCAGGGCTATGGAGGCCTTTTGTGACCATAGGCTCCGTCGTTATTTGGACACAGCCATAAGCAAAGAGGATGTTCTCCTCTCTCTTCAGAGATGGGTGTCTCCTTCTTTGATGACCATTCCTTTCCTCTGAGGACTCACAGAGACCCTCTATGTAGAATTTTTTTTTTCCCACAGAGTCTTGTCTTCTTTACTGAGCTCATTTGGTTTTGCCTATTTCCTGGAGGCTGTCCAGAGAACTGACTTTCTCCTTCCTGAGTATCAGGGCTCATGAAAAAGAGCGAGAGTGTGTAAGGATAAGATAATTCTCCACTCAGAATTCAGAAACTCTCTTGTGGTTGTGAGCCTGCGCCATACTACCCTAAATAGCTTTATTTGCCATCAAGCTAACATTTTGATCTTTCCGTCATCTGACTCCTGTGTCTAAGTTTCCACTGTTCCAAAGTTGAGGTAGTGGTAGTGGTGGGAGAGATGAGATTACTTATCACCTCTAAGTTCCAACCAAATATTAGTAAGAAAACTGTTTTTCGGTTCAGTAGAAGATTCCCTATGAAGGGGCTGACAAGCCATTCTTCAAGGGCAAAGCCAGGGCTGTAGAGGACAGGTGAAATCAAGAAAAAAATAAAGGAATCCTCAGGGGCAGCAAGGATGGGGAAGGCCCATGGAGGATGAAGATTCTGGGCTGATAGGTAACTCAGTGAAAAAAGCAGTGAAATGTATTAAATATAGTCTGGAGTAAATTGTTGTCTCTGAATGTTTAATAACATTTTATTTCTCATAATATAGGACCATCACAGCTCCCCAAGTGCAGAATGCCAAAGAGATGCATGTATATGAGGCACTTAAGAATGATCTGTTGAATATACTAAATGCTGGTGAAGAGTTCTGTCTCATAGACTTAACACGAGATCTAGCACAGTAAAGGGTTGCATCGAAGAAAACAAGGCAAAACCAAAACCCTAACTTTCCAATTTAAATAAATATTATAAGCAGGACTCACATAACACTTTGCAGGAATAAACAGGGGGTAGTTCGAGGTACTCTAACAGGAGATGTTTGGAAAGAATGAAAGAAAATATTCATATATATATATATATATTTATATGCATATATATATATAAACTATGATATGCATTTAAATTTTTAAAAAAAAACCTGTTTCATCAACATTTTAAACTAAGCATGAGGAAAGTATCCTAGACTGACCCTAGGTGAGATTGCACATAGAGGAAAATTCAAAGTATTTCCTCCATGCTAAATGGAAAATTGTAAGGGTCAGGAATGCCAGGTTAAAAGACAAAAAAGAGGAAAAATCTAATCAGGAAATTCGAAAGTTGAGATTTAGTGAATTAACTCACCCTGATGACTCATCCCAGATGTATTAAGTTTTCACATTTAACAGCCTCTTCATTGAAAATACTAAATACCATCTGTCTCTTGCAGATGAGTTAATGTTACCCTTAAAACCTTAAAGTTCACATTTCCTAATTCTTTGTTTGGAAATAAATAACCTTTATGTTGCAGTGGCATGGTCTTGGGAATGTAGTTTCTTGGCCCAACTGGGAGGAATAAATAAAAATTAAAAAAATCCAAAACAGAGCTCTTGGGTTGTGAAATGTTCTGTGGGTCAAAGAAGTTTGGTTCTGGGTATAAGCCGCTTCAACTGAATTTGTCCCTGGGCTTCTTTTTTAGGATTATATTACTCGCCTGTTTAGCCAAATCTCAATTCTTCATTTTAGTTGAACCCACATGCTAAGCTGAAATGGGAAATACCTGTCGGGCCCAATCATGATTCTGGGAAACGACTTCCAAAGGGCCAAATAATAGCCCTTGCATTTATTCCTATCCCCTTTCCTCAATAACACTTTTTTTTAGAGTAGAAAAATACTATTTGGTTTGCGCAAGAGTTTGACCTTGCACATTTTAGGCCCATCAAGTAGGAACTGGGAAGAGAAGGCCTAGCAGCAATCTTAATACAAATATAAGAAGGATCATGATGGATAATAAAAGGGAGAAAGGATGGCTATGCTTTGGGGACCCCAGGAACAAAACCGTGTACACAGTTAAACCATGAATGTAGCAGGGATGTAGACTGGATCCCATCCCAAGGTTTGCTTCCAGTTAGAGCCTCGTTCCTAACTTGCCTGTGACTCTGGGCAAGGAAGAGGACTCAGTTCTCTCTTCCTCAAGTGATGAGATAGGACCATGTTGCTTTTACAACAGTGCATAGATTGCAGAAATGCAGAATGCATGAATAAAAAAGTTAATTTTGGAGCAAATATTCATGTCAAGTGGTTAGTGTGGTTGTAGCCCCAAGATAAATACTCTGAGGTCACTTAGTGTTTTGTTTTGACCCAGGCTCTCTGTATTGGAATTCTTAGCATTCCAAGGCTCCCCAAATTGGGCCCTAATGTGTCTTTCCAATTTCTGCTGTCACTTTTTTCTTGCACAGGGGCTTTTCTTTCTCTGCAAATGTTGATATATTTCTTCCTTTCCTTGGTTCATGTTGCTCTCTCTAGTATTTTTTGCCTTCTACCTCTGCTTACCAATATCCTACTTCAAATTCCAATCATGAATGCATGTTCAATATGTCCTTCCTCATATTACCCCAATTATCCCTTTCTAACAGTTTAATATGACTTATCTTCCCCTAACTCAGGGCTTCTTAACCTCAACACAATTGACATTTTGGGCCAAATATTTTTTTTTTCCCTGGGGACTTGAGTTGTGGCTATATTGTTCATTATAGGATGTTTAGCACCATTTCTGGTCTTTACCCACTAGATACCAACAGTACTCCCTCTCTTCCAAGGAATAGCAATGAAAATGTCTTTAGAGATTGGCAATTATCCCCAGGTATGGCAAAATCACCTTCCATGCCACTCACAATAAGAATGGGTTCAAAGCCTGCAGACCTGAGTTTAAAACCTGGCTCTTTGACTTCTTGCTCTATAACCTTGAAGCAATTATTTAATGTCCCTGAAATTTGCTTCCTCATGCACAATGTGAGAATAATCTTTTCTGGCTGGCAGACTTTCAGGGATTATGTGAGTTTTAGGAGTGGTGTAGACTTGTCTGGGATTGTTCCTATGAAGGGCACCCCAGAAGCCAGTTGCAGTGGCTCAAGGAGCCTTTGAGAGAGAATTACTCCTCCAGAAAGCACTTGGACACATATCAATAACAAGAGCAACATCAACACTAACAACACACTCACACAGAGGTTACTACTATTCATCCTTCTGTGCTGCAAGCACATTATATAAAGTGCTCTTGCTAAAGGTAATGGCTGGATAGTCAGGAGTGATTCTGAGAACACTTTGGTGATTCATAGTCATTCAGTGTCTGGCACAGCCCCAGTCATCCATGACTGCATTGTTGGTAGCAAAAGAACTGTGACTAATGCTTATAGAACCATTTCTACACTATGTTATTTGTCACCTGTGTCACTGCTGTGGGATCCCTCCCTTCTCCCCTTGCAAATGGGATGGAGTTATCCTCCCCTACTTCACCCAACTGTCTGATGTATTGTGGGAGCAGGAGGGCTCGAGTGGAGAGGGATGGTGAGCTATGCTCAAGGAGTAGTAGTGTCCAGAAACAGCACAGTTGGTTTGAAGCCCTTGTAGCTTTTGTGCTCTGTGGAGCAGCAGGACAGGCAGATGTGTGCAGACTGGGCAGCAGTGGTGAGCTGCAGTGTGCAGCAGAACCAGCACTGCCTTGCCTAGGGGCACTCTGGTGTGGTGGTTCAAAGTCTTGAGGTCTGTGAAATGTACCCCAAGGACCCTCAGAACGATGCAGGGCTCTGGTCAGCAGCAGGGGACCTGCATTCTCACAAAGGAAAAACAGTGCTGCTTACAGGATATGAGTTATTATAAGTATTAGGTACTGCTAAGATGTATGTATTTAGTCCTATTTTTTGAATTCAGAAAATTGGTTTAAGCCCTAGTATTGTTAGTTTTCTTACTCTTGCTTTTACGATAGGTGGAACTCTTCTGGAGCAGTTCAAGTCCCCCATCATCTTCACTTACCCATAGGGCCAATCATGCTCAATATTTCTATTGGGCTGATATAACCCTAGCAATTGGTTGCCAATTAAGTCTATGGGAAAAAAAGCACAGCTATGGAAATTTTCATTAACTTATCATACTAGATAAAGTGTCAAATGTTATACTTCAAGTGACATGTCATGTGGAGCTTTTAACTTTCTAACCTTCCATGTAAAGATGATGTCAACATTGACATTGTAACTCATGTACACACCTGTACTAAAGAAGCCGTCCTGGGGCCGGCGCCATGGCTCACTTGGTTAATCTGCCAGCGGCGCCAGCATCCCATATGGGCGCTGGGTTCTAGTCCAGGCTGCTCCTCTTCCAGTCCAGCTCTCTGCTGTGGCCCGGGAGGGCAGTGAAGGATGGCCCAAGTGCTTGGGCCCTGCACCCTCATGGGAGACCAGGAAGAAGCACTTGTCTCCTGGCTTTTGATCAGCGCAGCACCGGCCTTAGCGGCCATTTGGGGGGTGAACCAACGGAAGGAAGACCTGTCTCTCTCTCTCTCTCACTATCTATATCTCTACCTGTCAAATAAAAAAAAAAAAAAAAAAAAGAAGCTCTCCTGTGGCCTATATTCTTCACAGTATTGGTGATTGGATTTGGAAAACGTTACTGTATGCTCAGCCATAGTCTTCTAAAAGGTATGCCTTTTAACCGAGTAGACTGGCTCAAGTTTATTCAATACAGTTTATGCATCATGTGATTGCTATTGCTTCAACTGGCCAGGTATTTCTGGTTTTCTACTTTCTGGATACATGTTGGAATTGCATTGCTTTCTGCACTTCTGATAGGGGTGTTACCATGTGACTAGTATTGGCCAATGAATAGTAAGTATAACAGATGAGTTTCACTTCCAGGCTGTATTAGTCAGTGTTTTTCATTATTGTAGCAAAATATCTACAGCAGGCTACCTTTGTGATGAAATGAAGTTCATTTTGTCTCAAGTGTAGGCTGGCCTCACTGATCTGGCCCCTGGTGAAAATGTTCTTACTGGCAGAGTCCATCACATGGACTGATGGAGTAGCACATCACTGGATAGAGGAAAAGAACACAAATGTCTATCTGTGTCTATGTCTAAGCCACAACGATGCAATCATAGAACCTCCACCGTACAACCTAATCCAATCTAATCACTTCCCAGAGACCCTGCCTTTAAATGCTACAATTGGATTAAATTTCTACCTTTTGGTGCAATTAATGTAAGACTTTGGGTGCTAAACCCCTGTAAGAGTTCATGTGCTAAATATTCAAACAATAGCACTGGCTAAGACATTTGTGGTTGGTATAAAACAGCAAGAGCTATCTTTCCCTATGCTATGGTGATAGCAATGCTCCAGACAGTGTCTGCCTCATTGGCCTTCCTTTTGTCGTGAGGATAATAACAGGACAGAACTTGTAGCCAAGCCATGAAGGATATGTTTCATAAACAAGCAATAAATCCTCATTGTTTTAGGCTTCTGATGTTTGGGGAGGACAGGGCTCTTCTGGAAGCACAATCCTGCCCATACTGAATCACAAATGCCAGCACTTTTGACCCAGTCTCCTTTCTCTCATGCCAGTGGAAGCCCAGGACAACTCCAAATTCTGCAAGACGTAATTCGGAATCCTTATACTTCTTCCATATACTTCTAATTTCCACTGACCACACTGAAGCTGCCTAGATATTAGAAGGTCTGGAAAATCTTCTATTCTCAGCATATGTTTACCCTAATATAGTCACATGTGAGAAAGCATATGTTTAAAGATGACAGGGACCCTGGAGCACATTCAGACCACTGGTATTGGGAACCTTCCATTATATCTCAATTTGCATAATGATACCTTACTAGGATACGGTGATTTTTATTTACTTCAAGGCACTGTCACATAAATTATCCCATTTGATGTGCTGGTAGTTTTAATCTGGCTGGTTTGGCTTTCATTACAAAGGGAAAGGTCACAGCCAGTTGGTGGCAAAGAGGTAGAATCCTTCCAGATCTTTGTTTTCACTTGATGTGGTTCCAAGCCCATGCTATAATACAGGGCACTGGGCAAAGATACCAGGCAGGCGACCCAGGGCCCTCTGAGGGATCACTGTGTCACCGTACTTAGAGACGGCTGGTGACACATGCTCATCAGAAAGCTGACCGCCAGCCCTATCCCTTGAACTAGGTTGGTAGTTCAATTTGATCTCTTATGGCATTCATGACCAAAATGACATTGTCCCTACTTTTGCCACTAAACTGAAGTGGTCACTGGAGATACCTATAGTACTAGACTTTAGGATTATTCTGGTCCAGAGTTTTTCCAAGTACAGATCCACTTGTTGCAAGAGCATTTTCCTCTCACTTTGTCATCCTCCTTTCCTAGTTCATTCCACTGCTCAGTCACTGCTTGTCCTCTCCTTTTCCTGTCTCTGTCTTTGTCTTCACTCCTGTCATCCACATTATGGAATATAATTAGTTTTCTAAGTCCCAGAATGATTTGAATGATTTTATTCTTTTTTTAACGATTTATTTATTACTTTATAAGGCTGAGTTAGAGAGAGAGAGAGAGAAACTTCCATCTGCTAGTTCATTTCCCAAATGCCCAAGGGCCACAATGGCTAGGGCTGGGCCAGGTTGTAGCCAGGAGCTTGGCGCTTCTTTTGGGTCTCTCATGTAGGTGAAAGATCCAAAGTACTTGGGCCATCTTCTGCTGCTTTCCCAGGCATATCAGCAGGGAGCTGGATTGGAAGTGGAGCAGCCCGAGCTCAAACAGGTGCCCATATGGGATGTTGGCATCACAGGCAGCTGCTTAATTCACTATGCTAGAATGCCGCCCCCCTCCCAGCATTATTTTATACATGGGTGGTTGAGCCAGGTGCCCACTTAGCATGTTGTCCCTTTCATAAGATTCTTGACAATGATCTGACCTCTGTTTCAGTGCCCTGTGCTTCTTGATTCCTAATTGATAGCTTTAGTAATGATATAGTTTTCCACTTTTTATTATTAGTGAGATAAGCAAACAGGCTACTCTGCCTGAGAATCTCTAATTGACTCAGACATCTCCAACTCCTAGCTAATGATTTTCTCTGACTTTTAGAACCCACAAAGCCTCAGAGTCTGAGATACCCTTAAGGACTTTGAGTGTAAAATTTGAGTTTGAATAAACTAATGTGAAGTGGGGCCCACACCAAGTGTGGTATGTAGGAGAGTTTTACACACATTGTGGAGACCCTACTGGAGAGATGGTTGGCAGTTGCTCTCTGAAGCTCCCTGCTTCCTCCAAGACAGTGCTTTTGAATGGCCTGTGACCTCCACGCACTCCCAGCAGGCTGACCTGCTCACTGGCCTGCAAATACCCCTGTCCTCTCCTTTACCTACAACTTTCCCAAAACTCCCTCTGTATCATCTCCCCTGGCTTCTCTCTTCTATCAGAATGACCCGTATTCTTGCCTTTACTTCCTATCCAACCTCACAACATACAAAAATCTTACCAACATGAAAGCAAGAACCAAATGTGACATCTTTTTTTTATGTATAAATCCTCCTCTCTCCCCGCCAGCACAGTGCCTTGTATTCAAAATGGCTTTGTACTTCCTGAAAAATGAGAGTACTATTTATGACCTAATTCAAAGGTGAGGTCACTCACAATAGGAGTTGCACACAAAAGAAGCAAGTCCAGCCAGCACCCTTATGACTAAAGACTACAGCTCAAGAATCAGCCTGGATAGAAATGTTCAGGAAAAAAGGTGAAGCCATGTGATGGAAAAGGCAAAATGGATGGCTGAGTAGCTGAGGAGGAGGAAGTCATTGCAAGAATTTTGCTGAAGTTCTGAAGTTCTTTATTTGCCAACAAATTGGTTAAAAACAAGAATAAAACAGAACTCCCATGCTCAGGTCTACATCTTATCCATTACCCAGGTAGGCAGTCCCACCAGGCTGGAGGCCAGGAGGCCCATGCTGTGTCTTCTGGTGTCCCCTGGTAGAGCATGGCAAACAAGGACCCATGTGTAAGCTGATTCCCCCCATTCCCAAGGGGCATTCCCCTGGCTCTGGATACAGCCAGGGAGAGCAACAGTACAGGAAGTAGAAGAATCAGTCAGTAAGGCCCTGGTCTGCAGGATGTCCTCAGGATGGGTTTGGTGTTGGTGCAACTGTCAGGAAAGTCAGGGCAGCTCCAGGCCTGCTGTGCCCTGCCAGCTGCTGACTTCTAAGGAAACACCCCTGAGCCACCTGCTAACACGAAGTGGCTGTGAAACTGTCAACATTCCTGCCTAATGCCATTTTGTTACTGAAGGTATTCTCTTTTCATAATTCCCTGGTTCAATATTTCTTTGATTGTGAGGGACATGTGGGGGGTGGAGTTGAAGACATTTTGCCTGATGGTGGGAGGATGGGCTGAGTGTGTGTGCACATCCACTGCCTCCAACCCACAGGTACCTCATCTAGCGTCACCACCTCTCATCCTCCTTTGCAGAAAGTTCTAAACCCTCAAATAGCACATTATGATCCATGGCCTAATGGTATCACTCTGGCTAATGGCAAAATTCACCCAAAAGGGAAATCTTTGAGTAGTTCAAGACAGTTCTGGGCATGCAGGGGCTACTCAGCAATATTTGTGAATGGACCCGTTATACAACTTCATCACCTGGAATTAATAGAATTCTGTAAGTCTCACTCTACTGTGGCAGGAAAATGAATCCCAAGGGTTTGTAATTAAATTGGGAGAGATGATGGCAGTCCATTGTTCTATGTAATTCTATCTGTGCATACAAACAAGCATGGAAACTTATGCTGTTAAACAGATGCATACAATCTCAATAAAGTGCCTGATGATTTTTGTTTTAAGCACTCAAATCTTTTTGTCTGACCCCTGTGTGGGTGGCAGATGTTTAATGGAAGCACATATTAATAAGAACTAACATTTATTGAGAACTTACTATGCGCTGGGCGTGTTAACTCCTTTAACTCTCACAACAAATGTGAGAGAGAGAAGAATGACAGAGGGAAGCTGAGCAATGGACACTGGCTTTTTTTAGTGAAGGGCCTGCCTCTGAATCCAGACAGCCTGCATTCTGAGCTCATGCTTGTAATTACTGAGCTGTTTAAGAAAAATACATACTGCTGGCACCGTGGCTCAATAGGCTAATCCTCTGCCTGCAGCGCCGGCACACCGGGTTCTAGTCCCGGTTGGGGCGCCAGATTCTATCCCGGTTGCCCCTCTTCCAGGCCTGCTCTCTGCTGTGGCCCGGGAGTGTGGTGGAGGATGGCCCAAGTGCCTGGGCCCTGCACCCCATGGGAGACCAGGAGAAGCACCTGGCTCCTAGCTTCAGATCAGCGTGGTGCACCGGCTGCGGTGGCCATTGGAGGGTGAACCAATGGCAAAGGAAAACCTTTCTCTCTGTCTCTCTCTCTCTCTCACTGTCCACTCTGCCTGTAAAAAAAAAAAAAAAAATACATACATTGCTGCTTATGCTGTCTTGATCCATTTCAAACTGATATGAGAAAATTGATTGTATTCCCTTGTGACTCGGGGGAAGGGTTGTTCTTAGCTTCTGCTTTCTGAAATGTGGTGTTAGGAAGCATAGGGCTAATGCTGGCTCCCATGTGGAGCTTTGGTTTGTAGCGTCTATCCATGCATGCAGAGAGCATGCTCAGAAAGAAAGAGTGCACTGATTCAAGATGAAATGAGACTCATATGCTGCTGTTGGGAGAAGATTAAATGTGCTCACGAGGAAAGAGTAGCCAGGACCATAATTAATGAAGAAATAATCACTCTGGGGCTTAAGTGAGACCTACTTCTTTGATTACAAGTGCAACCATTTGACCAGAGTTGGCAGAACGTTTGGGCCTATTCTGAATATCAGTGACACGGTTTCATCTTTGTGTTGTTGTTATGTTTGGTCAATTTATCTGTCATTTCCAGAGAACTTCTTAGGTTTTCTTTTTCCCGTCTTTGTGCTTTCAATTGGTCTTAATCAGCAGCAACGTGCTGACTCAGCTTTTCATCTGAATTTATTCAGCTGGTGCAAAGTTTCTGTGACTGGGTTGCATTTACATTTTTATCACTGTCTCACTGTCTCTTAAACTGGAATAATTTATCATGTTCTT
The DNA here is from genome assembly GCF_033115175.1 of Lepus europaeus. Lineage (NCBI taxonomy): Eukaryota > Metazoa > Chordata > Mammalia > Lagomorpha > Leporidae > Lepus > Lepus europaeus. The sequence continues at coordinate 161,899,594 of NC_084827.1, read as the reverse complement.
TCCAGCCCCTCCTGCCCCCAACTCCTGAATCCCATCAGTTTACTGAATTGGAGTGTAATTTTTGCTTTTATAACCAAACTTTGGCTGTGCCTGCCTTCTCTCATGAATTTCTGACACCCTCTCTTTTCTGTCAGGGGAAACTTTGGGACAAACATTTTTTTGTCATAACAATTTAGCTTAGATTTGTTGCAGATTTCTTAGTATAGAGTCCTTGTTGAAACATGTGGATTCTATAAAAAATTAACTGGCTGTAAAATTAAGGATTTCTGGTTAGGAGTTTGAAGTGTTCCTTATAAATGTGTACTCTCCATCTATCTATCTTTATTGAAGAGATCAAAAAGTGACAGTAAACTCCAAGGAGATAATCTCTGCATTGGGGATTCCTTCTCTCAATAATTTCAGTGTTCCAGTGTGAAAATAATAGTTCTGATATAACTAACAAATTGTGGTCATGGAAAGAAATTCTTTCACTCATGCCAATTAACTAAGACATTATTGCTTAGATATACACATGCATGCTCAGACATACACTGGCGTATCAGACCTGAATGAAAATTAGTTCACCCCTCTGTCAGTTAAGAAAAGACAGGAATGAACAAACACATGCCCATGCATGGACACAGCTCAAGCTAAAGCATTGTAGTGCATGATATTAGAGAGCTACAAATGTCTCCTTAAATTGCAAAACAAGCTACCTTGTTACCTTATTAAAAGATTCACCTTGGGTTCCATTAGAATGTAAGCTCTTTTTCATATTTAAAATAGATTTTGAATTACAAAAACCATGAAAATCACTGAGTCTCTTCCAGGGACCTGCTTTAGGGTTAGGGTCATTGAGATTTATGACCCTAGGAATGATAGTAAAATATTCAACTAAAAATTACTGGGTGTGTTTCCTTCCCAATCCCAGGCTACAACTTGCCTGGATCTGAAACCTACTGCACATTGGATTGTAGAGAGTTTAACTTCCTAGCTCCAGAGGGTTCCCAGATGGGAAATGAATTTTTTTCTGGGGGAGATCGATAAATAGCCAACAATAGTGTGATAGCTCTGACTTTAATATGTCAGCTTGGCTAGGCTGTGGTGCTTCATTGTTTGGTCAAACACTCATCTAGATATCACAGGGAAGATGTTTGTAGATGTGATTAATATTTAAATAAGTAGATTTTGATTAAAGCCGTTTTCTTGACTCAAATAATGAGGTTGGGCCTCATCCAATCAGTTGGAGGTTGTAAGGATAAAGACTGAGGTTTCTGGAAGAAGGAATTTTGCATCTTGGTTGCAATACAGAAACTGCCTCAGTTTCTGGCCTTCTCTCCTACTCTACAGATTTCAGACGTGCCAGTGCCCACAACTGTGTAAGCAATTCTGTCTTCCCTCTACCCCCAATTGTTGGTTCTGTTTCTCTGGAGAACCTTGGCTGATGAGAATGGCAATAGATTCTCTATTCAGTTTCCCCACAGAAATGACACCCCTCATCCAAAAAACCAATCTGGCGTTTCTCACCCCAACACTCTCTGTCATTCCTTCTAATGAAAGTGGTGGTGTACTTTTCTGTTGTCAGATCCAAAGTCCAATTTGTAGCAGTAGGTTTTTAATGGGAAAGTGTGAGATCTGTCATTTCCTTGGACAGATGTCAACTCTGAACAACCCTGCACTTGGCTTACAAACAATCTCTCCCATGAAGCCGTCTATTACTTTCCCAGGGCTACATTTTGCTCCCCTTGCCTCTGGTCCCATAAAACTCTCTGCCAATGTTGTTATCACTGTTTAGATGTTGTTGTATAAATACATATACTTGTATCTCTCTCACTTATCTGAACTTTTAAATTAAATTTAATTTTTTATGTTGTTGATGGATACAGCAGGACTTTCTCAAAGTATGTGTGCTTATGTATGGCCAATGAGTGAATGAATGGAAGGATGACTGGATTTTAATGGCTCCATGTCATTTCTAGAAGATTCACTCAGTATACCTAAGGTAGATTACAAAGAACATGGACATTGGACGTCAATGACTTAGCCTTTGTTCCTGGCCTTTCATTTTTCTAACCTTGGTGAATTCTCTCAATCATGTTGGCATTCCTGTCCTAATCTGTACAATGGAAATCATAGATTACACCTGTTTCACTGGATTATTATAAAGATTAAATGATACAAATGTTTAAGATAGTCCAGAAAATGGGGGGTATAATTGTCCATTCCCATCTCCTCTTTCACTAAGGATTTGTTCCAACAAGTTTTCTAAACTTGAGTCTTCAGTACAAGCCTGGGCTCTGGCTGCTTCCTCGGTTCCCATATCTTCTTTTACTTGCTGGGAGGAGGACATGTGCATATCGGACCCTGACTCAGTGGAGGCTCAAGGTAATTTCTCACTTCTGGGGCTCTCTTGTTTGGACTCATCAACTCATGGTGGGCAGTGTCTGATTGTCGAGGCAGTGAAATTATTTTGTTTACCCTCAGGGATCCTCTAGATTAGTGATTCTCTACAGGGCTGATTTTGTTCCCCAGGGTATATTTGGTAATGTCTGAAGATAATTTTGATGCCATAATTGGGGTGGGTGAAATGCCATTGGGATTAGTAGAGGCCAGCAGTTCTGTTAAACATCCTCTAATGCACAGAATGTCCCTAGACAACAAAGAATTGTGTGAGCCAACAGTAGCTCTAGGGTTGAGAAATCATGCACTAAGAGATGGTAGACACGTCTATCTTCAATCCACAAAGGAGGGAAAAAAAAACAGTCATGACTATATATCAAAACAAATATAGTTACATTTCCATGAAGAGTTCGAATGAAGGACTGGGCAATGGTGGAAATTTATTAGCATTATCTGGCCTTTTTGGATATAAAAGAGTGAGTGTATTAACATTTGTCACAACTTTTAGTTTTATTAACAGAGGAAGATGCTCAGCAGCTTGTGGCTAAAAGTGCCATCTCTGCATTCAGACTTCCATGGCTCTGCCACCTGCCAGCTGCATGATGTTGCATAAGTTACCTGACCTCTCTGTGCTTTGACCTCACTGTGGAATGGAAATTGCACCCACCTCTTAGAATTGCCATAAGAAAAGGTGATATAAAAAAGGAAGCAGCTGCCTTTAACAACCCTGGATCTGCAATTTTCTAGCTAAATAACCCTGGGAAAGTAAATTAACATCTTTAGGATGCAAGTGAAACACCTGCAAGTTGGAAATACTAATGTTATATTTCACAGAGTTGTTATAAGCATTGCATGGCAGCATATACAGAAAGTGACATTGTACTTGGTTTTGAACTGCCAGTAAATGGTAGTTAGCTTTTGTTCCCTGAGTTGCTGCTTTGTAGGATTGGAAAGGAGTATTAAATGAATTGCTCACTGGGTGAAAGGTGTGGCTCACTCAAGGGGACTCAGTGGTTGGCTGTGGTTGCCACTGTCTGGACTCGGCATCCTGCCTTCTGGGTGCAATATAGGGAAGAGAGTCCTCTGTAGATAAGGAGCTGCAATCAAATGAAAGCAACTCCAGCACAGTATTATCTTAAAGGGCTAAGGAGAAACATAGGGTGTGGAAAAGATAATTCCTTCTCCCATTCCCATCACCAGCAACACACTCATATTCCATTATTTTTCATGATACTCTGAAAGTCAAGAGTGGGAGATTTGCTTAGGAACAGTCCACATGGGGGTGTTTTGGGAAAGAAACCTTTCACTCAGCAATGCTAACTTCTCAGTTAAACCTTTGGAGCCATGATTCTGTCATTGACGAGGCTGAGTAACATTTCCCTTGGGCTTCTGGACAAGCTCTGAGCTGCAGCTAAGGAGGTCGTGTGAACCGTGCCTAATTGGTTGGCATGAAGAGCAGTGGCCAACCAATCTGTCCCTAGGTTTAGGCTTGCCTAAGGCAATTATAGGCAAATTAAAGTATAATTTTGTAGATAAATGAGATCAGGACTACATGCACTTGCCTGGTAACTTTTGACTAATAAGACCTACTCTGTATTGAGGCAGAAGATGGATGGGGTGAGCTCCGGAATTTTATTTTTGTAAGGGATTACAACCAGTACTCATCATAATTCACGGTCATGCCTTACGTTATGTTTGGGATATGTAAAAACTGTGGGATGGTGAAAATTAATCAGAAATCATCTAAAGTGCTTGAAAGAAATGGAGATGTTAGAAATAGGCCCCAATGCACAAATTACACCATCCATATCCCGTACAAAAATCCTGTTCATTTCATTTGGACCTCTCAAACAAAACAAAGCAAACAAGAAGAGCCTATAAAAAGATCACACATATTTTAAAAATACCCAAATAGAACACAAAAATGAAAGAGAAAATTGTCAAAATTAATGCTAAATGTATTCTAGACACAAATTAACAGACTATTATTGGACTGGAAATATATATGAATAAATTACCCACAATGAACACAAAAATATGAGGTAATTTGCAAAGTTTGTTAATAAATATGAAGATATTCAGAAGAAATTCTAATAGGGGAATATGGAGAGGAAACATATGGGTCTTAAGGGGTTATGAAGGTCTGGAAAGAGAGAATGGACTAGAAGGCATATTTAGTGAAATAATTACAGAAAACTTCCCCAATTTGGAGAAAGAAAGGGATGTCCAAGTTCAGGAAGCGCATAGAAGTCCAAATATACATGACCAGAAAAGATTTGTCATGACACATTTTAGTCAAACTTTCAACAGTAAAACAAGGATTCTAAAATGTGCACGAGAGAAATGTGATTACTTTCAGAGGCTCTCCAATTAGATTCACAGTGAACTTCGCATCAGAAACCCTACAGGTTAGTAGAGAATGGAAAGATATATTCCAAATCTTAAGAGAAAAAAAAAAACTGTCAACCCAGAATACTGTACCATGCAAAGCTCTCATTTATGAATGAAGGTGAAATGAAGACCTTCTAAAAAACAGAAATTGAAAGAATTTGTCACCAGTCATCCAGCCTTACAAAAGATATTTAAGGACATGCTACACACAGAAACACAGAAACATGGTCATCACTATAAAAGAAGGGAAAGGCAGAAAAATCTCCCAGTAAAAGTACAAAGGAAATCCAAAGTAACCAATAGGAATATTTATGGAAAAATTGCAGGGCCAGACTGTTACTTATCAATAGTCTCCTTGAATGTAAATGGCCTCAACTCTCCAGTTAAAAGATACAGACTGGCTGAATGGATTATAAAACAAGACCCTGGGGCCAGCACAGTGGCATAACTACTAAAGCCACCACCTGCAGTGCCGGCATCCCATATGAGCACCAATTTGAGTCTCGGCTGCTCCATTTCTGATCCAGCTGTCTGCTATGGCCTGGGAAAGAAGTGGAAGATGGCCCAAGTCCATGGGCCCCTGCACTCATATGAAAGACCTGGAAGAAGCTCCTAGCTTTGGATCAGTGCAGCTCCAGCCCTTGCGGCCAATTGGGAGTGAACCAGTGAATGGAAGACCTCTGTGTGTGTGTGCATGTGTGTGTGTGTCTGCTTTTCCTTCTCTCTCTGTGTAACTCTTTCAAATAAATAAATAAATCTTCAAAAAAGACCCATCTATTTGCTGCCTTCAAGAAACACATCTCACCAACAAAGATACATGCAGATTGAAAGTGAAAGGATGAAAAAAGATATTACATGCTAACATAAATGAAAAAAGAGTTTGTGTAGCCATCCTAATATCAGGTAAAATAGACTTTAATACAAAAACTGTTAAAAGAGACCAGGAAGGGCAACATGTAGTGATTAAGGGATCATTTCAACAGGAAGATGTGACTATAATAAACAGATATGTACCCAATTACAGGGCATTTGGCTATTTAAAAGAAATAATGTAAAGGAAGACATAGACTTCAATACAATAGTAATGGGGGATTCAATACCCCACCTTCACCAAAGGACAGATCAACCAGACAGAAAATCAACTACTCAGTTAATCAGTTAATTAACACTATAGAGCAAATAGACCTAACAGAAATCTACAGAACTTTTCATCCTATAATTGCAGAATGCAAAGTCTCCTCACCAGTGCATGGAACTTTCTCTAGGTTAGACCACAGGCCAGGCCATAAAGCAAGTCTCAGCAAATTCAAAAAAAATTGAAATCATACCATGAATCTTCTCTGAGCACATTAGAATGAAGCTAGAAATCACCAATTCAAGAATCCCTAGATCATGTCAAACAGATGGAAACTGAACAATATTCTCCTGAATGAACAATGGGTCACAGAAGAAATCAAAAGAGAAACAAAAAAAATTCTGAAAGCAAATACATATAATATATTATATCAAAATGTATGGGATACATAAAAAACAGTGTTAAGAGGAAAGTTCATAGCAATTGGTGCCTCCATGAAAAAATTGGAAAAATACCAAATAAATGAGCTATCAGTGCACCTCAAGGACCTAGAAAAACAACAATAAACCATACCCCAAATAAATAATTAAAATTAGGGATGAAATAAAATTGAAACCAAAAAAAAAAGGATCACTGAAATGAAGAGCTGTTTTTTTTTTGAAAAAATAAACAAAATTGATATACCATTGGCCCAACTAATCAACAAAAAGAGGGAGATTAACCAAATCTATAAAATAAGAGATGAAAAAGAAATGTAACAAGAGATACCACAGAAATAAAAAGGATCATCAGAAGTTACTACAAAGAGCTATATGCCAATATACTAGGAAACCTAGAAGGAATGGATAGATTCCTGAACACATACAATCTACCAAAATTGAGTAATGAATGCATAGAAAACATAAAAAGAACAACAGCCAAGGTAGAAGTTAAATCAGAAATAAAGACCCTCCCAACAAAGAAAAGCTCAGGATTGGATGGCTTCACTGCTTCACTTCTACCAGATGTTTAAAGAACTAATTCCAATTCTTTTCAAGCTATTCAAAACAAACAAAAGGGAGGGAACCCTCTTAAACTCCTCTATGAAACCTGCATCACCTTAATTTCTAAATCAGAAAAAGGTACAACAGAGAAAGAGGACTATAGACCAATATCCCTGATGAACACAGATGCAAAAATCCTCAAAAAATATTAGCTAATTGAATCCAACAACACAAGAAAGATTATTCATCCAAACCAAGTGGTATTTATCTGTTGTGTGCAGGGTGGTTCAACATTCACAAATCAATAACTGTGAGACATCACATTAACAAACTGAAGAATAAAAACCGTATGATTATCTCGATAGATGCAGAGAAAGCATTGGATAAAACACAGCATCATTTCAAGATGAAAACCTTAAGCAAATTGGGTATAGAAGGAACATTCCCCAACACAATCAAGGTAATTTATGACAAACACATGGCCAGCATTCTTGAATGAGAAAATGTTGGAAGCGTTCCCCCTAAGATCTAGAACCAGATAAAGATGTCCACTCTCACCAATGACTGTTATTTAATATAGTCCTGGAACTTTCAGCCAGAGACATTAGGCAAGAAAAAGAAATCAATGGGATACAAATCTGGAAGCAGAAAATAAAACTACTGCTATTTGAAGATGACATGATTCTATATATAGGGGATCAAAAGGCTCATGAAAGAGTTTGGTAATGTGGCAGATTATAAAGTTAACAGAAAAATATCAATAGCCTTTGTAAACACAGACAGTGCCATGGCTGAGAAAGAACTTTTAAGATGAATCCCATTCACAATAGCTCCAAAAGAAATTAAATACTTTGGAATAAATTTAATGAAGGATGTCAATGAACTCTACAATGAAAATTAAAAACCAATAAATAAAAATAGAAGAAGACATAAAAAATGGAAAAAAATCTTCCATGTTCATGGAGTGGAAGAATGAATATCATCAAAATGTTCATATTACCAAAAGCAATTTACAGATTCAATGTGATCCTAACCAAAATATGAACCGCATTCTTCTCAGATCTAGAAAAAATGATGCTAAACTGAATATGAAAACACAAGAGATCCCAAATAACTAAAACAATTGGATTTCCACATGCAGAAGCATGATGCAAGACCCCTACCTTTCACCTTACACAAAAGTTCACTGAACATGGATTAAAGACTTAAATCTACGACCTGACACCATCAAATTATTAGAGAGCATTAGAGAAACCCTGCAAGATATAGGTATTGGCAAAGACTTCCTAGAAAAGACCCCCGAAGCACAGGCAGTTGAAGCCAAAATTAACATTTGGGATTGCATCAAATTGAGAAGTTTCTGTACTTTAAAGGAAACAGTCAGCAAAGTGAAGAGGCAACCGACAGAATGGGAAAAAATATTTGCAAACTCTACTACAGATAAAGGGTTGATAATCAGAATCTACAAAGAAATCAAGAAACTCCACAACATCAAAACAAACAACCCACTTAAGAGATGGGCCAAGGACCTCAAGAGACATTTTTCAAAAGAGGAAATCCAAATGGCCAACAGACACATGAAAAAATGTTCAGGATCACTAGCCATCAGGGAAATGCAAATCAAAACCACAATGAGGTTTCACCTCACCCTGGTGAGAATGGCTCACATTCAGAAATCTACCAACAACAGATGCTGGAGAGCATGTGGGGAAAAAGGGACACTAACCCACTGTTGGTGGGAATGCAAACTGGTAAAGCCACTATGGCAGTCAGTCTGGAGATTCCTCAGAAACCTGAACATAACCCTACCATACAACCCAGCCATCCTACTCCTTGGAATTTACCCAAAGGAAATTAAATTGGCAAACAAAAAAGCGGTCTGCACCTTAATGTTTATTGCAGCTCAATTCACAATAGCTAAGACCTGGAACCAACCCAAATGCCCATCAACAGTAGACTGGATAAAGAAATTATGGGACATGTACTCTATAGAATACTATACAGCAGTCAAAAACAATGAAATCTGGTCATTTGCAACAAGATGGAGGAATCTGGAAAACATCATGCTGAGTGAAATAAGCCAGTCCCAAAGGGACAAATATCATATGTTCTCCCTGATCAGTGACAGCTAACTGAGCAGCAAAGGGAAAACCTGTTGAAGTGAAAGGGAGACTATGAGAAACAGTGACTTGATCAGCTCTTGTCCTGACTGTTGATGTACAATGTAATAATTTATCCCTTTTAGTATTTTTTGTTCTAGTTAATACTAGTGGTTGAACTCTGTAATTAACACACAATTATTCTTAGGTGTTTACATTTTAACTGAAAAGTGATCCCTGTTAAATATAAGAGTGGGAATAAGAGAGGGAGGAGATGTACAATTTGGGACATACTCAATCAGACTTGCCCCAAATGGTGGAGTTAGAAATGTGCCAGGGAAGGCCAGCGCCGCGGCTCACTAGGCTAATCCTCCGCCTTGTGGCGCCAGCACACACCGGGTTCTAGTCCCGGTCGGCACCGATCCTGTCCCGGTTGCCCCTCTTCCAGGCCAGCTCTTTGCTGTGGCCTGGGAGTGCAGTGGAGGATGGCCCAAGTGCCTGGGGCCTGCACCCCATGGGAGACCAGGAGAAGCACCTGGCTCCTGCCATCAGATCAGCGCAGTGTGCCGGCCGCAGTGCACCTACTGCAGCGGCCATTGGAGGGTGAACCAACGGCAAAAGGAAGACCTTTCTCTCTGTGTCTCTCTCCCTGTCCACTCTGCCTGTCAAAAATAAAAAAAAAATTAAAAAAAAAAAAGAAATGTGCCAGGGGATTCCAATACAATCCCATCAAGGTGGCATGTACCAATGCCATCTCACTAGTCCAAGTGATCATATTCAGTTCACAATTGATCACACTGATAGGTCTAAGAGTCAAAGGGATCACATAAACAAGACTAGTGTCTGCTAATACTAACTGATAGAATCAAAAAGGGAGAGAATGATCCAACATGGGAAGTGGGATACACAGTAGACTCATAGAATGGCAGATGTCCTAAATAGCACTCTGGCCTCAGAATCAGCCCTTCAGGCATTCGGATCTGGCTGAAGAGCTCATGAGAGTATTTTAGGCATGGAAAGCCAAGACACTCTGGCAAAAAAAAAAAAAAAAAAAAAAAAAAAAAAAAAAAAAAACCTAAATAAAAGATCCCTGTGAGTGAGATCTCAGTAGAAAGAACAGGCCATCAAAGAAGGAGGTACCTTTCACTGAAGGGAGGAGAGAACTTCCTTTTTGACTACGACCTTCTCTGAATAAGATCAAAGTCGGCAAAATCAAAAGGCTTCCATAGCCTTGGCAACTCATGATTAGAGCTAGAGAGGTTACTGATGCCATAAACAAGAGTGTCAAATTGTTAAGTCAACAACAGGAGTCACTGTGTACTTACTTCTCATGTGGGATCTGTCCTTAATGTGTTGTCCAATGTGAAGTAATGCTATAGCTAGTACTGAAACAGTATTTTACACTTTATATTCTGTGTGGGTGCAAACTGATGCAATCTTTACTTAATATATACTAAATCAATCTTCTGTATATAAAGATCATTGAAAATGAATCTTGATGTGAATAGAATGAGAGAGGGAGCGGGAGATGGGAGGGTTGCAAGTGGGTGGGACATTATGTGGGGGAGGGAAAGCCATTGTAATCCATAAACTGTACTTTGGAAATTTATATTTACTAAAGAAAAAAAAAGTTTAAAAAATACAAAAAACAAAAAAAAATTCAAAATTGAACTTCAAATATTCTTGCCTATAGACAGAAAATAAACAAACACACAAACAAAACAATCTTATAAAACAAAAACAAAGCCACAGGCATCACAATACCAGATTTCAAGACATACCACAGGGCAGTTATAATGAAAATAATGTGGAACTGGCAAATAAACAGATATATAGACCAATGGAACCAAATAGAAACTCCAGAAACCAATCCACACATCTACAACCAACTTATTTTTGACAAAGGAGCTAAAATCAATCCCAGGAGCAAGGACAGTCTCTTCAACCAATGGTGCCGGGAAAACTGGATCTGTTTGCAAAAGTATGAAACTATACCCCTACTTTACATGTTACACAAAAATCCACTCAAAATGGATCAAAGACTTAAATCTGTGACCCAATATCATCAAATTACCAAAGAGCACTGGGGAAAGCCTGCAAGACATTGGCATAGGCAATGACTTCTTAGAAAAAAAACCCAGAAGCACAGGCAATCAAAACCAAAATTGACAAATGGGATTACATAAACTGAGAAGCTTCTATGCTACAAAAGTGACACTCAGAAAAGTGAAGAGGCAACTGACAGGGAGAAAATATTTTGCAAAGTATGAAAGTGATAAAGAAATAATATCCAGATTCTATAAAGAGTTCAAGAAATTCAACAACAACAAAACCAACAATGCAGCTATAAATGGGCAAAGGACTTGACTAGACATTTTTCAAGAAAGGAAATTCAAATGGGCAATAGACACTTGAAAAAAATGCTCAGGATCACTAGCCATCATGGAAAAAGGAAATCAAAATGGTAGTGAGGTTTCATCTCAGTCCAGTTAGAATGTCTTTCATACAGAAATCAATGAACAACAAATGCTGGTGATGATGTGGGGGATAAAGGTACCCTGGACCACCATTGGTGGGCATGTAAACTGGTGCAACCACTGTGGAAGATAGTATGGAGATAGCACAGAAATCTGAAAATAGACCTACCATATGACTCAGCAATCCCACTCTTAGGAATTTAGCCAAACCAAAAGAAATCAGCATATCAAACAGTTATCTGTACCCCCATGTTCACTGCACAATTCACAATAACTAAGATATGGAATCAACCCAGATGTCTATCAGCTGTTGACTGGATAAAGAAATTATGGTTTATATACACTATGGAGTATTACTCAGCTGTAAAAAAAAAAAAAAAGAAAGAAAAAAAGAAAAGAAAGTGAAATCCTGTCTTTTGCAACAAAATGGATGCAGCCGGAAACCATTATACTTAGTGATATAAACCAGTCCCCAAAAGTCAGATACTATATGTTTCCCTGATCTGAGGTAACAGAGTATTAAATGTAATGTTTTAGAGTGAAATGGACATTTTGAGATTTAATAATTTTTTTGACAGGCAGAGTGGACAGTGAGAGAAAGACAGAAAGAAAGGTCTTCCTTTTCTATTGGTTCACCCCACAGTGGCCGCTGCGGCTGGTGTGCTGCGGCTGGTGCACTGCACTGATCCGAAACCAGGAGCCAGGTGCTTCCCCTGGTCTCCCATGCGGGTGCAGGGCCCAAGGACCTGGGCCATCCTTCACTGCACTCCTGGGCCATAGCAGAGAGCTGGACTGGAAGAGGAGCAACCGGGACAGAATCCGGCACCCCGACCAAGACTAGAACCTGGTGTGCCGGCACCGCAGGCAGAGAATCTGCCTATTGAGCCATGGCGCTGGCCGAGATTTAATAATTCTTTACAGCCCTCGTCTCTTCTGTTGAGGAACAAGTTTTTTTTTTTTTTTTATACTATTTATTGAACTCTTTTATTTACTATAGGGTTAACTTTATGATCAAAAGTAAACTGAAAGTATGAAAGTAGATCTTGTGAAAATTAAGAATGGGAATGGGAGAGGGACTAGGAAGAAGCATTGGAACATGGGTGGGAGAGAGTAGGGTGGGAAATATTACAACATTCCTAAATCTGTTTATATGAAATACATGAAACTCGTATAACCTAAATAAAATTTTTTAAAAAATAAAAAAACATTTGAAATAGGAGTATAACTATAGACATAAAAGAAGTATGCAAAAGATGAGAATAACATGATAATCTTTGTAACAATGAACTTGAAAACTTGGATAAAATGAACAAATCCTTCCTCCAAAATAATTTATCACAATCAGCTCAAGAAGAGGTAGAAAGCTTGAGGAGTTCTATAAAATTAAATTGTAAAAGTCACATTATCTGGGGCTGGTGCTGTGGCATAGCGGGTAAAGCCGCTGCCTGCAGTGCCGGCATCCCATATGGACACCAGTTCAAGTCCTGGCTCCTGGCTTTGGATGAGCACAGCTCTGGCCACTGCAGCTGATTGGGGAGTGAACCAGTGGATGGAAGACCTCCCTCTCTCTCTCTCTGCCTCTCCTTCTTTCTCTGTGTAACCAGCCGCAATGGCTGGAGCTGTGCTGATCTGAAGCCAGGAGTCAGGAGCTTCTTCCAGGACTCCCACGTGGGTGCAGGGGCCCAAGGACCTGGACCATCTTCTACTGCTTTCCCAGGCTATAGCAGAGAGCTGGATTGGAAGAGGAGCAGCTGGGACTAGAACCGGCGCCCATATGGGATGCCAACGCTACAGGCCAGGGCCTTAACCTGCTGCACCACAGCACCGGCCCCTGGGCTCCTAGCTTCTACCTGACCCAATTGTGACTGTTGAAGCCCTTGGCGAATGAACCAGTGGGCATAAGATTCTGTCTCTCTCCTCTCTCCTCTCTTCTCTCTCTCTCTTTCTCTCTCTCTCTCTCTGTCACACTGCCTTTCAAATAAAATAAATATTAAAAGCAAAACGTGGAAACAGGAATGCCAATGCGTACTGATTATCAGTCCTAGTTTTTCAAAACTTTCAAGAAAATAATAATAATAATAATAATAATTGGAAAACATTTTTAGTGGGTATGAGAAATTCACTGCTTTAATATTTGGTTATTTATCCAACCAATTATCTATTTACAAACATTTAATTTACTTGACATGGTTTTTTTTGAATGTTTAAACTTTTATTTAGTAAATATAAATTTCCAAAGTACAGTTTATGGATTACAATGGCTTCCCCCCCATAACTTCCCTCCCACCCGCACCCCTCCTATCTCCCACTACCTTTCCCATTCCATTCATATCAAGATTCATTTTCAATTATCTTTATATACAGAAAATCAATTTAGTATATATTAAGTAAAGATTTCATCAGTTTGCACCCACACAGAGCATAAAGTGTAAAATACTGTTTGAGTACTAGTTATAGCATTAATTTACATTGGACAACACATTAAGGACAGAGATCCTACATGAGGAAAGTACACAGTGACTCCTGTTGTTAACAAATAGACGCTCTTGTTTATGGCATCAGTAATCGCTCTAGGCTCTAGTCATGAGTTGCCAAGGCTATGGAAGCCTTTTGAGCTTGATGACTCCAATCTTGTTTAGACAAGGTCATAGTCAAAGTGAAAGTTCTCTCCTCCCTTCAGAGAAAGGTACCTCCTTCTTTGATGCTTTGATGGCCCGTTCTTTCCACTGGGATCTCACTCGCCTCACTCGCAGAGATCTTTCATTTAGGTGTTGTTTGTTTTTTTTTTGTTTTTTTTTTTTTTTTTTTGCCAGAGTGTCTTGGCTTTCCATGCCTAAAATACTCTCATGGGCTCTTGAGCCAGATCCGAATGCCTGAAGGGCTGATTCTGAGGCCAGAGTGCTATTTAGGACATCTGCCATTCTATGAGTCTGCTGTGTATCCTGCTCCCATGTTGGATCATTCTCTCCTTTTTTTATTCTATCAGTTAGTATTAGCAGACACTAGTCTTGTTTGTGTGATCCCTTTGACTCTTAAACCTATCAGTGTGATCAATTGTGAACTGAAATTGATCATTTGGACTAGTGAGATGGCATTGGTACATGCCACCTTGATGGGATTGTATTGGAATCCCCTGGCACATTTCTAACTCCACCATTTGGGGCAAATCCGATTGAGCATGTCCCAAATTACATGTTTTAATATTATAAATAACATTGCAATGTTTTTTTGTAGAGGCACAAATCTTTGGAATATTTGTTTTTCTTAGAAGATCATCCTAACATTTTGCATTTCTGCATAAAAATATGTGCAGCAAGACAAAAAATAAATGGTGAAGAAGACATGGAGAAAAGGGAATGTCAATGCACTTTTGGTGGGAATGCAAATTAATACAGCCATGATGGAGAACTATAGAAAGGGTTCTCAAAAAACTAAGAGCAGGCCGGCGCCGCCGCTCACTAGGCTAATCCTCCACCTTGCGGCGCCAGCACACCGGGTTCTAGTCCCGGTCGGGGCACCGATCCTGTCCCGGTTGCCCCTCTTCCAGGCCAGCTCTCTGCTGTGGCCAGGGAGTGCAGTGGAGGATGGCCCAAGTCCTTGGGCCCTGCACCCCATGGGAGACCAGGAGAAGCACCTGGCTCCTGGCTTCGGATCAGCGCGGTGCGCCGGCCACAGCGCGCCTACCGCGGCGGCCATTGGAGGGTGAACCAACGGCAAAAAGGAAGACCTTTCTCTCTATCTCTCTCTCTCACTGTCCACTCTGCCTGTCAAAAACAAACAAACAAACAAACAAACAAACAAAAACTAAGAGCAGATCTGCCATATAACCCATCTATCCTATTTCAAGGGGAGTGAAATCACCTTTTAAAGAGATACTGTGCTGTAATGTTCATTGCAGCATTATTCACAATAGCCAAGATATGGAGTCAACCTGGGAGTTCATCTATGGATGAGCAGATAAGGAAAAAAATACACACATATACCATGGAATAGTATTCTGCCATAACAATGAAATCCTGACTTTGCAGCAAAATGGATAGAACTGCTGGTCATTATGTTAAGTGGAATAAGCCAAGTAGGGAGAGAAAGACTATATCCACATGTATTCTTTCAAATGTGCTAATCAAAAAATAGGTGATCTGAACTAAGAACTGTGATTACTAAAGGCTGAGAAAAGTGCAGTGATGGGAGACAGAGACAGAGATTGGATAATAGGTACCAAAACAAGGTCAGATGGAAGCAGTATGTTCTAATATTCCACAGCACAGTAGGAAAACATTTTCAGAGATTATAGAAAAATTCTCCTCATTTCACTCTGTGAGGTCAATATCATCTTGATTCCTAAGTCAGACATGGACAGACAGGAAAATGAACATGATAGTTACAAAATTTTTCAAACTAAAAAATTAACAAAGTATATGGGAAGATATATAAAACCATGAAACACTATAATAAAATTAGTTTTATTCCAGGAAACTAGAGTAATTTCATAGTAGACATTTAGAAATATAAATTACCACATGAACTGAACATAAGAAAAATATATAACCATTCTAATAGATGCCAAAAAACATGTGCTGGAATTTGACACATATGTCAAAGATTTAAACCTATTTTTATACATGTATATATCTTATATATTCATTTATGTATGGATGTATATGTGATTATATGTTATATAAATATTCTTATATAATTTTAAAGTATAAGTATATATAATTTTATATATAATATATACTTATATAAACACATACATACAGATTTAAATTATGTAAAAATATACTTAAATGTGTAAATATACATGTATACTGATGTGTAGAGATATATATTATTATATCATTACATAACTGTACACATGAGTAGATAATAGGACAAGTTCAATTACTATATGCTTTTATTTTGGGAGTGTCTAGGCTATTCCCTGCCTTTTGATCTTCCATATCAAGTTTAGAATAACCTTATCAAGATTCTAAAACATCATTTAGAACTTTCTTAATGGAATTAAGCTGAATATGGAAATCACTTTGGAAAAAAATTACATCCTTATGACATTTAGTTTCTCCATTCATTTAGATGGAATTTTTTTTGGTAAAAATGGAAAATATAAGAAATGTTTTATTTTCTCTATCCTTGAAATAGTGAAAGACTTCTTAAATAAGACACAAAGAGCATTCCACAAAAGAAATGATTAATACATTCGACTATGATAAAAATTAAAGATTGTCTTTATTAAAGATATAAAGTTAAAAACATAATTGAGCTTTTTTTTTTTTTGCAATGTTATAACTTTATTTGGCAATCAGCAGTTAGTTCTCATCCACACTGATTGTAGATTTTTAAAAGTGGTGACAGGTACATGGACAACCGAAGTCCGGAGCTTGTTTGGTGAGTCTTCATCCTCGTGCTGCTGTCCGGGCAGTCTCAAGCGGATGTGTATGGGACATTCCTCATCCTTTGGCTCAGACAGCTTTGTTAAGCCGGGTGACAATGCACACATCTGGATTCCACATCTCCTTCATGGAAAATTTCCCAATCTCTATGAGTCCCCAGTGGGCGTTCTTCTTGAAGCATAGTCCATGGAGGCACTTGTGAATGTGGATGGGCCACCACTTCCTTTATGGAAGAACATCCCTGCTTCTTGCCTCCCATCTTTATGGGAGTCATCCTGCAGGGTCCAACTTGGAAAGGAAGAGTGGGAAGGGATTGAGAAAATACTTCGTTAACAGAAAAATTAAAATTTCAGCCCCTGAATTTAAAAAGCACTTATACAAATATATCACAAAAATATAAACAATAGAAAAGTAGGCAAATGATTTAAACCAGCATCTCAGAGAAGTGGAGATATAAATATCAAATAAACACATGAAATGTTTAGTGCTATTAATATTCATAAAAATACAAAATGGGATCAAAATGAGATAAGCTGTTATAGCTCCTAAATTGGCAAAATCAAAAATCTCATTGATGAAGGAGTAGGTTAAAGGGAATTCATAAATTGTTAATAAGAGTCTGAATGAGTAAAGCTATTTTGGAAAACAATTTGTCATTCTTTACAAAGTTGAGTATTTCATACCCAAAGAGTCGTGGTTTTACCTGTAGGTATATGTCCAAGAGAAATCCATGCATATGTGTACCAGGAGACATGTAAGAATGTTCACAGCACTGGTATGCATAATAGTAGAAAATGGAAATGCCTTCAGTGTATGTTGATAAAAATGGATATTTATTTGTTCCATCTGTGCACAATGGAATAGTCTGAGTGGAAATGATTGATGTACAGCTCTAAGAAACAGCAGAAATCAATCCCAAAAACATAATGTTCTGTGTAAAAAGCAAATTGCAGAAAACTTTGTGGTATGTTATGCCATTTTTATACTATTCAGAAGTTAGCAAAAGTACATAAATTTTTTTCATCAATGTGTGCAAAATAAAATTATAAAAAAAGAAAAATTATATCAACTGAGTAATTAATTATCACTAGGAAGTAGGAAGATGGGATAGAAAGAGGTACCCAGATGGATAAGATGGAGATCATGATTTAAACAGAGGTCTGGAATTGAAATGTGAACACATGAGTTCATTTTATCAAAGCACTTCACCACTTGGCAAGCCTTGTTTGGAATGCATCAGACATATAAGAGCTCCTAAAAAATTTAATAAAAATTCACATTATGAAAGAAAGCCATACATGGTTTTCAACATTTTTTCCATCAAAGTAAACTTATTTATGTGTATTTAAAGATTTATTTATTTATTTGAGAGGAAGAGTTACAGAGAGAGAGAAAGGAGACAGAATGAGAGATTCTTAGCCTGCTGATTCACTCCCTAAATGGCCACAAGGACCAGGGCTGGGACAGGCTGAAACCAGAAACCGGGAGCTTCTTCCAGGTCTCCAATGTGGGTGGTAGGGGCACAGGGACTTGGGCCATCTTCTGCTGGTTTCTCAGACTCATTAGTAGGGAGTTAGATTGGATGCGGAGCACCTGGGACTTGAAAAGACACCCATATGGAATGGGATGCTGGTGCTGCAGGCGGCGGCTTAATCTGCTGCACCCAGCACCAGCTCCTTAACTTATATTTCAATTCCATTTCTCCATAAAATTTTTGAAGTACCCTTTTATGTAGTTTTGTATATAAAGAAATATTATAAGTGATATTCCTGATAGCTGAAATTATAAGGAGTCCTATGTCCTACTAAGAGAGGAACGACGCGTTGTTGAAATTAAATAGATTAAATTTTAATGTAGTTTTCTGGACAGAAGAATGTTCCACATATTTAGAATCACAGACAACTCCAGTAATCTGAAACACATTATTCTTTTTTTTTATTAAACTTTTATTTATGAATATAAATTTCCAAAGTACAGCTTATGGGTTACAATGGCTTCCCCCCTCCCATAACTTCCCTCCCGCCCGCAACCCTCCCCTTTTCCGCTCCCTTTCCCCTTCCATTCACATAAAGATTCATTTTCAATTCTCTTTATATACAGAAGATCAGTTTAGTACATATTAGGTAAAAATTTCAACAGTTTGCCCATCTAGCAACGTAAAGTGAAAAAACTACCATTGGAGTACTAATTATAGCATTAAATAACAATGTACGGCACATTAAAGACAGAGATCCTACATAATATTTTTTAAAATTAATTAATTTTCTATGCCATTTCCAATTTAACACCAGGTTGTTTTTTTTCATTTCCAATTCTCTTTATATACAGAAGATCAATTCAGTATATAATTAGTAAAGGCCTCATCAGTTTGTACCCACACAGAAACACAAAGTGTAAAAATACTGTTTCAGTACTAGTTATAGCATCACTGCACATTAGACAACACATTAAGGACAGATCCCACATGGGGTGTAAGTACACAGTGACTCCTGTTGCTGACTTAACAATTTGACACTCCTGTTGATGGCGTCAGTAATCTCCCTAGGCTCTAGTCATGAGTTGCCAGGGCTATGGAAGCCTTTAGGGTTCGCCGACTTTGATCTTATTCCGATAGGGTCATAGTCAAAGTGGAAGTTCTCTCCTCCCTTCAGAGAAAGGTACCCCCTTCTTTGATGGCCCCGTTCTTTCCACTGGGATCTCACTCACAAAGATCATTCATTTAGGTCTTTTTTTTTTTTTTCCGTGATATCTTGGCTTTCCATGCCTACTATACTCTCATGGGCTCTTCCGCCAGATCCGAATGCCTTGAGGGCTGATTCTGAGGCCAGAGTGAAACACATTATTAAGGTAATAGCTTCTTAAAATTCCAGAGTAGATCAAGGAGCACACACTCTAGGTGACTTCCCAGTTACCCACACCCTCATATGATTTCTTTGAGCATGAGAAAAGCCTTGACTTCATCAACAGAATAAAGCAAAGTCATTGGGCTGTCACCCTGTGATTAGGTTATGTCAGTTGGTCAAGGTTGTGGGATGTGAATTCCCTGATGTTTCATGGTACAAGGCTTTGATTTAGCTAACTGGAGAGAGTTCTCCTGCTGACCACCAAGAAGCACAAAGCCACGCTGTCAAGTGCATGTGGAAGTGTCGAGTGGCAGGAACTGTGTGCAACTTCAAAGCCTTGAGGACCACAAGCCTGGAAGGACCTGGGGCCTCAATTACACTGACTCCAGGCAAGGACTTATGCCAAAACCCTGAACAAACTTGGAAGTGGTTTCTTTCCTAGTCAAGTGTTTGGTTGAAAAGGCAGCCTGGTTAATACCTTATTTGCAGCCTGAGCAGAGGTTCAGAGAGATTGTGCTAGAGCTCTTGACTCACAGAAAATGTGAAATAATAAACGTGTATTGGTTTATAATTGCTGGATATGGGGTAATGTGTTATGCAGCAATAGGTAACTAATACTTGGATGTGTCCATTTGTCTTTGTATTCCTGTAACAGAGGACTACTTAACTCATAGAGACTGCAGTTAAAATGTTATTATTTTTGTGGATGAACATATGACTCTTTCCACAGATGTTGGCTAGATGTTCCTGGCGACAGAGGGAGACTCCTGTCTTGAGAAGTCGGTAGGGAGGAAACCAGATCCATGTAATACCATAGGGTGGCACGCAGAGGAGAAGAAACATCTGGATCAGGGCTATTTTCTCAGCCCTAATACCTGGGGAAACATTTCCCAAAGAGTAAAGACAGATTTACCAAAAAACTAACGAACATATGCTTCCAAATTCCTCACTTGCACTTCTTCCAGGGCCCCAGGAAAGGATCTAAACATTTTGTATATATTTTGCAATTTTGGAAATTTCTGTAAGACAGGGCCCCTGCATACCTCATAAATTAGAGGCTTGACAAAACCTAGATCCACATCAAAATGTTGATAGAGAACAGAGAGTGCAGGGGTTACCTATAGAATATCTACTATGATGTTTGCAAACTAAAGGTGTTATGTAGTACTTAAATTGAATTGTTTAATTCATGGAGTGTCACAGTGTAAGATGTAAGTATTTATTCATTGATACATTCATGCTTAAGATTAGTTACTGGTTATGGACAATTGTTTATATGTAGAGTGTGTAATTTTTACTAATTGGCTTGTATACTTTTGTCTGTGTGGTTAAACCCTCTCTATCAAATAAGCTATGTGAAATACTCATGGTTTCCTGTTAGGCTTTTGTCCTGTGGTTTCCTTGGGCTTGGTAATTCTTCTAGGAATGCAGTACAGAACTGGGGACTTAAACTATATCATCCACTGATAGCCTGTCCAGGTTCAGGATCATTTTATGATTTTTTCAAATCTTTCTCAATGGATAAATTTTTATGGTGGGTTTATTGGTATAATTTTATGACTAGGGCCAGTTCAAGTAAAAGCCAGAGAAGAAATCTGAGTCATGAAACTAGACAGAATTGTTAATAATGTTTTACTTGGTCCATAGTATTATGGTAAGCTTCTCCCCATACGTTTTTTGATGGACTATTTGGTGTCTACTATTTTGCCAGGCCTTTGCATCCTAGAGGGTGGAGATTCTTTTGATGTCCTTATAAATACTCTTGGAAGTGATACCCAGTTAAAGCCATAATTCCTTGACAATAATTTAATGAAAACATGTGAGTAATATTGATTCCATGAAAGCCATCTATCTGTCATTCCCTCCACCTTCCCCTTCAGTCTGGAAGGACTGGAATAAAAAGACATATCTATTTGAAATTTCTAATGTTATTTTTCTTTTAATTTTTAAAATTTATGTAAAGGGAATAAGTATCAATTATTTCATATATACAAGTTTTAGAACATAATTATACTTCCTACTCTACCCTCACTCTTTCCTTCCTCCCAGCCCCCTCCTCCTTCCTTTTTTTTTTCATTAATTTTTACAATGACATGCTTTCAATTTACTTTATAATCAGAGGCTTAACCATCCATTAAATAAAGAATTAAACAAATAGGAAGTAGAAAAACTACTGTCACTAGGAATTTAGACAAGAGCCATAAACAATAATCAAATCTCAAAATATCATTTTACTCATATACATTGTATTTTTTACTCTGTATATTAGCTACCACAAATCTTAGAAAGCATATGATATTTGTCATTTTGGGGACTGGCTTATTTCACCAAGCATAATGTTCTCCAATTGCATCCATTTTGTTGCAAGAGACAGGATTTGACCATTTGCTCACTCACTCTTCCCTGCTGTCTCAGGTATGGACATGTCACTAAACTTTAATTTCTGGGGAATGAATCCATACAATAGCCCCATTTCCTCATTTTTTTTCTGGATCTCTGACCCCTGTCTTGCTACTCCTTTGAGCTTCTTAATTGCTGTACTGACTATTTAAGGCCTTGGAGACTGAACTTTTGCCTGCACCCATACTCAAGGTCAACTTCAAACTTTATCTTTGTTGAAACTACTCAGAACCTTCTTACTAGTGTATCTTGTAGGCACCTGGACTTCAGTTCTCATTGCCCAAGGCTATACACTTATTTCTTTTTCTTTTCTTTTTTTTTTTTTTTTTTACAGGTAGACTTATAGACGGTGAGAGAGAGAGAGACAGAGAGAAAGGTCTTCCTTCCGTTGGTTCACTCCCCAAATGGCTGCTACGGCCAGAGCTATGCTGATCCGAAGCCAGGAGCCAGGTGCTTCTTCCTGGTCTCCCATGTGGGTGCAGGGGCCCAAAACCTGGGCCATATTCTACTGCCTTTCTGGGGCCACAGCAGAGAGCTGGGCTGGAAGAGGAGCAGCCGGGACTAGAACCCGGTGCCCATATGAGATGCCGGTGCCTCAGATGGAGGATTAACCAAGTGAGCCACAGCATGGGCCCTGACTATACACTTATTTCATGTAGGCTATTCAGCCACTACTGGCATTCCTATAATACAAATTAATATGTACCATTGACATATGGGGAAATGAAGCAGGTTAAACATGGAGTAATGGGAGGAAAAGCCCCTTGTGTGGCTGCTGTGTAAGTACAAGGATATTTTCAACTGTGTTTGAATAAATTTTTTAAAAAATTAATTGTGTTTCTGTGTGGGTGCAAACTGATGAAATCTTTACTTAGTATATACTGAATCGATCTTCTGTATATAAAGATAATTGAAAATGAAAAAAAACCTTGGTGTTAAATTGGAAATTGCATAGAAAATTAATCAGTTTTTAAAAAATATCATGTAGGATCTCTGTCCTTAATGTGCTGTACACTGTGATTTAATGCTATAACTAGTACTCCAACAGTATTTTTCACTTTGTGTTGCTATGTGAGGGCAAACTGTTGAAATCTTTACTTAATATATACTAAACTGATCTTCTGCATATAAAGAGAATTGAAAATGAATCTTGATGTGAATGGAAGGGGAGAGGGAGCGGGAAAGGGGAGGTTGCAGGTGGGAGGGAAGTTATGGGGGGGGGAAGCCATTGTAATCCATAAGCTGTACTTTGGAAATTTATATTCATTAAATAAAAGTTAAAGAAAATTAATTGTCCTCAGGGCTTTCTCCCCAAGTAGTTCACCACAGAAGCTTGTTGCCAAGTGGCAGTTGCTCTTTGTCCACGTTACAAACAAGCATCCCCAGTGGGTGAGAGCTCGGCTGACATCAGCACTGCCCAGGATCTATCAGACTTGCTCTAAATGCATGGATGTCACCATGTCCTCTTAACTGTCATTACATATTTCTAATGTCCAGAAGAGACATTGAGGTTCCAGTCACTGCTTTTGTCATGCTCTAGATGTTGGGTGCAATGTTCTATCTTACTTTTACATCCCCTTATTATTCATCGTACTCAAGGGTTTTCAAATACCTGTATCACATAGCTGTAGAAACATCCTTTCTTGCTGCAGCACCAACCCTCCAGAGTATACACTGATGCTCATACGACCTCAGATGCTTCACGTTGCGGCCCCATCAGCATCTAGTTGGCCTGTACCAGAAATCACGGCAGTAACTCATATTATTTTTGGCATCATTCCCACCACACTTGTGCCCGCCCTAAGCCTCGCGATCTGAGGACTTCATCTGGCTCATTTCATCAGTGCCTCATCTGTTCTCAGCTTTTTCAGAGCCTTTAGGCCAATAGGGTGATTTCTAAAAATGCCACTGTGCCTGAGTGTCTGGGATTGCTGCTGCATTGCTTCGTAGGAAGAGGCTGAAAAGCTCAATACAACTACAAGTTTGACATTGCCAAGTCTCCTCACCCCAAATCTGTTAATGCACCCTAGAGCTGAAAGTCATAGGCCGCAACTGCTCCACGTTCAGTAGATAAACAAACCATAAATAACTCTGTGGGCACATCGTAAATGTGGGGCCAACGTGTCTCTTCCAGCCCGTTTGTCTCTAAAGACTACAAGAGTAATGCAAACAAGCCTTCCTCCTTTCCAGGGACTTTAGGCAAAGAGAGGAGATCAAAACTGAAACCAGAAGTTCTCTTATGGTTGGAGTGCAGCAGCTGGCCTTCATCTTTGCTAAACCTAAAGCAAGAGGAAAGGGACTGGTATAACTGAAGGAGGGAAAACTGTAGATCCGGGGAAGAAGCAAAAGAACGAGGAAGACTAGATTCTAAGAGTAATGTCTGTCTGCATGTCTCTCTCTCAAAACACCTTAAAAAATCTTCCCTGTGTTTATACTCATGTATACACACACACACACACACATATATACACAACTCAGAGACTTTTATCCCTATTTGCAAAAAGAAAGCTGTGACCAACCAGGTCTTGTTAAGGCTACTGGCAGGCTGAAATTGGCCTGCAAATATGTTATTCTTAGTCTACACAGGTTATAGTATTGTTCACATGAAATGCTATTAGAAATTGTGTTTCGATCTCCTGTATATAAAGATATTTGAAAATGAAAAAAAAAAACTTGATGTTAAATTGGAAATTACATAGAAAATTAATCAATTTTTTAAAAAATATCATGTAGGATCTCTGTCATTAATGTGCTGTACACTGTGATTTAATGCTATAACTAGTACTCCAACAGTATTTTTCACTTTGTGTTGCTAAGTGGGGGCAAACGGTTGAAATCTTTACTTTATATATACTAAACTGATTTTCTGTATATAAAGAGAATTGAAAATGAATCTTGATGTGAATGGAAGGGGAGAGAGAGCGGGAAAGGGGATGGTTGCAGGTGGGAGGGAAGTTATGGGGGGCGGGGAACCATTGTAATCCATAAGCTGTACTTTGGAAATTTATATTCATTAAATAAAAGCTTAAAAAAAGAAAGAAATTGTGTATACTCAGGGTCAGCATTGTGGCATAGCAGGTTAAGCCACCACCTGCAATGCTAGCATCCCATATGGGAGCGAGTCCTGACTGCTTCCACTTCTGATCCAACTTCCTGGAAGAAGTTCCTGGCTCCTGGCCTTGACCTTGCACAGACCCTGTTGTTGTGGCCATCTGGGGAATGAACTAGAAGATGGAAGAACAGAACTCTGTCTCCCTTCCTCTCTCTGTAACAGTACCTTTCAAATAAATCTTAAAAAAAGAAAGTCTATGTATTCCGTGGCCTGCTATAGTTCCTACCACTCCCTTAGGTCACATCAGACCCTCTTCTCTGTGTCTGTTAGCCTCTATAGCAGGACTTCTCAACCCAGTACTGATATTCTGTATAGTGAAACTTGTTTGGTGCATTGCAAGGTGCTTAGCAGCATCCATGGCTTCAACTCACCAGATGCCAGTAGCAATCCCATTCATTATTCATAAACAAAAGTTTGCTGAGGACAGAGAGGTAAAGTGGTTTACCCAAAGTCCCATAGCTAGTTAATGCTAGTAGCAGGAGCTGTTCTATACGTTTATGCTCATAGCAGAGTGTTCTTTCTTTTCATTTGCTTAATGTCCAGGAACGCAAAGGCATTTTTAGGATTTATCTGATTTATTTGAAAGGCACAGTTACAGAGAGAGAGAGGGAAAGGAAGATCTTCCATCTGCTGGATCACTCCACAAATGGCTGCAATGGCCGGGGCTGGGCCAGGCCAAGGCCAAGAGTCCAGAGCTTCTTCCAGATTTCTCACGTGGGTGCAAGGGCCCAACTTCTTCTGTTTTCCCAGGTGCATTAACAAGGAGCTGGATGGGAAGTGGAGCAGCCAGGACTTGAACTAGTGCGCATCGCATGGTATGCTGGCATTGCAGATGGTGGTTTAACCAATTATGCCCCAGGATAGTGTTCTTTCTTCCACAGTATGATGGTAAATCCCAGAATTGCCCGTTTCTCTATTATAAGAAAAATTTCCTGATGGTCATAAGCATCATTTTCAAGAGAAGGTCACTTGTCACTTTTAATAGATGGTTTGTGGTACATAATTTTGAGGTGAAGAAACCTATCTCTGAGTTCAGTTTCTCTACTTATTATTTGAGAGCAGTAGCAGCATATGATATGAGGTCAGTTTTCACAAGTACAGTCAGAATGTAGTTGAGGCTGGTATTATCTGGTTGGTTGATAATTATGACTTACTGGTTGTTAGGTAGTTTGAGCATTACCCTACCTATCTTATGGGGTTGTTGTGATGATTAAGTAGGACAGTTCAAGCACGATGAAGTTGTAAACTCTCAGTAGACGTTAGCTATTATTTTGTTGTCCAAAGTCTACTCAGGTAAAAAAAGGAAGCCCCACCTCCTGCCTGACCTTTTATCTTACCCTACTTCCCTCCCTTACCTGTCCTAACCACAGTGGCACATTCTTGTTTCTCTATGTTGGCAATTTGAGCTCATTCTTGCTTCAGAGCTTGTTCACACCTGCACCCTCTGGCTGAAGTACTGTTACCCACACCTATATTCTTTTCATTATGCAGATTTCTGTGCAAAGGTCACATGTCCAGGGAGTTCCTTCCTGGCTGCCTACTGTGAATGAGAATCTACCTATTAAATTCTGCATAATTTTGTACCATCTGGATTAATATTTTTTTGTGTGTTGTTTTATTATTGTCTTTTCTCTTAGTCAAAAGAGGAACTTTGTCCTATTTGCACTGTAACCCCAACATTCCATCATGTCATGGTAGAAACAGAGAGCCTAGCATGCAGCCTAAGTGTTTTGCTAAATAAATAGATGAATGAATTAACAAATCAAGAACTAAATCAATGAATGACACACAATAAATCCTAGTGGAGAATAAATTAAGAAGGAACCCTGGTGCTAATTCCAAGAACAATACTCTTTCTATCCCATTACATTTAATACTACCTAGAAGGAGGTAAATTAAAATTCTTAGACAAAATGATTGATTGATTCACTTACTGATTTATTTATTCATTCCTTGATTTGTTTATTCATTTAGATATTTATTTATTCACTCTTTGATTTGTTCATTCATTCCTTTACAAAACATGTACTTTGTTCATTAATTCATTTAGCAAACATTACTTAGTTGGCTTTTCATCGCTACAGCTAAATACCTGACACAGGCTATTCATGAAGGAAATAAGTTGGTTTTGAGTTACAGATTTGGAAATTCAGTCTGAAATTGAGTGTCCCCATTGGTCTAGTATCTGATAGGGACAGTGGGTGCTGGAAGAATAAAACGGGAAATATTACATGGTGAGCCAGGAAATAGGGAGAGACATGGAGCATACTGATATTCCATGTTGATGTGGTCTCCCTTAACAAAGCCACCATGACTTGGTCATGTGGAATCTACCTTAGTAATATAATCCAAATCTAATTGTTTCATGAAACCTCTACCTTCAGACACCACAATTGGTCTATGTTTCTACCTCTAATCCATTAACTATTAACATAAGATTTGAGAGACAAAGCCCTTTAACACAAGGGCTTTTGGAGGGCACATGCAAACTAATATTCAGAGTAGCCTATTGGGAATCTGACTCATCAGTACAGAAAAACTCAAGGAGTATTGACTTTCAATTTCAATTGCTTTTCATTATCAGATGCAACTAAGGGGCTCTCAGCTATAAAGGAACACATATGCATTTCTCCAAAGTCTTTAGAGGCACTGATTTTGTAAAGCTCACATAGATCTTGCACCATGTGCCAGGTGCCATCTAGACACTATAGATTTCAAATGGATGAAGTTCTGTCCCCAGACCCATTGGTTGTACACCTCCCAATATTTCTGTTGTATTCCTATTGTCTTAGTCTATTGCTCATTACCTCTGCTAGGACTATTGCTGAAAGCACATAGATTGGTTTCTTGTAGATCAAGACAAAATTTCACTCCAACAAGCCCCAGGAATATAGTCTACTGTTTTTTTGTTTGTTTTTATTTAACTATGACCAAATCTAATTCTTAGGGTTACCCTCTTTCTCAAGACCATCTGTGAACCAGCACACAGCCATCTCAACTCTTCTTCCTTTCACTACTTTTTTTTTTTTTTTTGGACAGGCAGAGTGGACAGTGAGAGAGAGAGAGACAGAGAGAAAGGTCTTCCTTCCGTTGGTTCACTCCCCACACTGCACCGATCTGAAGCCAGGGGCCAGGTGCTTCCTCCTGGTCTCCCATGCAGGTGCAGGACACAAGCACTTGGGCCATCCTGCACTGCCTTCCTGGGCCACAGCAGAGAGCTGGACTGGAAGAGGAGCAACCAGGACAGAACTGGCGCCCCAACCGGGACTAGAACCTGGAGTGCCAGTGCCACAGGTGGAGGATTAGCCTAGTGAGCCTTGGCACCAGCCACCTTTCAACATTTTTTAAAAGGACATACATTGTGCCCATTGTAAGGATTTTAAATCAAAATATTGTGTTGTAGATAGTCAGGAGTAATGTAATTAGTGAACACAGACAATCTTATGGATGTCTGTGGGTCTTGCTTTACTAAGCAGTGCTTTATGGTCTTTTGTTTTGGAAATCAATCTGGTTAGCTTTCTCTACTGGGTGCTAAACAGAGGAGTTTCAATTTTAGGTTAACAGGGGGTTCTTCTTGTAAGACTCTCAGCCTTTCTTGGAGCACACATTCCAATTAGCTCACCAAATAGTGTTCCTGGAGCTATGATCCGACCATGCTTAAAGAGCAAGAGGCCATTCTCTTTCCTTCCCCAGAAATTCTTCCCCTACCATGTGTCTGCTATTCAGTAATTTTATAGACCACCTGCCAATTGCAATCCCTGAATATTTTGTCTCTCCCGATTATCTCCAAGGGTCTCTGCCTGCTCAACTCACTCAAATGCTGGAGGACAATTTTACCAAGTTCCAAATGAATATGTGTGGAAAAGGACAGCTCAGTGGAGTGTCTAGCCTTTGCATATGAAGGGCACATTGCCTTTTGGGGCCATAAACACCAGGATGGTTGGATGCCTGAGTGGAAATTCAACCTCAGAGCAAACCTCATTATAGGTGCTCAATTTGCCATCTACATGCATGAGCACCCTTCCCTCTACAGAAGATTTTAGAGCCAGTTCTTGTAGCTTCACCCTTTTGGTGCACGCTATTAACAGAGTTTATCAAGTAAATCACAAAATTCAAGGGTTTCAGAGTACTTTGCAATGTAAGTGCTAAAGCAGCATTCTGGCTGTGAATGGTCAATCCAGGGATCATTACATGACTTTAGTATTTCTAAATCTTGATACTGGTCCAATATAGTCTTTTGTAAAGAGGGCATTTATTGAGGCTCAATGAAAATATTGAAAATTCTTAGCTTTCCTGAGACTTCAAAGTAACCTAGGTCTTCTACTTTTATTCCTGCCTGCTTATTGGTAGCCTTCAATTCCCCAGGCTTGTTGTGGGGTTCTTGCCAGAATTCCTAGTTCACCTATAGATCTTTAGAGTGAAGTCACTACTTAGCTTCTGTCATTCTCGCTAGCTCTTGTTTCCCTGACCAGTGTCTTCAAAACCATCCAGGTGAACCTTAATCCTACCATCAGTATGGTTAACCTCCATTTTAATGCCAGTGTTTATGCCAAGAGACCATCACCTAAAGTTGTTGGGTAAGAATTGTGCTATTGTTTAGGCTAAGTTAGGACAATGACAAGCACCCCGGTTCTCGGTCACATATTTCCTTATAAATGGCACTCACAGAGCCCTTTGAAGTGGTTGAAGTGTTTTTAGATTTTGCCTCTAACCTTACTAACTATGATCCAGGAGGCCAGATAGGGCTCTAAACACCACCTTTTGTTCTTTTTCACCACCAAATGTTCAAATATACTTCAATCTTCCTCTTTATTTAATTTCATTTTTATTTAGTTAGTATTTATCTGAAAGGCAGAGACAAAAAGAGAGATGGAAAGGCAGGCATACACACTTATGTGCTCACACACACACACAAACACAGAGATATACCTCCCATATGCTGATTCACTCTTCAAATGCTTGCAAGAACTGGGGCTGGGATAGGCTGAAGTCAGGAGCTGGGACCTCATTCCAGGTCTCTCACATGGGTGACACGGACACAAGCACTAGGGCCTTAACTTGCTGCCTCCAAGGGTGCACATTAACAGATAGTAGGAGTCAGAAAGGGAGTCAGAACTCCAATCTAAGCACTCAGAGATGTCAGATGGAGGCATCCCAAGTAGCGTATTAACTAGTGTACTAAACATCTGTTCCCTCACTCATCCGTTTTCAATTGAAAACAAAACCCCTCATACTTGTCAATTTCAGCCATGCCCAAACTCCCCTGAATTTCATTTAAGCATGACCAGAATCATCTGAACTATGTTAGGACAAAGTTCAGAAGTCTTTATCTTTATGAGATGGTAGAACAGAAAAGACCAATCAGGGTCACCATCAGCTGTCCAGGTAGGATGCTTTTGTCTATACCTTCCTACAATAGTGATGCTCTTTTGCTCTTCCATCCCTGCCTGAAATCCTAATTTCCTGAGATTATACTTAATTCATGGCCCAATCCCATGGAATCTTAAAGGTGGGTCTTGTGTGTCTTGGACCTCATGAGCAAGAGTGTGCAGATGGGTATCTACACAACCCTGTCTTTTAACGGAGACTGGGCAGATGGGGAGACCCTCTCTCTTCAGGGTCAGGTCCTATTCTGTTGTTAATCTTTTTTCCAGCATTGAGATAATCAAAGGAGGTCAAACTGACCTGTTGCTTAATAAAGAAAGGAGGCCGTATGGGACTTCAGAATGTCTCTCTCCAGCAGAAAGCACATTGCAACCCCATATGTACACAGTGTTCTCAGTTTAAATTCTTTCACAACAAGAATAGATGTCAGTTTTTTCATGTGGCCTCCTTCCCTTCCCCTCTAACATTCATCTGACATTGTGGGTTTGCATTCTTTGTCCACAATGTTCTCACAGTTCTTCATGATCAAGTTCAAGGTCAATGAAACACCATGTATCACTCACATATGTCACTTTTAACAAGATGTACATTTTTGACACTAAGCATAGAAGTCTTTAACTCTTGATGTTATGCCTGGTTCTGTGCCTCCAAATTGGTAGATGTCCCGCAATGGCACTATTTCCCAATTGTGTTAGAAAACATGATTTTTTGAAATGAATATGATAAATTAGCTTATAGGAGTCTTTCATGTCCTTTTTATTAAAACTTATTGTATGCAAATTCATAAATAGAACAGCACAAAAGGAATCAGCATCCAACTTTCAAATAAAATTGCAATTCTTTTCACTAAAATTCTGCATGGATTACTAACTTTTTATCATAAAAATCTGTTTGGAAGGGATGATCTCTATTTATTGTCCATAAAAGTTGAGATTTTAATGATACCAGGAGCCTTAAATAATCCTGATTTTCACTTTTTCTGAGTCCCCTTTTTTGGCTGTAATTATGATTTTCAAAAATATAAACTCTTCAGGGTTTTTTTGAGATGAAGACACTGACACTGACATTGTGGAGGGCTTGTGAGCTATAAAAATCACTCTGTTAATAATTTGATCCTATAAAATATCTTCAGTGAGGTGTGCAGCATGGGCTATATCTAATTCAGCTGGGGCTGAACATAACAAGCCAACTTAAACAGTTATTTTTATTCATTTGTGCATTTACTTATTTTTTACTTTTCTTTAAAAATAATTTATAATGAGATCTAATTTAGATTTAGTTCATGAGCTAAAGACCTATGAATTTATTTAATCCCAAAGTAGTAACGTCATGGGGGAACTCACTGTGCAGGGAACACTGAGGATGGAGTCGGGGATGCAACAGGACAATTCAGGACTTGGATCCTTTATTGTTTGTGGGAAGTTTGAAGGGTCCAGGGATACTATATTAGTTTGAGAAGTAAGACGAGGAAGTACATCTGCGAAATGCTCACCAGTGATCAGAAATGTGTAAGTTTCAGAAGGGCTTTCACTGGAAGCAGGTTGCACTACCTTTAAAAAATCTTTTATTTATATGAGAGGTAGAGTTACATGCAGAGAGGGGGAGAGACAGAGAGAAAGGTCTTCCTTCTGCTAGTGCACCACTTAAATGTCCACAATGGCTAGAGCTGAGCTGACCCGAAGCTAGGGGCTTCTTGGTCTCCCTAAAAGGTACAGAGGCCCAAGTACTTGGGCCATCTTCCACCACATGCCCAGGCCATTAACAGAGAGCTGGATAGAAAGAGGAGCAGCCAGGACACAACCAGGGCCCATATGAATGCCAGCACGGCAGGAAGAGGCTCAGCCCACTACACCACAGTGCTGGCCCCTAGGCTGCACTGCTTTTTAAGACTGAACCAGAGTGGATGCACAAAAATGACAGTGAGGCAAATTCTCATTCCATAAAAAGAACAATTTCTAAACAAAGATTGCCAGCAGAACACACAGTATCTTGTGAGCCAGCAAACTCCTCATCACCAGTGAGGATCAGAGAGGGACTCTTCAGCTGCCTGTACAGATGTTGTGCAAAGAATTTATTCTTTCTGATCCTCCAGGTCCTGGGCCAGGATGCAGGTAAAGCCTGAGGGTAAGTCAGCCTGCATGGCGCCTGTTACCGGGATGCCAGACGTAGGAGGACCTGTACCAAGAAAAGGGATACAAGCAGTAAAACAAGGAGTGATGCAGAAGGCCAAGAGCCAGATGTATCACGAATGGATCATCAAACCAGAAGGGCAGAACAGATTGGAAATAGGGTGAATATAGCAAGGAGAAGCCAAGATGAATGAGGTCTGATTTCATGAACTCCATCCATCTGCTGTGGCATTCTGATAGCAACTAACTTGTCTTTATTCATTGAACAAAGTGTGTTGCTTTTAATTGGGGGGTCTATTGGGACCGGTGCTCTGGTGCACTGGATCAAACTACCATCTGTGATGCTGGCATCCCATATGAGCACTGGTTTGAGTTACAGCCACTCTACTTCTGATGCAGCTCCTTGTTAACGCACCCAGGAAAGCAGCAGCAGAAGGCCCAAGTGCTTGAGCCCTTGCCACCCAAGTGGGAGACCCAGATGGAGTTCTTGGCTCTTGCCTTTGGCCTGGCCCAGCCCTTGCCAGGTATTTGGGGAGAGAACCGGTGGATGGAAGATCTCTCAGTCTTTTGCTCTCTGTAACTCTGCCTTTAAAATAAAAAAAAAAAGAAAACCAAAAAGCAAAAAACAAAAACTTTGGGGCCAGTGCTGTGGTGCAGCGGGTTAACACCCTGGCCTGCAGTGCCTGCATCCCATAGCAGCTCTGGTTTGAGACCCAGCTGCTCCACTTCCAATCCAGCTCTCTGCGATGGCCTGGGAAAGCAGTAGAAGATGGCCCAAGTCCTTGGGCCCTTGCACTCACGTGGGAGACCTGGAAGAAGCTCCTGGCTGATGGCTTCGGATCGACATAGCTCTGGCCAATTGGGGACTGAACCATTGGATGGAAGACCTCTCTCTCTCTCTCTGCCTCTCCTCTCTCTGTGTAACTCTGACTTTCAAATAAATAAATAAATCTTTTAAAAATTAAAATAAAAATATCTTTAAAAATAAAAGAAGTAAAGTGGACATCCATACATGACATATGCCTGATTCAGTAGGAGGTTAGGTTTCTAATTCTGACGTGATCTAAGCCTACAGGTGAATATTCTCTTTTGCTTGACAGTCTTATTTTTATCCATCTCATTGTCATCAGTGGGGTTGCTATGAATAAACTTATGGCTTCATCCATACCCCTCCATTTCTTGTATTTTCTAGAAAGTGAGCAATAGGTTAAAAAGGTCAATTTCTAAGTTCTTTATTTATTTGCTACTCTGAATTAGGAAAAATTGACTGACTTCCCTGGTGTTTAGATTCCCTATTTATTAAGAAAAGGACCTGAAAAAAAGAGAGACTAACTCTGAAATACCAGGAATAGACAGTAATTTGTTAATTATCCTCTGCCAATTGCATATATTTTCTCTTACCTAAGAATCATATTCCATGGCACACATTAGCTCATCGTTTTTTCTTGGCCTCCAAGTATATTTCCTTGGTTCCTAATTGATGTTGCTGGTTGGTGAATACAACGGAAATACTTCTCCAACTGTACCAGTGCTAGATGTCATGGGACTATGGAAGATGGAGGTCAAAGCAAAAAAGGAGATAGCACAAAAATTTCTACATAAGGAAAATGCTTTTAAAGACCATTTTTAGGCCGGTGCCATGGCTTAACAGGCTAATCCTCCACCTTGTGGTGCCGGCACACCAGGTTCTAGTCCCGGCTGGGGCGCCGGATTCTGTCCCAGTTGCCCATCTTCCTGGCCAGCTCTCTGCTGTGGCTTGGGAAGGCAGTGGAGGATGGCCCAAGTCTTTGGGCCCTGCACCCGCATGGGAGACCAGGAGAAGCACCTGGCTCCTGGCTTCGGATCAGCGAGATGCGCTGGCCGCAGCGGCCATTGAAGGGTGAACCAGCGGCAAAAAGGAAGACCTTTCTCTATGTCTCTCTCTCTCTCACTATCCACTCTGCCTGTCAAAAAAAAAAAAAGACCATTTTTAAAGACATTCAAATTGTGGGTTCTTTTGCATGCAGAGTCAGAGATGATACAGATAAACTAGTGGTTTACTCAGTGATCATAGGGTCCAGGAGAATGGACAAGGAAGGTGAATTGGGAAAAAGGGAAAGTTGATCCATAGTTGGTTGCATCATTGAGTTGGCCACTAACAAGGGTAACTACTCACTTGCCCTATTAGACTATCTCAGAAGCTTTATCAATTGTACTTACAAATGATTGCCCAAGAAGACAAAAAGACATCAGACCATTAGTTTCCATTTCCAATTAACCAAGGATTACTGTATCAGTGTTAGTCCTCTGTCCACCAGGGCTATTCGTGAGAAGTGCTGTGGGATTACCACAGGCATCCTTCCCACCCTGTGACATCAGGGAGCCAGTCATGAAGTAAGAAGCTGAGGAGCTCACAGGTGATCTATGGCTGAGACTTGCTGACATCTTCAGGGAACTGCCATAGCCATGGGGGGTGGGGGAGAGTGACAGGATTTATAGTACTGCAACAAAGAGTTGTTGGGTATGCACTAGTAATACATGTTTCTCTAGATTTCAACCTTCAGGGTATGCATATATGGTGACCACAGATTCACTGCCTCTTCCTGAAACCTCCAATATGGTAACTCCAGCAGGCAATTCCATGTCTTCTTGGATAATTCTGATCAGCTCTCATGTGTTCATTGGATGCCCCATCACTGTTTCTCCTGGGGACTGCTGATCCCTTTGGATGTTATCACCTCTGCTGGCACTGCTTCTTCTCCTGCAATGAATTGCTGGCTCTGCCCTTAGATGCCAGGCTGCATTTAAAATCCTTGTTTGGTGCTGGCGTCGTGGCATGGTAGGTTAAGCCTTCGCCTGCAGGGCCAGCATCCCATATGGATGCTGGTTCATGTCCCAGTTGCTCCTCTTCCAATTCAGCTCTCTGCTATCGCCTGGGAAAGCAGTGGAGGATGGCCCAAGTGCTTGGGCCCCTGCACCCACATGGGAGACCTGGAAGAAGCTCCTGGCTCCTGGCTTCAGATCAGCCCAGCTCCAGCCACTCCAGTCATTTGAGAAGTGTATGAGTGGTTGGAAGACCTCTCTGTCTCTGTCTCTCCCTCCTCTATCTGTCTGTAACTCTACCTCTCAACTCAATAAGTAAAATATTTTTTAAAAAACCCTTGTTCCCCTTTCAATTTCAAGGCTGGGTTATTTGGCCAGACATCTTGTTCCAACTCATCCATTTTGATGAGTTCTTTCTTAGGATATGTTTTAGTCCCTCCTGGAAATAGACATTTGGTGAGCACAGCTTAATTTAATGTTGGGACTAAACCTAGATAAATATTATTTTCAACACCTATTAGACACATAAAATAAATATTGTTAGGAATGGTGGAGAATGGGAGGGAAGGAGGCTGGGGGAGAGAGAGAGAGAAAGAGAGAGAAAGGGAGAATTGGCTCTTGAGGCTGAAGCCAGGAGCCAAGAACTCAATCCCAGTCTCCCACAAAGGGCACAGGAACCCAACCACTTGTGTCTTCACCCACTTCCTCCCAGGGTGTACATTAGCAGGAAGCTGGAGTTGGTAGTGGTGTCATATATTAAACCAAGGAACTTGGATTTAGGATATGGCCTTAACTGGTAGGCCAAATGTCCACCCCAAGAAAGAATCCTGATGTTCAACTAGAAGATGAAAGTAATGTGTATTAAGTCTCCTATATCTCCTTTATACTAATAACTATGATGACATAATGTTACTAGGTGTACACAAAAGAATTGTCATGGAAAAATGGTGGATTATGCCAGATTAGATTCTTAAAGTTATCCCTATGCTGCCCCAACTTGATGCCATTGCACTTGAATCTTTAACATTTTCCAGATAAGGAGTTTCAATGACTTTCATTATTTATCTAATGCTATTAGATGATTGTGTTCACTATTTAGAATTCTTTGCAAATTATTACCCTAAACTTATTTCCTAAAGAAAACTGGAAGAAAATGGAGAGAATCTGTTATATGCCATGGACCCTGTGGACTTACTAAATGTGCTTTTACCAGTTAACTGGGTGGTTGCTATTCTCTGCATCTCAACTGCTAATATTTTGGAAAGCTAGGGGTCAGTTGCTACTAACACATTCCTTCCTAAATTGATTCCAGGAGCTGATCCCAGTGCTAATAGAAAATAGAAGAAAAAACATTTACCAGCGTTTTAACTTGAACATGCTTCTCTGGGCACTGTCCTGTTCTTCATTTAAAGTGCTCCAGGAAGTGAGTTCTTTATATGGTCTATTTTCAAAGAAATCCAAACTCTTTTTGAGGATTGAGACAGCTCACTTCCCCATACTCTTTGTTGGAGGATGTAAGTGAGACAGAGACAAGGACAAAGGCAGGGAGCCATGAAGAAGCACCTTCAGGGTCAGGAAGAAGCAGTTGTGAAAAGGGTGACAGGATACAGAATATTGGAGGATGGGATCAAGTTCCCAAGTAAGCACCTTTCCTGTTTCTTTGTAAAAACACTGAGTTAATCATGGTTGATGAACTTGTAGATACTAACAGAAAGGGACCTCCTGAGGTCATTTATGTCTTGATATCTCCCAACATAACCCACCTTAAGACACTTTACATAAACACAGAAGATAGGGGGTAGAAATAGAAGCTATAAAAGGGACATGCAAAAATATGTGGAAAATGGAATTGAAAGAAAAATTAATTTTTGTGCAAAAATGAAATTATTGCATAGCTTTTTCATAATATACACTTTGAATGAACTTCTCTTGAAGATCCCC
Organism: Lepus europaeus; assembly: GCF_033115175.1. NCBI lineage: Eukaryota > Metazoa > Chordata > Mammalia > Lagomorpha > Leporidae > Lepus > Lepus europaeus. Next base: position 161,862,188 of record NC_084827.1, on the reverse strand, counting down.
TTATATGAATGGATTTCAAGTGCTCTCATACAATACTAATAGCTGACATTTATTTTGCACTTACTATATGACAGGCTCTTGCTTGTCTGATCTTTTAATCCTATTACACTTATCTGGGCCCATCCAACTGCAAGTGATAGAAACTTAAGCTAGTTTAAACATATTCCTGGCTTTGAATCTATATATGTCCCAATTTCCAGATGCACATGATTCATATGATGTCAATAGGTCTTGGTCTCCTTCCCTAGATTTAGCTTTCCCCGGTCCTTTTCTGAAAGCTCTCACTTTGTGGCAAATTAGACACTATTTTCATGGGAAAGAAGGATTATTACTTTGCATGGATCTGACAAATTTCCAGAACACAATCTCATCTGTTGTGATTAGATCCCTGAACCCATCAATGCCCATATGTGTGGTATTTGTGGTATTCTGTGGGCTAGGCCTGAGACCCATGCCAGTCCCTGGAGCTGGGAGAGGAAAGAGGTGGTGGTGAAGTGAGCTGTCTTAACCACAAGGGCTAAGGGCCAGAGAGCTGCTTCCCACAGCAATGTGCAATAGCAGAAGAAAAGGAAATGGATGCTAGCCCTTGTTCACTTTGTCTAAGGTTGAAGACCAAGTATTCAAGAATCCATTTCCTATAGGGTACTGCTTTGTGGTTGGCCAAAAGAGGAACCTGTAGGAGACTGGAGAGGTACATGTTGAGAGAAACACTGCTCACTTGAGGTTGTCATGTCGGACAGAGTGATAGATGGGCACAGCATTTCCCAGCTTGGCCTCTGTTTGTCCAGCTTGTCTTGCAGGTTGCCAGCAGTACTCAGGCTACCACTATTCCCCTAGCCAAGGACACAGGACTCCCATGACTTCCAGGATTCCCCTCCTCGAGTGTCCCCTCCTGGGTCTCTCTTCTGGAGCGCTGTGCGTTTGGTTTCTCCAATTCCTCTTGAAGCTCTGACGTGTCCAGTCTCACCACTGACTCAGGCCATGGTGACCCATCCTCTAGTCCTCTGGCATGCTCCATCATGCCTCAGCTCCTCCTACATTTGTGCAAGATCTAATTCCAAATGAAATCCTTGTTTCCGTAATGTTTACAGTGGCTCTGTTTTCCTGATGGAATCCTAGTGACACACTGGACAAGTCAAAATGACTTGTTCAGGACACGGATTATTCTCATTTTATACATGAGAAAACAAAAGTAAGGATCAGAGTAGGTGCATTTTTTCCCCCAGAGTCTCAGTTACTAAATAAGAGGCCCAGGATTTAAAGCCATGATTTAAACCCAGGCCTGGCTGACCCCAAAGCTCCAGCTCTTAGCTCCCAACCAACTGTCGGGCCACATACTTTTTCTTGTTTGTTTGCTTCTGAATCATAGCAGATTCCACTTTGGCCTTTTAAGGGCCATAGGTACACAGTGAAGCAGATTCCTTTGGTCTTATGAGAAGAAATAAAATAAACAAGTATAACAAGAAGGAAAGAGACTACAGATTTGAGTAAACCAGTAATAAAAGAGAACAAATGAGCAGGCATATATCACCAGTTAAGAGTTGTGAAAAGGAAACGGGGTCCCTCATTGCCAGAATGATGCTTGGTGTATGCCTTTGGGATTATGCATCCTTTTGGGGCCTGATTCTTGCATTGATACCTCTAGGAAGGATTGTCTCTAGAACTCTGCTGTGACCACCCTGCCAACCGTCACACACTTCTGTCTTGGTATCCATTGTACTTATTTTCTTTTCTTTTTTTTTTTTTTTGACAGGCAGAGTGGACAGTGAGAAAGAGAGACAGAGATAAAGGTCTTCCTTTGCCGTTGATTCACCCTCCAATGGCCGCTGCTGCCGGCGTACCGCGCTGATCCAAAGGCAGGAGCCAGGTGCTTCTCCTGGTCTCCCATGGGGTGCAGGGCCCAAGCACTTGGGCCATCCTCCACTGCACTCCCTGGCCACAGCAGAGAGCTGGCCTGGAAGAGGGGCAACTGGGACAGAATCCGGCGCCCCAACCAGGACTAGAACCCAGTGTGCTGGTGCCGCAAGGCGGAGGATTAGCCTATTGAGCCGCGGTGCCGGCCCCATTATACTTCTTACATATCCCATTCTTATTTACTTCTAGTATGGCTAATCAAACATGTACCTTCTGCTGATTTGGGATTTAAAAATTGAGACAAGGCAGACATGCAAAGAAAGTCTGGCATCTTTGCAGGGTTTTCTTGAAATCACTCCAAGTCTCTGTGAGAATGGATCGAATGACTTCCTCAAATAATGCTTCAATCAATTATCATTGGGAGATTTGAATAGGAGGAGAAGGAAATTCAAGTGTACAGATTAAAAGAGATAGTTTTAATAAGATAGTTGTAAAGTGAACAAGTGAGTGAATGAAGTTCATTGGGAGGTGTTGAACCCTTCTAGCAGGTATGCTGTGTGAGAACCTAAGTTCCATGACTAGCAGAAAACTGTGAGTACCAGAGACTTTGTCCGTGGTGTGCTTTTTCCCTAAAGTTGCTCAATAACAATGTATGCTGAGTGCAGGAGAAAGCAGAGAGAGGCTTGGCTCTCATGGACTCAAAGAAAGTAAGAATAAGTACAGGCTGGCGCCGTGGCTTAACAGGCTAATCCTCCGCCTTGTAGTGCCGGCACACAGGGTTCTAGTCCCGGTTGGGGTGCCAGATTCTGTCCCGGTTGCCCCTCTTCCAGGCCAGCTCTGTGCTATGGCCCGGGAAGGCAGTGGAGAGACCAGGAGAAGCACCCGGCTCCTGGCTTCGGATCAGCGAGATGTGCCGGCCGCAGCGGCCATTGGAGGGTGAACCAGTGGCAAAAAGGAAGACCTTTCTCTCTGTCTCTCTCTCTCTCTCACTATCCACTCTGCCTGTCAAAAAAAAAAAAAAAAAAAAAAGTACAGAGGGTGTAAGTGATAGTGAGTAGGTTGGAGTGTTCTCTGCAGCATCGTTCAGCCTTGTCAGAATAATGTAAAATAGCAAAGGGGAGAACTAGAACATCTCATCCCGATTCCCAGGCTTTGGCTAACTCAGCAGGACCCCAGGAATTCCACTCCTCCTTCTCTTCTCGGAGTCTCAGTTTTCCTCTTCAATGAAATGGGGTTGAATGAGGTGGTCCCTGAGAACCACTGAGCTGTGTGAGGAAATGCAGAGAAACCCAGTATCTGTGTGAATGTTGGTAGTGGCTTGAGGATGTGGGAGGAAGGACAAGGCACTTGTGAATCAGCTCCCTTCGGTTGTCTTCATCCTGTCCACCATTTTCCTCTGCCCTTTGCCGTCCAGGTCATGGCCTCTTTCTCTGGCTTCTGCTTTCCCATGGCTTTGTACACATTCTGCCTGGCAGGTTCGCTAAGGAGCAGCCTGGAAGGGTCATCTGTGGGAAGAGCAGATGAGGACAGAGGGGCATGGACCTCTACATGCTGCAATGCTGTGCCAGTCCGGAGTCAGAGGACAATTCGTGTCCCAGCCAGAGTAAGGAGGTGGCAGAGAGAGCCATGTCGACTGCACACCCTGGGTCCCTTTGGACTCCAACCAGCACTGGAAATTTTCACGAATGCTAACTTCACTCGCCACTTTACAGGAAAAGCTGAGCCTTGAGCCATCTTTCCTTCAGCAGTTCCAGTTTGTTTTTCCAGTTGCCTTCTGCCTTAACCACCAGGACCATCTGCTCTTGGGCCTGCAGGTCTAAATTGATGGTCTTGTTAAATATCCAGAGGCTCACACTTGCATACATGTACATGAGTGAAATCACATGATCACAAACACCCACACTCGCCCACAGGCCAAAACACATTTTTGTACTTCCTGTCCTTGCCCTCAAAATAAATATCTGGCTTTAGAATTTTAAAAGAACCAAGAAAACTCCAAGGCAGAGTTCTTTGCCGTATACACACCTAAACTCAAGTCCCCTCTACATCGTATTTCATCACTGTCATGATTGTAGTGTAGACCAGATTCACTAAGTGGTGATAGGCTTGTTCTGGCCTTTTGGGTTGCATTTTTCAAGAATTTCCAGGGGACTCAGTCATGGAATGAAATCACCTGGTGGGATTAGAAAGGTATGTAGAAGAAATTCTTTCTGGATTGTGCTCTCTTTTATTTATGGTCATCAGTAATGATAAATATAAAAATCAGTGATAAATAGGGGGAGGTGTAGAAGGAACACTGCTCTGAGATTCCGAAGTCCTTACTCAAGTCCTTATCCCCAGCTTTATGGCCTTCATCAGTACAGGTAACCCCTCGGTCCTCCAGTTACATCCTTGGTAAGACCAGGATAACAAAATGTACCTGAAAGTACGTGACGTTGAAAAGAAATATTACAGCTGGCGCCGTGGCTCAACAGGCTAATCCTCCGCCTTGTGGCGCCGGCACACCGGGTTCTAGTCCCGGTCGGGGCACCGATCCTGTCCCAGTTGCCCCTCTTCCAGGCCAGCTCTCTGCTGTGGCCAGGGAGTGCAGTGGAGGATGGCCCAAGTGTTTGGGCTCTGCACCCCATGGGAGACCAGGAGAAGCACCTGGCTCCTGCCATTGGAACAGCGCGGTGCGCCGGCCGCAGCGCGCTACCGCGGCGGCCATTAGAGGGTGAACCAACGGCAAAGGAAGACCTTTCTCTCTGTCTCTCACTGTCCACTCTGCCTGTCAAAAAAAAAAAAAAAAAAGAAAGAAAAAAAGAAAAGAAATATTACAGGTGAAAGTGTCTAGCGCATGTGGATATTCAATAGTTTTTGAATGAACAATGATCAGTCCCCACACATTGCGTTGGTTAACCTGAAGTTTTTGAAGCCTTAATGAACCATATTTTCCCACTGGGGACTGCTGATGACTGTTGTTCAGGATGACATCTGTGAGGCTTTGCAAGGTTTTCTTGTGTGCCCTGAATAACCAAATAAAGCTGAAACCATGTGGTTTTTATGTTACAGGGGTTTCTGGTTTTTAAGAAATTAGCATACAATAAAATAATTTACGGTTGAGGCAATGCTCAGATTTCAGATAACAAATGCAGCCAATTAACCAGAGTAATCCAGTCTTACTGACAATCATTTCCATGTAAGGAACCACACCTGCCAAACTCAGAAAAACAGATCCTTTGTGATTTTTCCTGGAGCTCTTGCAGTGAGGATCTGCCAGAGGGGAAGGAAATGAATGCCCTTTTCAGTTCTCTCTAATTCCTGAGACCATATTCATCAGGATATTGAACATTCCCCTGAAGAGGTAGGCTTCTCCTCCTCTTCTACGCTGGTCATTTGTTCCCTCAGAGGCTGTTTAATGAGACATGACTACATTCAGTTTTCTCTGAGACACCAGCTGGGCTTTTCCTCAATGCCCAACCACGTTTGTAGCCCTGGTTCTGCAGCCTCTTGTTTAAACTGATAATTCAAAAATGTCTTGAGAGGATGTCGTCCTGGCTGGCGGGGCTTCTGACTCTGCAGCCAACAAGGCACTTTGTGGCTGCTTCTTTGCCCTTTGTGCAATATGGCTCCTGTGTGGGATGAGGCCATGACCTGGACAGACCTCAAGTTGCCTGGAAGAATGTGTGTGTGGCTTCCTCATGGTGTGAGGACAGTTTACAACCTGAGAAATTGGGGTTGCTCTCCCCTTCTAAGTCAGCAAAAGGAGATAAGCCTGCTTCTCGACTTCTCCCTGCTTCTTCTCTGCATCCACTTTGGAAGAAATGGAGTGCTCATCCATCAGAGCTAGGTCTGGTTAGAAATCATCAAAGAAGTGACACATGAGTTGCTGGGAGGCATAGAGAGATCTTTTTCAAAGAAGTTCTTGAGTCTTTGCAGGTACAGGGGCAGGAAATACTGCAATTAAAAAAAATATTTTCGAGTTGCTATGAACAGACCATCCTCTACTCAATATGCATTTAGTCCAACTTACCCAGAAAATAATGGTTTACCTAAAATTTTAAAACTCATGATCAAGTCCTCCGTTTATGAAATAATATGCTACTATATTAGATTAATTTGTAAATAATTACAAACAAATTTATATAGTCCGGCATCCCTACAATGACCATACTGAGAGCTGGAAACTTGATCCAAGTCTCCTATGTTACCTGCTGCCTGACAGGGTGGGCAGCAACAGGAAGATGGATTCAGGAGTGGAGCTGAGACTTGAACTCTAGCACTCCAATATGGCAGCCAGAGGTTTCAACCAGTGCCTAATTGCTAGGCCCAAAGCCTGATACTGAATTGATGTATTTTAAAAAGCATCAAATAGGGGTGAGAGTGCAGCAAATAAAGATGCCTCTTGGGGCACCTGCATCCCATATCACAGTGCCCCATTCAAATTCCAGTCCCATCACTTTTGTTCCAGATTCTTGCTAATGTGTACCCTAGGAGGAATCAGGTAATGGCTCAAATGGTTAGGTCCCTGCCATCTATACGGAAGACCTGCATTAGGTTCTAAGCTCCTGGCTTCACCATGGCCTAGTCCTGGCTGTTGTGATCATTTGGGGAGTGAACCAGTATGGAAGATCGATCTCTCCCTCTCTCTTTCTCTGAAATAAAATGAAAACATTATAATCCATCATAAGCAAATGTAAAATGACATATTCAATTAATATTTATCTAGTTTTTTTATAACAAGTAAATATCTATTCAATAGCTAACATGAATTGAAAGATTAATTTTCTTTTTAGTAAAAGATTTATTTATTTGAAAAACAGAGTTATAGAGAAAGCCAGGGAGAGACAGAGAGAGATCTTTCATTTGCTGGTTTACTTCCCAGATGGCCGTAACAGCCAGGGCTGGGCCAGGCCAAAGCCAGGAGCTGGGAGCCAGGAGCTTAATCCAGGTCTCCTATGTAGGTGGCAGGGACCCAAACACTTGGACTATTCTCGCTACTCTCCCCTACCATTAGCAGGGGGATAAAACAGAAGTGGAGCAGCCAGGCCATGAACCAGTGCCCAAAATGGATGCCAGTGTCACAAGTGGTGGCTCTACCTGCTACGCTACAATACCAACCCCAGTTTTACTTCTAATACTTTGCAGGAAAATCTCTCTAGGACTATATAACAACTTGCAACTTGTTGGAATTTTTAATCTTTATTTGATTTAAAACAGGTAACATATATGGTGTAATCTATGTAATAGAAACTCTTATATAGTATTTTTCATATTGTATCTGCCATTCTGACTGTACCTTAAAACTGCTGTACAAATAAATGTTTGGTAAAAGTATCTGACAAATTAGAGAATCCATCTGAGAGCTCTAAACTGGACTGTGGCTTGGTCTGTCTTATTTTTAGCTTATAATTGGACTAAGTGAAATCATCTTTAGATAAACAAATTGTACGTGCTGATGTAATAGAGACCGGAAAGTAACTTAAGATTCTATACACTGATAATTGGCTGTGTTATCACAAATCAGAGACGATCTCAACAGTAAGATCCAGTTCAAAAACAAAATTATTATCATTGGCCAACCTTCCAGATTTCAACTGATTTTTATCAATCTACTCTAAATTAAAGAGTAAATTATTTAACTACAGCTATTTCAACCAGCTAGATTCCCCAGGAGTGTGGACACTCTGTATCAGACATTTAATAGGAGCAGTGTTAAGCCTTTCATTATGTCTTTTTTTTTTAACAGACAGGTTGAGCAACTGGAATATTTTTCAACACTAAATAATGTTGGCACAAGCTTCATAATGGAGCACTTTGAAAAATCAACTGAAGCCTTTTGTGTGCTGGAATATGCCCCACAGTACCTATTGTGGAGGCCACTGGTTTGCAGATGGCAGGCAACATGTCTGGGGGATGCTACTGAACTTCACTTTTCCATTAATACTTAGTGCTTATGGATCTATTCTCAAAAACTTCTGCAAACACAAGCTATTCAGCATTCATCAGGGAATACAACTTTGAACTGTCTGCTATTCAATGTCTTCAAAAGCTTGGCTGACAAGGGAGAGTTTAAATCCTATGTTTGGTTCAGTTTTTCTTGTCTGAAAGAGTGATCATTCTCTGGCTTTCTTGGTTGTTTGTTTAGTTCATCAGAATTATGTCACTTTGGTTTTGTGACTTCAAGAAACTCAGGAGCACATTTGAACTCTTTTATGTTTATGCTGGCCTTCATGGCCGATATATCTGTTTTTATTTTTTTCCTTCTCATGATCTAGATTTTCTACTTTGTTCTCCATTTTCCTTTGTTCTTAGTTATTTTGATTTCCTTACTTATATTTTTGTGTAAGCTGCCCCACATCCTTTTGAATATGGGAAAACATATTAATTAGCCTCATGGCCAGTACTAAATATATCTGTAAACTAAATGTAAATTTCCTTGAATCTCTTTCATCATCTCTTTATATCTCTGTGGTCCCAGTCAGTTTTGACTACTTCAAATGGCACAGTTTTCTGTTTATCGTAATCCTAACTCTAGTAGAAAATACACAGAAATTCCTCTTTGGAATGATCAAGAAGTTCTACAGTTTTTGCAAGCTTCTAGCTCTCAACAATTCTTTCTCTTTTTCTGCCAAAATTTGTTGTATGGGCCCTATGGTTCCTACATTTTTGTAACTGAAATATAACTTAGCCTAATTCTATTTTTTAAATATTTATTTATTTGAAAGAGTTACAGAGAGTGAAAGAGATAGAGAGAGAGAGAAATCTTCCATTCACTGGTTTACTTCCCAGAGGGCTACAAAAGCTAGGGCTGGGCCAGGCCAAAGCCAGGAACCAGGAGGAGCTTCTTCTGGGTCCACTGTAGGTGCAGGGGCCCAAGCATATCAACCATCTTTTGCTGCTTTTCCCAGGCTTTTAGCAGGGAGCTGGATCAGAAATGGAGCAGCCAGGACATGAGCTGGCACCTATGTGAGATGCCAATGTTGGAGATGGTGGCTTAACCTACTATGCCATAATGCTGGCCTCAGCCTAATTCCATTGATAGTCAAAAATTAACACTAATCACTTTATTCCCAGGATAGAAGTGGTAAACTGAAGTAGAGATTTGAGGCTAATCAAGTTCCTAGGGCTCAATAGGCATAAAGATCTCTGTTGATGACCTCAGAAGAATGAAAAAAGAAGGCAAAGCTCTAGAACCTATGAGCCTCTCATCCCCTGAGGATCTGTAAGATGAAGACCCTGCAGATAGAGCAGGAAGGATAAGGTATCAGGAGAATTGAAGATGCTGTTTAGGTTGAAGCATTTCCATTATAAAATCTGGGACATAAGTGATCCTTGGAAGCCAGGTGTCAAAATAAATGTGAGGAAAAGACCTCCATTTTTGTGCAAGGTTCAACTGCAGAGTGAAGGGGGGAGTCTTATAGTGGTCTAGCAGAGGACCCTAGGAGTGCCCTTCCCATGGGGCATCTGCTGTGGCAGCAATAGGAGGTACTTTCTTTAAAAGATTCCTGGGCATCACTTGACTGTGAGGAGACTGGAGTAGAATTGGACTGACTTCTGAGCATCAGTGAGATGCCGTCAGTGCCTCACAGAAAGCTATTTGTGGAGGCTTTGAGAAGAGGCTCTTGTCTGGGATCAACACCGAGGGTGGAGTCAGAGCAATGTCACATTGAAAGGTAACCATTATCCTTTTTTTCCAGGGTTCTGGACAATCAACACATACACAAGGACCTGAGTCAATTGAGATCAAGACGGTAGCATTGTTATCCAGATGGCCGTTGGAAAAAAGATTAAGTGGAAGGCAAAAATTGGGATTCCTCCTAGTTACTCTTGGAATGATACTGATTGGCCTCCAGTGTGATATACCCTCCCCTGCTTTCCCACCCAGGCACTGGTGGAAAAGCAAAGAAAGAAAGCAAATAGCAATTCACTTCTCTCCTTAATTTGGAGATGTGGCCAGTGCAAAATAAGCCTATCACAGACCAGGAAAGCACACAAGAGACAGTTTCTTTTGAAGTAAAGACATCTTACCAAGTAGTATGAGAAGCATGGCCCAGCAGTAGTTGGGCTCTCATCAATTAGGTACATCACTTCTTTAAAGCAGACTAGTAAGAGATGGAAGGGGTCCTTAAGAGGGACAAAATTTCCTTTTGCCATGGGTCAAGGCTGTCATTTGCTTGGAAAAAGAGAAAAGACTTATTCCATGTCTGAGCACACTGGCTAGTTTAACCTGGTAATGATGCATAGACAAAGCAAGTCTTGTACATAAATTACTTATAGGCAAGTATCTGGAGGCAGTGGTTATAGGATCCAGGATCCAGTGGCTGGCCTAATTGTGAACAATGGCCCAAGGGTGCCACAAAGTAATCTTCTATGATCAAGATCACAGTAGTCAAAACTACAGTGTTTGACATGAGCTCCTTTCTTAAGTTGTCACCTTTTCAGACTCTGAATGAATCAGCCCTTGTGATGTAAGTCTGAGTCATCAACACAGCTGTCTAATGAAGGTGGCTCTTCAACACCAGTTACCCTATATGACTGACAATGGATAAAAGTCTTCTGAGGTCACTTTGTAAATGGAAATGATATAGGCAGGCAGATAGGATAAAATTGATTAAATGTGTGAGCTGGGAAACTATGCCTTCAACATGTGGATAAAAGGCCTGGAACACAGTGGGCCTGGCCCATTTTCCCTTTTTTCCCTTAATGGCCTTGATCCCTTCGTTGTCCCATTCTTTTGGGGCCCTTTGGGCCGCCCGCGCTCTCTGCCTTTGCTTTGCTACCTGTGCTAAGTTGCTTGAAGCTGCTCTTAACCAAACACTTGCTGCACATGTCTCCTAGCTTTCTCTATTTGGTATTGCCCCAACTTAATTTCCGGACTTTTCTTTCTCCCTTAGATAGAGCCCTCACTCACCTATGCATTTCTCTCACTAAATAAAAAGCTTAAAAAAAAAACAAAAACAAAACAACTTATCATGCTGCTTGGTCTATTTGAGCCAGAATTCAGAATTCTCTGAATTCGTGGCAAAAGCCCACACCCTTATTGATATGAGAAACATTTATAAGCAGATCGGTTTCAGAAATACACAAAAGCATAAATATTACAGGGAGTGTGGATTGGGAGGAGGCTATATGTACAATAAAGAATATTTGTGAGGAATATGTGGGAACCTTCTAAAAGCCACCCAGTCTGTCAGTGAATTTGCATTTAATGCTCCCATATATCATGTAACAAAGTCCTATTGAGAAGCTTGTACCCTAGAGTTGATTCAAACATGATAAACTGACACTGTAATAGTAGGCTGCCAGAAAGAGCTAAATAGCCATTCAAAATTCTACCCCTCCCCCCAAAATAGTAAAACTATCCTCTTTCAGGATTACTCCCAGATGAACACCACCAGATACTGTAGATTTATGGATGATAAGAATGGCCCACTGAATCTCCTCATTAGTAGGAAGGACACCACCAGATACTGTAGATCTATGAATGCTAAGAATGGTCCATTGAGTCTCCTCATTAGAAGGATGGATACCACTAGATACTGTAGATCTATGAATGATAAGAATGGTCCATTGAATCTCCTTATTAGTAGATGGATACCACCAGATACTGTAGATCTATGAATGATAAGAAAGGCCCATTGAATCTCTTTATTAGTAGATGGATACCACCAGATATTGTAGCTCTATGAATGATAAGAATGGCCCATTGAATCTCCTTAATTAGTAGATGGATACCACTAGATACTGTAGATCTATGAATGATAAGAAAGGCCCATTGAATCTCTTTATTAGTAGGAAGGACACCACCAGATACTGTAGCTCTATGAATGATAAGAACAGCCCATTGAATCTCCTTATTAGTAGATGGATACCACGAGATACTGTAGATCTATGAATGATAAGACTGGCCCATTGAATCTCCTTATTAGTAGATGGACACCACTAGATACTGTAGATCTATGAATGATAAGAATGGCCCATTGAATCTCCTTATTAGAAGGAAGGAATGCAGCAGGGGGAGAGGAATGGCATGGAAGGATCAGCCAAAAGGTGTGGGGCAGATGCCACAGAAAACAGACATTAATTAATTCCTCTTTTCAGAGCAGTGACTTTATCCTGGAGATAGTGTAGGGCCAGGAGAGATCTTGAAACAGGGCCCTGAGGGGCGGGGGGATCACTTTGCTGGTTGTGTGAGGGGAACTCTGGCCAGCAAGGAGAATTCCATAGGGATCCAAGTGAAAAGCTTTAGGTATCTTTTATAAATATACTCCGTTCTCTTAAATGATACACTATGATTGTACAGACACCAAGCCCATCACTTATTAAAAAATTAACAACAATAAGTCCAGCCCATCACTTGTTAAAAAATTAACAACAGTCAGTCCATTGTTTTGTGTGTTTGAAACCCAGGATAATCTTGGCTAAAATGGACCAGATATATATATATATATATATATATATATATATATATATATATATGGTGGTTATTCTCATGGGTTGGTTTTGTTTATCGCTTGTATTTATTTTTTACCTGATTTGGTTTAGTTTAGTTTTATCTCATTTGATGCTGGTGTGCAGTATCAGAGACCATTTCTCTGTAGTCCACTCCCTTTTCACATGCAATCTGTCTTGCTGAGGCCTGTCCAAGCTGCCCATACAGGCCTCAGCACCCTGTTTCTGCACCTCATAGAAACTGTCTGCTCCTCAGGAAAGCAGAGCGTTAACATTGTCCTGAGCACATTTGCCTTTCAGGAAGATTAATGGAGTTCCATGTGCAGCAGATAAGCTTGTCTGGGAGGAGCAGGCAAGAGCTAAGCTGTGTCAACATGGCCTAAGGGCAGGATAGAACCCAATTGATTACTCAGATAATCTCCACCCCCTCCCTCTTCCCTTCTCCCATTTTCAATTCTAATTCAATTCGAAGTCTGTATAGTACATAAATGCAGAGATAGATAGATACACATTTATGATGTGACTGCTTAAAGTGTTAAGGCACATGAGATGCTAAGAGGTACCCAGAAATGCAGCAAAATGGAGAAAATTGGATTTCCCAGGGAAAGCACACCATGGAGTTGTCATGGATCCTGAGGATAGGCCATGCTGGGGGAAGGGATGCAGGTGCAAACCCTCAGTGTGAGACAGGCAAGGGGCCTTCTTAGGTGCTAATGACTGCTAAAATTCCTTTCCAAGGAGGATGAATCTGTTGACAGTGTAATTCATTTCCCCAAGAGAGGTACAAGAAAATATTTTTCAAGGTCAGAGGCAAAAAGCCTCTATCAAGGGCCACCTTCCTCCATTCTCTCCACACCTATCAAGGACTATCATCCTTGAATATATTAGAAAATAAGTATTTAAGGGAGGGCACCAAAGTTGTCAGCTGCCAGGGATATCTGTATTGAATTGCACCTCCAGTGTCTTTTCATGCAGGAGGCCTTCTTGCTCTGAAGTGGATGAGGATAGCTTCCAGACACACCTGCTTTCACCTTGCCCGTGGTAATGGTCTCTGCAGAGATATCTGGGATTCAGAACTCCCTCTCCCCCAGGAAGCCTCCAGTTCTGACTTTGCAAAAGTTTCTTCTCAACCTTTCCCTTGTGGCTTCTCCTTATCTCAAGGGTCTCTGTTAAAATGACCTAGAGATAGCTGGCTTCAGGGAGATTTCTGGCTAAGTCTGATGTAATAAAAATGAGGATAACCATTTGCCAGCTGTGTGACCCTCAAGAAGTCCTGAAACTCTTGAGGCTCCATGTTCTCTTTCCTAAATGCATTACTTATCTAAATTGTCAAATGTAAATCCGTCAGTTACTCAGCCTTGCTGGATTATCATAGAGCATTGATAATGTCAACATATTAAATAGGTGTTAGCAATTGTTAATACTACTACCATTACACAGTTTTAATCAAAACAGCATGGTACTGGTACAGAAACAGATGGATAGACAAATGAAACAGAATAGAAACACCAGAAATTAATCCAAACATCTACAGCCAACTTATATTTGATCAAGGATCTAAAATAAATTCCTGGAGCAAGGACAGTCTATTCAACAAATGGCGCTGGGAAAACTGGATTTTCACATGCCGAAACATGAAGCAAGACCCCTATCTTACACCTTACACAAAAATCCACTCAACATGGATTAAAGACCTAAATCTATGACCCAACACCATCAAATTATTGGAGAACATTGGAGAAACCCTGCAAGATATAGGCACAGGCAAAGATTTCTTGGAAAAGACCCCAGAGGCACAGGCAGTCAAAGCACAAAAACATTAACAATTGGGATTACATCAAATTGAGAAGTTTCTGTACTGCAAAAGAAACAGTCAGGAAAGTGAAGAGGCAACCAACAGAATGGGAAAAATCTGCAAATTATGCAACTGATAAAGGATTAATAACCAGAATCTACAAAGAGATCAAGAAACTCCACAACATCAAAACAAACAACCCACTTAAGAGATGGGCCAAGGACCTCAAGAGACATTTTTCAAAAGAGGAAATTCAAAAGGCCAACAGACATATGAAAAAATGTTCAGGATCACTAGCCATCAGGGAAATGCAAATCAAAACCACAATGAGATTTCACTTCACCCTGGTTAGAATGGCTTACATACAGAAATCAACTAACAACAGATGCTGGTAAGGATGTGGGGAAAAAGGGACACTAACCCACTGTTGGTGGGAATGCAAACTGATAAAGCCACTATAGAAGACAGTTTGGAGATTCCTCAGAAACCTGAATATAGCCCTACCACATGACCCAGCCATCCCATTCGTTGGAATTTACCCAAAGGAAATTAAATTGGCAAACAAAAAAGCGGTCTGCACCTTAATGTTTATTGCAGCTCAATTCACAATAGCTAAGACATGGAATCAACCTAAATGCCCATCAACAGAAGACTGGACCAAGAAATTATGGGACATGTACTCTATAGAATACTATACAGCAGTCAAAAACAATGAAATCCGGTCATTTGCAACAAAATGAAGGAATCTGGAACACATCATGCTGAGTGAAATAAGCCAGTCCAAAAGGGACAAATATCATATGTTCTCCCTGATCAGTGACAACTAACTGAGCACCTAAAAGGAAACCTGTAGAAGTGAAATGGGCACTATGAGAAACAATGACATGATCAGCCCTTGTCTAGACTGTTGAGGAACAACTTACTATTTTATTTAGTATTTTTTTTGTTCTATTTAATACCATCGGTTGAACTCTTTAATTAGCACATAATTATTCTTAGGCGTTTAAATTTTAACTGAAAAGTGATCCTTGTTAAATATAAGAGTGGGAATAAGAAAGGAAGGAGATGTAGAGTTTAGCACATGCTCACTCGGACTTCCCCTTAATGGCAGAGCTAGAAACGTGCCAGGGGATTCCAAATCAATCCCATTAAGGTGGCATATACCAATGCCATCCTACTAGTCAAAGTGATCAGTTTCAGTACATAATTGATCATTATGATAGGATTAAGTGTCAAAGGGATCACATAAACAAGGTAGTGTCTGCTAATACTAACTGATAGAATTAAAAAGGAGAGAACGATCCAACATGGGAAGCAGGATACACTGCAGACTCATAGAATGGCAGATGCCCTAAACAGCACTCGGGCCTCAGAATCAGCCCTTAAGGCATTTAGATCCGGCTAAAAAGCCCATGAGAGTATTTCAGGCATGGAAAGCCAAGAAACTATGGCCAAAAAAAAAAAATGTCCTAAATGAAAGATCTCTGTGAGATCCCAGCAGAAAGAATGGGCCATCAAAGAAGGAGGTAACTTTCTCTGAAGGGAGGAGAGAACTTCCACTTTGATTATGGCCTTGTCTAAGTAAGGTCGGAGTTTGTGAACTCAAGAGGCTTCCATAGCCTTGGCAGCTCATTACAAGAGTCTTGGGTGATTACTGACATCATAAATAAGAGTGTCAATTGTTAAATCAACAACGGGAGTCACTGTGTACTTACTCCCCATGTAGGATCTCTGTCCTTAATGTGTTGTCCAATGTAAATTAATGCTATAACTAGTACTCAAACAGTATTTTATACTTTGTGTATCTGTGGGTGCAAACTGTTGAAATCTTTACTTAATATATACTAAGTTGATCTTTTCTATATAAAGATAATTGAAAATGAATCTTGATGAAGAATGGGATGGGAGAGTGAGTGGGAGATGGGATGGTTGCCAGTAGGTAGAAGGTTATGGGGGGAAAAGCCGCTATAATCTAAAAGTTGTACTTTTGAAATTTATATTTATTAAATAAAAGTTTAAAAAAATAAAAAATACTACTGCCACTACAAATATTGATGATAATGAAAGTAAGAGCAATAAATTTGCTGGTATTAAGGAAATTCTCAAACTAGCACAGAACAATAACTACTAGCGCAGGTGTACATTTTTATACAATTTTCCATCAAAAAATTATTTCAACCAATTCAGATTATGGTACCTGGGCAAGAAAATGATAAACCAGATGATAGAATTTGGCACTAATGGTAGTTTTTTCACTTGATGTTGCTATATGGGCAAAATGTTGAAATCTTTACCTAATATATACTAAACTGATCTTCTGTATACAAAGAGAATTGAAAATGAATCTTTACATGAATGGAAGGGGAAAGAGAGCGGGAAAGGGGAGGGTTGCGGGCGGGAGGGAAGTTATGGGAGGGGGGAAGCCATAAAAAAAAAGAAAAAAAAAAGAATTTGGCACTAATGTAGAAGAGGAACTTTATTTAAGATGAACTTGCAGTGGAACAAAGTGTCTATCTCCTTTCAGCCTCATAGCTTGAATGGTTGCTATGGTTTGAAAGTTTGTGTTCCTCTCAAAACTCATATTTTCCGAGTGATGGTTTTGGAGACTGAGGCCTGTGGAAGATAATTAGGTCATGAAGAGAGGACCCTCATAATGAGATGTGTGCCATTATAAGAGTAACTTGAGAAAAGAGGTTGTTTTCTCTGCTCTCTGCCATCTGAAGATGTGACAAGAGAGCTGGTCAGCAGCAAAGCAGGAAGTGGGTCTTTGCCAGTCCTGGTATCTACTGACACCTTGATCTTGGACTTCCAACCTCCAGATCTGAGAAATGAACATTTGTGTTTGAGTCACTCACTCCATGCTAACTTGTTCTAGTAGCCCAGATGGACTAAGATGGCAGCCCTGTGCTATAAAATGCCACACAGCCAGGTATTTGGGCTGGGAGCCTCACAGAATCCCTTTCTCCCACTCCTCCTTCCCCATTCTTTTTCAGAGATGAATGTTCTTCTGGGGTCCAGGTGCGCCTGGAAGTTGGATGTAGGTGATGTGCTTTCTCTTTCTCTCCAGGAAGCTATAGATACATGAAGATATGGGAGGGAGGGATTGAATATTGTCTTCTCTCAAATATAATGGGCTACATCAGAGGACAGAAAAATGAGGCTCCAGAAGAAGAACTTGCTTCAAGTGAAGGGGCAGTCTAGACTTACTAACTTGGATCTACATCGTAGGTAAATCATTAAAAGGAGGTAGTGAGGGGCCGGCGTCATGGCTCACTCAGCCAATCCTCCGCCTGAGGTGCCGGCATCCCATATGGGCACTGGGTTCTAGTCCCGGCTGCTCTTCTTCCAGTCCAGCTCTTTGCTGTGACCAGGGAGGGCAGTGGAGGATAGCCCCAAGTGCCTGGGCACCTGCACCCGCATGGGGGACCAGGAGGAAGCACCTGGATCCTGGCTTCGGATTGGCGTAGTTCCGGCCGTGACGGCCATTTGGGGGGTGAATCAAAGGAAGGAAGACCTTTCTCACTGTTTCTCTCTCTCACTGTCTGTAACTCTACCTCTCAAATAAGTAATAAAATCTTAAAAAAAAAAAAAAAGGAGGAGGTAGTGAGAATACCATCTAAGGTGGAAGCTGCCCAAATCCAAATGGTGTGTCCTTTGGGCAAAGTGATACAGTTATGTCAGTATATATCAGTCACATTTTGATGTGCAAGCAGTGATGTGAAACACACAGAGAGGGGCATTTTCTGTTTCACTGCACCAGGCCTGTGGAAGGGAAATATGGCTGGATTCGCCATGTCAGGTTCACCATCATTTGACATGGTGGATCTGCCAGAAATCCCCGGAAGATCACCTGAAAAACTGGTATTCAGGTCTCTGTTTCAGTCTTGTCTTGAAGGGAGTATCTGGGCTCTTTTTTGCTTATTGGATATGGGACAAGATTGACTCATAGCCATGGCATATTTTCTGGAATGTTAGAGTAAAGGAACCCTGTAGAGAGCTTGGAATTCCAACTAATAAAGAAGATGGTTTCAGAGCATTCTTG
Organism: Lepus europaeus; assembly: GCF_033115175.1. Lineage (NCBI taxonomy): Eukaryota > Metazoa > Chordata > Mammalia > Lagomorpha > Leporidae > Lepus > Lepus europaeus. The sequence continues at coordinate 161,844,063 of NC_084827.1, read as the reverse complement.
TCTTGGGCATAAGTATGCATGTGATGTAATTACTACATGCTGTTTGGGACATGGGATGACCAACTATCCTGTTTACCTAGGACTGAGGGTTTTGTGGGATGGAAAGCATTTCATCTGAAGACTGAGAAAATAACAACTGCAATATAACACCTCTCTCTCTCTCTCAATGCATACACATAGATCAAGGTACAACAGTAAAAGTAAACAGACCAGATACCTAACTATGCAATACTCATGTCAGTCAGGCAAAGTTCATCCCACTCTTCAATGTGTCTTGTCATGGATCCCATATGTGAATAGGTCTTGAGAAAATACCCAGATTCTCAAGTAGTTTGGTCCAGAGGACTCACCTGCACAAAGAGATGGACATCTTGTGAGATGACTTTGAAAAAGATGGATGCCAAGCACCAAAGAACAGAATACCTTTTGCAAGGGTTGCCAGCCCCTGGGATGGGCCTCCCTGCCTACACACTATACCTTTTTCTCCTTTAGCCAGGATGTGTGGCAGAGTGGATTCTGTCCAAAAAGGAGAAAACAGAGCCCCCTAAAGAAACAGGTCTCCATTCAGGCAAATGAATGTGTTTTTAAATTTTCTACATTGCCCCATTCAGAAGCTCTCCAAGAGGTGGGCTGCTTCTCACCCTTGTGGAAACCATCATAATGAAGGTTTAAGGCAGGACCTAAAAAAAACCCCTTCCATTTCCAAGTTGAACAGTTTGTCTTGTAGGAGGGATTTTGTTTTCTTTTCATGCTGGACCTAAATTTGGCATCCTATGGAAGTTTTATTGCGTAGCCTTACCTGAGAGCTCAGCCAAATCTCCTAATTCAGGAATGGCAGCTGGGGAAAGTTGAATGAATGGGTTATTTTTTCCCTTTTCTTTCCTTCCCTTAACTCCATATGTTTCTCAATTTCTGGCTCATAAATTTAATTAAATAAATATTTTTAAATATAGAAGATGGAGAATGTGAGAACTTGATAAATATGAAACAAGCTTCTAAATCTATGAACATGGCATTTGTGGGCTTATGCTCTGCATTTAAAGAGAGCTGTATTGCAAAGCCTTTGTAAAGATGATGAATTAGGATCTTTCTGGAAGAGAAGAAAAGTTTTATGTCTAAACATGTGAATAGAGAAACCATGGAATATGGATAGTCCTGGGAGATAACACTCTTACTGTAAACTAGCAAATGTGTTTGTAGGATTGGGGATATTCATATAATCTTCAAGTATTTGATATATTAGCTTTAGGGGAAGGGGAATTAAGCAAGCAGGCAATGAAATTTTACTTGGAATTGTACAGATTCATGTATGGGCTCCAACAGCAGTGGCAAAACACCAGGAATGAAACTTTAGCTTATTTTGGAGATGACTAAGACAACACTTAGGGCAATGTCTCAAAGTATACCCAAGAAGGGGAAAAGGCTGGTGCTCTGATTTTATGCTAAAGAAAGAGCCATCCAAAGTGTGTTTTGACTGCTTAGTTTCAAGCTAAATAATCAAAGTCACAATAGTTATTGTGCTATGGAATGAGGAGTTTTTTCCCAGAGGCATAGATGGGCTAGCAACTCTGAAACCACTCTGTGACTACTAGTGTGAATGTAAATGTATTCTAGATAATGTTTTTCAGAAAATGTAGTTAAAGGCAAGGTAAGGATAAAAGATAAACTGAATTCAGTAGATCTGGTGTGAAATTGGAACCTCTGGCATTTATTACAAAGATAGACGTAGAGAAGGATCAGTGTATATGGGTATACGTGTAGAGATATATAGATACAGTTATGTATGGGTGTGTGTTCTTCTTTTCTCTAGCTTTGTCCTCTTAGAGGGCCTAAAACCAATGAACTCCAGTGGCAGCAAGCATACCTGGTGTTCAGACCTTGGTTTCACTTGATCTTAGCCAAAAGGCTGAAAAGCGATCAGATCTTGGTTTCTAAATACTGCTCTCTGTTGAAAGGAATCAGGGATTTTCCAAGAAATGGCTCATTCTGTGACTTGGGGTAGGGGTTGGGAGGTGGGCAGAAAATAAAAGATGAGTCAGGAAAATCATTTTGTTTACCAAAGTAAGAATATGCCCCGTGGCCAGTGCTGTGGCTCAGTGAGTTAAAGCCCCAGCCTGCAGTGCTGGCATCCCATTTGGGCAATGGTTCTAGTCCTGGCTGTTCCTCCTCTGATCCATCTCTCTGCTATGGCTTAGGAAAGCAGTAGAAGATGACCCAAATCTTTGGGCCCCTGAACCTATGTGAGAGACCTGGAAGAAGCTTATGGCTCCTAACTTCAGATTGCCTCAGCTCAAGCCATTACAAACATTTGGGGAGTGAATCAGTGAATGGAAGACCTCTTTCTCCCTCTGTCTCCACCTCTCTGTGTAACTCTGTCTTTCAACTAAATAAAAATAAATCTAAAAAAGGAGAAAAGCATATACCCAAAGAATGATTAAAATATGTCAAAAGGATACGGAATTCAGCTTGTGGGAGCTTGCCTTGGCTAACCTTAGAATCGTTTGGACAGCGATATAAATCATGATTGTAAAAGATCACAACCGAGGCCAGCATGAGGGCATAGTGGGTAAAGGTGCTGCCTGCAGTGCCAGCATCCCATTGGGGTGTCGGTTCTAGTCCTGGCTGCTCCACTTCCAATCCAGCTCTCTGCTATGGCCTGGGAAATCAATGGAAGGTGGCCCAACTCTGTGGGCCCTTGCACCTGCGTGGGAGACCCCGAGGGAGCTCCTGACTCCTGGCTTTGGATCGGCCATTGTGGCCAACTGGGGAGCGAACCAGTGGATGGAAGACCTTTCTCTCTCTCTCTCTCTCTCTCTCTCTCTCTCTGCTTCTCCTTCTCTCTCATGTAACTCTGACTTTCAAGTAAATAAATAAATCTTTTTTTAAAAAAAAGATTACAGCCTATTGTATAAAACAGAAGTCCACTGATTTAGCTAAATGAGGAGATAGGAAAGCTTTTCCATTCATGAGAAATCCAACTAAAAATGTAGAAAGGATACTGAAATTGGGAAATCACCACTTGACAACAGTCAGCATGAGGAGCATGTCTATAGCAGTAAGCGCTTGCACACTCATTTCCAGAGTCTCACTGAGCTTGCTGAGTTGTCTTTCAGAGGGAAAATATCTGGGTCTCACAGCACTGATTATATAAATCTAGATAGAGACACATCTCATGATTTAATAAGACTGTGTCAAAAGCCTATCTTTTAGAATATGTGGTGGGTATGGAATATGGTTTCTTTCCTGCCAAGGATGCTGGTGACTTCACTCCATGTTCACAGTAATCTCTGAAACTGAAGACAGGCAGAAGAGCTCCTCTACAACTTAGCCAAGTTCATTGGCTTGGAGGGACACTGCTCCACTCTGAGGCAGCAAAGTACATCATCACACCTCCTACAGAACTTGAGCACTGTAGAAAAGAAGCAATAAATATTTGTTGAATGAATGGATGAACAGATGGATGGATAAAGCCAGGAATAAGTGTTACATTTGTCACAAAGAGACTTAAAAAGGAAAAAGGCCCTGTTTCAAGAAGATTGCAATCTAATTTTACTCCCGTAGTAAATTTTCTCTTTTGGAATCTGAAGGAATTCCTGTCTTGCATCTCTGTTCTTCAATTCTGTCTTCTCTTGCATTTATGAATGACAGAGAGCATTCTCTGAAATGTAACCTGAAGTTGAACATCATGTTGCTTTGTTATTGCTTGCACTTGAGATTCTGAATGACTCCAAGCGGATATGATGGGGACCTTGAGTAGCTGGAGAACCGAGGAGACAGGCACACATGGTACACAAGCACACGTACACCAACAACATACAAAGACACCTAACTAGAAACAGCTGTGCAGAGCTATTTAGCAAAAGTTTGAGTAGCTGGAATCATCAGAATCTGGTGGGAATGAGTTCAGATTCCCCCCGTGAGCCCTTCTGAAGGCTTTGCAGGAGGCAGGAACAAGTGCTGGGGAGTGGGGAAACGGAATGGCTCGTGCTGTCCTTAGCATCTCCGTCCCTGCTGACTTTTTACTTCTGCTCACCCTTGCAAGGTTACACTTTTATTTATGTAACATGTGGGCACAAAGCAGCCAGGAGCACTCTGGGGGTATTAACCAAGAAGAAATAGAAATCAGATTTGACTAAAGGAGAAAGAAGCCTCAGACATCTGCACAGGAACAGGAAGGATATTACATGCTAATTTACCTGGTTTCTGTCCTGCTCCGGAAGTCAGTGGATAAATGGAAAATTTATAGTGCATGGAGAGTTGAGAGAGAGAGCTTGCAGTGTTCAGTTCTGAGTTCTTGTCTCGGGTGTGTTTCTGCTCCCCCTGAATCCTTCCTTTTCAAAGGAACCTGGCCTGTGGCCAAAAAGCATCTGCTGTCACCCCCATATCATGTCTCTCACCTGAAGGTGAGAAATTTAGCTTTTAGGTACAATGGTCACTTCTAGGGAGCAATGCTTTGTAGAGTCATAGATTTCTGGAACTTGGTGGTTCTTACAAACCATACATTGCAAGCCCCTCATTACACAGAGTGGGGAGCTGAATTACAGAAAGAGGAGAGAATTTTCCCAAGGTCTCAGAAAGGCTATGTAGAATTGGTACTATGAACAAGATCCAAAAATCCCAATCCAAAAGCTCTTTAAAAAGATTAGGTGGTACACACCACCTTGCTGTCTTACATACTTTCTTTCTGAGTTGTCACACTTTAGTTGTCACTCAAAATCACCCAGCTTCATTCCTCACCTTAGTCACTTGAAACATCTGAGCCAAATCCAGTTCATGTGCAGCTGCTACAGGAAGCAATACCTATTTTGTCCAATTGCCTCAGTGTTGCCAAGAGTCTCTGGATTCAACAAAAGGAATTCCAGTGAAGCTTGGAACAATGGTGACATTGTTGAAAGACGCATGTCATTCCCATAGTGCATGGAGTGTGATTGTGCATTCTGGCATTTTGAGTTTACAGTATGAATATTGGCTGTAGAGCAGGGTGAATTCAGACCAGATGCTTACTGCATACTTCATGGGATTCCATGAGATAATATTATATGAAGCACTTAGTATAGTTTTCTGCTTTAAAATCACCACTATTCACTTAACATCTGGTGATGCTTTTGTATCACTTCTGTTTCTAGAATTAGTCTAAGGCAACATTTTGGTAACCTTTAATAGTCAGGGTGCATGGGAGCTTGTCCTCTCTTGCTGCCTTTGCATTCTCTGCTCTTCAAGCCAAGTGACAAAATTTGGGCTAGCCTAATGGAGAATATTTGACTGGATTCCATGTCTCCTATGGCCCTGATTGGGGTTAGTCAGTGCTTGCTAGGTCGTGTGAGTGGGACTATCCCTCTTGGATCATCTGGTCCTGAGCCGACCCCCTAGCTAATTTCAGATATATAAGTAAGCATGAGAAATACCCACTGGGCCAGACCAGAAGAACTGGTCAGCTGACCCAAAATAATTTTGAGTTAAATAAATGAATGTTGATTATAGCTATCAGTTTTTGAGGTAGTTTTTATGCAGTTAAAGCTAACTGATGCAATGTTCCCACATAATCATGCTCCAAGTGAATGAGAGGTGAGATAGTTAGAGAAGAGGCCAAGAATCCCCTGTATTGGAAGAACTGTTTTTTCAGAAGAGAGAATGGCTTTGCATGGAGTATATCCCCACTGTCTTCCTTGACCTCTCCTTCATGGCCAAGAGTTCAACTTGTGACCCCAGCAAGGAGACTGCTGGGTGGGTGTGGTGGGGAATCAGGATATGAACTGGACTCATTAACACCATGCTCTGTGCGGCTGAGCCAATCAGCTTGTTTCTATCCTGGAAACTTTTACCACCCGCTGTCTCCCAGACTAGTGCACCGCACCCATCAGTCTTCGAAACAAAGATGTATGCAGCACGTAGTGGAAATGCCAGGCAATGAAACTGGTGGAAGCTTGCTCCTCACCACTCTGAGTTGAGGTTCGATGAAGGCAGAAATGCCACGTTGGAGTCACGAGGGCTGGGAAGTCCTCCACCTCATCCTGCAGAAGCTCTTCCTCTCCCCTCCAGTCCTATCTGGGAAAAGTGTTCTTAATCCTGTTTTTATTCCTACCTATCTTCTTTATCTCAATCCCAGGCCATATCAGGTGCTAATTTCACCAGAATTTACTACTTCAAAGAAAAAGATCTTGTGATTTGAAAATGTCAGTCAAATCCTTTAATCTCTTTCTTTTTATCAGCATGTCTGGGTAAAAGGGAACTGAAAGTTATGTTTCCATATAGGTCAGTTCCCATGATTTTGATTCATTGTTCTGTATCCCACCTTCTTCTGTCCCTGTAGCTCATGAAATCTACAGCTCCTGGGCTCTTACAGGAAATGATGTGCATCAGGGAGATGGGTTTGGAAATTCTTCCAGGACCAAGCTTTCTGCCCTAACACTCTGGTGCTGCTCTGGCTAACAACTACTCTTTTTGGCTTTATTGGCTTTAGTTTTCCAACATGATTTTTTAAAGATGTATTTATTTTTTTGAAAGGCAGAGTTACAGACAGGCAGGAGGAAAAGGAGATAAGCGAGAGAGAGATAGAGATAGAGATAGAGAGAGAGAGAGGATCTTCTATCTACTAGTTCACTCCCTAAAGAGAGGTCTTGCATCTGCTGGTTCACTCCCCAAATGGCTCAACAGTCAGAGATGGGCTAATCCCAGCAAAGCTGGGAGCTTCTTCCAGGTCTCCCACGCAGATGCAGGGGCCCAAAGACTTGGGCCATCTTTTAGGGCTTTTCTAGGCCATAGCAGAGAGAACTGGATGGGAAGTAGCAACATATGGGATGCTGGCACTGCAGGCAGCAGTTTTACCTGCTACACCACAGCATTGGACCCCAACCTGGTTTACTCTCTGGTTTTAGCACTTCCCCATAGGTCAGATAAGAACCAAAATCATATCACTAATGTTTACATTTCTTTTTTTCAAGATTTATTTATTTATTTATTTGAAAACAGAGTTACAGAGCAAGAAAAGAAGAGACTTAAAGAGAGTTCTTCCATGTACTGGTTCACTCCCAAAATGGTTGCAATGGCTGGGGCTGGGCCAGGACGAAGCCAGGAGCCTAGAGCTACTTCTGATTCTTCCATTTTGGTGCAGGATCCCAAATACTTGGGCCATCTTCCACTGCTTTCCCGTGTGCATTAGCAGAGAGCTGGATCTGAAGTGGAGAAGACAGGCCTTGAACCAGCACCCATATAGGATGCCAGCACTGCTCGATGTAGCTTAACCGATTGTACCACAGTGTCAACCCTCCAGTGTTTACATTCCTATCATTATATTATCTTTGCTTTAAGCCAGGGGCCAAAAATCTTTTTCTATAAAGGGCTAGAGAGTAAATATTGTGGCCTTTGCAGACCATATATAGTCTCTGTTGCATATTCTTCTTTATTATCTCTCTCCTTTTTTCAACATTTAAAAATACAGACATCATTCCTTGCTTGAGAAATGGGCATAAACAAGTGTGGGCTGTGTTTGGCCTGTGGGGCATGGTTGATGATCTGTCCTTTAAGTTTAGGTGAAGTTTGTTATGAAAACTCAAATATCCCTGGAAATGGTAAGGGAGGAACCAGCAAGTCATAGTCTCTTTCATTCCGACTGGATGGTTCAAGTTTTAGGGGATGGGAAGATGAGGATTCTTCAGGTCAATTGAGTTGTACTGTCAACAGGAAGAAGGCAAGTCCTGGAAACCTTGGGCAAGGAGGAGGAAAGAAGGTGGCACTGAATCAAAGTGTTCCACCCTGTGTGCATGGTTATGGCCTGGGATGATAGTCAAAGTATTTAACAATGGATAGGCCTGGTCATTGACCAAATCAAGAGGATGCCAGGATCAGGGACTGGAGGTTACTGTTGCACCAGGCATCTAATGCTTTTGTTGCCAGATCATGGGGAGGTCCAGACTCAAGCTGGAGATGGGCTGTGAAGGGAGAGACTACTTATGGTAAGACCTAGAATTCCATGTATTTCCTTTGCATCACTGAGCTCCCCAGGGGCCCCAAAGCCTTCCTGTGCATTCACCTGCTATTTCTAAAAATGCCCCACTCCCAGATGGAAAGTCTCCTCACTTGGCTATTTCCCCTATAGATGGACCAATTGCTCATTACTTGGTGCACATTACCTGATGGACTTTAGTTCCCTGCCAACCCACAAAAGTATTCAAATGCAGCAGTTCCTTCCTTCTGTGGGGACTCCTCGGTCTCTTGTTGTTACTCCAGTGTCTGCCTCCACTAGTCCCTACCCTATTCCTAAGTGCAACTTCCATGCGTTTCTGCAAAGCAGGAGGGAAACTTCTCCCTTGGGCTATGAGTCTATGTGGCTAGTAACCTGTAGTCAGTGCCCTCTGTCCAGTGCTGGGTGTGGTATGTTTAGCTATCTCTTACCATTTAAGATAGGGGGTCTCTCCCTCAAAAATGAGATGAACAGGAAGTGATCAGACAGGGGATCACTCCAGATCCTTGGGTCAGTGATTACCAAGAAGCAAACAAGGAGTTCAGTATTTTATCAATTAGTTAATCTGAACAACTGATATGGTCATGGTGTAATTTGGAGTTCCCACCATCCCTTTGCTCTAGATTTCTCTTATTGGACAAACTCAGTCTACACTTAGGGAGCCCGTGCTAATCTCAGCACTTTGGCAGTGGCCTGGACATAATGGACTAAGGAGGCTACTACACTTTGTTTAAAAGTGTACTGTTCTAGATATCTCAGCAAGGAAGAAATGACCAGGCTCTCAACCACTGGGACTACAGTTCTTGCATTATTGGGAATCAGAGGAAATAACAAATAAGTGGTGAGAAAGGTCATCATGAAATTTTAGGATCAGAAATGAACTGGTGAGTATTCTAGTACAGTCCCTTCATTAGGCAAACCAGATCAGTGGGGCCCAGGGAAGAGGAAGTGATTTGCTTAAGGTCATACTGGGGAAGAGATGCTAGAAAGAAAAGCATCAAAGAGAAAGCAGGAAGGGAGAGGGAAGGTATGAAAGAGCATGATGGGGGAGGTTGTTGTATGTGGTTTAAGGTTGCCTGAGAATATGGGAATGAAATCAGAGCTCCTCAAAAGCAAACTTGCTTGACTTCTAACTTCACCCAGAGTAATTGCTTCCATGAAAACGGATGGAAATTGTAAATAAAACACGTTAATATCATTTTCATAATTAATTTTCAGATGTACTCACATTAATTTGCCTGGCAGTTCTGCCTGTTCTGTAGGAAAGATGGCTGTAACTCTTTGGTGTTTATTAACACTCCAACATTCTGCATCCTGTGACTTTTCCAAGGCCCACAGAAGAAAGATTCTGACTCTACGTCTTTCAATAGGCTAGCATTCTCTATCAATAAGGGGAAACTCAATACCTGCAGAAGGGATCTCTCTTTTAGATCATCAGGTTGCTCTGTTTTATAGTGAAACTTGCATGCTTTTTTATTTTAACTGAAAGAGGGTGCTGGCTTGCAAGTGAAGGCAGGCACTGTGGAGAATTGAAAGATGTGGTGCCTGTCCCAGGCGTTGACACCAGCCAGCTGTGTGACCTGGGACAAGTCATGCCTTTGGCTGTAAAACGGGAAGTCTGCACCAGATGATGTCAGTGGGTCATCCAGCTCTGCCATCCTGAGGTTATGATGTGCAGTTGGGGCTTGACCTGGTGCTGACTTCCCCTCACACTTAGATGGCAAATGGGACGTGAGCTCACAGGGAGGAGCTCTCTTGCTAAGACACATCAGAATACAGAATAGTCTCATATCCTCCCAGAAAGTTGAAGCGAGTGACCAGGATGAATTGTGAACAATTTCTCTACAGGATTGTCCAAATTATAGATTACTTAAAACCTGCAGAATATCAAATGTTTAATTATACACCATATAGGAAAAGTCGGGTGCAACAGTGCTACCTCTCTGCTCCCTGTGGAAAAGTGTGCTGGGGACACTTCACTGACAAGCCTTTGGAAATATCTATCCAAAGGACAAACCTGTATCCCTCTGACCAGCATCTTAGTGGAATGAGTGTTTATGCCAACCTCCTCTCCCCATCAAATTCATATGTTAAAATCCTAACCCCTATGGTGATGGAATCAGGAAATGGGGATTTGGGGACAGGATTAGGTTATGAAGAGGCTCCCTAATAAATGGAAATGGTAGCCTTCTGAAAGAGATCCCATAGAGACCTTTATCTCTTCTGTCCCTTGAAGGCACCATGAGAAGGTGCCATCTACAAACCAGAAAGCAGATTTTCCCCAGACACCTAATCTGCCAGGGCCTTGACCTTGGTCTTTGTAGCCTTCAGAATTATGAAAAAATAAACTCCTGTTGTTTATCAGTTACTCAGTTTATTGTATTTTGTTATAACAACTAAAAAATGGATTAAGATACCCAAGTTATCTAATATAATATCCACATGCATAACATGTCACTCACAGCTGTATTGATTGTAACACTAAACACAACCTATGTGTTCATTAAGAGACTGGTTAGCCAAATGACTATCCACCAACAAATCCCTTAGCTGTATTTTTTAAAAGATTTATTTACTTGTTTATCTGAAGGGCAGAGTTATACACAAACACACACACGCACACGTACATACACACAGAGGGAGAGAAAGAGAGAGATCTTCCATCTGCTGGTTTATTCCCAAAATGGCTGCAATGGCTGGAGCTGGGCCAGGCTGAAACTAGGAGCCAAGAGTGTCTTCTGGTCTCCCACAGTGGGTACAGGGTCCCAAGTACTTGGGACATCCTCTGCTGCTCTCCCCGAGCACATTAACAGTGAGCTGGCTTGGAAGTGGAGCAGCCAGGACTCAAACTGGTGCCCACATGGGATACCATTGTAGCAGGCGGCAGCTTTACCTACTATACCACAATGCTGGCCCTATTAGCTGTAAATTAAATAAGGAATATTTTAATAATATGAGGATGATTTCTAAAAAGAATTTTAAATGAAAAAAAAAAAGTGCAAAATAATAGTATGCTCAAAGAAAAAAAAAAAAAAACACCATGATGGGGTTATGTCAAAGGGTCACTGAAGTCCACTAAAAGAGCTTAGCATAACCCAAGCCGAAGCTATTTGAGCAACAAAATAACAAAGCACTAAATTGCATCCACTACCAAAATTCATAAGGTTGAAGCCTTAACCTCCAATATGGCCTGGGTCTTCAAGAGTTAATCAAGGCTAAATGAAGTCACACAGGATTCCTGTCCTAAGAAGAGAGGAGAGAGATCCTTCTCTGTTTCTGCCACGTGAGGACACCGTGAGCAGGCCGTTGACCAGCCAGGAAGAGAGCACGCGACAGAAACTAAATTGGCCAGCACCTTGACCTTGAGCCTCACAGCTTCCAGGCCAATGAGAACATACATTTCTGTTATCTATGATGTTTTATAATGGCAACCCAGGCAGATGAAGACGGATTATAACACAAAGTATAAAATACATGTATAAATAAATGAAAGGTTGAGCAAATGGGAAGAGAAAAGTCAAATATCTTGTGCAAAGAAATCTCAATTATTTCATTCAGATGCTCAAAGGGAGAAAAAGCAAAAATTGCACTGCTTAGGTGCAGGCTGTGTATAGTGGCTTCCTTCTAAGAAGTACAGTATATAAAAGAGAGAAAAACAGCTTTATAGTGGGAAAACCTGACCACACCTTCAGTCAGGTGATCACAGTTAACATCAAGGAGTAAGTCACTTTGACAGGTGTACCTTTGATATGGAAATGGGCGCTTATTTCTGAGATCTTCTTCCCCAAACCCACAACTTTGAGAGAAAAACATCAGAGAAATCTCAAATGAGGGACATTCTGCAAAACACCTGACCAGTATTCCTCAGAATTGTCAAGGTCATCCAAAACAAGGCAAGTCTGAGAAACTGACAGCCAAGAAGAGCCTGGGGAAGTGCAGTGACTGAATATGATGTGGTCTCCTAATGGGATCCTGCAACTTGAAAAAGACATTAGGTGAGGCCAGCATTGGGGCGAAGTAAGCTAAGCCTCTGCCTGCATTGCCGGCATCCCATATGGGTGCTGGTTTGTGTCCCAGCTGCCCTTCTTCCTATCCACTTATAGCTTGGGAAAGCAGTGGAAGATGTCCCAAGTGCTTGGGCCTCTGCACACGCAAGGGAGACCCAGAAGAAGGTTCTGGATCTTGGCTTTGGATCAACCCAACAACTGGCCATTGTGGCTATTTGGGGAGTGAACCAGCAGATGGAAGACCTCTCTCTCTGTTTCTCCTCTCTGTAACTCTGCCTCTCAAGTAAATAAATGAATAAATCTTAAAAAAAAAAAAAGAAAGGAAGAGACATTAGGTAAAAACTAAGTAAATCTGAATAAGATATGAATTTTATTAACCACAGTATACCAACACTGGCTCATTAATTGTGACAAATGCACCTTACTAACATTAAGATGTTATTCGTAGGGGAGACTGTGTGGGAGGTTGGGGAACTCTCTGTACTACCTTTGTAATTTTTCCATTAATCTGAAACTATTATAAAAATAAAACATTTACTGAAAAATATAGCAGTACAGAGCAATAGGTTTTGTATATTCCCCTTTGTATTGTTGAATATTTTTCTGTGGGAGTATATCACCTATTTAAAAACTCAATATTAAAAATAATAAATATCCCAATGAGAGCCATCCCCTAGAGTGGCCAAGGGGAGAAGGAACGACCCTGGAGGAGCCCCACTAAGTAGGTGTTGTGAAACTGATTTTGTGGTCCTCCAGGTGGGTTACAGGTGGTTCACGCCAACGGAATTCCACACTGGGAGACTGTCTGCCAGGAGAGGAGGCAGAGCTGCGGAGACTTTATGTGATCAGGACCTACCTGCGTCAGCATCTGGAGAAGGGAGTTGGGGCCGCATGGGAAGCATCAAGGTGAGATTTAAAACAACCAGGCTAGGTCAGTGCAGCTGGCCAGAGGTCCCTGCTGGCTTCCAAGCTTCCTGCCCCTCCTGTCCCCAGGAGGTGTTGTGACAAGAGTGTTAACTGGACAGAATGCAGGAAAAAGAAACTGCCTCAGATCTTTGCTCCAGGCTTCACAGGGCCCCAGGAAGCGCTGAGGGAGTTTCATTTGTATATTGTCTCATAGACACAGAACTCGTTTTTATTCCTTTGGTATGACAACTCATTGCTTTGTACTCGTTTTTCCAACCTTTTCTGTTCTCTAGCCCAGATGCCTGGGTTGGGAGAACTCAGTAGACAAAGTCATATTTCTTCCACCATCCACACCATATATTTGGGCCCTGATTAATTAAGTACTCAACTCCATCTGTGCACCTTCCCGTAGTGTTCTCCAGAGACAGGGAAGTGTAAGTCTTGTGCCCTGCACATAATCAGCCAACTCCTTGGAGAGGAAGCATGTCTACACATTCCGCAGCCAGCCCAGGGCACAGGAACAGCTATTTCATTGTTCTAGACTAGAGCAACCTTGTAGTGGTCTGTCCCCCAGCTTCTGTGTGTGTGTGTGTGTGTGTGTTTCTCAGCTGAGGACACTTTGGAGAGTGAAAGTGTGATGGGTTTAGTAACACTGTGGGGCATCAGGCATACACAGGGACTGTCCCAAGACAACACGGGACATCAGGTCAGCCCATCTCTCACATGTGCTGTGCCTAGGGACAGAGTACAAAAGGAGGCCCATCTATGATGTCTAAGCTTTCCTCACTTTGTTAGTTATGCACAGAGTTAGGAAAGTATTAAATAAATATGCACCATCCCCTGCCACAATATGGAGTCTTATTATGGGGAGCTGGCCCCCAACCCCAGCCCCTGGTCCCTAGGTCCTGGTCACCCCTTTCTTTTTCCTCCCTGGATACCTTTCCACCCAATAAGAGGACTTTCAGGTGCTTGCATCAACAGAACTACTCAATTCTCAGCTCTGTTCCTGATCCCTAGGAAAAAACTGCCTTACAGCCAGCCCAGGTGGGGTGCATGGTCCTCGGGTGGGGCTCCGCCTGTGGGCAGCCCTGTTTGCTTGACCTCAGCTCACAGAGTCCTCTTGCCCTGGGGAGGGACACAGCCAGAGGAGGACGAATGGTGCCCTTAAAATTGTGGGGCCCAGGCCAGGCTCCTTTTGCCCTGTGTTGCAGACTGAATTACATTCCTCCAAGTTCATAAGTGAAAGCTCTGTCCCCAAGGTGACTACGTTTGTAGGCAGGACCTTTAAAGAAGTAACTAAATGAGTTTACACAGGGTGAGGCTCTAATTCCATAGGACTGATATCTGTATAAAAAATGGAAAAGACTCGAATTCTTACCTATCTATTATATCATCTATGTACAATCATTATTTTTCTATCATCTATATGTCATTATCATATCTATCATATATCTATTTATCATCTATTACACCTATATTTTTATCATATATAGTCATCCATTATATTATGTATCATCTATTATATCTATCATCTGTTATATCTATCATCTATGATATCTATTATCTATTATATCTATCATCTATCTTTTATGTCTATCATCTATTATAGTAGCTATCTATTATTATCTTTGTATCATTATCTGTTGTATCTATTATCTGTTACATATATCTATCATCTGTCTATTATATTTATCATCTTATCTGTCTATCTATCTACCTACCATCTATCTATCTCCAGTTCCACACTCACAGAAGAGAGGCCGTGTGAGGACAGAGCCAGGAGGCAGTCATCTCTAAACCTGGGGGAGATATCTCAGAAGAACCTAACCCTGCTGGCAGCTTGACCTTGGCCTTCTAGACTCCATACTGTGATAAAAGAGATGTCCAGGTCTGGGTCCCGAGCCTGTGGTTTTTGTCATAGCAGCCTGAATGGACTAGTGCACTGGGAAACACTGTGATTCTGTGCAATATTATACTCTCTGCCTTCCGAGTGTTCTGCAACTGATAGAATGGGCCTTAGAAGAGAGAAGCTTAGGTTAGGAAGAGGAGTCAGGTGGGAGGCAGACAGCTGCTGAATCCAGAATGGGGAGCACTGTTGGGAAGACTGGGTCCCTGGGGGCACTGCCATTGGTCTCTGTGTTCTTCTAGCAAGTCTGTGTTAAGTTCCCACTTGTACCAGGCACAGGGAAGGCACTGAAAGTGCAGTCTGACAAAGACAGAAAGGCCCTGCTTTCAGAGGGCATTCTAGGGAGATAGCAGGGCGGGGGTGCTCCCATGGCCCCTGACATCCTCAAGGGTGGAGGAGCTGCTCCCTTTCTCAGATTCCTCAACCTCACTCTCTGTATATTCTGAATCTCAGAAGGAGACCCAGGAGGGAGGGGCATCTCCTTGTTGCCTTGGTGATGACCTCTCTCCTGACACCTCCTGTGACTGCAGGAGCAGGGCTATGATAAGCCCTCCCTAGAATGTGGGCTCAGCTGGGCCCCAGATGCAGCTCTGGGGAGGGGGCAGGATTGGGAGGCCACAGAGAGGTGAGCTCCAACTGGCTGCCCAGCTCCTGCCTCTGTGTGAAAAGGTCAGTCCTGGGGTGGGCACCAGCTCCCAACTGCTTAGCTCTCAGATGGAAATTTCCTGGCCAAACTGGCTACTTAATCCACCTGGTGTTAACCCTGATTTTCACCAGGCCAAGAGAGCTATCCAAGCACTACTTTATTTTGAAAGGAACCTGAGGAAGAACTGGACCCCCACCTCTCCTCCCTGTCACCCCCACTGCCCAAAAAGCAGAAGGGGGTTCTAACATCTCCAGCCAGCTCACTGCCCTGCACATGGCATTGATCAGAGTCAGAGGTTCAGGTACTGTGCGATTCTCAGGGCTTCAATGTAAGATGAGTTTGCTCAGTATCACTCACTGAAATATTTTTTTAAAGTACTTGTTTATTTTTCATGAAGGAATTTTCTCTATGTCTCTCTTTCCACATCTTTTTCATTGTCAGTCCTTTTCAGAGTTACAAACACAGCAGTTGGTCCCACACTAGAACATGGCTCTGGATTTTCATGGCAATCAGGGGGAGAAGAACCCCAACATTCTCACTGCTACTGCCAAGTGAGAGAATGAAGTAATCTTCCTGGTGCTGATTGCCTGTGTCCTGTATTGGAGTTACCTGGCTTTGACCTGTGGCTCTGCCCCTGACTCCAGCTTCCTGCTAGTGCTGAACCTGGAGGCAGTGGGATTGCATTCCTAGCACCCTCCTGGGAGATGTGGATCGAGTTCCGAGCTCTTGGTTTTAGTCCTAGCTGTGGACTGTTACTGGTGTCTGGGAAGCAAACTAACAGATGGGGCTTCTCTACTGCTCTTTCTTTCTTTGTCTCTGCCTCTCTGACTCTCAAATGGCAAAAAAAAAAAAAAAAAAAAAAAAAAAGAAAGAAAGAAAAAGAAAAAAATGCCACTTTTATGCTCAACTTATACCTTGATCATGAGATGAACTCGCAAAAGTTTCTGGATATTGTTTGAACTTCTTTTTAGAAATTTTAATCCAACAAATCTCCATAATAAGATGATTTGGGAAAAAATAAGTTCAAAATACTAAAAGAATGATCCAATATCATTTCTATAGTAGGCTTTGATCACCCAAGATCCCAAAAGGTATCGTATCCTGTCTGTCTCTCTCCCTCAATTCTGTAGGTCTAAGTTCTTGTCATCTTTCATCCCTAAAAGGATCTGTGAAAAGGCTGTGCAAACAGCGCAATTTCTGATTCTGCAGTGAAGGAAGAGATGGGAAGAACTTAATAACTCAATGGACCAGACTGAGAAGACCTTGTGTAATATTTTTTCTGGGAGACATTCACAGCCCTGTGCCCATCATGGTTGCCCCATCTGTACCTCCTCCCTAGGACCCACCAAGTCATACTTGTGCATGTTCTTGGTGAGTCTTAGGCTCCAGTGTTTAGCCTTGAATCTTTAAGTGGCCCCCATCCAAGATCCCTACCCTCCCAGCTGATCCCCACCCAGTCCCTGGATCTAATATTAGTCTATTTGCCAGTGTGCATCAGTTTGGGTGCCCTGGCTCTTCACTCACTCACAGGGCTGGGTTTTTGGCTGACGATGCAGGAAGGCTGCAGGGCACAAGTGATTACACTAAACAGGCTTCAGTGCTTCCTGGATCCCAAAGGAAGCCCCAGGTACAGCACAAGTGTGTAAATTGCTACTGCAACCAAGGTACTTCCCTGTCCTGACTCAGCTGGAGAGCCCTGACCCCGTGTCCCTTTCCAGCCTTTAACCAACTCCTAAAATTTCTCCTCCTCTGAGGGCCCTCACAGAAGACCCCAGGAGGAAAGGAGAGTGGAGGGCCCTCACTTTACTCAAATGTGCGCACTCTCCAAATATCTGGCGTATATCATTGTTGGTCATCTACCCAACTGGCAAGACTGAACATGTGCTACAGGCAGCGGGCAAAGCAGGAAACAAACAGAAAATAGAAAAGTTGGTCTCTAATGAACTTTTGCAGAATTTTGCAATCCAAACAGCTCGAGGGGAAGGCTATTTTCACTTTAGTAAAACTTGTAAGTCTCGTCTTTTGAAATGTAGTGTTGTGCTTATTTTGAATGTCACATTAATTTCATCCTGTGTCTAGGTCTAGCTGTCTTCCTCTGACCCTGCGTATCATGGAAACAGCTTGGGGGCAGAGGTCCTGGCAGGGAAGGGACTAGCAGCCAGGTGTCCTAGCTGGTTAGGTGATCTGGCTCTCCTCAGTGTTCGAAATCCCTTTCAGCTGTGAAAGTCCATGGTGCTATAACTTGACAGCAATACTGCCTGTATTCCTGTATGTGAGCCAGGTTTCAAAAGTTATGGTCACCTAATTAGCACTGTCATGGCTACAAGCCGTCACCCATGGGTGGGGATGAGGTTGGGCATGAGGCTCCGGATGGCCGCTGCTCCCAACGGAGCATTTGTCTGTGACTTGAAATGCGGTGCGATGGGGAGTGCACTGTCCAGGAGACGAAGGACTCTCTAGGGCCTGGATGCTTAACACAAACCAAAAAGCCATAAGTCACCGCCAAGGTCCAATGAAAGGGGCTGATGGAAAACAGACGCTGGGCCCACATTTGCACATTTCCTGGAATGCCCAGCTCCTGCCCAGCTCATGGGCTCTGCTCTGTCAGTCATTGAGAAAATCCAAAGGAACGTTCCTGGCCCCCTTTCCAGATGCAATCTCCCCACCCCCGGGGAAAGGCTGATCAGAGCCTGCCTGCACAGTGACCTCTTGGAGAATGCAGTAAATCCCCCCAGCAGGTAATCTCCACGGAGCCTGCAGGCTTTGGTGCCTTGTGACTCCTGTAAAACCCAGGGTCCTGGCCCAGGAGGTTGATCTCCAGGGAATGGGCCACCTCCCTCTCTGTAACTGCAGTGTTCTCCCTTTGTCACCTGTTCTGCCCAGGGTGGGGAAGGTGCGCCGTCCATAGTAGATGCTCCTGGCCACAGGAAAGTGCAGCAACTTCACCACACTTTTTGTATGTGCTTGGGGAGATGAAATATGCAGTCTCTATGCAGATGATCCAGGAAGGCTTCTTAGAGGAGGTGGAGGCTGGAACAGTGTTAAAGAAGGAGGAGGAAGGCAACGTGTTAGATTTGAGATTAAAGAGGACGCTCTCCACAGCAAAACCAAACTGATTAGATGTCTAAGTGTTCGAGCCCAGGATTCTGCGTACTTCTTCAGCAGGTGGTGCAGCCACTGGGCAAATCACCCAGGGAACCCCAGGAGACAGCTGTGGCTGGGCTGCCCTGGTTTGAGTTGTTGTGGCTGCTGTGGTTGCCATGGCTGCTAAAGCTCCCAGGCCAAAGCTAGGAGCTTAGGCAGAGGTGAAACTGGAAAACTGGTGATCCTGGGGGATGGATGGGGTATCAGGTCTGCAGGGCAGGCAGGTCATCCAGAAGCTCCCATGTTGCTCCCGCCTGCCCGTCTTGGTCTCACCCCGCTCCCCAAGGGCCTCTGGAGGAGCGCTTTTCCACCAGATGCTTTAGTCCCCATTTCCCTTCCTAATTGAAGACAGCTTTTCTCTCTGCTTGAGAAGGAAGGGGAGGCACAGGCCTTGCAGCACCCCCACCCCTCCCCTCTGTGGATCGGAAAAGCTCTCCATTACTAAGAAGAAGGTGGAGCTAGAAGCCTCACCCAGGCCCTTCCCAGCAGAAAGCAGTTCTCAGAAGGAAGTCAGCCCCCTCTTCCCGGCAGGAGGAATACGGTCCTCAGGGCATCTCTCCTATCCCTCTCCCCAGCAGGCAGATGCCTCCGTGAGGCAGCTGGCTGCAAACCAGCTGCCTGTAGAGAAGCTTTGCTTTCCCACACTTGTTTGGAACAATGCTACTTGCCACAGATTAGACAGCTCTCCCTGGAGAGCCCCATGGCCAGTTACAGAAATTCTCTTTCCCGGCCAAGTAGCACTAGGACCACTAAGTTAAAGATGACAGTCCCAAGGACAGCAAGTTAGCTTCAGGGGTCCTTTCACTTCGCTAGTGGATCTGCACTGGCCAGCCCTGCGGCTTCTGTGCCTAGAGCTTGATGTTCTATGATTCTGGGGGATCATGGGCAGAGTGTGATGGAGTCGCACCTTGCACTTCATCAATATCCTATATTTCTTTTCTTTTTTTTTTTTTTTGACAGGCAGAGTTAGACAGTGAGAGAGAGAGAGAGAGAGACAGAGAGAAAGGTCTTCCTTTGCCGTTGGTTCACCCCCAAATGGCTGCTATGGCCGGTTCACTGCGCTGATCCGAAGCCAGGAGCCAGGTGCCTCTCCCGGTCTCCCATGCAGGTGCAGGGCCCAAGCACCTGGGCCATCCTCCACTGCCCTCCCTGGCCACAGCAGAGAGCTGGACTGGAAGAGGATCAACTGGGACAGAATCCGGCACCCCAACTGGGACTAAAACCCAGGGTGCCGGCGCCGTAGGCAGAGGATTAGCCAAGTGAGCCACTGCGCCAGCATATCCTATGTTTCCAAAGCACCTAATCTGGAGGATAAAAATAGGATCCAAATCAGAAGATGCCCCCAGGAAAACATACTCTTATTCTGTAGAAGTTTGAACCCTCATTCAAATTTCTTTCAAGTAGTCTTGATGTTCTGTCTCCCTTGCTGTCTCATCAGTAACCCCAGAGGGTGTCCTACATGTGTTCTGTCTACTGGTTCTCAGGTCACTGCTTGATTTGCAGTATTTTATCATCTTCTACCCCAGATCATTTGGAGCTGAAACTGTCACTGATGTCTGCCAGAGGCATTCAATTTCTGCCAGTGTCCAATGTCAAGGTTGCTGATGTCCATAGTGGGTGGATCTTACGTTTTTACTTTGCTGTCCTGTTGGCCCCATAAAATCAGTGACTGGCATCAAAGTGAGTTAGAATCTTCCCTCCTCCAGAACTGGTGGCTCCTTATCCTGTAAGCAAACACATGTGCTCTGGCACTAACTTCCTTCTACAGGGACTACCTGGCAGACTGACGCTATCACGTCTACACATATGCCACATGTCTTCTAAAGCCTAGCACCCAGATAATTCTAGTTCAAGCTGAAATGGACTCAGAATTTCTAAAACTGTAGTGGTTAAGTGCTTGGGTTTGACTCTTGGATCCAATACTTGGTAGCTGTGGGCCTCAGTTTCTTCACATGAAAATAAAAAAGATAATAATAATTCCTACCACAAAATTGTCTTACAGGCAATGCATGCAACCTCGTGTTAAGAATGAAATCATCAAGAATGGTGTTGAGGTGCCTGTGATGCCAACATCCCACATCAGAGTGCCAGTTTGAATCCTGGCTGCTCTGCTTCAGATCCAGCTTCCTGCTAATGCACCTGGGAATATAGTGGAAGATGAGCCAAGTGCTTGGGCCCTTGCCACCCCGATGGGAGGCCCAGATGGAGTTCCCGACTCCTATCTTCAGCCTGGCCCACCCCTAGCCATTGTAGTCATTTGGGAAGTGAACTTGTAGATTGAAGATTTCTCTCTCTCTCTCTCTCACTATCACATAAATAAAACAAATCTTAAAAAATTATAAAAATAATGCAGTCAATATGTGTCGATACCATGATTGTAATTACTTGGTATTTTTTCATTAAAGAAGCAGGGGCTGTAGTCAAGAAGGGTGAGGTGACTTATCCCAGATGCATAGCCAATGAGTGGTAAAGAAGACAACTAATCTCTAGGTGTCTGACTCAGAGTTCAATTCTCATGAAAAATGTTGCCTTTCCATAGCTCCACAGGTGAACTTCCACTGGAACTCTAATTTCTTGGTAGTTCTTTCCTATTTAATAGCACTGAGAAGCACCCAATAGAGAGGAGTTAGTGGACAAAGATAAAGAAAGGCAACATATAGAAGAAGAGAGAGTACACTACAAATTCCCATGAAACAGGAAATTTTCCATCAGGCATTCTATGGAAGACAGCATCTCCAGTTCCTTGCTTTATAAAAGAAGTTAGAAGCCAAAGCGTTGGTGATTGTGCCCTTATTTAAAGAAGCAACACTTAACATCTACAAAGGGAAATGGATTTTGCCATAGTGACACATCCAGATCTGGGAAGAACTACACCTAAAACCCAAACATCCTGCTAATTTTAATGGTATCCCACAGTACAGTGTTCCCCAGGGCTCCAGAATCAGGCATTGAGAAGCAGCCACTTGTTTTTATATGCCAGTCTCACTCAAGGTGGTCTGGGGGAGCATCCTGCCACCATCAGGCTGCAGAACAGACGTGGGCACCCGGGAAGTCACCATTCTTCTACTCCTCATGTTGTTGAATCTTTTATGCTCAGGCTTGTTTTACCCTTTGATGAAATAGGCAGATACTTTCCTGGTGGTAATTTAAGGGAGGGTGGCTAACTCTGCACCAGCTACCTGTTGTTGCATATTAAGTTACGCTAAAGCTTAGTGCCTTGAAACAACATACTTTTGTTGTCTCAGTTTCTTTGGGTCAGGAAATTGAGATACGCTCGCTTGTGTGGTTCCAGCTCAGGGTCCTTTATGAATTTGCAGTCAAGATACTACAGTTCTCCAAAGGCGTGAGTAGGGCTAGAGAATCTGCCTCCAAGATGGCTGCCTCAATTAACCACGGGCAGGAGCCTGGCTTCTTGTTACATGGAGTGCAGGGAAAGGGTCAGAAGCCGCTGCTGACACTCCAAGGGGAGTTAGCAAGAGGGAGACCAAGGAAGAAATGGTGATGTCTTTGAGACCTAGTCCCAGAAACAACACACTGACATTTCTGCCAACTTTTTTTTTTTTTTTTAACATGCAGAGTGGATAGTGAGAGAGAGAGACAGAGAGAAAGGTCTTCCTTTTTGCCATTGGTTCACCCTCCAATGGCCACCATGGCCGGTGCACTGCGGCCGGCGCATCGTGCTGATCCAAAGCCAGGAGCCAGGTGCTTCTCCTGGTCTCCCATGCGGGTGTAGAGCCCAAGCACTTGGGCCATCCTCCACTGCCTTCCCGGGCCATAGCAGAGAGCTGGCCTGGAAGAGGTGGAAGAGGGGCAACCGGGATAGAATCCGGTGCCCCAACCGGGACTAGAACCCGGTGTGCCAGCGCCACAAGGCGGAGGATTAGCCTGTTGAGCCACGGCGCCGGCCGCCAACTTCTAATCTTTAGGAGCAGGTTACTAAATCCAGTTCACACTTAATAAAAGGAGAATTAAGCACTACATCATTTTGAGAAACTTATTTATTTATTCATTCATTCATATTTTTCATTTTATTTGAAAGACGTAAGTGTGGAGGTGGAGATCTTCCATCTGCAGGTTCACTCCCCAAATGCCAGCAACAGCCAGGGCTGGGCCAGGCTAAAGCCAGAAGTCAAGGACTCAATCAGGTTCTCCCACATATGCAGTAGGGACCCAACTACAGGAGCCATCACCTGCTGCCTGCCAGGATGCCCATTAGCAGGAAGCTGGATCCAAAGTGGAGGTGCTGGGACTTGAACCAGGCACACTGATATGTGATGTAGGCATCCCAAACGGTCACTTAACTGCTGTGCCAGACACCCACCACAAGTCCCACCTCTTGAGGGAAAAAAAATACCAAAGCATTTGTAGACATATATTAAATTTATCATGTTCTCTATAAGCCTGAGCATCATCCATTTGTTTGAAATTATCTCAAGAGAGATAAGAAAATAACTCATCATCATTTTCCAGAAAATGTAAAAATATTTGTTAATTCTAAGTGGATGGGACAGCACTGACCTGGAGTCAGAAACTTGGGTTGTGTTTTGCACCCCACCCTGAGATTCCATAAGCCTTGGATATGCTACTGCTCATCCTGAGCTTCAGTTTCCTCACTTGTAAAGGAAATGCCTTCCTTTTCAACAAAGGGTGCAGGGCAAACTGGACATTCACATGCAAAAAAAATTTTTTAAAAAGTTGAAACCCTACCTATCACCAAATGCAAAAATCAATTCAACATAGATTCAAAATGTATATACATCCCAAAATTATAAAACTCTTAGAAGGTAGTTTTAATGATTTTATGACTATTTTAAAATTTACTTTATATGAGTGAATTTGAACATCTATTCATTTATTATTTATATCTCTTGTCAATTTTTCTGCTTAACTATGGTCTTTTTAGTTTTATTTGTTTATTCTTTATTTAGTAGAACATTAAGCCTTTGAATATATTATAAAATAAAACTATGTTATCTCAAAAATTTGTTTTATTATTTATTTATTTTTTTAACTTTTATTTAATGAATATAAATTTCCAATGTACAGCTTATGGATTACAGTGGCTTCCCCCTCCCATAACTTCCCTCCCACCTGCAAATCTCCCCTCTCCCGCTCCCTCTCTCCTTCCATTCACATCAAGGTTCATTTTCAATTCTCTTTATATACAGAAGATCAATTTAGTATATATTAAGTAAAGATTTCAACAGTTTGCACCCACATAGAAACACAAAGTGAAACATACAGTTGGCGTACTAGTTATAGCATTAAATCACAATGTACAGCACATTAAGGACACAGATCGCACATGAGGAGCAGGTGCACAGTGACTCCTGTTGTTGACACAACAAATTGACACTCTAGTTTATGGTGCCAGTAACCACCCTAGGCTGTCGTCATGAGTTGCCAAGGCTATGGAAGCCTTCCAAATTTGCTGACTCTGATCATATTTAGACAAGACCATAAAAGACAGGGTGAGGATAGTAACCAATGATCCTAAGAGTGGCGTTAACCAGGTCTGAACAATTATACAGCATTAAGTGGGGAAGAGGACCATCAGTACACACAGGTTAGGAGTAGAGCCATTGGTGGTAGAGTAGAGGTTATGATTACCAAGGAATGAGGCCCAAGTGCGCTAGACAGGGTTTAGAAGAAAGGACAGAGCCATTATTAGAGGAGCTAAGAAAGGTGCTGTCTAAGCTACAATTAAGTTTTCTGATTGAGAGGCAAATAGAACCTGACAGAAGGGGCCTGGTAATAATCTGTTGGGCTTTAGGCCTTGTAAGTTAAGAGGCCCAGACCTATCTATCTCTTCACATGGGGTACATCCTAAGGGAGGTGTGAACCACCTGGGGGAAGGCACCCTGTTGACTTTCATTACTTAGCTGGCCTGGGAGGAGAGCTGGCCAGGTAAAGGCAAGTGGCATCTCTAACAAGAAATTTACAGTTTTGCCTGCAATGTTGCTGACCCTACTTGCCGTCCCCTCAGCTGCAGTGGTCACTTTGGAAGATGGGCTGAGTGAAGGGCTTTTCATCTTAGAGCCAATAAGATCTGTGGCTCTGACCTGGGCATCCTTCGACTCCAGGGCAGGTCCATTTCCAGTGATCCAACTCTTGGCAGAGCTGCCAGGGCTCTTCACAAGCTGACTTCTGCTGAAGCCCAGGCTTACCACATTGCAAGCCACTGCAGTGGACTGGCCTGTTGGGTCTCCTTGAGGGCAGATCACTGTACAGAACAGCCATTAATAGGCCTGCAACCCATTGCTTCTGATGCCTAGCTTTGTTTTCCTCCTGGTTTGTGTTAATGCAGACCAGAGGATGCAAGTCAAGGGAGTGCCCAAGTCCCATCTCTAATCTTCGGTGGCCTGAACTACAAGTCTATAGTCACAGGCATGTTCTGTAGTAGTTTTTCTAAGGTAGACAATGCCCTTGAGGAAAATTATATTCTCACTTTAAAACTTTCTTTCCCTTTTGTCTGAAAGGGAGGTTTTTTCTACTTACTGTTTACTTCGCTGATGGCGAAGTAAATCTAGCTATAAGATTATAATTTAGCTCTTATTTTGGCTCTGCTATTACAGAAAAATGTTAGCCATCTCTTTTATAAGGTCTAAAGATTAAATTGTGCATCCTACGGATTCCTTCATAATAGAATTAGTTACCTACCTTGAAAAGAATAGAGAATGAAAGAACAAGTTGGGCTTAGAATAGAGAAATGAGGGAGCAAGTCCTAGATCGCTTGCTGACAATAGCAATATCACATGAATACTTAGAAAACCGTTTCAACCATTAGATAACAACTTAAGAAAACATTTACCAGAAGGTCCAATGCCTTCTATAAATTTTAAGAATCATGTATTTGGAAACACCTCTTAAATGTCTAACATGGTGTAGTTTGTTTAACCAGTAAACTTAAGTACAACCATATAAAATGTTTTTAGTTTCTTTCTACCAACAAGTATAAAACATGTGATACAGATTCAGATTCAGGTCACACGAATTAAAATATATCTTTGATTAAATTTAGCAGCTTAAATTTATGGACAATCTTATCTATAAGCCGATTAAAATAAAAATCTTAATAAAAATTTCCCATGTGGACATACAATATGTACACATATATAACATAACATAATAGACAAATATAGCAATTTTAATAATAGCTTTTAAAATCTTTGACTCTCTTTGTAAATTGCTAATTGATTTGAATTGCTTTTTGTTTTTAGTAACCTCAGTTAACGATACTTTCTCTCAGTTGGTACTGTTAATAAATTATTGGCTTCATCCGTTTACAGAGCCGTCCCAAAGTACTGAATACAATAGAAGTGGCTGGAAAAAGTCCATAGG
Organism: Lepus europaeus; assembly: GCF_033115175.1. Classification (NCBI taxonomy): domain Eukaryota; kingdom Metazoa; phylum Chordata; class Mammalia; order Lagomorpha; family Leporidae; genus Lepus; species Lepus europaeus. The sequence continues at coordinate 161,818,153 of NC_084827.1, read as the reverse complement.
AACCTATAGGAGGACAGCTAAACACAGAACCAACAACGCTTTAGTTTTATGAGCAGCAAATCATATATAATTGTGGATGACAAAAGACTTTAAGTTGCCATGTTTAACATTATAAACTCATCAACCAACAAGAGGCACTTGCTTACTTCACAGTATTTTTGAAAGCACCTGTAGGATTTTACAAGTATTTAACCCTTTAGGCCTCTGGGGCTTTCTCATTAAGATAACTATCATGTCTAGTAACACAAGATCATTAGACTTTTTAATTCTCAAACATTTGTATTAATAGCGTTTTCCATTATAGAAACTTAAAGTTTGGTACCAGGTCACATCTTGACAGTACTTCTAATATAATCCAAATAGCCTGATTAGTTGGTGTCTCTATAAGATGAGAGACATAGGTCCTTTGATTTTTTTCAGTTGGGCCCAAACTGGAAAAACCAAAGTCCAAGATTTATTGGAAATTTTAGAGTCCAGATTGTTTGAAACTTTGATTTTTTGAATGCCTGTCAAGAATGCCAAGAAGGCTCAAAATCCAAAATATCTGGTTGAAATAAGATTTCTTAAAATCATGACATAACATAGACCAAATTTGATCATTGTTACAAGGTGATTATTCAAATCTTTGAAAATAAGCACATATTTAAATAACCCATAGCTCTTAATAAATATTCAACTGTTTTTGAACAATTAGAATTTAACATACATCAAGAGAACATAATAGATTTCTTTAGCACATTGCTTTTTTTTTAATTTTTTTTTATTTTTGACAGGCAGAGTGGACAGTGAGAGAGAGACAGAGAGAAAGGTCTTCCTTTTGCCATTGGTTCACCCTCCAATGGCCATTGCGGATGGCGCGCTGCAGCAGGCGCACCGCGCTGTTCCGATGGCAGGAGCCAGGTGCTTCTCCTGGTCTCCCATGGGGTGCAGGGCCCAAGGACTTGAGCCATCCTCCACTGCACCTCCTGGCCACAGCAGAGAGCTAGCCTGGAAGAGGGGCAACCGGGACAGGATCGGTGCCCCGACCGGGACTAGAACCCGGTGTGCCGGCGCCGCAAGGTGGAGGATTAGCCTGTTGAGCCACGGCGCCGGCCAGCACATTGCTTTAACAGAGCATCAGAGTTTAATTCTATGTCAAAGAGAAATTGAGCTTCCTGTGATCTTTTGCTGTGAGGTTTCCTTCCTTTACCTTCTTTCATATTGGTGACCATGTTTCTGTGTTTCTGTGTGTAACACATCTTTAAGCATCTTTTGCAGGGCAGGACGGGTGGCAACACATTCTTTCAATTTCTGTTTGCTATGAAAAGTCTTTATTTCACCTTCATTCACAAATGAGAGCTTTGCAGGATATAATATTCTGGGCTGACAGTTTTTCTCTCTTAGTACCTAGGCTATGTCTTGCCATTCCCTTCTAGCTTGTAGGGTTTCTGATGAGAAGTCTGCTGTGAGTCTAAGTGGAGATCCTCTGAGAGTAATCTGACGTTTCTCTTTTGCACATTTTAGAATCTTTTCTTTATGTTTCACTGTGGTGAGTTTGATTACAGCATGTCGTGGTGAGGATCTCTTTTGGTCATGTTTACTAGGGGTTCTATGAGCTTCCAGTGCTAGGATGTCTCCAGACCCGGGAAGTTCTCTGCAAGTATCTCTCTAAAAAGGCCTTCTAATCCTTTCTCTCTTTCCATGCCTTCAGGAACTCCTAGAACCCGAATGTTGGGTTTTTTAATAGTATCCTGTATATTCCTGACAGTATTTTTTAGATTTCTAATTTCCTCTTCTTTTCTTTGGTTTGCCTGTTTCCTTTCTTGTTCTCTGTCTTCTAAGTCCGATATTCTCTCTTCTGCTTCACCCATTCTGTTTTTAAGGCTCTCTAATGTGTTTGTCATTTGATCTATTGAATTCTTCATTTCATTATGATTTCTCGTCACTATCACAGTTTCTTGTTCTACTAGTTGTTTCATTTCATTTTGACTCCTCCTTAATATTTCATTTTCACGAGAGAGATTTTCTATCTTGTCCATTAAGGATTTCTGTAGTTCAAGAATTTGTTTTTGAGAACTTCTTAATGTTCTTATCAATTTTTTGAGATTTGCTTCTTGCATTTCTTCTATCTCATCATCTTCATCATCTTGAATTGGGGTGTCTTTTCCATTTGTGGGTTCATAGTGTCTTCCTTGTTCTTGTTACCTCATTTTTTGCATTTGTTGTTTGACATATTGGAGATATTCTTTGGTTTCTTCACTGTGGTGTATTTTTGTTTTTATACTGTGACTCTAGAATAAGTGGACTGTCTGCTTTCGATGGAGCCTTAGAGACTTGAGATGGGTGTGGCCTGAGAGCTGTGTTTGGTTCCTCAGGGTTGAGGGTGTGTCAAAGGTGACACTCCCAGGTTAGGCGTGGTAAATCTCTCTCTCTTTCTTTCTTTCTTTTTTATTCAAAAAGGAAGTAATTCCACACAGCTGAACGGAATTGGAGGTAGTTAGCAGGCGAATGATATACCCACAGGAGCCAGAGATCCGAAGCTCTTTCCCAAGGACCACACAGGGAATCTGTGCAGCCCTCAGTGTGGGCTCCAATTCTCCTACAGACTCCCACTGGGTTGCCAAGGTTACCGAATTTTAGCGTCTCTGGAGAGTACTCACGTGAATTCTGTGAGTTCTCTCCCCCACCGTCTCTTTTTTCACAGTCTCAGTTCATTAGCACCATACATTCATTAAATCCTAATCTCCTGTTATTTCACCCCTCTCCCCAGAGTCAGGTGTTTCTGCTAGGCTCAGGGCCGGTGCAGACCTGAGGTCACCCTGCTTATGTCATATGTCCAAAATGGCACCTGCTCTTTGTCTTGTTCGCCTTTGAGAGGTGAGTGGAGAGAAACTCGTGTCCATATCAGTCACTTTTTCTTTTCTCTCTCTCTTCTAGTTATCCTGGTGAACTTTTCCCCACGTGGTTTCAAGCCTCGTTCCCTCTAGTCTCCTCTTTCCACTTTGCCGCCGGTGTCTCGGGCTATTGAGGTTCGGCTCACCTCGCGTTCCAGCGCTGGTGTGTTGAGTCTGCTGCTGGTGTCCCAAACTTGGGCTCCCACGCTCTCCACGCAGGTCCACTGTGAATTACTAGTTCCAGAAGAGTTTCCTTTGCTGTTTCTTCCCCTACTCTTCCTTGAAGCTGCAGTATCTCCACTTTTATTAAACTGTCTCTCCCCGGACTATCAGTGTGCTCCCTTCCTATTCCACCATCTTGCCGCTCACTCAAAAATTTGTTTTAAAAAGAAAAGAGTTTTGGGGCTGGCGCTGTGACACAGTAGGTTAAAGCCCTGGCCTGAAGCGCTGGCATCCTATATGGATGCCAGTTCTAGTCCTGGCTGCTCGTCTTCCAATCCAGCTCTCTGCTATGGCCTGGGAGAGCGGTAGAAGATGGTTCAAGTTCTTGGGCCCCTGCACCCACTTGGGAGACCTGGAAGAAGCTCCTGGTTCCTGGCTTTGGATCTGTGCAGCTCCGGCCATTGCGGCCATCTGGGGAGTGAACCCGTGGAGGGAAGACTTCTCTCTCTGTCTCCACCTCTCTCTGTAACTCTGTCTTGCAAATAAATAAATCTTTAAAAAAAAAAACAAAAGTTTCATTACTCAATGTGGCAATGATTTCTTGACAATGACACTGAAGGCACAGTCAACAATAGGAAAAAAAATAGACAATTGGGCTTCATGAAAATGTAGAAATTGTGTGCCTCATAAGGTCATATCAGCAGAGTAAAATGGCAAGAATAGAATAGAAGAATAGCAGCAAAATAGAATGTAAGAAAGCATTTGCAAATTATATATCTGAAAAGGAATCACTATTAAAAATATGTAGATAATTAAAGGCCAGGAGCAGTCAAACGTTGAATAGACATTTCTCCAAAGAAGATACAAATGGTAAGGAAGCAGGTGAAAAGATGCTCAACACCACACATCATTAGGGAAATGCAAATCAAAGCTACCATGAGGGACCATCTTAACCCATTAGGGTGACTCCCATTGAAGCAAAAAAATAGAAAATAACAAGTGCTAGCCAGAATTGGAGCCTTGGTGCCTCTTTGGAGGAATGTGAAATGGAACAAGTGCTTTGGAAAACAGTGAAATGGGCACTATGAGAAACAGTGACTTGATCAGCTCTTGTCCTGACTGTTGATGTAGAATTTAATACTTTTTCCCTTTCAGCATATTTTTTGTTCTAGTACTAGTGGTTGAACTCTATAATTTTTTTAATTAAACTTTTATTTAATGAATATAAATTTCCAAAGTACGGCTTATGGGTTACAATGGCTTCCCCCTCCCAAAACTTCCCTCCCACCCACAACCCTCCCCTTTCCCGCTCCCTCTCCCCTTCCAATCACATCATGATTCATTTTCAATTCTCTTTATATACAAAAGATCAGTTTAGTATATATTAGGTAACGATTTCAACAGTTTGCCCCCATATAGCAACACAAAGTGAAAGAAAAATACTGTTGGAGTACTAGTTATAGTATTAAATAAGAGTGTACAGCACATTAAAGGCAGAGATCCTACATAATATTTTTTTAAAAATTAATTAATTTTCTATGTCATTTCCAATTTAACATCAGGGTTTTTTTTTTCCATTTCCAATTATCTTTATATACAGAAGATCGATTCAGTATATAATTAGTAAAGATCTCATCAGTTTGTACCCACGCAGAAACACAAAGTGTAAAAATACTGTTTCAGTACTAGTTATAGCATCACTGCACATTAGACAACACATTAAGGACAGCTCGCACATGGGATGTAAGTACACAGTGACTCCTGTTGCTGAATTAACAATTTGACACTCCTGGTTGAACTCTATAATTAACACACAATTATTCTTAGGTGTTTAAATTTTAACTGAAAAGTGATCCCTATTAAATATAAGAGTTGGAATAAGAGAGGGAGGAGATGTACAATTTGGGGCATGCTCAATCGGACTTGCCCCAAGTGGTGAAGATAGAAATGTGCCAGGGGATTCCAATACAATCCCATCAAGGTGGCATGTACCAATGCCATCTCACTAGTCCAAGTGATCATATTCAGTTCACAATTGATCACACTGATAGGTCTAAGAGTCAAAGGGATCATACAAACAAGACTAGTGTCTGCTAATACTAACTGATAGAACCAAAAATGGAGAGAACGATCCAACACGGGAAGTGGGATACACAGTAGACTCATAGAATGGCAGATGTCCTAAATAACACTCTGGCCTCAGAATCAGCCCTTCAGGCATTTGGTTCTGGCTGAAGAGCCCATGAGAGTATTTTAGGCATGGAAAGCCAAGACACTCTGGCAAAGAAGAAGAAGAAGAAGAAGAAGAAGAAGAAGGAGAAGGAGAAGGAGAAGGAGAAGGAGAAGGAGAAGGAGAAGGAGAAGGAGAAGGAGAAGGAGAAGGAGAAGGAGAAGGAGAAGGAGAAGGAGAAGGAGAAGGAGAAGAAGACCTAAATGAAAGATCTCTGTGAGTGAGATCCCAGTGGAAAGAACGGGGCCATCAAAGAAGGAGGTACCTTCCTCTGAAGGGAGGAGAGAACTTCCACTTTGACTATGACCCTGTCAGAATAAGATCAAAGTCGGCGAACCCTAAAGGCTTCCATAGCCTCAGCAACTCATGACTAGAACCTAGGGAAATTACTGATGCCATAAACAAGAGTGTCAAATTGTTAAGTCAACAACAGGAGTCACTGTGTACTTACGTCTCATGTGGGATCTGTCCTTAATGTGTTGTCCAATGTGAAGTAATGCTATAACTAGTACTGAAACAATATTTTTACACCTTGTGTTTCTGTGTGGGTGCAAACTGATGAAATCTTTACTTAGTATAACTGCATCGATCTTCTGTATATAAAGATAATTGAAAATGAAAAAAAAACCTGGTGTTAAATTGGAAATGGCATAGAAAATTAATTAATTTTTAAAAAAATATGTAGGATCTCTGTCCTTAATGTGCTGTACATTGTGATTTAATGCTATAACTAGTACTCCATCAGTATTTTTCACTTGGTGTTGCTATGTGGGGGCAAACTGTTGAAATCTTTACTTAATATATACTAAACTGATCTTCTGTATATAAGGAGAATTGAAAATGAATTGATGTGAATGGAAGGGGAGAGGGAGCGGGAAAGGGGAGGGTTGCGGGTGGGAGGGAAGTTACGGGGGTGGGGGGAAGCCATTGTAATCCATAATCTGTACTTTGGAAATTTATATTCATTAAATAAAAGTTTAAAAAAAAAAGAAAACAGTGGTTTCTCAAAGACTTAGAAAACAGAATGACCGGGGCGGCGCTGTGGTGCAGGTGCTTAACGCCCTGGCCTGAAGCACTGGCATCCTAGATGGGCACCAGTTCATGTCCCAGCTTCTCCACTTCTGCTCTAGCTCTCTGCTATGGCCTGAGAAGGCAGTAGAAGATGGCCCCTGCACCCACATGGGAGACCTGGAAGGAGCTCCTGGCTCTTGGCTTTGTATTGGCACAGCTCCAGCCATTTTGGCCAATTGGGGAGTGAACCATCATCAGATGGAAGACCTCTCGCTCTCTCTCTGCCTCTCCTCTCCCTGTGTAACTCTGACTTTCAAATAAATAAATAAATCTTTAAAATAAATAAATAAATAAATAAATAAATAAAACAGAATGACCATAGGACCCAGCAATCTCAATTCCAAGTACATGACAAAGGATTGAAAGTGGAGTTTTAGGCCGGCACCATGGCTCAATAGGCTAATCCTCCTCCTGCGACACCAACACCCAGGGTTCTAGTCCCAGTTAGGGCGCCGGATTCTGTCCCAGTTGCCCCTCTTCCAGTCCAGCTCTCTGCTGTGGCCCAGGAGTGCAGTGGAGGATGGCCCAAGTCCTTGAGCCCTGCACCCGCATGGGAGACCAGGATAAGCACCTGGCTCCTGGCTTCGGATCAGCGCGATGCGCCAGCCGCGGTGACCATTGGAGGGTGAACCAACGGCAAAAGGAAGACCTTTCTCTCTGTCTCTCCCTCTCTCTCTCACTGTCCACTCTGCCTGTCAAAAAAAAAAAGTGGAGTTTTGAGATACTTGTACACATAAGTTCATAGCAGCATCCTTCACAACAGCAACCCAACGTTCTAATGACTCACGGTGAACGGATGAACGAAATGTGGTGTGTTCATACCACGGCATATTATTCTTCTATTAAAAGGAAGAACATTCTGGTATATGACAGGAATGAACCTTGAGGACATCGTGACCAGTGAAATAAGCCACTTGCAGAAAGCAAAATACCACAAGAGTCCAGTTACATAAGGCACTTAGAGTTGTCAAAATTGCAGAGATGAAAAGCAAGATGGTGGCTTCTAAGGGCAGGAGTTAGTGGAAAATGGGGAATTACTGTTTCATTGGTGCAGATTTTTAGTTCTGTAAGAAGAAAATGTTACAGAGATGATTGGTTTTAATGGTTGTACAATGTGATAAATATTTGTAATACCACTGAACTCTCACTTAAAAATGGTTCAGATTGGAAATTTTATGCTATTTGTACTTTGCCATAATGAAAAGTAATGAAAAAAGAATGAAAAAAAGATTGGAGGAGCCTGAATTGAGATTTTTTTTAATATCTCCTCTACATCTTACAGTGTCTCCTCCAACATTGTCTTTTCTATTTTAGGGTTTAGAGTCCATTTATGATAGTATTCTTGTGTGATTGCTACATCTATCTATCTATCATCTATCATTTGTCAATCTACCTGGACATATGTGTACGTTTAACAAGTTTTTTCATGTTTCTCTACCTTTCAAAAGCTCACTTTAATAAGTCTTTCATGGTCCTTTGGTCTTTAGGGAGAAAGCAATACTGTTTATGTTACGAGAACATATTTTATTTGCCCACAGCAGCCTGAGCACAGCATGCTATTACTATAAATGGGGCATGATGGTGTTTTGTTATGAAATGCCTTTTGATGTAGGACAGCCACAGTCCGATGACTTCTAAATATATTGCTGCCTACTGTAAAAAATAAAATGACAGATATTATCATAGCCTTGGGGTCTCTGTAGACATTTCCAGGAACTGGAGGCCATTTACTAAATCCAAACAAAGAAACATTGTTTTAATGGTTATAGATAGTCCACTCAGCTTTGAACAAGACCTCCCTGCTGCTTCTCTGGCCCCTCATCTGTGAGGCTCAGCATGTGTCAGTCAACCTGGGCAGCGGAAGATTGATGTAGCTCAATGTCTTTTCAAGACCAGACACCTATTCTCCACGTTGTTTCACAGACCACCCCTGATTGTTCCTTAATCTACCACCCTAGGTCAAATATATGATTAATCAGATGATCTCTTTATTTACCCTAAAGGACTACCTACCTTTAGGACAAAATGCTTAGGGAAAAAAAAATCTTCCTTTAAAAGTAGCAATATTCAGAGTTTTCTCAATTCCTCAATTTCAAGTGCTTCCCTAGTCCCTAAGTCTTACCTAATAGTCCCATTGTACTTGCATATTCCAGAGAACTGTTCTAATAGATCCATAAGGGGGTCTTGCTCAAGGTTTTCATGGTGCTCATGTTTGCAGTAATAGTGGGAGTGAAAGGCAGCTGTTTTTCTGCAGGGAGCAATGAAGTGAATTGTGATACATGCATGCTATGGGCACTATAGAATGATGAGCATATAAGTTATCTATTGCTGTGTCACAAATTATTTCAAATTCAGAATTTTAGAACAACAAAGATTTACCATATCTTGGTCTCTATAGACCAGGAGCCAACATGGCTTTGCTGGGCCCTATGGTCAGGGTACCCCTAGTGCTGCAACCAAGTATTGGCAAGAGTTTTGGTTATCTCAAGTCTCCACTAAGCTAGGGGAGAGTTGGCTTCTAAGCTCACTCACCAACTGTCGTGGGACTGAGGGTATTTCTGAACATGGGACAAGGCTAAAACTTGGATGAGTTGAATCTTGTTAAAAATGTGAATTCACAGGACATTCTGACTGCAGGGGTAGGAGTCTGCATTAAGCAAAAAGCCAAAAGCCTGTCTACTATAGGTGATCATGGATCACCCTTCAGAAACCTTATTGAGGAACAATAGTTTTGAAAGATACTATGGGTAGCATCAAGACAGCAGCCATTCTCAAGTTTCTAATCAGAAGTCTTGCTCAGTCACCTGATACAGTTTTCCCATTACCTGCTGATAATCCCTGGGCCCTAGTTCACAGTTCACTGATTCTAGAATGTGTCTTCCACATAATGCAGGAGGCAAAGTTCAGGAAGAGGTCAGGACAGCAGCTGGGGGGAGGAAGATTTCCGTGACTGGCTGTTACAAGAAACCACACCTATGGCGGATTAGCCATCTACAGCAGAAGTCTCCCACCCCTTACCGTGATCTGAAGAATGTGCTAATAAGATTAAAGTGAGAACCTCTAGGTCTTCAGGAAGCAGTCTCCCCCAAATGTAGTCTCAGTGAAATATTTTCCATATTTGGAAAGTATAAAAGGTTACACAAGTACACTGACAAGGGAATATAGTGATGAGGACTAAGTCAGAAGGAGGTTGCTGCAGGGTGCCTAACAAGCTAGTTGCAAGAGTATAGCTGTTGTTAGAACCTGTTGGGAAACTCTGGGAGACAGCAGAGATCCTACAGGTCTATTCCATAGACTCTGATTTCTAGTTATTCCAAACCAAGAGTATTCATCCACTAACTTTCCAAGTGCCATTGTTGGAGGGTCGCTTCTTGGGAGAATAAGTCGTAGACACTTCTGGTCTGTACTGTTTAGGAGCTGAGCATAGTCTTGTGCCTATGTGGAGTTACAAGTGTTTTCCATAAACAGCTTTGAGATGCTAGAGATGACTACCAAGGGAATGTGGGTGGGCTAGCAACAGCATCTGCTGCAATATTTCAAATTGATTGCATGCTTACAGGTTTCCAAGCACATTAAATATGCATCATCTCATGTAAGGCCTGATTAATAATCCTTATTTTCCAGATCAGGAAATGGAGATGGAGTGAAAAGTGCCCTGAGTATGATCTCACAGTCAGCTAGAGGTATGGCTGGGGTTTGAACCTATATAGTTGTTTTCTATAAACATGTTGCCATCTTGCTACTTGCTTCTAGGAGAGTTTTTATCTACTTGAGGGAATAGAAACAGAATTCAAGTTATGAGTATAAAAATCCATTGCTTCATGAAGTATAGAGCAGATTTCAGTTTGGGATTCAGCACTGGCAGAGAATTGCTGCTGTGTGATGGGGTTCAGGGCTCATCAAAGGTGCTGTTTGGGTGCAACATGGAGCCCAAGTAGTTGAGGTTACCTTCAATATTGAGGATATTGAATGCAACCCCAGCTGTCAGACATTGTCCTCAGTGTTTTATGTATATTATCTCCTTACATATTCACAAACCCTGTGAGATATATACAATTACTAGACACATTTTATAGATAAGAAAAGGCCCAAAAGGATTAAGTGACCCTCTGATAATAGCTTCCTGAATGGTGGCAGCTGAATTCGAACCCCAGATTCTGCCTCTCCTGCTTATGAAATGTCATAGTGAAGCTTCTGACTTATTTTCTAGACTGTAAACTCCTTGGGGGTGGGGAGGGGAGATGAGTATTTGTTCTGTGTGCTTTGTGTAATTCTTGCACAGTGAATTACTGGTAGCTAGAATGAGTGAATTCATGCTGCATAGATGAAAGTGTAATCATTTGTGTCTACTATTCCTGTAGAAGATGATAAACTAACCAGACCAGATCGTTTAATTGGCCACAGCTAGCTAGAAATGACCAAAGAGAAATCAAGCTGCAGCCTAGAAGAAATCAGACATTGGGCTCAAAAGTGTGTGCTGAGCTCTGCCTCTGGTTTCAATCCTATTTTTGATGGACTTTTTTGTTGTTGCATACCTGGAAATGCATACTCTCTTAACCTAGCAGAAGGAGAATCACATTTAGAGACTTGAAAACACAGAGTGCATAGTGAAAGAGTGTTTGCAAATGTGGGTGGGGAAATACCTCTCAGGGAAGCCTGATAAAATTACTTTTTGGCTGAATGAGCTTGCAAGCCTCTTCTTGAATCTGAGCAGGGCTATTTCATACCTCTACTACAGGCATTTTCTCTCTGAAAAGTCAACGACCCAAGAAGACAGATGGTGGTGGGGAGGAGGGGGGCAGCCCTGAGGTAGTCCTTGAGGTTGAGGCAGAAACAGGGCTGCTTGGGATTCAGCCTGAGGTGATCAAGGGGAGGCACAACCACGGTGTTTTGAGGGGCCCTGTCTTCAGTTGGCACCATTCTGAGCACTCAAGTTCTCTGTCAATAAGCACTTTACAGGGGAAGATAAAGTGGATTCGGAGCTGAGGTTGGGAGGAGGGTGTTTGGGAGAGAATGAGCATATTATCTGAGCAAGCTCAATCCACTGAAGTGCTCCAGGACTCAGACCATGCGTGTAGTAGAGGGTGGGTGGGAAGGAGGGAGACTCTCCATCCTTTTCAGTAAGGCAATCTGTGGAGCTTTGGTTTAACAGTAACAGAAAGCACTAGAGGATCAGACCTCTGCAACTTGTCTCACCCACTGGGCACCTAGCCCCTTGCTAAGGGATGATCAATGGCAGCATGGTCACCCTCTTGACAACAACACTGCAAACAGTTGACCTCCTGCAAAGAGAAAATACGACCATTGATTCTAAAGTGGTGTTGGTGGAATGATCTGGGAAATGTTTACCCTGTTGAGTAAAATGATATGAACATTCCTCAAAAAATTAACAGCAGAACTACCATGTGATCCAGTAACCCCACTACTGTGTATATAACTAGCAGATGTCTACAGCAACATTGTTCACAATACCCAAGATATGGAATCAATCTTAGTGTCCATCAACAGATGAATGGATAAAGAAAATGTAGCACATATGCACAATGAAATATTATTCAGCCTTAAGAAAAGAAGGAATGCTGTCACTTGCAACAAGCATCCTGACTGAACCTGGAGGACATTATGTTAAGTGAAATAAGGCAAGCACAGAAAGATAAATGCTGCATGATATCATTTACATGTAAAATTTTTAAAAGATGAACTCACAGACTCAGAGGGTGGAATGGTGAGTATTAGGGATTGATGTGGGGGCAGGGTGGGGTGAAGGGAGCGGAAAGATATTGCCCAAAAGACAAACAGTTCAATTAGACAGGAGGAAAAAGTTCAATAGATCCATTATACAGCATGGGAACTATAGTTAATAACAATGCATTGTATTCTTGAGTATTACTAAGGGAATAGACTTTTTAAATTTATTTTTGACAGGCAGAGTGGACAGTGAGAGAGAGAGAGAGACAGAGAGAAAGGTCTTCCGCTTGCCGTTGGTTCATCCTCCAATGGCCGCCGCAGCTGCCGCGCTGCGGCCGGCACACTGCGCTGATCTGAAGCCAGGAGCCAGGTGCTTCTCCTGGTCTCCCATGGGGTGCAGGGCCCAAGCACTTGGGCCATCCTCCACTGCACTCCCGGGCCATAGCAGAGAGCTGGCCTGGAAGAGGGGCAACTGGGACAGAATCTGGCACCCCGACTGGGACTAGAACCCGGTGTGCTGGCGCTGCTAGGCGGAAGATTAGCCTGTTGAGCCACGGTGTTGGCCGGAATAGACTTTTAAGTATTCTCATCACAAAAAGAGATGAGGAGGATGTGAAATAATGCATATGCTAATTAGTTTAAGTAAGCCCTTACTTCCACAATTTATACATACATCATAACATATACTATACTTATATATAGTTTTTATTTGTCAATTAAAAATGACTAATAACAAGTTGGAATTAAAACATAAAGGTGGGTGCCACTTCTCTGCAAACATGGGAAATACTGTCAAGTATCTGTTACCGTGCTTTTCTGTGATGACATCCTTCTCTACATGCTTTTCAATCCGGATAGAGACCTTCCTGAGAAAGAACAGGTTTGGCAAAAGGTAGATCCAAGCACACTCTGGCTCTGGGATACTAAATTACATACACATGGCTGTATGCTATTAAACGTGACGTCCTTATAGAGAAGAGGTCAGGGAATCAGGCATTGGTGTTTAGTTTTGAAGAACATGATTTAGCTAGACTTCCCTTCAACACAACCCAGGTACTCTCAAATCCTGCGAACCTGTGCTTTTAGTAACAGCACTGTTTGGTTGATTATGAAATCTTCAAGTAAACTTATAACTTCTGTTTGTGCTTTACCCAGGAGAAGTAGCTTCCTACTTTTAGTCCATTCTGTCTTCTAACACATTTGCTGATACAACACATATTCACTCCACTGTGTTACCCTATTCTGTGTTACCTTCTATGTACTACATGATCTGGAAGCTACCACTAGCTCTAGTTTCAAGATCTATTATCTTCTTTACCACGTAAATCTTCTCTAGCATTCCAGGGTCCAAAAATTTTCCCCTTCTATGATAGAGTTCTTATGCTCTAGAATGGATTGTTAATTGTTCTTATTGAGTCTTTATCAAAGATATGGATGTCCTCCATCACACTCAACTGTTTTTAATTCTTTTATTTAAAAAGATTTATTTATTTATTTGAAAAAGTTACAGAGAGAGACAGAGACAGATACAGAGACAGAGATTTTCTATCTGCTGGTTCACTCCCCAAAGGGCCACAGTGGCCCAGGCTGAGCCAGGCCAAAGCCAAGAGATTTATTCGAGTCTCCCATGTGAGTGGCAGGGGCCAAAATACTTGGGTCATCTGCTGCTGCTTTTCCTAGGCCATTAGCAGGGAGCAGGATCAGAAGTGGTACAGCCAGGATACAAACTTGCACCCAAATGGCTTTACCTGTTATTCTACAATGCTAGTCCCTCCATTCTTTTTTATTTTATTTAAGATTTATTTACTTGAAAATACAGAAGTGTGTGTGTGTGGGAGAGAGTGAGAGAGAGAGAGAGAGAGAGAGAAAGAGAGATCTTCTATTTGCTGATTCACTCTGCAAATGGCCACAACAGCCAAGGCTGGGCCAGGCTGAAGCCTTCTCATGCTTTAATTTTTGACGGTGTGCTTCTTTCCTCCTAGACTGCATCTTCACTGCGCCTATAACTCTCAGTCTTAGGTTTTTCAGCTCATTGAATAACACTGTCATGAAAATCTGTTGCTAAAATATTAAAAATATTAGATACACTACTTTTCCTCTCTCTTCTGTATTCTTCAATTATTTTCACTTTCTAACCTACATCCTAATGTTCATTGCTCTCTCTCTCCTAGCTGAACGATAACTATAGCCTCATCACAAGCACCCATTCATTTTCTACCACCTCCAACATGGATACTACAGAATAGGATGCTCAGAGGAACTTATCCCATGTCATCATCTACTTTCCAATTCCTCTCCTCTGCCTTAAGCCAGTTCAACAAAAGGAGAAGACAAAGGAAGAGTAGAAGGAAGAAATACCAGACTGATGACTTGTGGAATAAGTGAAGAGCACACTATTTTTCTCTTGCCCAAGCCAAGTGAGAAGTCATCAAGAGATTAATTCTTCGTGATTGTGGGTGCTCCAAGAAATGAATACCAGTCATTCACTAGACATTTGCTTGAATAGCATAATTAAACTTGGTGAACTTTCCTGCATGCATTTTCTCCACTACCAACACCCTTCACCTGCCCTGCCCCATCCTCTAACTTCTATCATACCCTGCAGGAAAAAAAAAATGAAAACTAGATAGAAAGGAGGGGTGTCTGCTTTTATCCTGACATGGAGACATGAGGTTTCCTTGTTCCAAATGGACACCACAGTATGGAGCAGGGGTTATTTGAATGATTTTTGGTATATTTTTTGTTGTGTTTTCTCCTGTCTACCCAAAGGGGTGGTCAGTGTACCCCAGCACTCAACAATGGTAGTTTCTGACACCATGAGACAGGAAAAAATGATGTTGGCAAAATTTATCCTGGAACTTGGTCCCTCCAAACCAGGCCACTGATATGAAGCTGTTTCCCCTAAAGAGGTCAAATGATAGTAGCATTTATAGTAGGCATTTATCATCAGCCGTGCTAGCAAGAGGCGTAGAAACAGCCAATGGAGAGAAGATGACAATTAAAGTACTTAAATGAGATGCACTTAACTCTTCTGTCTTCTCTTTCCCACACCTTGCATGGGTTAGAGGGGGAAGGGGAAGTGTTGACTTGGGGAAGACCACTCCCCCATAGTCACTTGTAGAATAGGGATGAGAAAGGAAGTGAAAAAGTGGATACCCCCACATGCAGACTTTTTTGGCCCCTCTAACCACAATCAGGGAAAAGGCAAAACCTAAATGAACAAAGACTGTACCACTTTGAATAGCTGAAAATGGCCAAAAACTGAATGTCGTTACAGGTGAGAGAGGCATGACTGAAGGCAGTGACTTGGGTTGATGTGGGGGAATCTCCCAAATGACTTCATGTTCATAGATGCTCAGTGGAGAGATGTTCAGTGCCTGAGTTGTCAAAATGATACTCAAGACCCATCCTGCCACCCTCCTAAGGAAGAGCTGCCAATGACTCTGAATTCCTTAGGCTCAGAATGACTCACAAGGCATTCATGACCAAACACCTTTTGCCATCATTATGTAATCTCCTTCTCAATTTCAGGTTTGACACTTGCAATGATCCCAACATATCAGACTGTCCCACGCTTCCAGGTCTTCTCAAGCAGTTTCTGCTCCCACAAAAGTGCCTCTCCCATCTAATCTAAAAGGTAAATTCCATCCAGCTGTGGTTTCAGCAAGATGTCTTCCGTAAAGAATTCCCTAATGTTTGCAGGCGGAAGGACTTACTTCTTTTACCATATTCCTCTTTTCTGTACAACCCCATTACCTTGCTAAGTTACTGTTCAAGCACAAATTGTGTATCTGTCTTCCCACTCTTGAAAAATTCCTTCACAGCATCTACTATCCTCACCCTTATAATCCCATGCATGGGAGTAGGGGAGAGGTCCATGAAGAAAAAGACCAGAGCCTTGAACCAGCCCCTGTGAAGCTCTGCTTCTGAGAGGCTCCTTACAGGTATGCTGATGAAGCCTTTGGGCTAGAGAAACAATATCTGATTTTATCCACCGTGGTTCTTTTTGAAATATTTTTTCGCAAACTGATCTTGATCCCCCAACCTCAATTTCAGTTAATTTGGAAAGACCTATACTCACCCTGACTCAGAGTACACCCTCCCTGTTATACCACAGCGAAGTCTCTGTTGTCTATAGGAAGACGCTTCCTCCATGTCTCTAACCAGAACTGGTTATACATTCATTGTAGAACATCTTTAGTTACCTCTTCTGAGTATGAATTCAATTTTGCAGAGATTACAAGTTTCTAGAAGACAGGCTTTGACTTGTTCGGTATTCCACACTGCAAAGACACATTTAATTCTGTAAATGACCTCGTAGAGTCTTACCTGGGTCAGACAGTCAGAGTGGCAGATGACAAATTCATCACCGAGTCTGTTCTTAAGGATTACACAGAGGCTGGTCCTTTATGTCTTGGAAGGCTGTCCTCTTTGACCTTGAGAGAAGCTCCAGAGAGGGTCTGTAGGGCACTGAGGGCAGAGAGTGGAGGGGAATCAGCTTGTCAGGCTGTTAGAGCAACCCTCCTGCAAGGAGCAAGGTGACACACATTCCATCCAATTTATTCTTGCAATCTTTTTTGTTCCTATCCCTGGAGACCCTTTTCATTTGTCACACTTGGATTTGATTACACAGTAACTGCTACAAGAATTTGATATAGAATAATGAGATGGGTCTTGGAATCAGAAGCAATTGAATTCAAATTTTATTTGGTCTAAACTGAGCTGGTTAGACTTAAGCACTTAGTTTGCCTGTTGAATTTTGCCTGGCGGAGCTCATTCTATAGTCCTAATGCAATTATGCAATTGTTGTTTGGGTCCCGGCATAATGTTGCAGATCACTTCCTTGGTTTTTCCTGTTCCCTAAGTGGCTGCTGCCTCACTGTAGATTTGCGTGACACACACATGCCGTACACACAGAGAACACACACACACACACGAAACACACTTCTGAGAGGCGCATCCTTTCCCCAATATCTCATTTAAATCCTCTCTCATTCCCTGAAATGAATCTCCTGCCTTACCATCTCTCAAATATGCTAAGTTGAAATAGTGGTTTTTTTCCACCAACTTTTTAACATTAATAAAGAATTTAAAATGCGTTTGGATGGCCTCTGCAAAGTCAATTAAAAATAGAAGCACCCCTTGCAGTCAATAAATTAAGATTTTTTTGATTTCTTTTTTTCCCTAGGACCCTTTTATTTAAGGAATATAAACTTCATGCATTTCATAAATACTAATTTAGGAACATAGTGATTCTTTCCACCCTACCCTCCCTCTCACTTGCACTCCCACCCTTCTTCTTCCTCCCTCTCCTATTATCATTCTTATTTTTTACTAAAATATATTCTCAATTAACTTTATACACGTAAGAGTAACCCTACACTAAGTACAGAGTTCAACAAATAGTATGAAAAAGAGAAAACTGTTCCTCAACAGTTGTGACAAGGGCTGTTCAAAGTCATTGCGTATCCAACTGTCAATTTCACTTCTATAGATTACCTTTTAGGAGTAGTTTTATTTTGTTCTCATAAATGAGGTATTTCAGGCTTCTGAGGTCTTTCATCTCAATGATTAATGCATGTTTGGGGAATTCTAAATAATAATTAAGTCTTTGCATTTGCATTTCTTCAGATGGAAATGGAGAAGTATACACCCTGTCTCTAAACAGAGAGGCTATATGAGTGTGTCCCTGGGTATATCATATATATGTAGGTTTGTATGTATGCACACACACATACGATAATGTGTAGAAATATGTTTTCAGCTACTCTTCACTCTCCTGTCTCTAAGACAAAAGTTTTGCTTCCCTCTCCTCCTGCTCACATCTACCCCTCCAAACTCCCCCCACCTTCATGCTTTAAACCAGTTTTATCTGCATCCTCTCAAGAAATCGCACTCTGATACTGTGAGTGCAGAGACCCAGCCTCCAGGCTAAATTCTGGTGTGTCTTTTAGTTACTAAGGACATAAATCTTCCTTTAGTTCTCTCTCAGGGCTTATTTAAATTGGTCAGATTGAGAATCCATCTATGTCTTTAAGCCCAACCCATGAAGAGCTGTTAACACAATGCAAGAGTTCAAGGCATTAAGCATGTACCTGCAAGTACTTTGCAGTTCTTCATAGTCTTTCCTCTGGGAGTGCTTTCCAGTAGATGGGGAGAGAGCCGAGTCTAAGTAAGCTGATTTATCTGGAAAAGCACTCCTCTCCATCTTGCCATTTCAATAAAGCTTAGTTCGGGGAGAGACTTGGAGTCCTCCAGGAGCAGGCCCGTTAAAACAATCGAGGAGTATGTCAAACCCCGCTCTGGCCCCGCAGCTCCGTCTTCAAACTGACGTCACCTCATAAATCCACTGGCACGGCCTGGACCCATCAGTGAGCTGCTTTTTCTGGAGATTAATTATTTGTTCAGACAGGGGTCAGGTGCAGGGTCTTTGAAAGATTCCTTCAGTGTTCTGCCCTACCCCCTCTAAGTCGAGTGAAAAATGACATTCCCTAGGCAGCCAGGCTACAGAAAGGCACACTGTGTGCTGAGAGGCCACAGCCTGTCCCTGTCGGAAGGGACATGGGCATCGTTTGACTGCCGTTGCCCAAGGGAGGACAGAAGGGGCCTGCAGGCCAAGGAAGGGAAGGCACTGTCCACTTTGATTCTTCTTACTTTACTGCCCCTAGGTTAAAGGTTTGTGACCTGTCTCCAGCGCAGTGTGCAGCCGGGTTGCAAACACAATAAACAGAAAAGCACAAGGTTAGGGGAAGGCAGCCCACAGAAGGAACAGTCTGGAAATGTCCTCACTCCGAGGGGGTCACGGGGGCTGCTGGAGGCCTCCCTGTCAGCCACAGGGCAGAGCTCTCTTTCCAGGAAGCACTGGGTCTGCACATCGGCCACCTGGCTCTCTCTCTGGGGAATCACTTAAACACACTTGCAGAGCAGCAGTCACTGGACAGAAAGCAGAAAAGAGGAGAAAAGGCTGAGGTGGGGCGGCTGTCAAATGTGTGAGGGTTTCCAGAAGGAAGATGACAAAGCCAGTGTGCTCTGAGGGCAAGATGATGGGAGATGGCAGTTTTTCTGAGAAAGAGAGCGTGGTTGATTGGATGGGTTGGTGAGAAAGTGTCTTATGTTTGTTCTGTTTGAGGAACGTCAGAAGCAGTCGTTTGTGGGTGATGTGGCTTCACCGGGCTGCATCTTGTACTCATCATCTGCTGAGATCTGTGGTGGGAACGCTCCTGCCAAGCCCGATTTCAAGTAGCGATGTGAGGGTACTGAATGTGGAGCTGGGAAAGGCCCCTGCTGAGCTGGTGCCAGCCGGCTCTGGCTCTCTGTGGGCTGTAGTCCGTGTATTCTAAAGGATACCCAGGGGTGCCCTTGAATCCTGGGCCACGAGATGCTGCATTGTGCAGCTGATGAGGTTGGAGACCAGTTCTATGCTGGTTCTTCCCTCTATGCTGGCTCTCAGCCCTCCATTGTCGGTGTGCACACTTTTCTATGTATTACATGTATAAGGTTTATCTATTATCTTCTGATAAAATGTTGAAATATTAAGCAGGGTAAATTAAAGAAGTCTTTCTCGTGGCGCCCTAAATATGTAAGATTTGGCATCCCTGACTGTCATCACGGTTTCTCGGATGCTTCTAGTCTTTGATGACGTGAAGGATGTGATCAGATCACCAGGGAAGGGAGGGTTTTTAGATTGTGGCTCTGGTGTGGTTCCCTTCTGGGGAATTGGGAAAGGGAAAGCTTAGCTGTCCTTTCAGGAGAGTGGCCTGGTCAGCACAGACTGGCGTGTTCTGGAGCGTTGCTCCTGTCATTGCGCTCGACTCCTCTGTAAGCCCCAAGTGAGCATAGATTGTCAGACCCCACTGTGAGTGCTGGTACCACAGGCTGGGGCAGCCATGGGGCCTTCCCCTCTGGGAAGGGAGCTGGGAGGAGGGGCATCATGTGGAGGATGGAGCTGGAGGGGCAGATGGGAGGGGTTTCTGCAAACCCTCCACACAGCTTGGTAATTGGCCTAGAAGCCCTAGGGCCTCCTGGAGGAAAGCCAGGGAGAGAGGACAGAGTGGCAGAGAGGGGAGGTGGGAGGGACTGCTTTCTGCAGGCTGGGTGGGTCGCATGTACCAGTCAGCTCCAGAGTTGTGGCTCCTTCCCTGGAGTGGCTTTTTCATACAGAGAGAAGGAAAAGGAACTCAGGGCAAGGTGCACTCAAGATCCCTTTCAACTTCACAACAACCCCATGAGGCAGATTTTCATCACCATTCCTCAGATCTTGAAACTGAACCCCAGGGAACAGAAGGATTGGGCCCATCCCATACACATATGAAATGCTCAGGTACGATTTGATCCCTCCTCTCTCTGTCCAAGCCCTTGCTCTCTTGTTGGCTGTATGCTCCTTCTTGACACTTGTAAATCAAACCATTTGGCTCAACTGGTCAATCTAATTGAACACCTATTTATCTATATTTCATTTATTTCTTAGTCCTTGTAAACCAGCCCCTTGGTTGACAGGTTGACGGGTCAGGCTGACAGTGATGGCCTCCTGTGACAAGGAGGCCTACAACTTGTTTGTAGAGCAGGTTCAATGTGTTGGAACTGGCAGCCAGGAATCTTAGTGGTTTGGGCACAGGTAGGACACCTCCCACCAGAAGATTCCTTGCCTTGGGGGAAGGGCTGAGACTACCTGGAAAACTATCAGGGTCTGGGCAGGACTTTGAAGTGCATAATACTGGGCTGCTTCCAAGGTGAGCTTCTGCACATGCTGTTTCCTGCAGGCCCCTCTCACACACACATAGGCTGATTTCTAGCTTCTGACCTAACAATAACACCAGTGATGTCTCCAACCAGCCGTCTGTTGTAACTCTACTCTGCTTCCTCACTAGAGCATGTGTGCTGGTCAGCTGTTCAGTCATAAATCTAGATGCGTCTTTCTTTCTGTCCATCAGCCCTTGTGGCCACACCGCCCTTCAAATTCTCCCTGAACATGAAACTCAACATGGCCTCCTCACGGGGCACTCCACCCAGAATAAACGTTTGAGAGTCTCTAGATGCTAAAATCCTGAAGGGAAGCTGAGCCAGCCTGGCCACCTGCTGCCTCTCTTCCTGCCCCATATGCCTTCAGCCTCCTTCCACGTGGCCACCTGCTCCCTGTTGACTTTTCATGGTTTAGCTGTGATAGTCCATTTCTTGGGTTGATGCAGTAGTGGCTTGCTGGCTGGCCGGGTCAGCAGGAGGTTTCTCCTTGGAGCAGGTCTGTTTCATTGTTTTGCAACTAGGATACCCACAGGTGGTCTTTGGTTTGATTGTAACTATGCCTCCAGGGAATAATGGCAATTCTCATGCTGCACACTTGTATGGAGCACTTACTATGTGCTGGGCGATATAGTAAGTGCTTTAGGAAGATTAAGTCTGTTCCCATTTTCCTATGAGGAAAATGAGGTTCACTGAGGTAAGAAAGCTGAAACTGACTTGAGTTTTCAAAGCTTAATAAGTGGGGTGCCAGGATTTGTCCTTAACAACTATTGTCTGTTGCTGTGAAGCCCCAAATATGCATGTGTGTCCATGAAGACTACAAAGCTGAGCCATTTGAAATGGGGTTGTGGAAGGCATCTGAGAAGCAAGGACGCTGACTTTGCCCATTTTCTCTTGGTACAGTAGAACCCCTGAGGCCTGGTGCTTGGTTTATTTTGGCTCATGGATCTGCAGGCTCAGAAGTCAAACAGCATGATGGTAGTGTCTTGTGAGTCTTTGTGCTGTTACAGCACAGCAGAAGGAAAAGGGGGCATGTGTGAAAGGGACACTGCAAGAGGGTGTGGTCGCTGTACAACAACCTGCTCTCCTGGAAACTAATCCTGCTCTGTGAGAACACACACCCATGAGAAAGACATTGAACTCTCTTAAGGATCTAATCAGTTCTTAAAGAACCCTCTGCTTTGCAATAACTTTATGCTTGGAATTAAATTTCACCCTGGTGGGGACAAATCACATTCAAAATATAGTAGATCCAGAAAAGAGGAAGCCCATGCTGCAAGCTCCATGTCTTCTCTCTGGGAAGCCTTGGGCGTGTTTCAGGTGAGAATGTGGACAAAGTCAGCACAGGGCAGTGGAAGGAGGGTCGCACATCCTGGGACACACTACACAGAAGAGTCATGTGAGAGACAGGAAGGTGGTCCTTCTGCTTGGCCCTGCAGAGCACGCAGCTTTGTGTGTCAATCTTTTATTGCACATCCCTACTGGTAGAACAAGTAAGTGTGTATTTGCTTATTGCATATCATGCACAATTGCTACCCTGCTAATACATTACATACATTTTGAGTTAAATACAAAAATGCAAATTAAACATGGATAAGATAAAAATAAGTAAGAATAAAAGTTACATTTTCCTCAACAATCTCAAGGAATCATTTTTTAAGTTTCTGGATTAGAACACTGTTGCCAATAGAAATATAATACAAATATCATTGATAATAATTTTCTAATAGTCTAATTTTTAAAATTGTAAGTCGAGAGAATCAGTTCTTTTTTTTAATTTTTTTTTTTAATTTTTGACAGGCAGGTGGACAGTAGAGGGAGACAGAGAGAAAGGTCTTCCTTTTTGCCGTTGGTTCACCCTCCAATGGCCGCCACGGTAGGTGCACTGCGGCCCGCGCATTGCGCTGTTCCGATGGCAGGAGCCAGGTGCTTATCCTGGTCTCCCATGGGGTGCAGGACCCAAGCACTTGGGCCATCCTCCACTGCACTCCCTGGCCACAGCAGAGAGCTGGCCTGGAAGAGGGGCAACCGGGACAGGATCGGTGCCCCGACCGGGACTAGAACCCTGTGTGCCGGTGCCGCAAGGTGGAGGATTAGCCTGTTAAGCCACGGCGCCGGCCAAGAGAATCAGTTCTAATAATATACTAATAAAATGTACCTCAATATATCCCAAGTATTATGATTTCAATGGATGATTGATACAAAAATTATTAATGAGATATTTTAAATTCTTTATTTTGTAGCTAAGTCTTTATACTCCAAACGTGAATTTTACCCTTCTGGCACATTTCCATATGGACAAGCCACATTTCAAGGGCCCAACAGTGGCACTGGCTACTCTAATTAATAGTATGGGGTTGGAAGGTTATGCCCTCATGGGCTTAGGAGTCCTGGGGGCCATTGGACTGGTGTCCATGGTCAAGACAGAATGTTACAATAAAATGGTATTCTAGCATTGCCAGTATAATCTTCCTGTTCCTTCAACTGGCCCTGCTTAAAGTAAGCATATCAGGTTGCAGAGCAGCAAGATCCAATTCAAAGTGTATTATACACGAATCATAAATGTACAGCTGTGACGCAGTGAGTATTAGTGACTTGGAGGGAATGGGAATGGAGGACGGTGAGGAAGAGATCATCAAAGTTTCCTTTTATGTATCTGTACAGTTTGAGTTCTCAAAATGTAATTTATTTTAAAATGTTTTCAATGATGATAATCTTCTCAAGCACATATATTCTTTGTTTCAGAATATGCAGGCTTATAATTGATTGATAAAGCAATATTCCTTCACTTGTGGATTCACCTGTAGAATTGATGTGTTCATGGCCGGCGCCACGGCTCACTAGGCTAGTCCTCTGCCTTGTGGCGCCAGCACACTGGGTTCTAGTCCCAGTCAGGGCGCCGGTTCTGTCCCGGCTGCCCCTCTTCCAAGGCCAGCTCTCTGCTGTGGCCAGGGAGTGCAGTGGAGGATGGCTCAAGTTCTTGGGCCCTGCACCCCATGGGAGACCAAGATAGGCACCTGGCTCCTGCCATCAGATCAGCACGGTGCGCCGGCCGCAGCGGCCATTGGAGGGTGAACCAACGGCAAAGGAAAACATTTCTCTCTGTCTCTCTCTCTCACTGTCCATTCTGCCTGTCAAAAAAAAAAAAAAAAGAATTGATGTGTTCATATTATTGGATGAAAGAGCCGTTCCCTCCCTCCTTCCTTCCTTCCTTCCTTCCTTCCTTCCTTCCTTCCATCTTTCTTTCTTTCTTTCTTTCTTTCTTTCTTTCTTTCTTTCTTTCTTTCATGAAGTGGAGGGATTAGGAAAAGGGTATCAAACTGAGAGCGGCAAGATGGCGGAATAGGAAGGGAGCACATTGATAGTTCGGGAAGACACAGGTTAATAAAAGTGGAGAGACTGCAGGGTCAAGAAAGAGTAGGGGAGAAACAGCAAAGGAAACTCTTCTGGAACTAGTGATTCACAGTGGACCTGCGTGGAGAGCATGGGAGCCCAAGTTCGGGACACCAGCAGCAGACTGAACACACCAGCGCTGGAATGCGAGGTGAGCCGAACCTCAATAGCCCGAGACACCAGCGGGAAAGCAGAAAGAGGAGACTAGAGGGAACGAGGCTTGAAACTCCGTGGGGAAAAGTTCACCAGGCTAACTAGAAGAGAGAGAGGAAAAAAAAAAAACAAGTGACCGATACGGACATGAGTTTCTCTCTCTCCGCTCACCCCTCAAAGGCTAGCAAGACAAAGAGCAGGGCCATTTTGGACATACGTCATAAGCAGGGCGACCTCAGGTCTGCACCGGCCCTGAGCCTAGCAGAAAAACCTGACTCTGGGGGGAGGGGTGAAATAACAGGAGATTAGGATCTAACTTGGCAACCCAGTGGGAGACTGCAGGAGAATTGAAGCCCACACTGAGGGCAGCACAGATTCCCTGTGTGGTCCTTGGGAAAGAACTTCTGATCTCTGGCTCCTGTGGGTATATTATTGGCCTGCTAACTACCTCCAATTACGTTTAGCTGTGCGGAATTACTTCGCTTTTGAATCAAAAAAGAAAGAAAGAGAGATTTACCACACTTAATCTGGGAGTGTCATCTTTGACACACCCTCAACCCTGAGGAACCAAACACAGCTCTCAGTCCACACTCATCTCAAGCCTCTAAGGCTCCACTGAAAGCAGACAGTCCACTTAATATAGAGGCATAGTATAACAAGAAAAAACACCACAGTGAAGAAACCAAATATCTCCAACATGCCAAACAACAAACGCAAAAACCGAGGTAACAAGAACAAGGAAGACACTATGACGCCCCCAAATGAAAGACACCCCAATTCAAGATTATGAAGATGAGGAGATTGAAGAAATGCAAGAAGCAGATCTCAAAAAATTGATAAGAACATTAAGAAGTTCTCAAAAACAAATTCTTGAACTACAGAAATCCTTCATGGACATGATAG
Source organism: Lepus europaeus (assembly GCF_033115175.1). Taxonomy (NCBI): domain Eukaryota; kingdom Metazoa; phylum Chordata; class Mammalia; order Lagomorpha; family Leporidae; genus Lepus; species Lepus europaeus. The sequence goes on along the minus strand of NC_084827.1, from coordinate 161,792,944 downwards.
AAAATCTCTCTCGTGAAAATGAAATATTAAGTAGGAATCAAAATGAAATGAAACAACTAGTAGAACAAGAAACTGTGATAGTGATGAGAAATCACAATGAAATGAAGAATTCAATAGATCAAATGACAAACACATTAGAGAGCCTTAAAAACAGAATGGGCGAAGCAGAAAAGAGAATATCAGACTTAGAAGACAGAGAACAAGAAAGGAAACAGGCAAACCAAAGAAAAGAAGAAATTAGAAATCTAAAAATATTGTCAGGAATCTACAGGATACTATTAAAAAACCCAACATTCAGGTTCTAGGAGTTCCTGAAGGCATGGAGAGGGAGAAAGGATTAGAAGGCATTTTCAGTGAGATACTAGCAGAAAATTTCCCAGGTTTGGAGAAGGACAGAGGCATCTTAGTACAGGAAGCTTATAGAACCCCTAGTAAACATGACCAAAAGAGATCCTCACCACGACACGTTGTAATCAAACTCACCACAGTGAAACATAAAGAAAAGATTCTAAAAGGTGCAAGAGAGAAACGTCAGATTACTCTCAGAGGATCTCCACTTAGACTCACAGCAGACTTCTCATCAGAAACCCTACAAGCTAGAAGGGAATGGCGAGACATAGCCCAGGTACTAAGAGAGAAAAGCTGCCAGCCCAGAATATTATATCCTGCAAAGCTCTCATTTGTGAATGAAGGCGAAATTAAGACTTTTCATAGCAAACAGAAATTGAAAGAATGTGTTGCCACCCGTCCTGCCCTGCAAAAGATGCTTAAAGATGTGTTACACACAGAAACACAGAAACATGGTCACCAATATGAAAGAAGGTAAAGGAAGGAAACCTCACAGCAAAAGATCACAGGAAGCTCAATTTCTCTTTGACATAGAATTAAACTCTGATGCTCTGTTAAAGCAATGTGTTAAAGTAATCTACTATGTTCTCTTGATGTCTGTTAAATTCTAATTGTTCAAAAACAGCTGAATTTTTATTAAGAGCTATGGGTTATTTAAATATGTGCTTATTTTCAAAGATTTGAATAATCACCTTGTAACAATGATCAAATTTGGTCTATGTTATGTCATGAGTTTAAGGAATCTTATTTCAACCAGATATTTTGGATTTTGAGCCTTCTTGGCATTCTTGACAGGCATTCAAAAAATCAAAGTTTCAAACAATCTGGACTCTAAAATTTCCAGTAAATCTTGGACTTTGGTTTTTCCAGTTTGGGCCCAACTGAAAAAATCGAAGGACCTATATCTCTCATCTTTTAGAGACACCAACTAATCAGGCTATTTAGATTATATTAGAAGTACTGTCAAGATGTGACCTGGTACCAAACTTTAAGTTTCTATAATGGGAAATGCTATTAATACAAATGTTTGAGAATTAAAAAGTCTAATGATCTTGTGTTACTAAACATGATAGTTATCTTAATGAGAAAGCCCCAGAGGCCTAAAGGGTTAAATACTTGTAAAATCCTACAGGTGCTTTCAAAAATACTGTGAAGTAAGCAAGTGCCTCTTGTTGGTTGATGAGTTTATAATGTTAAACATGGCAACTTAAAAGTCTTTTGTCATCCACAGTTATATATGATTTGCTGCTCATAAAACTAAAAGCGTTGTTGGTTCTGTTTAGCTGTCCTCCTATAGGTTCCTATGGACTTTTTCCAGCCACTTCTATTGTATTCAGTACTTTGGGATGGCTCTGTAAACAGATGAAGCCAATAATTTATTAACAGTACCAACTAAGAGAAAGTATCGTTAACTGAGGTTACTAAAAACAAAAAGCAATTCTAATCAATTGGCAATCTACAAAAACAGTTAAAGATTTTAAAAGCTATTATTAAAATTGCTATATTGGTCTATTATGCTGTGTTATATGTGTGTACATATTGTATGTCCACATGGGAAATTTCATTAAGAGTTTTATTTTAAATGGCTTATAGATAAGATTGTCCATAAATTTAAGCTGCTAAAATCAATCAAAGATACATTTTAATTTGTGTGACCTGAATCTGTGTATCATATGTTTTAAACTTGTTGGTAGAAAGAAACTAAAAACATTTTATATGGTTGTACTTAAGTTTACTGGTTAAACAAACTACACCATGTTAGACATTTAAGAGGTGTTTCCAAATACATGATTCTTAAAATTTATAGAAGGCATTGGACTTTCTGGTAAATGTTTTCTTAAGTTGTTATCTAATGGTTGAAACGGTTTTCTAAGTATTCATGTGATATTGCTATTGTCAGCAAGCGATCTAGGACTTGCTCCCTCATTTCTCTATTCTAAGCCCAACTTGTTCTTTCATTTCTCTATGCTCTATAAGGTAGGAAACTAATTCTATTATGAAGGAATCTGTAGGATGCACAATTTAATCTTTAGACCTTATAAGAGATGGCTAACATTTTTCTGTAATAGCATAGCCAAAATAAGAGCTAAATTATAATCTCATAGCTAGATTTACTTCGCCATCAGCGAAGTAAACAGTAAGTAGAAAAAACCTCCCTTTCAGACCAAAGGGATAGAAAGTTTTAAAGTGAGAATATAATTTTCCTCATGGGCATTGTCTACCTTAGAAAAACTACTACAGAACATTCCACCGAAGGTTAGAGATGGGACTTGGGCACTCCCTTGACTTGCATCCTCTGGTCTGCTTTAACACAAACCAGGAGGAAAAGAAAGCTAGGCATCAGAAGCAATGGGCTGCAGGCCTATTAATGGCTGTTCTGTACAGTGATCTGCCCTCAAGGAGACCCAACAGGCCAGTCCACTGCAGTGGCTTGCAATGTGGTAAGCCTGGGCTTCAGCAGAAGTCAGCTTGTGAAGAGCCCTGGCAGCTCTGCCAAGAGTTGGATCACTGGAAATGGACCTGCCCTGGAGTCGAAGGATGCCCAGGTCAGAGCCACAGATCTTATTGGCTCTAAGATGAAAAGCCCTTCACTCAGCCCAACTTCCAAAATGACCACTGCAGCTGAGGGGACGGCAAGTAGGGTCAGCAACATTGCAGGCAGAACTGTAAATTTCTTGTTAGAGATGCCACCTGCCTTTACCTGGCCAGCTCTCCTCCCAGGCCAGCTAAGTAATGAAAGTCAACAGGGTGCCTTCCCCTAGGAGGTTCACACCTCCCTTAGGATGTACCCCATGTGAAGAGATAGATAGGTCTGGGCCTCTTAACTTACAAGGCCTAAAGCCCACCAGATTATTATCAAGCCCCTTCTGTCAGGTTCTATTTGCCTCTCAATCAGAAAACTTAATTGTAGCTTAGACAGCACCTTTCTTAGCTCCTCTAATAATGACTCTGTCTTTTGTTCTAGACCCTGTCTAGCGCACTTGAGCCTCATTCCTTTGTAATCATAACTTCTACTCTACCACCAATGGCTCTACTCCCAACCTGTGTGTACTGATGGTCCTCTTCCCCACTTAATGCTGTATAATTGTTCAAACCTGGTAAATGCCACTCTTAGGATCATTGGTTACTATCCTCACTCTGTCTTTTATGACCTTGTCTAAATATGATCAGAGTCGGCAAACTTGGAAGGCTTCCATAGCCTTGGCAACTCATGACGACAGCCTAGGGTGGTTACTGGTGCCATAAACTAAAGTGTCAATTTGTTGTGTCAACAACAGGAGTCACTGTGCACTTGCTCCTCATGTGGGATCTCTGTCCTTAATGTGCTGTCCATTTTGATTTAATGCTATAACTGGTACTCCAACAGTATGTTTCACTTTGTGTTTCTATGTGGGTGAAAACTGTTGAAATCTTTATACTAAACTGATCTTCTGTATATAAAGAGAATTGAAAATGAATCTTGATGTGAATGGAAGGGGAGAGGGAGCGGGAGAGGGGAGGGTTGCAGGTGGGAGGGAAGTTAGGGGAGGAGGAAGCCATTGTAATCTATAAGCTGTACACTGGAAATTTATATTCATTAAATAAAAGTAAAAAAAAAAAAGAAAAGGATATCAGACTTAGGGTTGCATGCTACAATAGAGGACACACAGTGAAATTTAAATTTCAAATGAACAATGACTGATTTTCAGCACATATATGTCTCTTGCAACATTTCCTTTGAGTGTTTCAGGGATAACCTCGATTTTGCTTGGAACATACATATTTATAGTAAAATTTATCCATTGATCATCTGAAACTCAAATCTAACTGACATCCTGCATTTTTATTTACCAAATCTAACAACCCCATTTGGGCTGCCATCATCACAGGTGAGCTGCTGTGGTTTAGAATGGCTGCTCTTATGTGTGCCTAAAGTACTGCCTCCAAGGGAAGCCTCCCCATCTGTGGCTGGCAACTGGCATGTGGTGGGCGAGGCTTCTCATTCCTCCTACCGTTATACTTTTAAGTATGAAAGTAGATTCTTTTCTTTGTCTCATCCTACTCTTCCTCCAAGTAAGATCTTAGTTCTCAAATTGGAATTCTTTCTCTATAAATGTCTTGAGAAACCTGGCTGGAGAAGAGATATTAGAATTCTTAAATGTCCAGGGCCTGGTGTTGTGATACAGTGGGCTATGCTGCCTTTTGTAGCCATGACATCCCATGTGAATGCCTGCTCATGTCGCAGCTGATCCACTTCTAATCCAACTCTCTGATAAAGAGCCCGGGAAAGCAGCAGAAGATGGCCCCAGAGCTTTGGCCCCTGCACCCATGTGGGAGACCCAGAAGGAATTTCTGGCTTCTGGCTTCAGTCCAGCCCAGCCTCTCACCTTTGTGGCCTTTTGCAGAATGAACCAGAGAATGGAAGATCTCTCTCTCTCTCTCTCTCTCTCTCTCTCTCTCTGCAGCTCTGCCTTTCAAATGAATAAATAAATTTAAGAATTTTTAAATGTCCCAAATAAGTATAACATTAACCATGGCAGGCAAAGATACCAATTTTAATTTCAACTCTCAAAGAATTTACATTTAGCAAGGAACATGCCCCACTATTTTTTATGTACCTGTGTGCAGTGCAGCACTGGGATTACAGCAAGTGCTATAGGTGTAGGGTCTGTGTGTCTGTGTGTATTTAGAAATCCTTACCCTATGCCCAGGGCATTTTCAGTGCCTATCACTAATAAGGGTCATCAGAAGAACAATGACGAGGCCAATGTTGTGGAGCAGCTGGTTAAGCTGCCCCTGGTGATGCCAGCACAAGTGGCATATTGGAGTTCTGGTTTCTCTGCTTCTTACTCCGCTTCCTCCTAATGCACCTGGGAAGGCAGTGGAAAATGGCCCAAGTATTTGGAGTCCAGCTGCCCATGTGAGAGACCACACTGGAGTTTCCAGCTCTTGGCTTCAGCCTGGCCCAGACACAGTTGTTGTGGACATTTGGAGAAGTGAACCAGTACACAGAAGATACCTCTCTCTCCCTATCCCTTTCTCATTTCTGTCTCCTCTCTCCCTCTGTCTTTATGCTGCTCTTTCAAATACATAAATAAATAAATCTTTAAAAAAAGAGGGATGTTTTATACCAGGCTTTCAGAAAATCAAAGAGCAGAAAATCTTATGGAGCTCTATTAATCAATTTCATGCTTTTATATTTACCAGCGTTTTTGTTTTGCCTTTCCTTTTGCTTTTTAAGATTTTATTTATTTATTTGAGAGGTGATACAGAGAGAAAGTTTCATTTATTTATTTGAGAGGAGATACAGAGAGAAAGTTCTTTCTTTCATTGGTTCACTCCCCAAATGGCCGCAATGGCCGAAGTTGCACTAATCTGAAGCTAGGAGCTTCTTCCTGGTCTCCCACGTGGGTGCAGGGGCCCAAGGACTGGGCCAAGGACAGGGGCCAAGGGGCCATCTTCTACTGCTTTCCAAGGCCACAGCAGAGAGCTGGATCAGAAAAGGAGCAGCCAGGACTAGAACCAGCGCCCATATGGGATGCTGGCGCCACAGGTGGAGGATTAACCTACTATACCATGGAGCTGGCCCTTCCTTTTGACTTCTTTTTCTCCTTCCTTCCTTCCTTCCTTCCTTCCTTCCTATGATTCAGGAATAACTTTAGCTTTAAGTACTTAAATTGTCAAAGAGAGAAAGAAGGAAGAAAGGAAGAAAGGAAGGAAAGAAGAAAGAAAGAAAGGGGGGGAGAAATGGAGGGAAGGAGGAAAGGCAGTATCATTTTATTCTTAGAATATTGAATCTCTTCTCTTTGTTTTAATATCACACTAACAGGAGAACTGTGTTGTAGTTATCATGCATGTATTACAACCCTGAGAATCTAATGTATAAACAAATTTCTTAAAAAATAGCTAACTTGTCAAACATTTTGAAATCTATGGATAGTTTTTCATCACAAGCATTTCACATAAATTTTTGGAAGACCCATCATAGGCATGGATTTCAAAATCTTGGCACCAAAAGAGGCTTCTTATTGATTTATTTATCTGAGAGGCAGAGAGAGAGAGAGTTCATGCTTCCTGTCCACTGGTTTGCTCCTCAGATGCACATATGATCAGGGGTGCTTGAGGGCTGAAATTTGAAGCTAGGAACTCAGTCTAAGGCTTCTTAACTGTTAGATCAAACACCCTCCCCATGTTTATCTCTTAATTCCATTTCCATGAACTTTCTGGAGTCCCTTCATAAGTGGTTTAATGAACTAGTACAATGATGCCATAGTGAAAGTGACCATGAGAGCTGTTGATTTCATGAACACAAGCAATAAGAATTTCCAGTTAAATGAAAAATTAGGAAAATGTATTTCCACCAATTTATACAAATAAAGATGGCACATGACTCAAGAATAGTTCGCTCAGGAATTTTCAACTTTCGGGTGTTGTGAAGGTAAAGTACGTTCAGATTATTTTGAATTTTGAATGGGGATCTTTCTCTGGGCTGATGCTGTGTGGGACAGGACCTTCTTGTGATGCTGAAGGGCACCTGCTCCAGTCCCAGCTGCTCCACTTCCGATCCAGCTCTCTGCTATGGCCTGGGAAGCAGTGGAAGATGGCCCAAGTCCTTGGGTCCCTGCACCCACGTGGGAGACCCGGAAGAAGCTCCTGGCTTCAGATGGGTGTGGCTCCAGCCATTGCAGTCAATTCGGGAGTGAACCAGCAGATGGAAGACTGACTCTCTCTCTCTGCCTCTCTTCTCTCTGTGTAACTCTGACTTTCAAATAAATAATAAATAAATCTTAATAAAAAAGTTAAGTAGAAATATTGGATTTTTCTGTTCAGTGTTTATGCTGTTCTGGTAATAATAAAATGCATATGTATAGACAAGCTAAGAAAGATGAAGCACGTGACTTCAGTGATTCTTCATATGAGTGAAATGCCCTAATATCTGTATTTGCATTTAAGCTGTCATTGCATAATATTAGGTTGAATGGTAAAATTTATGCTATGATTTATAATTCTTTGCTTAGAATGTTAAATAGCCAATAAACAAAACCATCATGACAAGTCAAGGAACTGTAGGAGAAAATAAAACAAAGCTTTATGCTATATTATCTTTTGTGATATTCCCCCTTGCTTGCTGAACAAAGGGGTCCAACTTTTCATTTTGCATAGAACCTGAAAACTGTGCAGCAGCCCTGGTCTTGGTTCACTCTGTGACTTGCTTGTCCCACAAAGACTCCCCAAATGACTGAATTCCCCAAACTTTGATTTTGCCTTTTACAAATTGGGGATCCCAAGAGATATTTGTATATTATGAGGTTGTTAGGACAAGATGCTTGGCATGGCAATATGCTTAAAAGATATTTAGGATAGTGTCTACCTGGCATAAACCCTATAAATAAATGATGATATTGTCAGCTAGTAACCACTGGAGGAGTCAAGGAGGGAGTAGAAGCGAAAGATGGAGGTCCCCCTCTAACATTACCATTTATGGTTGGGTATAAATTCTGTTAAGAGATGGAATTTTCCCTGCTTCTCTTGAGTTGTTGATTTACTCTCTAATGTACTCAGAAGAATTATTACTGGGATGCATCTTGTTCAACTCTGATCACTGTTGCTTTTTCTACATACAGATGTATCTTATGCACTTATCCTGAGCCTTCAACTGAGCAGGAGTTACCACTGCCATGCCCAGTCCTTGGAGTTTCCCTATAGAACTACAGTTTCTCTGCCTTCTTCTTCTTCTTCTTTTTTTTTTTTTTTTTTTGACAAGCAGAGTGGACAGTGAGAGAGAGAGACAGAGAGAAAGGTCTTCCTTTTTGCCGTTGGTTCACCCTCCAATGGCCGCCACGGCCGGCACGCTGAGGCCAGCACACCGCGCCGATCCGATGGCAGGAGCCAGGTGCCTATCCTGGTCTCCCGTGGGGTGCAGGGCCCAAGCACTTGGGCCATCCTCCACTGCACTCCCTGGCCACAGCAGAGAGCTGGCCTGGAAGAGGGGCAACCGGGACAGAATCCAGCACCCCAGCCGGGACTAGAACCCAGTGTGCTGGCGCCGCAAGGTGGAGGATTAGCCTGTTAAGCCGCGGCGCCGGCCCTATCTGCCTTCAATGTCATTTTCTTCATGCATTTGACTTGGCAATGGGAGACCATCCTCCCACTCGTGGGCACCCCACAGAGACACTACTCCCAGTCATTCTGAGGACATCTTGCCTCTTATTCCTTATCTCTTTTATTCCTTATCCAAAGACAGTACTGTCTCTTACATTTCCCAGAGATCATGGCAGGAGAAGAAAACAGCAAAGTCAAATAATAATAAAAGATTTAATGATAGTCCTTTCTATTGTAATAAGCTAATTGCCTTATTAAAAAAATCAGACATTCTGAAAGTCACCTTATCTAAATTATTGTTTTGATGGGAAGGTGAAAGTTATGGGTAAGAAGTTTAGATTAGAAAGGATCATTTTTTAATGAAAAAAAATGTAAAAATGCACAAGGTTTAATAGTTTTAAGTATTTTGTTATGGCTAGAGTAAACTAAACATAATAACTTGATTATAAAGTGACCAAAACAAATCTACATATTGCTGAGAAAATTCTCAGATTTGAAAATCTCCAGGTAAATTTTAGACCAGTTCCAAGCTGCCAATGTTAAACTTATCTGTCAAATGAACAGCTGAGCAAAGCAGCTGTGGATTCCTACAATGTCTTTGAAAAGCTCCTTTACCCCAATATATGCTTATGGGCCATACTAGGCACCAGTTGCAGAAGCTTCCTAACCAACAGTAGTGAGTTTAATAACAGATATGTTAACATAGTCTGTTCAAGCTACTATAATAAAATACCATAGTCCTGGTGGCTTATGTACAACAAACATATATTTCCGAGAGTTCCGAAGACTGAGAAGATGAAGGCACTGGCTGACTTTGTGTTGGATGTGGCAGCGTCTCACTGTATCTTCACATGGTGGGATTGCACAGGCAGCTAGGTCTCCGGGCTCCCTTATAAGGGAGCTAATCCCATTCATAAGGGCTCCTTCCTCATGGCATAATCAATCTAAGAACCCCCACGTCCAAATGCCATTTTGTTGAAGAATATGGTTTAACATATGAATTTGAAGTGAACACAAATATTCAGTCTGTAGTATACACATAAAGAGGTTAGGTAACTTTGGATACTAATAGAAATTATGGAAATATAAAAGGATGTTAACTTGTAGGGAACTGAGTCTAAAGCATAAAAATTAGCATCCTCAAGTAGTTTTTATAGGAACATTGCTTGTAAAATTAATGATATAAAGCTTTAAAGAAGATGCTTGCACAGGAGCAAGCAAAATGTGGGATAAATTGAGGAAAGACATTATAGTCATTTGCCAAGTCCAGAGGACAGGAAGATACAGGGAAGAGTGATTCCCAATGTCAAGAAGGAAAGAGATGAACAGAAGGAAGGAAAGAGCTGAGGAACTAAGCAGAAGTGCACATGTCAAGCCCAATGTGGTGGATCTGGTATCATTAGGGCTGGGTTAAAGGGAAAGCAGGATAGGAGTAGAAGCACAAATATCTTAGTTTAGGTGCATATTCCCAAACACCAGTAGGATGGCCAAGTTATAAGGCCATGGTCATTACCTCAAAGAAGGTTAGACCCCAGAGCCCCAGAACTCACCTAATTCAAACCACTCATAATCAGGATAGTAAACCAAGGCACAAAGAGGGGCATGACATATCCAAAGTTATGGAATTTAATAATAACATGAGAATATTCCATTCTGTAATTTGATGCTTTTTGCTGCATCACAAAAGTACAGGTCAGATGAGAATACCTAGGATCTCTATCAGAAGATAGAGCATCAGTTCCACTTGGAAATGGAAATGCCAGTTATACTAAAAAAAAAAAAAAAAAAGACAATTAGCTCCAAATGCCATGTCCAGATTAACATACCATCCTCCAGCACTCCCAAAATTTGTGGTAGGTACTGGGTGTGGTTAAGAAGGTAATTGTTTCCCTCATAGACTGTAAGCTCCTTAGGGCCAGTGAACAAAGTTTAGTTACCTTTCCATCTCCAAAACTTGGAATATTCATCTTTTAATAAATATTTGTGTTTTCAAGAAGTAATTACTTTATCCCTAGGATTTTTTGCATTCATTCTCCCTTCATATTACACATGGATCTAATGAGATCAGAGGAGTAAAGGAAACTCATGTCTCCCCTCTGCCTCTCTGTAACTCTGCCTTTCAAATAAATAAGTAATTTTTTTAAAAAAGGATACAAAATTGAATAGTAATAGGGCAATTAAATAACCTGAAAATCAGGACCCTGATAACAAGGATCTATGAACTGCAAAGTGAATATTTAGTAAGAGTTTTAAGTCTGGGGCAGTTCCTAGGCAGAATCTTAAAACAGACTGGCCTATTTCTTTGCGTTGCTACTAAAGTAATAAACAGTATACCCTGTAGTTAAACTGCTCAGTAATGTATATAGAGTGTTGTATTAGTGCTTCAAAGTTGAGTTAAGTTGACAGAAATCTTCAAAACCATGTTGTGTTATTGAGATAAACACAATGGTTATAGTCTGTGGCCTGAGATTCTCACACTGTGGGAAAGCCAGTTTCAAAGGTCAAATGAAGCCAACATCAAAATAACACAGCCAGTACATTTCTGAACTGCAGTAGGCAAGGGGAAATAACTTTTTGCAGAATTAAGCATTGGAGAATAGTCATGGTTTTGATAGCATTGCCCAAAGATGGTGGCAGTAAGTGGACACCAATAACCAGGCCATCAGAAAGCATTATAGGAGCTATGTATGGAGTAGGCAGGGATGGCCATAGTCCAGAGGCCTTTCATGGTCTCTCAAGTCTTTAAATATCTGCAAAGAAGGGGGACCTGCCTTGGGCTATCATCCCAGTTTATTTATTATACCAGAGCTATAACTGTATGATAAATAACATTTCATCCAAATTGATAGTGATTCATATAGGTTGGATTTTTTCTTATTTGATAGGGAGAGAGAGAAACTCCCACTCACTGGTTCACTCCTCTGTGCCCATAATGGCTGAGACTGGGCTGAGGCCAAAGCCAGGAGCCAGGAACTGAATCCAAGTCTCTCCTGTGGCTGGCAGGAACCCAACTACCTGAGCCTTTACTGATGCCTCTCACGATCTGCATCACAGGAAGCTTGAGTCAGGAGCCAGAGGTGGATAATTAACCAGGTGTGTGTTTTAACCACTGGGCCAAACATCCACTCCAGAATTTTCCAAATTACTAGGAGAAAAGTTGGTACCAGTTACTTTCTTGACCTCATAAGACAATCTGTAGTGAAAGAGACAAAGCAATCTTGATGAAGAGCAAATAAAATTATCTTGGTGAAGAGACATCAGATCAGAATGCAATTCCCTTGTTCATTTTTTTTTTTCTTAGAAAGCATTTGCATTTTGCCTGGCTCTGGGAACAAAGCCAAAGACTTTTATAGATGAACAGAGATTTCCAGTAAGTTGGGTGGGTGAGGGTTGCCGGATGGCTTGGGACAATGGGACCGCCTTTGAGGGGGCAGTTCACAAACCCACATGCAAGCCTGAGAAGAGCGAGGTGCTTGGTGATTCTCAGACTGACTGGCCTCTGAGAAATTTTTACAGGCCAGGGAGGAGGGATAAGATTGAACCAGAAGATAGCTTACCTCCCCTTCCCTTGTCTCATGTAATTAACAAACCACAGAAGCAGAGTGGGAAAGTAGGAAGGGAAGGAAGCAGATGTAGAGATAGGCACTGCTTTCCCTCTCTGTGGATGAGACCTAACAAGAGTATGCTGGCTGCAGGGTTTTACAGTAGCGCCAGCCTCAGACTCCGGAGCATGCCTTAGGACCAGGAGACTGAGAGGACGTTCTTCCTCCCTTCCTTCTCTCCCAATCACTCACTTTGGTCAGTTTTTCCAGCATGGTGACTGAAAAAAGAGCATTGGCCTAGGATTCAAAAAGGAGATGAGGAAGGAGACTGACACTCTCTCCACATGTGCATACCCAAGGCATTTGCTAGGTGTTTGATCTGCCTTATTTATTTGGTCTTCCTAATGCAGAAATTTGGACATTAATCCTGGCTCTTACCCTTTAGGCTTCAATGGCCAGGGACAAGTCATGTAGTTTCTGGGCTCCCCACAGTGGAGTATGGATATGCACAAAATAAAGATGATGATATTTCCCCTTCTACTCCAGAACATTGTCATAAGAATCAAATGAGATAATAGGCAAGGAAGCACTTAGTGAGTTGTGAGATGCTGAACACATGTCAGGGATTCTTATTTCATCAATGAACTGCTCTCCAAGACATCGCTCTCTGTGTGAGAGATGGTTGCTTTCTCTGCCTTCCTCAAACAGGTATTCCAACTCCCAACTGAAGTCACTCAGAAACTGGCCTCAATGATCTAACCATATCTTTGACACTAGCCAGCAAATTAAACCCTACTTCCTGCCTCTGGCTTTATTTGCAGCGTAGTTTCCAGAGTGAGAAACAAAACCTCAAACTCCATTAATAATGAAACAAGGAGTCTTCAAATCCTCATCCGACCACTGCACTCATAGAGCAGGAGGAAGTATCGGGTGATGATGAGGAAAGGCAAAAGTGCAGCGTAAAGGTAGAAGTTGGCGTTCAGAGGGAGGATATTGTCCTGTGCACGACAGAAAGGTCTTAAAGGACGGTGGCCTCTGGAAAGCATTATTTTTCACGACTGGCTGGGAATGCAAAAATAATTCGTGCACAAAAATAAGAGCTGCTAGAGGAGGGAATCAGAGAAGCAGGCTGAGGGAAGTTGGCAAGAGAACATTTTGAGAGGAAGGGAGAATATCACATCATTTGATCACCTGCTATGTGCCAGAGGCTGTATTATACATTTATACATACACCTATGATCTCATTTCCTCCAGCCTGCATCCTGCCCCCCTTGCTGCTGATGTGTTATGCCACTGGGGAGCAGACAGCTCTGGGTGGTAATATCTTAGTAGCATGAACCCTTTAGGAATCCAGACGGTCCCCACCCATTGACTGCTGGGAGAAATGAATCTGAGTCGGAATAAGGTTGACAGAGAGAAGGGAGGAGCGATGATTTTGCAGTGGTGGCGATGGCATCTATTAGAAAAAGTTTCTAAAGAACATCTCAGATCCCTACGCTTACCCGGAGACCACTCTGTTCCTTCCCTTCCCAGAGCTTGTTTCCTGAACCTCTGCCAACACTGGGCTAATCTCTAGATTCCATCATTGTGGCTCAAAGCTGAGATAAACTTGGATTTAAATCCCAATTCTTCCACTCACTAGCTGTGTGGCCCCTCTCTGCACATTGACCACTCATATTCAGAGTCTCCTCTATTAAACAGAGTTAAAAATATCTGTTAGGTGTTTGGTAAACTTGAGATATGTATACAAAGTGCTGAACTCAGTGCCTACTTTAGTAATTGGTCTTTATTTTGACTTTATTATTAACCACCCAGATGTCATCCCCTAGCTACCATCACTTTCTCTAGGACAAGCAGTTAGTAAGTACTTACTATTTACTAGTACATTAGTCACTGAGACTATAAAAGTGAAACACACATAACTCCTGACCTCAACGAGCAAACAACCTAATGCAAACAAATAATGAGACACACTGGCTGCGGTCCTACATTTGAAGGAGTGTGACAAGGATGGAGTGGGCACGGGGCTTGTTTGAGTGTCTCTGGAAGACAGGGTAGAAGTAATGGTTTGCTTCAGCTGCTGGAAAGCTGCTGTGGATTCCCATGCGTGGGGCTGGGTCGGGGATACTTCAGCAGTGACACCTATCGTGGGCCTGCTGGACTCTTCATGGCTTCCAAGCTCTGAGCCATAGTGAGCAGCCTCAGGCTTTGAAGAGATGGCTCAGAGGCCAATCCACCGAGGGACGCAGGTAGAGATGGTACGTTCTCAGCTCCCTTTTTTGGACCTCATTCAGAGCAGCTTTGATTCTATCTATTTAACAAGTTGGAAATCTGAGTTAGACTCAGAGAAAAGAGCAAGCTGCTAAAAATACTTGGAAACCATCAGGCTGAGAGATTTCTAAGATTCTTTCCAAAATGAGATACTAGCATTTCCTGCAGACTGCCTCAGTGCCAAGGTGCCTAGATTTGACACTTCTCAGCTCAGTTTCATCCATAGTCAGGGCCTAGAGGCTCCACGGACATTTGTGGCTGTCCAGAGTTCTTTAATCCCACAAGGCTGTTCACAACATATTTTCTAATGCCCATTTATCATTGCAATCCTTCCCACCTTTCCCCATCAACTTAGCTCATTCTCTTCTTCAGAAATCAGAAAAGGCCCGTCAATTCAAAGGGACACTTGACCTATTGAGAACGTTGAGAGAAGCAATTTCTGTGTTTGCAGAGGGGCCAAGTGCAAACATAACAACAGGTCAGACAACTGTTGAACCCTATTTCATCAGCCAAAGTCTTGACCTGGAGGTCAGGGGTCAGGCTGTCAGAAATATGCAAAAGCAAGCCCTCCAGGGAAGTGGAAGACTGAGTGTCCTACAAAATCCTGAGGAGTTGGGATGAGAGTCTCATACTAAAAATAGGCTCTGGTGTGAATTTTCTCATTATCTGAGATTCTGAGATTGGACCGGGTTGGATTCTACATCCCAATACTACAGCTTATATTATTCAAGTAACTCAAGATTATTGTTGCCTTCATTATCATTTTAGAACAAAGAGGAAGTCCTTTGCTTAAAAAAAGAATAGGAGAAAATAGAAAATGAGAGAGAGAGACAGAAAGAGAGAGAGAGAGAGAAAAAAAAAAGGAGGGAGGGAGGAAGGGAATAAAGGCAGGCACACTGAAGAGCACATTGGATCTCAAACTACCTGGGAAGGAGAGGAGAAAGAGAGGAAGCAAGGAAATATTAGGAAAATAAGAATCACATATTAAGAGAATTCCAATGTGCGTCTGCAGAGTAACAGTTCATGATACAATCAAGACTCTCGAGTTTAAAGTTAGAAATAATTTAAAGAGTCATGAACTTGAAGCATAATATAAAAGTGTCAAGACTGATTCACAACCCTGATACTAGAGCAGCTGATCAGGAAATTTAGCCTCTGTATACAAAGCATAATCTCTTCATATTCCTAGTGTTTCCATACAAAATACACCTGTTGTGTCATACGGTATGGTCACATGTTAAGGAAAATGCATGTCATTTTGTGAAAGGAGTCAGAAACAGCATGAGAAATAATTGCTCTGCAAACTTTTCTAATTTTAGTGATCATTTGTTTCTAGTTAAGCAAACTCCAAAATCCAATTTAACAAATCAATGCATTTATTTCCTTGAATAAAATGGGCTGAAACTATGATTTTATTATGTCCTACATGTATAGAAGCAATAATGCTGATAAAAATCTTCAAATCCCATTCTTTTGTAAAGGAATTTGTCTATTTGCAGCCTAGATATTTTACCCATAGTTCCAGAAACTCTACTTGGCTGGAAAGATGTTTGGAGCGCATCTGCTGCAAAGAGAGGGGGATGTTATGGGGCTCTGTACAACAACCTGGCGTGGGACTTTGTCTGCAGAGGACTATGTCAAGGAAACATCTCTGGACCTATATCCCATTACTCCAGAGTTCTATTCTAGTTGGTCTTACCTTCACAGAGAAGCCTTCTAAAATACAGCTGTCTTGTTCATTGGTTGAACAGCTTTATTTACTGAGTTTCCCAACATTTATTAAAGTATGTGTCATTAGCACTGTGAAGTGTCATGTAAGAGACTCCAGATTCAGTTTCTTATAGCCAAAAGTATGGGCCAAAACCCACTGTGGTATATGGTGTTGCTTGAGTTTCAGGCTGATAATACTCATATCCTTGTTCTTTGCTGTTTTGAGCTAGTAGAGACCAAAGCCTATGAATTTACTCATCATCAGCTTAATCGCTTGTGAACTTGAACTAACAAACACATTGGATCTGAAGGCAATATGGGCTGGCTGTCTTATACCTCCTCTCAAGCTGAACTTTGGGACCCAAGGCTGAACCCTGTTAGCAGAGCTGATGCTTACTTGACTAGTCGTAAGGGAAACTGCACCTTCTCCTCATCCAGAGACTTAAAGAATCCTGAGGGTGGGGATCAGGGAGAGAAGAAGTCCCCATGTGTTCTGACTTTAATGTTGATGACTGTGGTCAAGCAAGTACATGGATGAATGGGTAATGATACTTCTGCATCTCCATCCTCTCCTCAATGGAAAAAAAAAAAAAAGGAAGGCAGATTTTCCCTTTCCCACTGCAGGAAGCCAACCGTAGGTGGAAGGAAGGTGGGAGGGGTTAATGCTTCTGCCAGGGCAGAAGTTGCTCTTCTTCCAGACATCAGAAATGTGGGGAGAGGGAAACAGGTTTGTCCCTGTGCCCTTGCCATTGCACAGAGCAGTGTAGTACAGCAGGGGAAGGTGAGAGTGTGGACACTGTGCACTAACTGACTATGCAGAAATTCTCTTTCTGTCATGGGCTGGGTGACTTTGTGAAAGCCCTTTTTTTTTTCTTTTCAACTTTTATTCAATAAATGTAAATTTCCAAAGTACAACAACTTTTGAATTATAGCAGCTTTTCCTCCCATAACCTACCTCCCACCTGCAACCATCCCATCTCCCACTCCCTCCCCCATCCCATTTTTCATCATGATTCACTTATTTTTCATTTTCTTTTTGACAAGCAGAGTTAGACAGTGAGAGAGAGAGAGAGAGAGAGAGAGAGAGAGAGAGAGAGAAAGGTCTTCCTTTTCCATTGGTTCACCCCCCAAATGGCCACTATGGCCGGTGCGTTGCGGCCAGCATGCTGCACCAATCCCAAGCCAGGAGCCAGGTGCTTCCTCCTGGTCTCCCATGCAGGTGCAGGGCCCAAGCACCTGGGCCATCCTCCACTGCCCTCCCAGGCCACAGCAGAGAGCTGGACTGGAAGAGGATCAACCAGGACAGAATCTGGCACCCCAACCGGGACTGGAACCTGGGGTGCCAGCAGCACAGGTGGAGGATTAGCCAAGTGAGTCCGGCACCGGCCATCATTGTTCATTTTCAATTCTCTTTATATACAGAAGATCTACTTAATATATACTAAGTAAAGATTTCAACAGAATACACCCACAAAGACACAGAAAGTATAGAGTACTGTTTGAGTAGTAGTTTTACCATTAATTCGCATAGTACAACATGTTAAGGGCAGAGGTTCTACATCGGGAGCAGGTGCACAGTGACTTCTGTTGTTGATTTAACAATTGACACTTATTGATGATGTCAGTAATCACCTGAGGCTCTTTTCATGAGCTGCCAAGGCTCTGGAAGCCTCTTGAGCTCACCAACTCTGATCTTATTTAGACAAGGTCATAGTCAAAGTGGAAGTTTTCTCCTTCCTTCAGAGAAAGGTACTGCCTTTTTTTGATGACCCATTCTTTCTGCTGGGATCTCACTCACAGAGATCTTTCATTTAGGTCATTATTTTTTGTCACAATGTCTTGGCTTTCCATGCCTGAAATACTCCCATGGGCTTTTTAGTCAGATCTGAATGCCTTAAGGGCTGATTCTGAGACCAGAGTGCTGTTTAGAGCTTTTGCCATTCTATGAGTCTGCTGTGTATCCTGGTTCCCATGTAGGATCATTCTCTCCTTTTTAATTCTATAAATTATTTGCAGACACTGGTCTTATTTATGTAATCCCTTTGACACTCAATCCTATCTTTTTGATCAATTATGAACTTAAACTGATCACTTTAACAAGTAAGATGGCATTGGTACACGCCACCTGGATAGTATTGAATTGGAATCCCCTGGCACATTTCTAGCTTTACCATTAGGGGTACGTCCGAACTGTACATCTCCTTCCTTTCTTATTCCCACTCTTATATTTAACAGGGATCACTTTTCAGTTAAATTTAAATGCCTAAGAATAATTGTGTGTTAATTAAAGAGTTCAACCAATGGTATTAAGTGGAACAAAAAAACACTAAAATGAATAAAATAGGAAGTTGTTCCTCGACAGTCAGGACAAGGGCTGATCAAGTCATTGTTTCTCATAGTGTCCATTTCACTTCTACAGGTTTCCTTTTAAGTGCTCAGTTAGTTGTACTCTTCAAGCCGTAGTTTCTTCAGAAGTAAAATAGGGATAATAATAGTGCTTTTTTCATATCCTTAAAGGAGCGATACATCGAAGGTTTTCAGCACATTGCCTGAAGAGCAAAGAATGTTGACTATATGTTCATTATTGTTAGTTATTTGAGCCCATGGGAGGAATTTTTTTTTTAAATAAAAATTTGGCTAATCAGTTTTTGTTTCTGGAATATCCCAGTTTTTGAATATATTCCTCAGCCTTTTAAAAATAGTTTCATTGAGCTTTAATTGATAAAGGGTTGTATATCATTAACATGAATAAATATGGACCTATGCAAAGAGGTGAAATTTTAAGGAAGTCTTTCTTTTTTTTTTTTTTTTTTTTTTGACAGGCAGAGTGGATAGTAGAGGGAGACAGAGAGAAAGCTCTTCCTTTTTGCCATTGGTTCACCCTCCAATGGCCACCACGGTAGGCGCGCTGCGGCCGGCGCACTGCGCTGTTCCGATGGCAGGAGCCAGGTGCTTCTCCTGGTCTCCCATGGGGTGTAGGGCCCGAGCACTTGGGCCACCCTCCACTGCCTTCCCTGGCCACAGCAGAGAGCTGGCCTGGAAGAGGGGCAACCGGGACAGGATCGGTGCCCCGACCGGGACTAGAACCCGGTGTGCCGGCGCCGCAAGGCGGAGGATTAGCCTAGTGAGCCGTGGCGCCGGCGGAAGTCTTTCTTTTTAAAAAAAAAAAAAATATGAAGTTCATTTATCTGACAGAGAGAGAGAGAGTGCTCCCACCTGCTGGTTCACTCCTCAAATACCCACAACAGCTGGGGCTCGGCCAGGAGCTAGGAGCCAAGCTATGTCTTCCATGCGTGTGGCAGAGGAACCCAGCTAATTGAGTCATCACCTGATCCTAGGATGTGTGTTAACAGGAAACTGGAATCAGGAGCAGAAATGGGACTCCAACTCAGGCACTCTAATATGGGATATGAGTGTCCCAATAAGCAGCTTAACCACTGCACCAAATACCTTCCTCTTTCTTCTTATTTCTGGCTTTATACCATGCTTCATACCATGCCTCTATGTTTCAGTGATAACTAAGGATGAAAGAAGACACACCTGTTGAAATAGAATGATGGAGGGAGGCAAAAATGAGCAATTTCCAGTCATAGACTTGGTGTTTCAAAAGCTGGGTGCCTGTTTTGTGCAGAGGGAGTGGCCATGAGCCATATAACCTCATGTAACTAGAGAATGCCCCCTTGGGTATAGTTGTGCCATATTCGTATTCAGATGACTGAGGAACACATTAGTCTCGAGGAGAGGCTTCATGGGGCATATCTCTTGTCTGAGTCCACCCCCATCATGAAGACAGGCTAAGGCTAAAGAGTGGGTGAAGCTATGGGGCAGCACCATGGCTCACTAGGTTAATCCTCCGCCTGCGGCACCGGCATCCCATATGGGCGCCGGGTTCTAGTCCTAGTTGCTCCTCTTCCAGTCCAGCTCTCTGGGAGGGCAGTGGAGGATGGCCCAAGTGCTTGGGTGCCTGCACTTGCATGGGAGACCAGGAAGAAGCACCTGGCTCCTGGCTTCAGATCGGCATAGCTCCAGCCGTAGCAGCCATTTAGGGGATGAACCAACGGAAAGAAGACCTTTCTCTCTCTCCTTCTCTCTCTCTCTTTCTCTCTCTCCCTCTCATTGTCTATATTCTATCTGTAAAATAAATTAAAAAAAAAAAGAGTGGGTGTAGCTTGCTTGTTTCCTTGGAGGAATATTGTCCGCAGGGGCCATTAGGTAGCCAAACCATGTCACTTGTTTGAAATGCTCTAGTGACTTGAACTAAGGGTGGGGGACCAGAGTTCCTTGAATTATATTGAGTGACAGATAATGAGACCTTTCATGCATTTAGCGTCTAAGGATAATAGCTAGAATATTTGGCCCTAACATCTTAATGCATTTTTCTATTGCATATATAGATAGATTTTTGTTCAAAAGCTTAACTCTTGAGTTTAATCATTGGTTTTATTAGACTTATGCTTTGGTTTCCTAGTTCATGGATTCCTGAATTTGCCATATTTCCTCCTTAATTTTCTGTTTATTTTTCCCAATAATTAAGATGAGTGCTTGGCCTAGTTATTTTTATTTCCTCTTACTAATAAAGGAAACATTTGAGATTATCCATTTGCACTCTGAGTAAGGCTTTGGCTATATCCCATACATTTAGTAATGTAATGTGTTGCAGTGTTCAGTAATTTGGTAATATACAATTTCTAATGAATTCTCATTGCAACTTTTATTTCCTCTTATTCTAATATTTGTATATAAGAGAAGTTCTTTTTTATTAGCAATAGTTGTTTCTTTTATTAAAAAAAGTCATTGTTAATTGATTCATCAACCATATGTTCATGAGAAAATGTTGCCTATGTGACAGTAGCTTCATAAATGTATTAAAATTTTCATACTGATGTATGAAGTTGCCAGTGCTGGGAACATGCAGTGGACAAATGGAACACGAGATAGGGGATTCACCAAATGTGTATACATGCCCCAAATATATATACATATGTTAGATACAACTATATACACATGCATGCACAAATACATACAAATATTAACACTTTTTTGTTAAAGATTTATTTATTCATTTGAAAGTCAGAATTATACAGAGAGAAGGAGAGACAGAGAGAGAGAGAGAGAGAGAGAGTTCTTCCATCCGCTGGTTCACTCCCTAATTGGCCACAATGGCCGGAGCTGCACCGATCTGAAGCCAGGAGCCAGGAGCTTCCTCCAGGTCTCCCAAGCGGGTGCAGGGGACCAAGGATTTGGGCCATTTTCTACTGCTTCCCCAGGCCATAGCAGAGAGCTGGATAGGAAGTGGAGCAGCCGGGACTGGAACCTACACCCATATGGGATGCTAGCATGGCAGGTGGTGGCTTTACCCGCTATGCCACAGAGCCAGCCCCAACACATCTTTAATATTATGTATATTTTCACTGATTTTTTAAAATTTACTTCATCTGGCACAAACTTATTTGAGTGTCTCACATTTGTGTGATGTGACCTCAAGAATGTGATATTCTGTGAAAACTTATTGAAAGAATAATATGACTAAGGTTGTTAAAAAGAGACAATAAAAAAAAGAACAGAAGAAGATTACTTAGCAACATCTGACATTATATCAGGTATAGTGGTGTATGCAATAGATATTGGACAGACTTTTATATAAAATGATAGGTATAAATATAATTCTATATATATATATTCCACTATTTTTGGTTTTAGGCACGCCATTTATCATATTTTTCCTCATTGTTTATCTTTGACATATGGATTAGATTTTGTTCACTTTTTGCTATACTAATAATGTGAGTCTAGTGGCTTGTTTTCTTTTACTAGTGGTCATTTTTATGATTTCCAAAGACATTACTTGATTTATTTTTCTGTGGTTACCAAAGCCCCAAATCACTCTCTTTTTTGGGGGGGGGTAATATTTGTAATTTAGAATGTCTCCAATATGGGATGTGGGCCAGGAGCCTGGAACTCAATCCAAATCTCGCACATGGTTTCAGGGACCCAAGCACTTGTGGCATCATCTACTGCCTCTCAGGGTGTGCATTAGCAGGAAGCTGGAATTGGAAATGGATCTGAGACTCAAACCCAGACACTCTGATAGAAGATTTGGGTGTCCCAAGAGGTGTCATCACTGCTGAACCAAACGCTTATCCTATATTTTCTAATTTTTTAGGATTCCCTTTTTATTCATTTCTCAGTTTTCCAGAGCTTGTCAGTAAGAATTATTCTTAAATTTTATTTCATTTTTTCAATTGTTTTGAATAAGTTATTAATACATTAGATTATCAGGGCCACAGGAAATATAAGGTAATTACTAAAACAAAATTATATTTCTCTTTCATAAGCCCTGTTATATCTGGAAATGCTTTTATAATAAAGGCAATCAATTGGGTTTGACATCACCATATTGCAACATTTTGTCCCTAACCCGGTGCACTTTGCCTGAATATGATATGGCTTTGTAGTATTAAAGATGATCCCATGGCAGACATAAATGTAGCCTTGTATTTTCTTTTGTTTGTTAGTGTGGACCAGACTCCTCCTCTGCTTCTCCTGTAGGGTCATGCCAACAAGAAGTGAGGGGCAGGGATCCAGAGAAGGAATAAAAATTTTTTCTATCATCTCAGCAGGTGTCCTCAATATAGAAATTCAGTTAGAATTCTATTTTTAAGACTATTGTAATTCACCATTGTTGCTATATAGATCAAATATATATTTAACCTTAGAGGGAAGGGGGAATCTTTTCTTTAACTGGAAGAAGGAGCACAGGGAAAGACGTGGGAATTAGCACATTCAGAGGAAGCTGTGAGACCCCATGAAGAAGTTCAGATTTTAATCCTTTCCATTCCTGACTCTGTGTCTTCAAATAGGGTTTGGATATGTTGGTTTTTATTTTCTTGAATTGATTAAGTAATTCATTCAGTCTCGATTAACAAAAACAGATAAAACACAATCCCTACCCTTAAGTTGCTGAAACTACCCAGGAGGGGAAAATAACATTTGCATAGAAATTTACAACACAGGGGCCTGCCCTGTGGTATAGGGGGCAAAGTCACAGCCTTCAGTGCCTGCATCCCATGTAGGCACCAGTTCAAGTCCCAGCCGTTCCACCTTGCAATCCAGCCCTCTGCTATGGCCTGGGAAAACAGTGGAAGATGGCCCAAGTGCTTGGGTCCCTGAACCCGCATGGGAAACCCAGAAGAAACTCCTGGTTCTTGGATTTGGATTGGTCATCTGGGGAGTGAACCAGTGGATGGAAGACTTCTCTCTCTCTTTCTCTCTCTCTGACTCTCTCTCTCTCTGCCTCTCTGTAACTCTGCCTTTCAAATAAATAAATAAATAAATAAATAAATATTTTTAAAAAAGAAATCTACAACACATAAACAAAAATGCAGAAAGCATATTAAGGGTGTTTTTATACAGGTTTCCTGTTTTAGGAAGTGGGGAGGGCATGAAGTGCCTGTTCATGAGCAAGTTCTGAACATGTTCTCCAAAGCTAAAAGCAAAACAAGGGAGGCTGGGTAACCAGCTGTGAGAATATGCAGTCACTTAAAAAAACTGTTAGAAAAATGGAATTACAAGGTAAGTTAATTCTGGTACAAAAAAATCTTGAATCCATGCATAATCTTTTCACATTTACACATTTTCCATGAATATGTTGAATACCTCTCATACATCTACACAGGGCTGGATCACAGCTCAGCAAGAATCTCTCGATTCTGAGCTTCTATGAGAAAGATGGAATTTATTTAATATATTTATTTTTATTCGAGAGGCAGAGAGAGAAAGAGATTGACAGAGCTCCCACCTGCTGAGTCACTCCTCAAATGCCTGGGAGCCTAAAACTCAATCCTTTATCTCCTAGATGGGTGGCAGGGAGTCAACTACTTGAGCCAACCCTGTTGCCTCTTAGGGTGTTCATCAGCAGAAAGATGGATCTGAGACTGGAGCAGAACTGGAATTTGAACCCAGGAACTCCCATGGGGGACAGAGGCATCCTCGTCTGCATCTTACCTGCTGTACCCAATGCCTGTCCCGGGGATTTAAATAATAGCATCTTGGAACACCACAGATCTGAGCTGCCCCAAACTTCCCTATCTTATTCAGTCTCCTGTGTGCTCTTCCACAGTGCCCCTCTTATCTTAGACACTTGCAAAGCTCTGACCTCTGCTGTAGCTGTCTCTCTATATGCATTGACCTGCCTCTCAGAGGAGTCAGCTCCTGAAAAGCTGAGTTCATTTGAAAGATTCAGGCGAGAGGACATTACTATTCTGTGAACATCAGTTTCCTTTGGAGGGCACAAAAGGCAGTTATATATTTTTTCCCTTTATTTGCCCCCATATAATTTGACTTGTGCCTCAGCCTATAATGTTCTATTTTCATTAGTAAGAAGGTCAGTGAAGGAAAAGAAAAGGGGGGGGGGGGAGATCAAGAACCAAAAATAGAAGAGAAGAACATGAATTAAAAAATTTTTTTTCTGTGGCTGGAGCTGTGGTGTAGCTGGTTAAGCTGCCACCTGAGACACCTGCATCCCATATGAGCACTGTTTCATATCCAGATGCTCCACTTCATAGCCAGCTTTCTGCTAATATACCTAGGAAAGCACTAGAAGATGGCTCAAGTGGTTGAGTCCCGATACCCACATGGGAGACCCAGAAGAAGCTCCTGGTTCCTGGCTTCAGCATGGCACGGCCCTGGCTGTTGCAGCCATTTGGGTAGTGAACCAGCAGATGGAAGATCTCTGTGTGTGTGTGTGTGTCTCCTTCTCTCTCTGTAACTCTGCCTTTCAAATAAATAAATAAGTCTTGAAAAAAGAAAGAAAAAATGTTCAGTGAATCCTGCTATAATGTCCTGCCCAGAGAGCCAACATAACTCAGTTCTCTAATTGTTCATCTTGGCTTCCAACCTCTGGGCTCACTTTGTCCTCTCTTCTCTGGTTCCCTTGCTTAGCCAAGGCAGAACTGTTAGCACGGCAACAGCTCAGTTTCACTTGGCTTCCTCTGGCCCCACTAGAGGACACCATGGACGCTCCCAAACCCACACAGATTATTGTTCTATCTCCTTCACCCCAACTTCCAAAGCGAATGGAAGAACTGAAAACCACAGAAAACAGAGGAGCGTTTCCTTTTCAGGCTGAGAGTCCCGGATGTGAGGGTCAGCACAGCCTTGCATCTGTCCCGCCAGCTCCTGACCCACTGCAGAATGGATGCCCCTGTTGGTTTGAGGCTGAATGCTGAGCTCTTTTATCAACCCAGGACCTTAAAGAGCTTCTCAGCTGCCCGAAGCCCCAGTTTCCTTCACCGCACATGGAGGCAGCTGAGTCAGGGGGAGACCAGGTAGAATGATGGAGGGCTGGAGTTTGTCTTTGGTTCTAGCCCCTGCCTCCTCTCAGGCCCTCTGGGCCCATCCTGGACAATCCTTGGCACTTTCTCTGCCTCAACCAGTTTCTCTTTTATGCCCAACAACTCAGGGATAGCTCTTATTCCATCCCCATTGAAACTGGTAAAAAAAAAAAAAGTGGGCAATGGATAACCTATCATTTGTGTGTCTTTGCACAAATGCCTGACTTTTCTCTAAAGTCACAGGGAATGGGGAACATCAGGGACCAGCAGGGCGTGTTACTAGGGCATGCTGGGCATGCTGAGGGCTCTTGCCCATTTGTAAAATGAGCACAAGAATTACTGCTCACAGGGGAGAGGGGAGAGTTAATGAATCAGTGTCTGGCATGCTGCTGATGGCCCGTATCAGCTCTTTACAGTATTTCATTTCCATCAGGGCTTGCTTTCTGGTCATTCCTTCACAGCTCTTTGCTTATGCCTCAAGCCAAACCCAAGGGATGGCTAAATAAGAGAGTCAGGTAACAGCTGTGCTTGCTTGCAGCAATCACCTTCTGAGACACGATCTGGCCTTTGTTATCTAGCCTATCAGAGGCTGTGATGGAGAGAGAGACAAATACTTGTGGATTTGTGGAGACTGCCAGGCAAAAGATATCCGATACACTGTGCTCTTCAACTCTCCTTCTGGAGGAATCTCTCATCACTTCCCCACAATCTGATCTTTGTCTTCTCTACCAAAAATGAATGATAGCTTACCTAGGCTTTTCATCAAGTCCATTAACAGGCAGATGAATCTTAAAATCTAACCCCTGAGCATTGGCATCCTCCAGTCACACATCACTTAAGCCTTGACTCTGCAAGTTACATTCTTCTTGTGAAGACAGGAACTCAGACGAGAGGAAAAAGAAAACTACTAACAGGAGAGAAGCCCCCCGGGGAAGCTCAAATCCTGCAAAACACGAGATGGAGACTCTGCCAAAGTGTTCCAGCAGTGCCTAGAGGACAAACTGATGCTTCCTATTTTCCATGTGTCTGGGAGTCCCACATGGAAGGCTCAAGTCCACTGTTTCCCCTTGGATGAGTTCTGACTATTTCAATAGTCAGTAAATGAGGCATGTGGGAAGGTAAGAGTAAGGAGAGGAAGAGCAGGACAGGGTCACCAGCTTTCTCCTGACTCCCAGTTGTATGCAGGATGGCTTTACTGAGCATGGACCATTTGCCTGGCCTCAGGCTCCTGGGAAGCATGCACTCATCTAATCACCATAGCAGCTTTGTGAGACCTGTAATGTGGAGACCTCTACTGCAGAGGGAAGGCTGTGGGTTCTGGGTTCAGGATTCTGACCTAACCACTCCACCGCGCAGGGTCTCCTGCCATCAACTCACAGGAGGACTTTGGATGACCTGCATTTGGGCTCCGAGTCTCGCTTTCCTTCTCTGCAGTGTGAAGAGGGTGGATGGAATATTCTCTATGTTTCCTATGACTTTGACCTCCATATATTTGCTGTAGCTCTTTTCTTTTCCATGGCAAATGGAGAAGATTAAATAAAAGCCAGTTTTCGGTTCCTGGGAAAGTTACTGAGATACCACAATCCAAATTAAATATATCAGTGCCCGTAGGGATCCTCAGACTGCCACAAAATCTGAGTTTTCCTATATGTTGTCATCTTACCCAAGTCATCTGGTCCCCACTGCCCCTGTCTTTTGTCATAAACCAAAGCTGTCTAATGTAATAGGTAGCAAAACCTTCTTCCTTTCTTTTGTAACTCTCTACAGGCTCTAGGCACTCCCTTTCCATATTTTACCTCCAGCATCCTACTTCCTTGAGGCCCACAGACAGCCTTGGGCAGAACACCATCAAGTCATATTTATAAAAATAATATTCATTTCCCCCCTTCCATCCAAAGTGAGAGAGGAAGGAACTCACTTCATTGAAGCATGGAAAATAAAATTGAATACAACATATGCCAGTTCCAAAGCCCCAAAGCAGTGCCTCACATTCTCCTGTGGTTGCATGGAGTTGAAGGGGAAGGGAGGGGGAAATGCTATTTTAAGTTTCTGGGAAGCATTAAGGAAAAGTGTAGAAATACATCCAGACCCTCAAGTTTGTGCAAAAGACATCCAATTCCTTTATTCAGTGGAATCACAGGCTAATATTAGAATCTCTGCCCTAATAAGCAGCTATTAAAAAAAGGAAAAAAAATACTTTATTATAGAGAGGGACTCTCATGTAGTTGGTGGGCAACTCCCAGAATAATATGGGAAGGAGTCTGTAGCCAACGTACACAGCCTTAAATGTTACTTTAAATTCAGTTTTAAAATGGGAAGGAGTCTGTAGCCAACGTACACAGCCTTAAATGTTACTTTAAATTCAGTTTTAAAATGAGGATTTAGCAGCTGTGATTACAGTCTCTTGTCTCTGAGTCTGCAAACCCAGAGGCATGCTGCTGAGGAATTTAGACATTTATCACGGGCTTCAGATAGCTGCTAGCCTTACAGCTGCCTTCGGATGTTTTAGAGACGTGCGTGTCTTCTTTACCTCCTCAAAATGTAAAGCGTTGGACTTCACAAGCACAGAAGGAACATGTTCTGAGAACAGAGAGAAAGTTCTCTTGTATTTGCAGAAATGAAGGAAATGAGTCAAAAAATAAAATTCTTGGGGTTTCCTTTTTTTTTTTTTTTTTTTTACTCAGTTGGGATTATAAGTAAAACCCTCACTCTCGGTGGCTTAAATATCAAAGCTAATTTATCAAGTTTCTTTCTCGTTGGACATGAAGTTTAATGTTAGCATAGCTTCAAAATCGGTTCATTGAGCCAGAAGTGATCATGGATCCTGGATTATCCCGTGCTCCCCCTTTCTGCTTTGCCGTCTCTGTCTGTCAGAACAGCTCTCAGGCTCATCTGTCTCATGGCCTCATGATGGCTGCTGAAGTTCTCAATAACACCTGCAGATGTTACAACCTCCAGGATAAAAGGATGCCTTCTCTTCCTGTGTATCCACTTTCCAGAGGAAGGGACCCTTTCCAGCAGTTTCTAGCACAGTTCCTACATGACATTTTAAAAAATATTTATTTATGCATTTGCAAGGCACAGTAACAGAGAGGCAGAGGCAGAGAGAGAGAGAGAGAGAGAGAGAGAGAGAGAGATCCTCCAGCCACTGGTTCACTCTCCAGATGGCTGCAACAGCCAGAGATGGGCTGATCTGATGCCAGGAGCCAGGAGCTAGGAGCCAGGGGCCAGGAGCCAGGAGCTTCCTCCTGGGTGCAGGGGCTCAAGCACTTGGCCCATCATCTGCTGCTGTCCCAGGCAGGGAGCTGGATGGGAAGTGGAGGAGCGGAGACTCAGCTGGCATCACTGCAGGCTGCGGTTTAACCCCCTCTGCTGGAGTGCTGGCCCCTCTATCCTTACTTGTAGATCAGAGTTTTACCCCATTCCTATTATACGGCCAGGGTCATTCGATTGTTATGATCCACTTAGACCATCAAGACCCTCTTTCCAAAGCACACGACTGTTAACAGTAGAATGGATACCCCAAATCACCCAGTTCTCCAGAGAGTTGCAGTTGGAAAGGAAAGAATGTCTCTTGTCAAGACAAGAAATAGTGTCCATCACACATCCTAACAGAGCACCTTCCTGATCCTCTGTGTGTGTTCTTCCACTCACCCAGAGAGCTCCAGAGGGAAACACCTCGCCAATACAGAAGGCTTTTTTTTTTTTATTTTTATGAAGGGGCTTCAAAAGTTCATGGAAGATGGGCATTATATTTTTTAAAGTTTGTTTTCTTTTATTCTTATTTTAGTTATAAATATTTATGGGAAGCAGTGTGATGGTTCAACACCTGTATTCAATGTGTGGAGATCAAATTAGGTTAGCCAGCCTTTCTATCTCTTCATTTTATTTATTTTTTATTTAATAAATATAAATTTCCAAAGTACAGTTTGTGGATTACAATGGCTTCCCCCCCCCCATAATTTCCCTCCCACTCGCGCCCCTCCCATCTCCCGTGCTCCCTCTCCCATTCCATTCACATCAAGATTCATTTTCATTATCTTTATATACAGAAGATCAATTTAGTATATATTAAGCAAAGATTTCATCTATCTCTTTAAACATTTAAAATTTCTTTTTGATGAAAAATAATTGTACATATTTATGAAATACAGTATGAACCTTCAACACATGCATACATTGTGAACTGATCAAATCTGAGTAACCAATGCCTCCATCTCCCTGTTACCACTCCAAGACTGGAACCCGCAAGCTCTTCTCTATTTGCTCAGAAAACATGTAATAGGTTATTGTGAATGATAGTTACCTTACTTCACTGTGGAATACTAGGAATTTACTTCTCCTGTCTAACTATGATCTGGCACCTCTTATCCAACCTTGCTCTAACTCCTCCCAAGTCATTGTTCTATGTTCAATTTATTTTTCTGTGATTTTTAAAAAAGATTTATTTGAAAGGTAAAGTTACAGAGAAGAGAGAAGGGTAGAGAGAGGGATAGGGAGGAAAAAAAAAAGAGCGAGAGAGAGAGAGAGAGAGAGAGTTTCCATTCACTGGTATCACTTTCCTAATGGCCACAACCAGCAGGGCTGGGCCAGGCTGAAACCAGGATTCTGGAAATCCATCTGAGTCTCCCATTTGGGTGGCAGTTGCCCAAGTACTTGGGCCAACTTCCATTGCTTTACCAGGTGCATTTAGCAGGAATGCCATATTGGAAGTGAAGCAGCCACCAAGACTGACGCTGGGGCTCATCTGGGACGCCAGGATTGCAGGTGGCAGCTTAGCCTGCTGCACCAGAGCACCTGCTTCTCCACAAACTTTCTGAAGCGCCCTGTATGTCCACCAAATTGTGTATCTTTACAAGAAACAACAGAATGAAAGTAATGTAAAAGCTGATACTCTTAAGTCTGAAAAATCTAGGAGACCCAGGCACTCTATATTTGTAATTAGAACAGAATGGAGAATATGAGAACAAACTCTGAAGCCATAGTTCACAGATCACATTTTGATTCTACCACTTGCTAGATACCAACTTGGGGCAAGTTTTTTCGTCATGGGAACAATAACAGCACTTACTCTATTAGGATAAAAGGAGTTAATGTGGGCACAAATTTAGTGTCTGCCACAAAAAAAATTGTTATAGAATTATTAGCTGTAATTATTATCTAATAATTACCTTATCTCTTCACATAGAAATCCTTTGGAATCTATAGCCTCAGGCCCAATATGTATTTAAGATTATTTGATGAACAAAGGAAGTGAATAAAAAAATTACTCTTTCTCAATCTCCTCTTGTACTGTGTCTATTTTGACCAAAAAGATAAATTGAAATTTATTCTCTGATCAGAGTTTTAGATAGCAGAATGAAGATTCTATGTGGGCAGGAGCCATTCTTATCTCCTGCTCTCCTGCAGACACAAGTCTGGTAATGTGAGTACTCAATATCCTCAATGTATGTTTTGTTTTTGAATGAATGAGCAGGTGAACACAACAGCTCCTGTCTCCCTCCTAAGTCAGCTGCAGTAGGGATGGTTCATAGCATAGCCCCAAGGGAGAACTGGGAAAGCAGAAACATTTTCCTCTAGAGGATCTCAGTCTTCTTGCCTCAGGTTCCTTCTGTTAATCCCAGTTTCACTGGCCCGCATCTCCATCCTCCATCCTTCTTCACCCCATCCATCTTTCCCATTTGGAATGATGAAGTGACCTTGACATAAAGGCTCTGGGGTAGCTTCTGCCTAAGGTCGTTAGGAGTAAGTCACTTGCTTGGGGATGTACAATAAAGGCTTTTACGTTTTGTGTGGAGCGGTACAATATCAGCTCCAGTTATTTAGTGCTCAGTTGAAGTTTGGTGTTATAATCCTTAAGACAACCATTTAAATACAAAGAAGTGAAGCTAAAAAGCCAAGAGGACCAAAAAAGATTACTAAAAATCATTAACTCAGTAGAAGGAAAGAAGAGAGGAATAGAGGAGCAAACGTGTAGTGGGAGAAGTATTAAAGAACTAGTGGGGCTGGTGCTGTGGCACAGTAGGCTAAGCCTCTGCCTGTAGCACTGGGATCCTATATGGGCATGAGTTTGAGTCCCAGCTGCTCCACTTCCAATCCAGCTCTCTGCTTTGGCCTGGGAAAGCAGTAGAAGATGGCCCAAGTGCTTGGGCTGCTGCATCTGTGTGGGGGGCCCAAAAGAAGCTCCTGGCAGAGTTACAGAGAAACAGAGAGAAAGAGCGAAGTCTTCCATCTGCTGGTTCACTCCTCAAATGGCCACGGTGGCCAGAGCTAGAAAGATCTGAAGCCATAAACCAGAAGCTTCTTCCAGGTCTCCCATGGGAGTGCAGGAGCTCAAGCACTTGGAATGTAATCCACTGCTTTCCCAGGTCACTAGCAGGGAGCTGGATTGGAAGTGGAGCAACTGAGACTTGAACCGGTGCCCATATGAGATGCACCACAGATGGAGGCTTAGCCTACTATGCCACGGCACTGGCCCTCAATGCATTTTATTTTCAAGACCTCATGGGATATTAACCAAGAAGGACCAAATACTGGACAATAAGTCTCAATAAATTGCAAAGGATTTAAATTTTATAGTGTATGTTCTCTGGGCCCAATGTAATTTAATTTGATACAATATAACATCTACTTGTCCCAACTGTTATGTAAATTAAGCAGTATATTTCTAAATAACCTTTGAATTAAATAGAAATAATGAAGTTAACTAAAATATTTTGAACTGACATATTTAAATGATAATACACATTTATAAGATGTAGCTAAAGCAGTGCTTAGCAGGAAATTTTTATAACTAAATGCTCACATTAGGAAAGAAGCAAGTTTTACAATCAATGACCTAACTTTCCACCTTAAGAAGCTGGAAAAAGCCAAACTTAATTAAGCAGAGGAAATGAAATTCCTCTGAGAAGATAAATTAAATTGGTTTAACCCCTAGCAAAACTATTTGGGGAGTGGGGGAGAAGTTGGGGAGAGGGAGAGGGAGAGAGAGAAAAAGCAAATTACTAATGTCAGGAATGGGAGAGGAGAGGAAGTATCTTACCAATATTAAAATAGTAATAAGGGCATTTAGGAAAAGCATTAGGCCAATATACTCATCACTTTAGAAAAATGGGTAAATTCACTGAAGAACACAACTTACCAAATCTCCAAGAAAAAATGAGTTAGATAAATCTGAATAAATTTAATTCACCATCAAAATCCTCCCAACAAAGAAAACTGTAGTGCTGGGTCTTTTTGCAGGTGGATTCTATCAAATAGCCCCAAAATTCTATTAGCCCCGACACGCACACAAAGATACAGGAATAGCTAACGTGGCCATGAAAAGATGTTTAGTATAATTAGTCTTCAGAGAAATGCAAATCAGAATTCCATGATGTGTGCTGCTTCTACACATTAGCAAGTTTAAAATTAAAAAAGGCCTTGGGACAACACCAAATGTTAAGAAGTATGCAGAGCAGCTGGGACATTTATACATCGCTGGTGTGCTTCCCCTTTGGAAAACATTCTTATAAAGTTAAGCTTACTCTGTGATCCATCAGTTCCACCCCCAAGTTTTTGTCCAAGAGGAAACATACAACCATGAAAGCGCTTGCACAGAGAGGGAGGTTTTTAATAAGTCAGTAGGACCAAACTAGAGACAATTCAAATATCCTTCAACAGGAAATTAGACAAAAGTCTATTCATACAGTGGAATGCTACCCAGCAATAAAAAAAGCCAATCACTGATAAATTGATAAGTCTTGCAGGCATCACATTCACAGGAAGAACAAGACATTAGAATACAATTTCATTTTTATGAAGTTCGCGAACAGGCAAAACTCAATCTATAGTGGGTTGCCTCTGCAGGAGTTGGGGATTGATTGGAAAGGGGTATGCACAGGATGATGCTGGGGCTTTCCGGGGCTGGGGGCCTTGATTTATGGCAGTGTTTGCTGATTCTCCACCATGGAAGCTTTCAAGCTACCAGCATAACACCACTGGATAATGACTTGGGAAGAGATGTGCAGCATGGTCTGGGCAGGCGCTGGCTCCAGCATGTCATGGCCCTGGGAGACTTTTGTGCAGTGAACAGGAATTAGCTGGGGTGGTGGTCACATTGGTGCATGCATTTACCAATGTTCTTTGCACTGCATAACTAAGATCTACATGTTTTACTGTATGTGTAGCTTGTCTCAGTGAAAAAGAAAAGACACAAGGTGCTATCCCTAGCATATGAGTGTTGGAAAGATCAGAAAACTCTCAAACCAACAGAATTTCCTCCTCTGTAAAACTGGCAGGGGTAAGAGAGGTGACGGAGGGAAGTGTTGAAGTCAGAATGGGCAGGAGGTGTCTGCAGCCCCTCTGCAGATGCGACACCCTCCGTTTAGGGTCTGTGTTGTTGATCTCTCTCTGTTGCTTTCTCTGTAGTTGCTCTTATTACCTACACAAGACAATCCATTCTAAAGAACAAACTGCCCAGTCTCGCTACTGGCTACAGTCAGAGTTGAAGCCTGCACCATTGCAATCAGGCCGATAATTGGACCCATTATCCTGGGACCAATTCCTCCTTCTGGTGTTATTCTTTGTGCATCTGTTTGTTCCTCTTTCTATACATTCTTGTCCTACTCTCTGACTTCTAGAAGGGATAGGTTATGCTGAGCTGAAATTATGCATTCGTTCGCAAAAACTTTTCCTTAACGTCAACTCTGTGCTCGGACTGCTCGAACAGCCCATGTGCAGCTAGTTAATACGAGCCCTTTGAAGACGGTGTTAACGACTCCAAGAGACTGGGAGCTCTGCAGCAAATAATGAAATACAAGTCCCTCACCAGATGACTCAGGAACAGAGCCTGAGTCCCACTTCCATCCTGTGAATCTGACTGCCCGTAAGCACATCTACCCTGTGGGTGCCACCAGCCCGGGGGACATAGAAGCCCTCCCTTATTAAGGGATTTGTTGCTGAACATTATTTGGCATTTTATTTTATTGTGGATCAGAGGCTTCAAAGCCTCACATCTTTTTACTTGTTTTTCATTCGTGAAACCTCCATTATGTCTCCAAATAGATCTGTCGTTGATATGGTTCTATAAATATGCACGGCTTTGTTTATATAGACATACAATATGTGCACCGATTGCTATCTGTGTGTGTGTGCACACCAAGTTTCTATCTGGAGAGAACTTTTGGAAGCCAGATTTGAGGCAGTGCAGAGGCAGGTGGTGGTGGGGAGACAGAGCAGAGAGTTCTCAGTATGGAAGGGCTGGGGGAGGCACGCGTACTCCGAGTGCCAAGAGTCCAGTGGGGTCAGGAAGGCTGAGAGTGAGGATGAGGGAGAGTAGGAAGAGAAAGAGAGAGAGAGAGAGAGAGAGAGAGAGAGAGAGAGAGACTGAGACTTTCTAGCCCTCTTTTGTTTAACTTTTCCTATCAGTAGGAATATGCTCAAAGTCAAGTCTCCCTGGAAGGATCTCACAGCCCAGCTCTGTCAGACAGTTGGTTGCTGGTGTCTTCACACTCAGCTGCCTGAAGAGTCATTTGCTCCTAAGCAAAGCCCAAGGACTAAGGGGGAAAAGAGAATAATTAAAGTAAATTAGAGGGAAAGTGGGGGATGGAAGATCATGCCTGATCCTGCCGCTCAGCCTGAGGCTCCAGGCTTGAAAAGGCAGGGCTGGGCAGGATTACCCCAAGGAGAGCATCCACCAGCAGCAGTGCTGCACATACGCCCTCCCTCCCTGAGCCTGTGGTCTGGTAGTGTCCGTGTGGACCTGACAGTTTTGCAGGTAAGGGGCTACACCTTCCAGGATGCACAAATTTCAAGCAGTTCCACATATCCTTCTCATCGTTATTGAGATCAGCGGTTCTCAATATAGAGTGATTTTGCCTGCCAAAGGACAGTTGGCAATTTCTGGAGATACTTTCGTTTCTCACAATCAGAGGCAAGGGTAGGTGTGCCCTACTCTCATCCAGCATAGATTGACAGATAAAATACAAAATACTAGGTACATTTAAATGTCACATAAACATAGAATATTTTTTAGAATTAGGAGGGCTCAAGTACTGAACAAATCATACTTTAAAAAGTTACTCACTGTTTATCTGAAATTTCATTCTAATCAAGCTTCTTCTATGTTCCTTTGCTGGGCGCTGCTAAACATCCTATAATGCAAAGACAATTCACTCACCCCCCCCACCTTCAATAAAGAATTATTTACCCTCCCCCACCAAAAAGCATCATGAGTGAGAAATCCTGCAGTAGATAATAGTAAGTGCATTTCACATGCTTTTAAATTCTGAACGTATATATTGAATATGACACCTGTCAAACGAAAACATTCTTCAAGAGCCACTTACACACATCTGTGTGTCTAAATGTTTTCAACCCTGATTTGAGGCATCTCAGAAAAGTGTAGTGGGCCTGTGCTCCCTCATCCCTCCACAGAATGGTCTGGGAAGTGTTTGTAGAAGGCTAAAAAATGGTTCTGAAAAATTAGATCCGTATCCCTGGAACCTGTAAATTTTATCTTCCTTGGAAGAGGGCCTTTGTAGACAGACTCAGGTGACTGAGTTAAGGATCTTAAGTTGCATAAGTTATTTTGTATTATCCACTAAGCCCTAATGCTATCATAAGAGAAAGGCAGATATATGGCACACAAAGAGAAGCGAGTGTGTTGGAAGCAGAGAGAGAGAGGGATGGGAATGCTGGCCTTGAAGTTGGAGTGATGTGGCCACAAGCCCAGGAGTGTCGCCACCACCAGAAGCTAGAAGAGCTTCACAAAGAAATGACACATGTATGAGGTGATGCATGTGATATCTGAAAGCATGATACCGCACCCCAGAAATATGCACAACTCTTAGGTGATAATTAATAAGAAAACAAAAGAAAGTTGCCCAGATGGGGACTTAGTTATGCCTATCTTCCAGTAACTTTGTCTCTGCCGACTCTGCTAAGGCTGGGAAACTGATTTCCTAGGGACAGAAAAATTTTGTCATGTGGTTCCATATAGAGTTTGGTCAATGGGGTTAAGAAAATGAATGTTTAGTTTAGAGGGGGAAAATATCTTTGTGTGTGTGTGTTTTCTGGAAAATCGGTCATTCAGGGTCTCATGAAAATACTTTCTGAAGAGATCAGGTCCCAGAGGACTGCTACACATTTGAGTGTCTCAGGACATTTGGCTGTGCTCTTGGAATGGGTGCCTGACTGCAGGAAAAGCACACACTTCCAAAGGGAGAATGGGAAAACATGTGAGAGGGCCAAGAGTGATAAGAAGTTCTTATCTGCCGAGTAACCAGAAAACATCCCATGGTTATTACAGGACAACAAACAAACAGAGTCCCCGTGATCTATTCCGGGTCTTCACCTCTGGATTGAATCCCAACTTTTCTCTTGTCTTTCTTAGTGGGACGTAGGATTTCAGTGTTTTTCCAGGCAACCCAAAGATGGGTGATGGGCTTTGCCAACGTGGTATTGGGGGCTATAGAGTTGTGTATCACAGTAATTTCTGAGGAGAGATGCCCAGTCATCCACTTTCATAGAATGCCGTCAAGAGAATTATGATGGTGGTGTTGCCCGGGAAATAGCATCTGTAGACATGAAGGAGCCAAGACTTAGACAGCAGGATTCTGCTGGATCTGAATACTTCTTGAAAAACATGGAAATGGCCAGAGTTCAAGGAATCTTGGAGCCTTACCTCCAGAGGCAGGAAGCTCAGAGACAAGGCCTGCTCCAGATGGCCTCTTGAAATCACTCATTGCTGTTGACCACAAAAGCCAGGCTCTTGGGGTCAAGTTCAAGAGCTTCAAGAGAGGCTTTCATTCCTGGATTGAAATCTGGACTCTGGTGTCTATTAACCTTTCCGTTTTAGACAGATTATTAATTATCTATAAGCCTCAGTTTTCTCAAATGAAAAACTAGAAGAAAAATGCTTCCTTACAGGGGTGTGAAGGTTTTGTGAGAAAATACATTTAAAGGGCTTAGCAGAGGGCCTCATCTATGGCTAGTGCTCAATTTACAGTAGCTAGTATTGCATACTTTATTTGGGATGCTGGAAATTGATCAGGAACGAGGTGGGTTGGGACCACTATGTTTTAACCTGGATTGAAGACCAACATAATGAGACTTCATATATATACAATACTATTCTTAATAACAGATACCACCAGTTTTTCCAAATTGATCTGAGAATATGGAACACTTCATCATGCCTAGCAGCTGTCCCTTGCTTCATTTATAGGACCCCACCTGTCACGAAGAACGCAAAACATGCTCCACAAATACATAGGACCATATCCTCTGTGTGTGTGTGCATGGGTGGGGAGGTGGATTTGTTGAAAATATCCAGACCCCACCATTTTATGTGAAAGTCAGCTACCGCTTTAATCCAAAATGGGTTGCTTTATATGCCTTCAGTTGAAGTGCAACAGAATAGTGAGCAATCCACAATGTGCAAATGAAAATTATTTTACTTTATTTTCTTCTCAGCTTTCCATCCTCTCAGTCAAGAGGGCAGTGCCCGAAGATGCCCTTGGTGGCCCTTTGATTGGAGCATCCTGGACCCAGTGAGCTGTGTTTCTGTGTCAGGGTCACTGGCTAAGGGGGATGTTGCACTTTATAGTTCATTTCTTACCTGTGTGATTGCAGTGTTTATTTCTCCTAGTTGTGCACGTTTCACTGCACTCTGTGCCATGGTGCTGGGTCCAGAGCAAAAGTTACAAATAGATCAGATCTTGGCTGGCGCCGTGGCTTAACAGGCTAGTCCTCCGCCTTGCGGCGCCAGCACACCGGGTTCTAGTCCCGGTTGGGGCGCCGGATTCTATCCTGGTTGCCCCTCTTCCAGGCCAGCTCTCTGCTATGGCCCGGGAAGGCAGTGGAGGATGGCCCAAGTCCTTGGGCCCTGCACCCGCATTGGAGACCAGGAGAAGCACCTGGCTCCTGGCTTCGGATCAGCGCGATGCGCCGGCCGCAGTGCACCGGCACAGTGCACCAGCCGCAGCGGCCATTGAAGGGTGAACCAATGGCAAAAAGGAAGACCTTTCTCTCTGTCTCTCTCTCACTATCCACTCTGCCTGTCAAAAAAAAAAAAAAAAACCAACCAACCAAACAAACAAACAAAAACACAAATAGATCGGATCTCACGGCTCTGCTCTCCTCCGCCCATGATCACACTGTACTGACCCAGGGGGTCTCAGCCCCGCCTCGTTGGTGCTCTGGGCCAGAGCACTCTTGTTGTGGGGGTTGTCTTGTGCATTGTAGAATGTACAGCAGCATCACAGGCCTCAATCACCCATAGTTAAGAGGATTTTCATCCTTTATAACTGAGTTCGAAGCCTCCATGCCTAACTCCCGCCTTTCTCTGTGAGCTTGTCTCTTGACACTACTCCTCTGCTCTGTGAAGCAGTTAAGTAGAAATTATTTCAGGTCCTTGAACATAGCTCACTCACTCTCTGTTCTCTCTGGAGTGTCCTACCCCTGCTGTCACCTCTTAGCTCCTCCTTAATTCTATGTTAGAGGCCTCCACATTTTTCCTGACATAACTCTTACTCCTTTGTTAACGTTGCCTGTATATTTTTCTGTAAACATGTTTTCTTTCCAATGCCCTCCTAAGAGTCTATAAGCATTATGAGGGCAGGGATCCCAGTTCTCATGCTTATTTCTGTATCTCAGTAGTTAGCACAGTACCTGACATGGTGTAGATACTCACTAAAAATTTATCTAGAGTCCAACTGAAAAAAATTATTTTCTGGAAGAAAGGAATTTATCCTTTGGAGCCCTTTAATTTGTGGGGACCCAAAGTAGGTATCAGTGACCTGTTCAGTCCATACATTAGTGGGCTTTAATTATAGGATGGATGTCCTGGATCTTGAGGTTTGTTTCATCAATTTACCCTGACTCCATGCAAGTTTATGCTTGAGTGTTCTGGGCAGACAATTGTCATTAGCTCTTAACACATGAGCATCCAAACATTTCTAAGTGGAAGAAAGGGAGACCGGAGCCAGCATGTCCCAGATCTGGTCTCTGGTCTCCTAGAGGGAACAAAGCCAGTAAGTGCAGTAGGGAGTGGGTTGAGAATGCAGCCCAGTGCAAAAACAGTTAATAAGAGAGCCCTGGAGTATGAAAAGCTGCTGACAAAAATCAGCTCTATTTAGTCTGGAGGAGAAGATTGAGAAGCAATCTGATAGTGGCTTTAAACTACCTGTAGCCTGGGGCCCTTGCAAACAATTCAGATAGATGGCCTGTTTGAGGTGAGTGGACAGGCCCAAACTTGTGTCTAGGGGAGAGAGGATTGCTTGTTAAAGGAATTTGAGTAGGCACTTTGTAGGGTGTAATTTCAACTGAGCTTTTGGAGCAAGTCTGAGAGTAAAAAGTAAAACAAACTTCACTTAGGGACTGTCCCCAAATTTCCCACTAATTAGCTATTTACGTTTTGGACTTAAATGAAGCATTGCAAGCCTTTAGGTCTCTTCTCATGGCTTCAGACAAGACAGCATCCAAACTAATGCAGACATTTGCTGTTTCCTAAAAACACATAGACACACACACACACAACACACACACACGCCACACACTCCAGACTCAAACACACACACCTACACAAACATACCTACACACGCACACACACACACATACACACCCTTTTCTTTGCATACAAGATGGGATGAGTTTTTTCCCCCCTAAAGTACACTTCATAAATGTTTCTTCTACTGTGATCTATCAATCTGGTTGCCTTTATCTTTGCTGAGATGAATGTTGGAAGAGAATTTAGACATCCTCATTTACTCTCTTCATTGTGCGGAAGACGGCACTGAGGCTCAGAGAGCAAAAAAAACCTTCCCAAGGCTCAGAGAGATGTACAAGACCTGGTTCCTAGTCCCAGCTCTTTGGTCAACTCTCAACAACAATCCCATGCCTAATCATAATAAAGAGTGAGCATGGACAATCTGAGTGTCTTAGAACTTTAGATTAGAAAACTGGTAGAGCTTTTGGGATTGCTCAGGTTCTAACAGCCATCCTCAATCAAGGCTCCATGCAAAATTAAGCCCTACAGAAAAATCATATATTTTTGTCAATTCTCTCAAAGGTAGCACATGTCTGAAAGTATTCTAGAGGCATATAAAACAAGTGAACGAAGTCTGCACTGTTGATATCTTAAGGTAGTGGGACCCATTTTCTAGTGCAGACACTGGCACACTTTTCTGTACATATTTTCAGCTTTGCAGACCATGTGGTCTCTGTATTTACCTTTGCTTCTGTAGCATCGAGGGAATTTCAGGCATCATGCAAATGAAGAGCAAGGCTGTGCTGCAATAAAACTTTATACAGTAAAATAGGTAGTAACTTAATTTTAAAAAAATTAAGAAACAGAAATGAAGAGACAGCAATAGAGACAGAAGCAAGATCTTTCATCTGCTGGTTCACTCTCAGAATGCCTACAAAGAGCCAGGGCTGGGCCAGTCTGAAGCCAGGAGTCCAGAATGTAATCCAGGTTTCCCACATGGGTTGCAGAGATGCAGTACCTGAGCCGTTATCTATTGCCGCCCATGGTGTGTACTGGCACACCATGCAAAGTAGAGGGGTGGGAATTCAAACCTGGCACTTGGATATGAGATGCAAACATCCCAAACAGCATCCAAACCATTGCACCAAATGACTGCCCCATGACTAAATTTTTAATTATTTATGTGAGAGTCAGAGACACGCAGAGAGAAACAGAGGTGGGGGTAGAGAGTTCCTATCTGCTGGTTCACACCCCAAGTGCCCACCATGGCTGAGGATGGGCTGGCCAGAAACTCAATCCAGGTCTCCCACATAGGTAGCAGGAACCCAATTACTTGAATCATCACTGCTTCCTCCCTGAATCCACAGTAGCAGGAAATTGGAATCAGGAGTTGGAGTTTGGTATTTTTGGTATTGAACTCAAGTACTTCAACGTGGGATATGGGCACTTTACCTTACTTACTCTACTTTAACCACTAAGCTAAACATCCATCCTGGTAGGACTGAATTAGGCCTGCAAGCTATAGCCTGTTCCCTCCTGCTCCTGAGTGAAGAGCGCTAGGTACATGTAGCAGAAATAGGCTGACTGAAGGAGAATTCATCAAGGATTTGTAGAATGACTTAGAAAAGAAAGGCCTTTGGGAAGTTCCAAAGATCATTTACATTTTCCCTAAGAGGGAGACCCACTGACCTAACTGGGTCTTGTGTCAACCACTTATAGACCATCTCATCATGAGAACACACCAGGCAGGAGAGGGGCAGGGAAGGAAATTGGGTGCGGGTTACCAGAAAGCAATCCTGGCATGAGAGCATTGCAGAAAGAGCTGGAAAACAAAGCAAGACAACCCTAAACATAGCTGCAAATATGTTTCAGCTGCCCCAGATCCTGAAATCTCTGGCACAAGAAGTAGGATCTGGGCCAGGGAAGACTCATGGAGGACCTGGCCAGATTGCAAACAGCCACACCCTGACTTTCCAATGTGAATGATAACAAAAACTAGAACAGAAGCTTCATTAAAGTAGAAACTAGATCTATTTTTCTCACCCTTGTGATGTACAGAACCTAATATAGGGTCATGCCTCAGTTCAGCTATTCAGTCATTAATTCACTCATTCGTTTATGTAACCAATACTTGAGAGCCTTCTCTGAACCAGGCATTTTGCTGAGCTCTGGGAATTCACTGTTGTATAAAACTGGAAAAACTCCTGCCATTGTAAAACTTAATGAGCAGGGGATTGGCAGAAGGATATGGGCTTTAAATTGTTAAAAGTTAAATAAATACAAAATAATAATGTAAAATGATAATATGATAAAGGTAGCAGCTGAGAGATCTGTCATGCATGCGAGTAACAGGAGTTAGAGACCTGGTGCCAGGTGGTCAGGAAAGGTTCATTCAGGAAGTGATGATTATTCTGAATCCAGAAGGCAGTGTATGAGCTAAGAAGAGGGGGAAGGGGACAATGGGACAAAGCATCCCCAGCAAAGGGGGCACATGGGCAAAGGTCGCATGGAAGAAAGCTAATGTAACTGGCAAGTAGAGAAGACACGAAATAAAGGATCAGATGAGGTTGAACAAAATGAGAAGAGCCAAGGATTTTAAGAACTTGTAAGACTCAGTTAAATTTTTGCCTTTTATCCTAAGAATCTTGGGAAGTAGAGTGGGGAGATGTCATTGAGATTTACAAGTCATAAGTAGGTGTGCTATTGTGAAGTAGAAAATGAACTGGAGGGTAGCAAGAGGGGACACTGGATAAAGAGACAGTTAGCAAGCTATTGGCAATTTATTGATAAGAGGTCATGGTAAGGAGGATGAAAAGAGGTGGACATATTAAGAAGATACAGGGTAAAATAAATGGATTGGATATATAGAGGGTGAGAAAGATAAAGGTGTAAATAATAACTCCCAGGGTTATCACAATCCAACAAATATTTGTTGAATCAATCAGTGACTCTCTGCTTCCAACTATGAATACACAGCATCTCTTAGATGGGATGGTTGCAGGTGGGAGGGAAGTTATGGGGGGGGAAAGCCATTGTAATCCATAAACTGTACTTTGGAAATTTATATTTACTAAATAAAAGTTTTTTAAAAAGAACAGGAAAAGTAAAAACGAAATAATAAAATGCATATTGCTGTACCTTAAAAAATGCTTTCATTTTAGGTATGAATTGATCATACTAATAAATATGATGGAGGAAAGATATGGCACAGTGGATTAAGCTGCTCCCTGGCACACCTGAATTCCATAGTTGAGTTCCTGGGAAGGAGTCTCGCCTCTACTTCCTATCCACCTTCCTTTTCACCTTCATGCTAATATGCCTGAAAGGCAGCAAATAGTGGCCTAAGTACTTGTGAGAGACCCTGATGGAGTTCCTGGTCCAGCCCCAATGGTTGTAGGAATTTGGAGAGTCTGTCTCTCCCTCTCCCTCTCCCTCTCCCTCTCCCTCTCCCTCTCCCTCTCCCTCTCCCTCTCCCTCTCCCACTCCCTCTGCCCTCCCTCTCTCTCTCCTCTACCTCTCCTCTCCCTCTCCTCTACTCTCCTCTCTCCCTCTCTCTCTCTCCCTCTCTCTGCTCTACAAATGAAACTGAAAGTGAGTGTGATCATATCACAATATGATCATATCACAAAGTGAACACTGACTGTCAAGGCTTTGATCAATAGCTCCTTTTCTGAGAGACTCACAGTTTCACCCCACTCCTTCCTCTGTATCCTGTAACATACTTTGTTCATGAAACTAAATTATTGTTTACGAATGGGTGAGGAGTTGTAGAAGCAGAGAGAAATTATGAACACACTGAGGGTAGGGGCTCAGTCTTGCTCATCCGTGAGCTATGAAAAGGAGCCAGCAAATTTGTTAAGATTACGTAATTGTGTTGGAGATCTGTATTTTGACTCTAGAGCTTCCAGCGTAGTTGGATATATAAGACAAAAAGTCCTCAAGGATAAAAACAGAAATCACATAAAGGAACAAAGTGTGATCACTGGTTGGGGGGTGCAATGGAGACCTGTGTGAATCAGGAGTTTTTTCTGGAGTGCACAGTTACCTAGGAATACCTTGCAAACACTATGGTGAGTGTCCTACGGAGACAGTGCCTTGCACTGCTCTAACACTTGAAGCTGTATTTTGAGAACTAATGCAGAGGCACATATTTCATTTTTCTGGGGATTGTCCTGCTGAGAGTCACTAAATTTCAGTCTCGGGAGATGGATTCACAAAGCCAT
The DNA here is from genome assembly GCF_033115175.1 of Lepus europaeus. NCBI lineage: Eukaryota > Metazoa > Chordata > Mammalia > Lagomorpha > Leporidae > Lepus > Lepus europaeus. The sequence continues at coordinate 161,748,966 of NC_084827.1, read as the reverse complement.
ATATTGTTTAAAGTCCTGAGTTTATGCTGATAGGGGTTATGCTGACATAGCATAGTTTTCAAAAGTCTCCTGCAAAGAATTTATAGTTTGATGGCAAGAAGTTGGAGAAAGGTGGCAGAGAGGCTCAGTGTGGAGGGGTAGAGATGAAGGTGCTGAGGTAAAGACTCCCAATGCTTTCTCCAGATGCTCTTGACACATCCAGGGCAGGACCCTTGTCCTCTTACATGATCAGCTGGAACCCAGGTGTACAGTCTGTCCTTCCAGGCTTATCCATCTGTTGGGGACCTGGCTCCCCAGGAAACAGTCCAAGGTGGTGAGCAGTGAGTGTGTCTGTGGTGTGCTTAGGTCAATGTCTGTAGGGGTTGAGAGTGCAGGATGGGCAGAAGACATTGAGCCATGGCACACCCACAATGAAGCCCTCAGGTGACCCTGCCTCGAGGCAAGGGTATACTAGGGACTTGGAAAGGGACATGACCCTTGATGAAGAATTTCTGGTGTCTTTAGGGTGCTTTCATGGAACAACACTACCAGCAGCTGGGAGTATTTGTGCTTCCATCCTGGAAAGGGTGGCAGGGGTGTGGGCAGCACAGAACAGGGCTACACCGCAATCACCTGCAACACTCCTCTGTGAGCCCTCCTTCCTGTCACTCAGCACCTCTGCAGTCCTTATACTGTCCATCAAAAAGGCTGAAATTCAAAATTCAACACAGTCTGCATTTAAAGTACTTCTACCACTTTCTTATTTGTTCCTTTTATCACAGCCAAACTGGGCTGCTGTCCTTTTACTGTGATTAAGCTACGCTTTCCTCTATGGCTAGGATCAATGAAAGCACTCTAATTTCTCACCATCCTCCAAGGAACATGTAATGGAAAATTTTTTGAAAATTAGAGTATCAGGACTGGTGCTGTGACACAGTGGAGTAAAGCCCTGGCCTTCAGTGCCGGCATCCCATATGGGATCCAATCCAGCTCCCTGTTAATGTGCCTGGGAAAGCAGAGGATGGGCCATGTCCTTGGACCCCTGCACCCACGTGGGAGACCTGGAAGAAGCTCCTGGCTCCTGGCTTTGGATCAACTCAGCTCTGGCCATTGTGGCCATCTGGGAAGTGAACCAGTGGATGGAAGACCTCTCTGTCTCTCTCTCTACCTCTCTCTGTAACTTTTCCAAATAAATAAAAAAATTAGAGTATCTACAATTCCCCCTTTTCTTTTTGTACTATTTATGTCCTTTCAAACCCCTCTCTCTCACTCTCTCTTTCTCTCTCTCTCTCTCTCTCTCTCTCTCTCTCTCTGACACACACACATATCTTTCTTACACATGGAATATCTTGGCTAGAGATGCTCAGATGTGATAAGATCTAACCAATTGTGAAAACAGTGAAAGACATATTTGCTTTGGAAGATATACACTTCCAAATTACCCCTAAGTCAATGTCCTATGAAAACAATCTAAAGGTTGTAGATATAAGACACCAGCATGATTTCCAATAAGTTGACACCACACACTACCACCCCCCCCCAACATTTTAAAAAGATCTCTAGTCCAGGAATGGTAATCCAGACATTTTTATGGTTTCAACTATTCTAAAAAAGGGAAACAACATGACCATGATGAGAAAACTGGACTTAGAGCAGTTAACTGAATTCAGGTGTGTGTTCTCCCAATTGAAAAAAGTAGGATATTGAACAAGTGAACTTCCTCCTCTGGTCCTGTCTTCCCTTTCTCTGAGAGGGAGGGTTGATGGCAACTATGGTTGTCCCTTTCAGTCCCCACAGTCCATGATGGCAAGTCAAGGAAGGGAAAAATCAATGCTGACCCACTTCTACCTCTGTTCTCTTGCTCTCTGGTCCTACAGGATGTAGCCTGGTTAAACATCTTACAGTTCTTCAGATGATCCCTGCTCCCTTGCCTGCTCCCAAGGTCTTGAGCACTGTCCTTTCCCAAGCTCACTTTCTCTTGAACTAATGGACCCCAAACTGTCAGAATGTGTGTGTGTGTGTGTGTGTGTGTGTGTGTGAGAGAGAGAGAGAGAGAGAGAGAGAGAGAGAGATCTTCTCTGAGGTGCTTCCCTTGACTTCCTGCATGAGGTTGGGATGCATGCCACACACTTCCAAGCATTTTTGTGCTGTGTCAAAACATACATCTCACTTCATGCATCTTCACATTTAATTGTCTACATCTGCCATTCAAATTTCATAAGACTAAGTTCTGAGAGGGGGAACACACAGTAGGGACTTAAAAACTGATACTTGGATCAGTTAATTGATGAACAATTATGGCATAAACCAGTGAAGGAATGATGTATGACCAAGGATTATTTGCTTCTGCTCCTAATTTTTAATTCAGATATTTATTCATTTTTTCTTCCCACCACAGAACAGATGTTCACATCCAACCCATGAATCGTTGGTGAGAAAGGTCATTAACTCCACCAGAGGGAAAAAGATGCTGGCTGCAGTTTTGGCCTCCGTTGACTTTCCAAGAACTGCTTTAAGTACATTCTGTTTTCGAAGATCAGCCTCAATCCTGTTTCCAAAATCCTGTCCCGGCCTGTGCAGCTCATCCATGGCCCTGGTTCCAGAGGGAATATTGAGTCCTGCACATTCTGAGCCAGTACTTGCAGAAAAAGCAGAGATTAGGGAGTTTGGGAGAAGCAAGATTTGATAGTTTTGGCCTCTGGATGCTCTCTGACTATTAATTTTTAATATCCTTAGTACAGATTAGGATGAAGCAGATTAGGGAAAAGTCATGAGATTTAAGCCACAACTGAGCTTCTCTCTTCTGTGGGCCTTCCCTTGGGGGAAGAAATCTAGACATATCCTTCAGTGCAATAGCGTGGAACACAGGCCTATTGAGTATGGGAGGTACAAAACCAGATTCAGTCCCTGGACTAGCTTTTCCTTCTTCTCCTCCCTCACATATTCATAAAAACTGGCTCAGGTGATGGAAGTCACAAAGACCCAGTCACTGAAAGCAACATGGCCTTACCATCTCTCCTCCCAACACAAACAATAATTCTCCTTACATACGTACTTAGGATCCTGTTCCAGAAGCAAGAAGGATCCTGCCTTTACCCGAAATTGGACTGCTGTTAGCTGTTGTAATCCGAAATCTGAGCTTTGACCTTTGGGTAGTAGTACTTGAAGTTTTAGTTGTTTCAAGTCCTTGTCCTAGGACATCCTTTCTTAGCCTCACAAGCCTCTGGTGGGTGCTAAACATGAAGCCAAGGCAGAAGAGACTCAGACCACTCACACAGTGGGTTCTTAGGTGAAGTACATGCACTTGATCACTCATGTGGGTGGCCAGGGAAGTCCCAGTTCATGCATGGTCTCCAGGATAATTATCAATATTCTCTATTTTCCTCTACAAAGTGTCCTATTTTGGAAAGCAAATTCTGTACTGTCCTCAGTAATGACTTGGAAATCAATGGGGTGTGTTTTCAAATTGTTCACTGGGAGGTTCCTCTGAAGCATGGCATCTCCAACAAACTTCCCCCAAGGCACTTTGTGGTCCCTCATATTTCTATCTTTCTTCTTTCCTCCTCTTCTTAAACCAATTGTCATTCATGCTTTCCCCTCATTTGTACTGGGAGAAATCCTTTTGAGATCAGAAGTGATACAGAAACCACCACACCCATCCCTGAACTTTCAGGCGTTCCAACTCTCTTGGCAGGGTCCAACTAACTTTTCTTTTCTCCCTTGTTTCTAAAGAAGTCATTTAGATTCTTAAGACAAATCCCAGAACATTCCAGAGTGCTCTGGGGTGAAAAAATGAATGTATGGGAGGCCAGAGTCATGGCACATTGCTTGTGGCACCAGCATGCCATATGGGAATGGAACACCAAATTGAGTCCTGGCTGCTCCACTTCCAATCCAGGTTCCTACTAATGCACGTGAGAAAGCAGCGGCAGATGGCCCAAGTATTTGGGACCCTGCTATCTATGTGAGACCCAGATAGTATTCCTGGTACCTGACAGCCTGGACCATTCCCTGCCATTGTGACCATTTGGGGAATGAGGTTTTCAAATGAATAAAATGAATGTGTGGCCCAAGAAGAAAAGGTATGACAATTGGCAAGTTCTTGGAGAATCCAAAGTGCACTTCACACATGATTCAGGCATGAATGGTTATCAGTAAATGCTAGATGGAGAAATCCCCAGACTAGGGAAATACAGAAGCATCAGTGTCAGTCCTATTCAGGGTGCCCTGTACATCTGCCTGCTGCGTGACTCGAGTCTGCTCAAGAGGAACTTTGGCAGCAGAATATATTTCACTGTTTGAATAAAGCCAAGGAACAGTGAGAAGGGACAGGAGGGCCACATGGTGTGTCTTGATTATAATCACCATCATGCCATTCTAGAATATATAGCTAGGCAGATGAAGTAGTGATGTTTTCATTTCAATGCTAGTTTTCCTCACAGTGCTTTCTTTGTAAGTTCTGATGCCTCTATACCACATACTTAGAAGCTTCTATGAGCCTTTGACACCTTGCCTCTAATTATGTTTTATCTGAGCTCAGTTCCATCAGCCTCCCCACTTTTTAAAAGAGATTTATTCATTTATTTGAAAGTAAGAGTTACACAGAGAGAGGAAGAGAGAGATAGAGAGAGAAAGAGAGAGAGAGAGATCTTCCATGTGCTGATTCACTCCCCAAATGGCCACAATGACTGGGCCTGGGTTAGGCTGAAGCCAGGAGCAAGGAGTCAGGAGCTTCTTACCAGTCTCCAACATGGGTGCAGGGATCCAAGCACTTAGGCAATCTTCTACTGCTTTCCCAGACCATTATGAGGGAGCCGGATGAGAAGTGAAGCAGTTGGAGCACTCTGGCCTCAGAATCAGCCTTTATGGCATTTGGATCTGGCTAAAAAGCCCATGAGAGCATTTCAGGCATGGAAAGCCAAGACACTGTGGCAAAAAAATGATCTAAATGAAAGAGCTCTGTGAGTGAGATCCCAGTGGAAAGAATGGGCCATCAAAGAAGGAGGTATCTTTCTTTGAAAGGAGGAGAGAACTTCCGCTTTGATTATGGCCTTGTCTAAGTAAGGTTGGAGTTTGTGAACTCAAGAGGCTTCCATTGCCTTGGCAGCTCATGACAAGAGCCTTGGGTGATTATTGACATCATATATAAGAGTGTCAACTATTAAATCAACAACAGGAGTCACTGTGTACTTACTTCCCATGTAGGACCTCTATCCTTAATGAGTTGTACTATGAGAATTAATGGTAAAACTAGTCTTCAAACAGTTCTTTATGCTTTGTGTTTCTGTGTGGGTGCAAACTGTTGAAATCTTTGCCTAGTATAGAGTTGATCTTCTGTATATAAAGATAATTAAAAAATGAATCTTAATGAAGAATGGGGTGGGAGAGGGAGTAGGAGGTGGGATGGTTTGGAGGTGGGAAGGTGGGTATGGGGGGAAGAACTGCTATAATCAAAAAGTTGTACTCTCAAAATTTATATTTATTAAATAAAAGTTTTCTATTAAGAAAAAAAGAAGTGGAACAGTTGGGTCTCAAACTGGCACCCATATAGGATGCTGGTGTTGCAGGCAATTGCTTTACCCACCATGTCACAAAGCTGGTCCCTCCATGGGCTCCCTAATCTGGTTTTTGACTGCAGTCTTTTATCTCTTTTCAATGAGCTGCTCTGCATGAAGTCATGTCAGCATATAGCTGAGCTCTTGGGTCTGGACCATGCCCAAACCAGATCACTGCAGGGGTAATTCAGAGTTCCCTGTCCATTCTGAGTTCCTCTTTCTTCAACACCCCCAAGAACTAGGACTGATCTTCCTGGCTCCACTTGCACTTTCCCAAATGCACATCATAGCTAATTGTGACCAAATATTAAAGACATTAATACCAATAATGATAAAACCTCCAAAGAATGTCTGCAAAGAGCAGAACCTGCTCATGATGTGGAATATTTTCTAAACTACTGTGGAGAGGAAAAAGCTGGAAGGGGAGTAAAGCAGACACCAAGAACAACATCCAATTTGGTGCTGCCAGCCCATTCCAAGACTTCAAACACAAGAGGCTGTATCCAGGCTAGTTTTGGGGAAAGAAAGTCAATCTGTGTATTTGCTTGTAGGTGTAATAGGAAGTTTCTGCCTGCCAGTGCAGCAGCCAGCCACGTGTTGTCCCTGGATCAATTGGACTTAATGTGCAGCTGTGCTCTTGCCTGAGTGGGAAGCTAATTACTGTGGATAGACTCTCATTGCACATTGGGTGACTTCACATGGAAACTATAACTTAAGGAGAATGAACAAGGATCCCTGGAGATGAGATGAACAAGCTGTAAAATAGACAGAGATCTGACATCTTTTTCCAAAGGTCCGTGAGGTTGAATCTCTGCAGTTGGTAACTAGTTTTAAAATCAGACGCAGCCAAAGGATCATTAAATAGTAGATGGAGAAGAGAAAGAGAATGAAGGCAGGGGGAGCACCTGATTATTCTGTGCAATTCAAAGATCCAACATATATGTTTTAAAAGATGTGTCAAAAAACTGTCAGGTGGCAGGCATTTGGCATTGCTGCTTGGGATACCCACAGACTACATCAAAGTGCCTGGTTCAAGTACCAACCACACTGCTCCAGGTCAAGCTTCCTGCTAGAGCACACACAGGGATGCAGCAGGTGGTGGTATTTGGATCCCTGCCACACATCTGGGAGACCCAGATGAAGTCTGGGCTTCTGGCTTCAGTCTGCTGTGGCCCTGGCTATGGGACATTTAGGGATGTTAACTAGATGGGTGGGAAAAAAATCCCCCTCTCTCTCTCCCTCTCTCTCTCCTTTTCAAACAAATGAAAATAAATAAATATAAAAATTTGTAAAAAGAAAACTGTCCAACACAGACTGGGCCTTACAATATGCACTCATATCACTCAAAGGCTCAACATGTAAAACTTAGCTTTAAATGGGTCCACTAACCCTGTAAAGTTTCTCTTTTCCCTCTAAACAGGTGTGAAAGCACCCTCTCTTTATCAGGTGACTTACATCTACCAATAGAAAAGGTGGTTGTGACGCAGTGGGTTAATGCCCTGGCCTGAAGCGCCGGCATCCCATATGGGCGCTGGCTGCTCCACTTCCCATCCAGCTCTCTGCTGTGGCCTGGGAAAGCAGTAGAAGATGGCCCAAGTCCCTGGGCCCCTCCCACCTGCGCGGGAGACCAGGAGGAAGCTCAGATCAGCGCAGCTCCGGCCTTTGCGGCCAATTGGGGAGTGAACCATCGGATGGAAGAGTCTCTCTCTCTCTGCCTCTCCTCTCTTTCTGTGTAACTCTGACTTTCAAATTAATAAATAAATCTTTAAATAAAAAAAAAAAGAAAATGTGGTCATGATACCTTTTATAATCTGCTGTGGGATTTTTTCCTTTCTTTTATTTTTAATAATATAATCCATTAATGATTTTGTTAACACACATATTAGCAAACATGCATATTTGAGGAGCAGAAATACTCATTGAGAGAGGGACATAGGCAGATCGATAGAGAAAGAGAGATTTTCTATCTTTTGGCTCATTCCTCAAGTGCCTGCAATGGGAAGTCAGGAGCTGGTAACCCAATCCAGATCTCCTACTTGAACAGCAGGAACTCAATCACTTGAGCTATCCTGCTTGCTCCACACTAGCAGGAAATTGGAGTCAGGAATGAAGTTGGGTGTCAAAGCCAGGCACTCCCAAATGGGAAGTGGGCTTCTCAACAGGTGCCTTAACTGCTAAGTCAAACGCCTGCCCCAGAAGTTACTGCTGATAAGTGATCTGTTCACTGAAGTAATGGGAAAAAAATAAAATAATAGGAGAACATATTAATATATGGCTACTTATAATTTAGGGGATAATAGTTAAAGTGATGCTCTCTCTTACCTGGACCATGCTTTGTCACTAGGGTGTTGGGTGACATGGGCTAGTCAGTTAAATTTTGATAACTCAGTTTTCCCATTGACAAAGATAACAAGATTGATTTCACCTTTCTTTGATGGCTACTCTGAGAGCCAAATTTTAATAATACAAAAATTATTTGAAAAATATAAGCTGTTTTGCAAATGCAAACTAGAGTTGTGATTTAAGGATAGCAAAAACAGATTCATTACTGATTTACTCATGAAATTAAAAGATATGCTATTCAGAAATTTAAAGCATAGTGAAGGAATCATTTGCCAATAATTTTTTATCAGAAAAAAATGCTTCCAGGGCATTTTCTTCAACTCCCATTCCATTTTGTAGACTCTTTGAAAATTATAAGAAGAAGTGAAAATTCAATTGTGGGGTAAACATTTTGGCTCTATCTGGAAGGGAAAATGTCTGTTTCCATTAAGAGATCCCAGTTTCAAAGGCTTCATCTGAGCCATAAGCCATCATTCTCTACTTGGAAGGCAGAGGAATACATTCTGACGCAGGATGGAAACTTAAGAGCTTGGCAACTCACAAAGATTCTTTATTTTCAAAAGCTATGGCAAGAATTGGATTGGCAAACAACAATCATGTGTGTGTGTGTGTGCATGTACTTGCATGTTTTTCCATTTTAGGACAAAAGTAAATAACATCGATGTGAAAGTGGTATGGAATTTTGGATTTCCCAATGTGATATGTCAAAAGTGTGACTGACTTTAGAGTAAGGGACACGGAAAACAATTGAAAGGTAAAAAACAAGAGAATATGTGCAGTGAGTTTCTGGGAGTAGCGGCTTTTGATATATATATATTTTTTGGTTGCCTTTCTGGCATTTCATCCCCTCGCTCCTTTCTCACAGAACGCCCACTCTGGACCAAGCATCACGCCCCTCTCCACAAAGTCATCTGCTTCACATCACAAGCTTGGAGTTCCCATTGCCAGTGATTGCTTTGAATGGGCGTGGACCTCACTTTTGATTAGACACTGATGTATGGAGAAAGGACTATTGGGAGGTTCGTGGGAAAGACCCCTTCAGTTATTTCATGATGCAGCCTCTTGTTTTGCTGGAAAGTGTCAGGGCTGAAATGACTCAGACTGCTTGTGACCCTGAGAAGAGCTAGCCTGGCGTTAGTACGTCAGAAAAGTAAAGGGACCCTTATGAATAAAAGCAAAGAGGTCTTCAAAATATTGTTAAGTGGCTGACTAGCCAGCTCTGGAATTGCCCTCTCTCTCTCTGTGTTTCTTCTTGCATGATCTATATAAACACCCCTGTTGTTGACTGAGGTCAGTTTGAGTTGGAGGTTTATATAGTTGACCACCAGTGTTATCCTAGCCTATTCAGTATCCATCTATGCTCGAAATGTGGTGCTGACATTGCCATGGCTTTGAAATGTCACTGAATGAAAATGAGATAAATGGGCCGAGTTGGTGCCAGGTAAAGCAACAATCACAAATCACTGTTGAATGACTTGCCAAATGGAATAAAGGAATTCTCTGTCCTAGGGATCATGCTAAGTGCTTGAGTTAGAGATTCACTTTCTACTCTTAAGGAGCACAAGATCTAGACTTCCCACAATTTCAAGTATATTACATTGCCTTTTCACAAGCAGTAAAGTATACACATATTGATCCAAGCCTTAATTCTTCCGTGAAAGACCTCTGCCTCTTTGTGTCACAAACTGCTTATTTGCAATGATGTACTTGCTTGCATATATATTTTTCTCAACCCATTTGAAGTAAAAATGAATGTTTTAGCATACTACATCTTGGCTCAATTAGGACCTGCTAAATGGATTATTGTTTTCCATAAAACACCTGTTCCATTGGCATGACGCCAGTGGCTTTAGGAGATATACAATTTGAAAAGAGAGCCCTTGTCTTTAAAAGGCCTATAATTTAAGAGAAAAGACAGATAGTTGCCATATAATTCAATTTGTATCCTATCAACATTGCAAATGAGAAACCCACATGGAGCAGAAAGGGGTGGGGGAAGCACTTCTGGTTGGTGCCATCAGATAAGATGCCTTGAAAATATAGAATTTAAATGATACCTAGAAAACATAGGCTATTGATAAGCAGTGGGAGTCCAAAACATGAGCACGGTAGGTAGAAAAAACTGGCATCACCCCAGAGTGTCCCAAAAAATCCCCTGAAGCATATCCACCGGTGGGGCTGATCAAATGATGAAGTGACCCAGAACTGGGAGTGGGTGTCTGAAATATTTAGATGACAGAAGCCAGACTCCAAAATAGCTTGACAGGCTGGAACCATAGACTGAATCTAACATGACAAAAATGAACTGGGCTAAATGTACCATTTTGCATCAGATTATTAAAGAGAAAAATGTTCTCAATCTCAGCTGCTTATGTGAAAAAGACCTTGGGTGTTTTTCTACAATGGAACTCTATGAATCAACAGTGTCATTGCCAAAAAAGCCGAGGCATGCTTAGGTCATGTTTCTCTCTAAAAATATAGGATGCTGTATCTTTCTGTTCAGCAGTGATCATAACATACTGTATTTGTGCTCTACTGCTGCCATAACAAATGATCACCAATGCAGCAGCTTAAAGAATATAAACTTATTTTCTTACAGTTCTAGAGATTCCAAGCCCAGGAGAGGTCTCAGTGGACTGAAATCCAGGCATTGGCAGCCTGCATTATTTCCTGGAGGCTCTGTGGGAGAATCATTTGCTGCTCATTCTGATTGTTGGTGGAATTCTGTTCTTTGGGTTTCCAGGACACAGGTCCCCAGTTTCTTCCTGACTTTAAGCTGAGGGCCAGGCTTGGATTCTAAAAGGCATCACACTGCTTGGCTCATGCCTCCTTCTTCCAGCTTCAAAGCCAGCAATGGAAGCCTGAGTCCTTCTCGTATCACGTTGCTCTCTCTTTGCCACCAGAAAAGTCTTTTTTTTTTCTTCTTTTGAAGAAACATGTGATCAGATTGTGTGCTCTTGGGTAACCATGGACAACTGCCTCCTTTCAAGGCCTGCACTCTTAATCACATCTGAAAGTTTCCCAGGTTCCCAGGGTGAGGATGTCAATATTCTGCCTACTACAAGTTGCCCTCTACGTGAACTGCTGGACACGGGGCTGGGTGCCACCCTCACTGCCAGACATTGATAAACTGAGGCAGATCCAGGTGAGAGTGACTGAGGTGGTCAGAAAATGCAACTCTGAATCATGAAAGGAGTGTTTGAGTCAAGTGGGAATATTTCCCCTGGATATTCGGGAGTAAGAGAAACAAAAGAGCTATTTCAAATGATCTGAAAGCCTGTCATATAAAATGCAATTATTCTGAGTGACACTGAATATGGATCAGAAGACAGATTTTAGCTTAACATGGGGAAGGTGATCATTAGTTTCAAAACTAATCACCCCCCCGAAAAAAAAACATTTAAAAAATAAATACAAGAAAAAAAATCCCAAAACTAATCCCAATGAACCATGCCTCTTGGCATACCTGTCTTCATGTGGTTCCTGCCCACACTGAACTTGGGCTGGCCCAGGGTTTGCTTTAATGAATGAAATGCAGCAGAAATGCTGATACAAGACTTCTTGTGTTGAACCATGTGTTCAGTTAATGGTATATGTGTGCACATGTGTGTCTGTACACATGTGCCTGCATATGTGTGCATACATGTAAGCACATTTTAAGTTTCTCATCATATAAACTAGTTAGTTTTATTTTGTTTTTGCTTGCAAAGAAACAAGCAAACAAACAGCAATCAAAAAAACCATAAGCCAACACTGTGGCTCACTAAGATAATCCTCTGCCTGCGGCTCCAGCACCCCAGGTTCTAGTCCCGGTTGGGGTGCCGGATTCTGTCCTGGCTGATCCTCTTCCAGTCCAGCTCTCTGCTGTGGCCCGGGAAGTCAGTGGAGGAAGGCCCAAGTGCTCGGGCCCTGTACCTGCATGGGAGACCAGGAGGAGGCACCTGGCTTCCAATTGGAGCAGCCCGCAGGCCATAGCGGCCATTTGTGGGGGTGAACCAATGGAAAAGGAAGGCCTTTCTCTCTGTCTCTCCCTCACTGTCTAACTCTGTCAAAATAAAATAAAATAAAATAAAAAAACATAAACTTTAACAAACATTTCAGCTTCCTGCAAACATCAGGCTTGATTTAGTGTGTTTTTATAGACATATGCTTTGTGTAGTTCCTTTTCTAATTTGGCGATTTCCTTGATAACTCAATGTGTGGAATACTTGGTCATTTGCTGTCATAATTCATCTATCTTTAAAAAATAAAAAAAGTAAAACATTCAAACTGGCCCAGAGGACAGTAATTAAAAACAGATGGTTTAAATGATCTGCTTGAAAAAAGTGAAAATACACAAGATAGCAAAAGTGAACCAGAGAAACCAGAAACTCCCTAAAGGTTTTGATGGACACAGTGTTGACACCAAGGACATAGTATTGAATTTGAAGGCAAAGCTGATAGCACTTCCCCCAAACTGAGGTAGCAATGACAATGAGTCTAAGCAAATGCAAACCCATTTGCAGCTGAGGTTTTCATTATTGTAGCAATTCAAATGATTTTAAACCTGGTGTTTCTTTCTCTAAAATAACTATAGGAAATTATATAAATTATAAAATTATATAAATTATAAAAATTATAAGCTCTGCAGTGACATTTTAAAAAGGCAGTTTTGAGTATGAATCTCCAGTTTCTGACATCTACAAAAAATACATATTATTTCAAAAATATAGCAATGACTATTTTGGGAGAGTGCTTCCCATGTGCTAGACCCATATAGAGTCATTGTATGCATTGCATCTTTTAAAGTTGATTGCAGACCTCTAAGTTAGATACTGTTATTTTCTTTATTTTACAAGTAAACAAATCACCACTGAAGCACATTTTTGTTCTTATTTTCACTGCCAATTTAAGAAGTGTAGGTATTTATGGGTTGCAATATGATGTTTTGGTGCATACATACATGGTGGAATGGTAGATCAAGCCAATTAATATATTCATTACCTCACAAACTTAACTTTTCATGACATTGTTGTCTCATTCTAATTTTAGAGGGATTACTAAAGACCAGTTCCAGAATATTCTTGCTCTGGAAAGCTCAAATTATTTTTTAAGATGCTGAAATTAAGTGCTTACTTGCACTGTGACAAGTTAGAGTGTAGTTTCAAGAGAAGAAACTTTTAAGTTATAAAAGTATTAAATAACACTACTAAATACACCGAGAAGAAATCTTGGATAACCATTTGAGAAAACAAGTCTTATCCTACAACATTCAAATAGTGATGGATTTTAGTGATTTGAGTATTTCATTTAGTTGTTTGGTATTGGTTTATTTGTAATATGTATTGTGTGTGTGTGAACAAATGAAAATAAATCTGTTGTGGGGGAAAGTCCTGTGAAAACTGTAATAGGAAGAAAAGGACAGTGCTCTGTTATTTAAACACACTGCCCATTAATCTTCAAAAACATCCTTGAAGATCTGAGGTATTATGCCATCTCTACTTTATGCAATCAATATACTATCAGAACCTGCTCCAGATGCAGTCAGATCAAGCCTCGATTTCATCTGTTCCTGACAAGCATCCTACAAGATGGAGTATCAGGTGTATAAATAAATAAAGTGAATTCTGAGAGGCTAAGTCTTGTGTTCAAGTTCTTGCAGGTAGCATGAAGTGGAGCTGGCATTATCATTTGCATTTTCCTGATTTTGCACATGGCACTGCATGTGTCAACCTGGAAGTAAGGGTGGCGGCAGGAAAGCAAACATGGGCATCATGTCACCCTCAGGACTCTAGAACTTGAGGGATTCCAGTTATGAAAATCTGCTGATCTGTATCTTCCAAAACAGAGACAGGGCCTGAAGCAGGCTCAAATCGCAGCTCTTCCATCATTTTCATGATGAGTAAAATGAAGTATTAAATAAGACAACCTCTTAGAATTTTATATATGAAGGAATAAGTGTGTTGAGGTGGAGATTTTTCCAAATGGCTTATATAAATTTACACAGCCAACAAGAAAAAGAAGCAATATGAAAGTAAATGCTAGGGTCATTTTCTTAATCCCCACCAATTCCATATTTCGAAACTCCAAAGTGTCTTTTATAAAGATAATAATCACAATGTTTATTTCCTGTTGCTAGACATCTTGGCTATATCCATTCAATAAAATAATATGCAACATTCAGAACTCTGTTTATGGGAATGCCTAAGTTGTATTTCTAAGCAAAAAAAAAGTATAAAATATAATCAATATACATAAAAAGAATGATAAAAATTAAATAAAGGTTCATATAAAAAGATAAAACCCATGTATAATACCTACTCACTGATGGAAACAATTAGCATTATTATGTATTCCACCAATCATTTTTCTTTCTACTTTTCAATATGTCACCTCATCAATCCATTAAGTGTTAAGCAAGAGTGCTGCAAAATATCAAAAGTGTTCACCATGCTATCATTTAGGTACTGTGAACATAAATGGCTCACCACGTTCTTCTCTGCCCTCAGCTCTTTGTTGATCTCTGATTTCCATGAAGACAATGGGCCATGTCTCATCTTGGTTGCTGCTACTCTTCACCATTGCAAAACAGATGATCAAGCCAAGCGTATTTTCCTGACATTCCACCAAGCAGGTTAGAATTCCCAATCAGGATTGAATGCTCTTAAAGTAGAAAGATATCTCTCCTTCAGCTTCTTCTGGCTCATTCTTTCTCTCTAGATCAAAGGCTCAAAAGGAGCAACATCTGAGGCAGAAACTCTGGCAGCCTACTCATGGGCCCATGTAATTACACAACAAATTGAATGGGTTGGAGATTTGCCAACATCCCAGCAATGGTTTGCTCCTCAGTAACTATAAGCTATCTCTTTATGCTCTCTTTGCTGTATCTGAGAGCCTAACTACTCAAAGTTTACAGCATAGACAAACAACTTCAGCATGAGTTGGGAGCTTGTTGGTAATGCAAAACTTAAGATCTCACTCTAGACCCACTGCATCAGATTCTATAATTCCTATATACCTTGGTATTTGATACATACTATCTTACACTATGTCTTTTCCTTGCATTTGGCGGGACAGAATACATTTCAAAATTGGATTATAGACAAACTCTCTTTATAAGTCTCACTACCTATAAGCTATGTCATTCTTATTCAAATAGTGGGTCTGTTTTTACATCAGTTGGGGGTCATTTTACCTGTAAGGAGCAGGGGCAGAAATCTATGGGTGCACACCACAGTCTGGAACTGAGTGTATAGCCTTAGACAAGTAACTTTGTTAGCATCTATAAGCTCCATTTTCAGAAGTGAGAGAAATGAAGATAACTTGAAAAATAAGGCTCTGGGGTTTTATCATTCTGCTCCAGGACAAAGCTCCAATAAAGGACTGCTAGTATGTAAAAAGTTAAAGAGCCACCTGAACTACATCTTTCCCTTTGGTGCACTTTAGCTACTTAGCTTCTGCTACAAACTGCATGAGTTCACTCAACATCTACTATGTCCTCAGCAATTGGTGAGCCCTAATGAGGACACTGAATAAAGTTAAGAAAACTAGAGGTGCTACCTCAGCAGTTAGACATTATTCTCTTTCTCACTGATATTCTACTTCTTTCTACTTTGACTTTGTCTTTCCCATCATGGGGACATATAATGGAAAGTGCTGCCTTGTTCAGGATACATTGATTTTTATATAACTAGACATCCTATATCCTCAAAGCTTGACTCAGGAACCCAACTTAACTCTCCTAGTGACAGCAGACACCTGGTGGAAGCAGGAATGAGGAGGAGCCCAGAGGGTGGACTCTAGCAGATCGCAAGTCTGAGCATCTCTGAATAACATGGAGAGCTGATGGCGTCCAGTGCTGCCTCCCAAGGGAGGGCTTTGGTTTCATTCTGTTCTTCATTTTTGCTTTTATAGGTTTTTAATTGGCTGGTTATTTAAGTCTGTACATTTATATTTAATCACCTAACCTATTCAACTCTCTAGGGTCTGAATATAGCCACTAACCCTGATTTAGTGAAAGCTAAATGTAACATTGAAAGGGGAAAGATGTTCTCTTTGAGAGCTGATTTAAGAAACAAAGATATACACATGTATATATCTACCTATGCCCATGCATGTACATTTCTCTCTCTCTCTCTCTCTCTCTCTCTCTCTCTCTCTCTCTCTCACACACACACACACACACACACACTCACACAAGTCCCTATTTGGGGGAATGTTTATTCACACTACCATGCATCTGTCTCTCTGTCTTCAGAGCCTACCTTCTCCTTCCAATAATCTTACAGGAGCTGCTGTCAGATTCCTGGTGAGTGGAAATGATTCCAGAGATGATGTTTTTCAAACAATTCATTGGAACTGGGGTCTCCTTTTAAAATCATTTATTTAGGTCTTTTAATAAAGAAAAGTTTTCTAATGAAATGACCACTAAACTGAGATTATTCTCAAAAGAAGAAAAGAAAAACAAGCAAAATTTGGAATATATTTTGTTCTAATTGTTTTATATGTCATACCTCCTTTAATTATAACGGACTTAAGAATTAGCTGCCATTCTTAGGATTTCATACATAGCAGAATAGACTGAAATCAAGTGTTTTGGTAATGGACAGCCTTATGTGGACATTGCCTTAGGAACATGTCCAGAGATAAGGATGGTAGTCTCTGGCTCCAAAGGAGCATGTTCAAACTGGTCTTTAGGAATCTCACTTATCAAGGAATTTTAGAAAATTCTTTCTTGTTTTCTGATAAGATCATGATTACAAGTTTGTCCAGTTCTCTTCAACTCATTTTGTGCTTCTAGCATGGGTTCTGGAGGATTATAATTCTTTGTCATACAGGTAGGACACAAAGAAAGGAGCCAAGAGTGGGTCACTCAACTTGGACATTTGTTCTTCCTGCTGTTGATCAAATGATGTGGCTTCCTTGTATCATTTGATGAAGATCTGGGTCTAGGACACAGGTTTCTACTGTGGAGACTGAGATTCATCCCATTGTCCCATATTCCAGCTTCCTTGTTAGAATCAAGATAGTTGCAGCTAATGGAATAATGGGGATGTCAATATCAATTGTATCACAATACTGTACCCGTTGAATCTGTGAGCATTGGATGAGAAGTCTGGAATGGAAACAGCACTAAGTGCACTAGAAGAGTAGTATCAGAGAAAAATATGATGAACAATATTGTGATATTTGAGAAGAGGATTGAGAATGAAAAGACCTGGGTATGAGTCCTACAGTCCAGCAATACAGCCAGGTCACTTTGCCTCTTGGGGTTTCAGTTTTCACAGGAAAATGCAACATGGAGAGGGCTGCAATTGATGATTGCTACTGTCCCTTCCTGCTCTGAAATTCTGTTCTCTGTAGCTGTGCAGAAAGAGGCAGTTAAACATTGGACCCTTTCCCCCAGAAGAGGCTGTGGGTATTTTGCTTGTTAAAGTGATTAGCCATCCATTTTCAGGGATAGCTGTCCAATAAGGGAGGGACAGAAAGGCCCAACAAAATTTTAGCTTTGATTTGCTTTATGAAGTGCATATCCAATTCCCTGGCAAGTTAGCCAAGCACATCTTCTCATGTGCTTTAGGAATCCAGACATTTGGCTGAGACAGAGAGCAAATGCCTCTTACTAATGTGTGACAAATTCATATGGAGAACAACACTGCTTCTTCTTTCCCACAGGGCACAGCCAAACAACGAGTAACGGTGGCTTTTCTGGCCTTGAGCTGGTTCCGTGGATCAGGTGGGTGGTTGATTTCACAGGCTAGTAACAATCCAGTGTTTCTCTCCTTCAAAGATGGGAAGGGCAAGGACTTTTTCTGTAAAGACCCAGAGCGGTCGGCAACGTCTGAGACCTGCGTCATTCATTGGCTCTTGTGCTAGGATGAATGGAGGTTGAACTACAGTGAGAAAGAAAGAAAGGAAATCTCAACACAACTTGGATCCTAGATCTGAACTTTCCTTAAAGCCAGAGATCTTGGAAGTTTGGGTCTTGTAAGGAGGAATCAGCTTCTCCCCCGACCCCCGAAAACCCTCCAGCTGTTCCCAATGCTGTCTCAATGCAATAAATCTGATGGAGCATCTGAGCAAGAGAGAGACACAGGGGGAGCAGGTCTTTAGCCTGCACTCACACCACAGGTACAAAGGGTTAAGAATCAATGGCTTCTAGCTTTAACCAGGTTTTGGTCTTTGGCAAGTCTTGAGTGTTAACCACTTCCCCTTTAAGGTTTGTGGTATAAACCAAGAAGCAGAGATTGCACTGACAAAATATGAAAAATAAGTAAAACCAACAGCAGCAACAAAAATCCAAATCAATCTGTCCTTCTGAAGTCATTCCACCTCTTCAGAAGAGTGAGAATTACACTGGTAAGAGTAGAGTCACCTCCTCTGCCTTCCAGTTTAAGCTGATCGAAACTACAGTGGGGTGGTGATTTTCAGTGTTCCTGCAACTTGGAGCGACAGAAAAAAAGGTCTTATTTTTCATTAAAAATCTTCTCAAATTAAGTTTATAGACTCTTCTTTTTTCTCTATTATTAATAGTAACTGCTTCAATAAATAAGTATTAATACATTCATCATATGTCATATAACCATGATTAAGCAAGTATACATATTTTTCTTCAATGTGCAGTTTTTCATCATACACAATTGGGCATAAATATAAAAGGTTTGCTGGAAGTTTAAAGCAGTTAGGTGATAGAGTGTCAGACTTGGGTGAAAATACCAACAGGTCTATCATAATCTAGAAAATCAGAATCAGGTAAGTCAATGAAGATGGGTTGGTACACACACGCACCCACTAGCTCCCCTGCCCCCAAACACATTTTGATTGCCTAGGAATGGTGATGGTAGGAAGGAACTTGCAGTGTCTTGGAAGGTCAAATGCTGAACATTAGTGAGGGTTTCTTAATGTTGGAAATTATTTAACTGATTAGTCAAAGGAAGCTCTGTTCTTTCTTAGATATATTTGTGGGCTCTATAAATTCTAAAATTTCAGTATTTTTTCAAGGATAACTTAGATAATGTACTCCTCTGTAAAGTTTCCATGTCAAAAATTAATCCACCCTTGCTTGACTATTTCAAGGGATGGGAAACATCCTCAGACTTGTCCAGAGTTGTATAATTACAATAACTTCAAAGTTTCTTTCTATATTAAGTCAATATCTACAACCTTCATATGTATTCCTTTGGGCCCATGTAGGATACTTGATTTGTTCCTGTGCCAAATCTTCAAATTTTTGAGTTCACTTGGTATATACCTCATAATTCTCTTGCTTTCAGGTTAAACATACCAAATTGTTTGAAACCATGTCATGGGAGAAATAGTTGGATGAAAGAATAAGAGTGAAAAGATGAACTGGAAGGTATTACCAAATTGAAGAGGTTTGAATAGATGTTGGTTTGCCATATAATGTATATGCACATTGTCTAACTTCTGAAGGTGCCTGTTAAATTCCAATATCTTAAAGTAGTCTTCACACTCCAGAGAGTTCTAATAAGAACTCAGAGTACAATGGAGCTGTCATCACTTAGGTGGAGGAGGAGGGTATAACTGATAGGAAGAAGGTAAAGGAATAATTTCACAAGGGTCTTCTCAAATCTATGTTTCCACACAAATAGTTCTAATTCTACAAAGGAGCTCTAGACTCTTAGTTGGAAGGCCACAAGAGGGCACTAGACTACTACATGGACCTAGTTCTATTCAGCACCCAGAGCACAAAGCAAGGGTCAGTATTGGCATTATACAGGCTCTCATAATAGTAGATGACCACAACAGTTGTATGTCTTAAATCTATGTCTGAGACACAATATCTAATCATGGATGATGTACAAAGTTATTTGCTATAAAATACATATACAAATGCTGAGCTTGGGTTTTATTAAGTGTGGTAGAATTCATAAGTGAGTTGAAAAAACAAAAACAAAAAAGAAAAGAAAAGAAGTGAGTTCTACCCTGAAGTTCCAAGAAAAGGTAAGATGGTTCTTCAGGCTGTGAATGCTGAAAACAACAGGACGATGTGGTGATAGTCAAGGGCAGAACAGCAGGAGTTAGACAGATGGGAGCCTTTTACATCTACATTCGGAAAGCCCGACATCTGATGAGGCTCAGTTGGCCATGAGCTTCTCCACAGACTCCGAGATTTACATTGGGTATCACCCAAGGCATTCGTTCTCTTAGCTCCTGAAGTGCTGCTCACCTCGCAGGGTTTCAGGAAAACTAATCTCAGTCTAATTAAAGCACCCTTACAACTTTCACAAACACAGACCGAGTCTACACAATCACACTATTTGAAAAAGGGAAAATTCTGTCAATTAGGTTATGGGTTAATCTGACTGAAATCACCAAATAGACTATTTGGGTTAATTAAGTGTCGAGGCAATTCCAAAGCAATCAATCAAGTTAATTCGGCCAAATGTGAATCAACACAGGGAGAAATAATCAGTCAAGAAAGTTGCTTGGGATCATAGACATCAAACTCTAGACTGAAAGTTTGGATTTTTTGCTTTTCAACTGTTATGTTTAATATTAAAGAGAAACTGATTCCTTTGGTATCACAACTATGCATGGACTATATTTTTCCATGAAGATACATATAGGTAGATAAGTAGATGATATAGACATAAAGATGATAGAGTAATTCAGACTGAGCATTGTAGAGATGAGTTGTTGACTGGTCAAGCTATTGGTTCTTGCTGAAGCAAGGCAGGAGACAGTGATTTTTCTGAGGGAAAGTTTAGCTCTTTAGAATCAATGCCTACCTGGGTGGTTTCTGCAGAGCTCGTTGAAATCATTAAAACAGATGCTCCCCTTATCCTAGTTTCTTATTAATTTACCTACTTCTAAGTTCTGGATCCATGGCCTCAAAGTTTTCTTTTTCTTCTTCCGACTGTAAATATTACATAGTCATGGAACTTCAGGAGAACCGTTGATAGGTATTTACATTGTGTCACCTACATTTCTGTCCTTGTCAGACCCTTCCTGATTTTGATTTTATCGCTTGCATTATCCTTTTAACATTTGGCCCAGGCATTGCTGTGTGGCTCTGTCCCTCCGTTATGGTTACAGCTGTCATGGTTATCCCAGCCATTATCCCTCGCGTTTCCTGGAATTGATCTATTTATGACATTGTCTTAGTTTTTAGGCCCTTTTTAAAGTCAAATATGCTGACTGTTACAGATATTTTGGCTACTTAACTTGGCTTTGAGCAGTTTTCTTGCTAGTTTTTTTACTTTTTAAGTGACCTTTTTTTTTCACTTATCATTGTGTATTTCTCTCTAAGTCCTGGCCCCAAATTTCTCTGAATTTTCTATTTCTTGACTCTTGCACCTTAACACTATGCTGTAAGTTCTCTCTCAACTCCCCCTATTCTGATTTCAGAATTCTACCTTTAATGTCTAAACCCAGCCCATGCTGACAGCATCCATCCTCTTCTAAGCCTCCAGCTCCCTCTCCCCCAGCACAGACCCCATCTTCTGGAACACTCCCCAGCACCACAGAGGAGGTGAATTCAACAGAGAGGACCCCAGGACTTTCTCTCCACATTCCTCCCTCCACCCCATGGCGAGACTTTGAAGCTGCCATTCTGGCCCATCTTCCCTGTTACCAAACACACGCTTTTTAAAATTAGGAAATGAAAATGATAGCTTTCTGCTCCTAGCCAGGAGCTCATCTACTGTGCTCCAGGAAAAAGATGATTAATAGAGCAAAGGCTTTATGCCTGAGCCAGGGGATGGCAGCTTGTGGGGAATAAGTGAGACACAGCAGTCAGCCACAGCCTGGGATCAGGTGAACTGACTGTGGCATTGGGCCCACCAGAGGCCCTCAAAGTTAGCCAGTGGCCCTGGCAGAAAGTGTGCCCCAATAAGCACCAGATGTGCACCCAAAGGAATATAGCATGCTTTAATTCTTTGCTTTATACACAGAGAAGCAATCTAGACAAACTTGGCCCCTAGGAACTTGCTGGCAGCTGGAATATTCAGACTGGTTGTCCAGACCACCTACATTATGTGGATAGGGGCTAAAGTTTCCCTTCACTGAGTGCCAGGTAGGCTCCTTCCAAAGTCCTTTTTGGGTTTGAAGTCCTATGTGTAGTAATCCTTCATCAGACAGGGAAAACAATTAAAAAAAGAAAAATGTAGGGAATGTGGGTCCTGCTCTGGCAAAGTAGGAAACTTGTGTATGATCTGGGCTGAGCAGTGGTTTGCTCAAGGTTGAAATTAACCTGATTGCAGGAAATACTCAAAAATCACATGCATATGGTTTTGTTTCATCTGAGATCTGGAGTGCCAAAGACTTAGAACACTGGCCCTCGGGCTACTCTAGGTTAATGCTAGCGGTCACTCAAGGGAACCTCAGCCTTGATTCACCTCTGCCTGCCAAACTCTGATGCAGCTGCCCCCAGCACAAATGCTACTTCTCCATGGGGTCTCCCCTCCGTCCCCTCTGGGTTCCGTTTCTCTAGCACTTGGTGTGGCTTCTTCTGCCTGAAGGGACAAGTTTTCTCCCTACCATCTAGGTTCATTTATTTTCCTTAATTGATTGGTATTTCTCCTTCCACCGGTGACTTCTGAAAAAGTAAATAAATGAAACACAATGAATTTACAAAATGAAACCTACCCTTTCGGCTCCTCTCTCAGAAAGCGGTTTCCCGAGGAAAGTGACAACACTGAAGCAATGATGCTCAGATTTGAAGAACGCCCTCAAATAAAACGGATCCCTTTAAAACACCTGATCTCATCGGATCCCTAGATGAGGTTCTTTCCTCTTAGTCACATGGAGATTTAAGGATTACACCCAGAGAGGTAAAATCAGTGAACATATAAATGGGGAGATTGGAATCAAAGACCTGGACTTCATCTGTTCTTTCTCTCCACCACGTTGCCCCCCGGTGTGCCCCCAGCATCCTGAAGCACAAAGGTCTGGAGCAAGCACAAAGGGACTTCTATTTTCATCTCTCGCTTCTAACAAGATGAGGATCAGCAGGCAGGCAGACACACTTGGGAATAATGGCTCTGCTCTTTCAACCGGGCCCCCGCCCCCGGTGCCTTTATCCCCACTCAGGGTGACCTCCGCAGAACAAGCTCTCTCTGTAATGACCACTTCGTCAGCAGGAGCTGTGTATTTAGTAGCAGGAAATATAAGCTTTTGTGGTCAGTGTGACGTCACCCCACCCACTAAACAGGCCTTTATAATTTGACCACAAAAAGGCCTGAAAGGGATAGACACATACACACTGGGAAAAGAGGCGATAGGACTGGGGACAGTGTCTGTGCACTGAAAGGAGCATTGTACCTTCCAAATGTTTCCCGAAAGCCTGCCGTTTGGTCTGCTGTAGACAAAACATCTGGATGATATATGGTGTTTTCTCTTTGCAACTGAATGCCCTGGCTCATGCTCTTCCTCTCCCTCGTTCTCTCCCTCTCTCATTTTCTCCCTTCTGTACCCCTTGCATGCTTCTGTTTCCCTTCCCTTCTTTATTCTACCTAAACCTAAAAGATCCAAGTGCATATTTTTAAGTCTTTTGGTTGTTTCAAATATTCAGATGCGTTAGGAGTATGTGCACACACGGGTGCACACAGTTTTATTTTCCTTTTCCTGGATATGCTTCATTGTTAGAGAGTAAAAGGCAGTGTCATTCCTGCATAGAAAGACAGAGGGGGAAATGCAGAGATGAATGTTTAAGATGCATGTATATGACTAACATAGTAATGTGACATAAAGATCTTCTTTCCACGAATGCCTTGTTTTTCTAATTTTGTGGAGTAGAACTAAATGACCCAGTCCATTTTAGTGTGGTATTGTGCAAATTCAAGATAATATTCCACTCGCATGTTTCACTTCACTTTTAATTTTAGGTGAAAAAAAGCACATGTTAGACATTGATACCAACATTCTTGTTAAGTGCAAATAGGGAGAGAAGTTAGAGGTTGATAGATACAGACAAATAGACAAAAAAGCAAATAACCTAGGAAAGGACAGCATAATTAACCTTGAAGAAATTGCCTATGTCACAGGTGTATAAATGTTTTACTAGTTTTTCAGGTCTTTGAAGCTAGGAAGACTGTTAGGTAAGGAGAGGAGAGAGGAGAGAGGAGAGGAGAGGAGAGGAGAGGAGAGGAGAAGGGAGGAGAGGAGAGGAGAGGAGAGGAGAGAGGAGAGGAGAGGAGAGGAGAGGAGAGGAGAGGAGAGGAGAGGAGAGGAGAGGAGAGGAGAGAGGAGAGGAGAGGAGAGAGGAGAGGAGAGGAGAAGGAGAGGGGAGGAGAGGAGAGGAGAGGAGAGGAGAAGGGAGGGGAGGAGAGGAGAGGAGAGGAGAAGGGAGGGGAGGAGAAGAGAGGAGAGAGGAGAGGAGAGGAGAGGAGAGGGGAGGAGAGGAGAGGAGAGGAGAAGGGAGAGGAGAGGAGAGGAGAGGAGAAGGGAGGGGAGGAGAAGAGAGGAGAGAGGAGAGGAGAAGGGAGGGGAGGAGAGGAGAGGGGAGGAGAGGAGAGGAGAGGAGAAGGGAGAGGAGAGGAGAGGAGAGGAGAAGGGAGGGGAGGAGAAGAGAGGAGAGAGGAGAGGAGAAGGGAGGGGAGGAGAGGAGAGGAGAGGAGAGGAGAGGAGAGGAGAAGGGAGGGGAGGAGAGGAGAGGAGAGAGGAGAGGAGAAGGGAGGGGGAGGGAGAGGAGAGGAGAGGAGAGGAGAGGAGAAGGGAAGGGAGGAGAGGAGAGGAGAGGGGAGGAGAGGAGAGGAAAAGGGAGGGGAGGAGAGGAGAGAAGAAGAGAGGGGAGAGGAGGGGAGGGGAGGGAGGGGAGGGGAGGAGAGAAGAGCACTGGGGACCTCTGAATTAGGCTGGTGGGAAAGTATGGCTTCTCCCAATTTGTGCTGCTGTTGAAAACTCCCTCCCAGGGCTCTGAGCTTTCCTCTGAGGCACAGGCAGCAGGAAACACCTGCTTCACTTCTCCCCTGATTTCTTTCCCCTTTAGGGAGTCTGGGTCCCTTCCCCTTCACTTTCTGCAGTGCACAAATGCACAGGCAGATTTTCCACATGTCCCAATCTTTCTTAAGAGAGGAAGTCTGGAATCATCTATTAGCAACGGATGCACTTTGATGGCTTCCCTCCACCTTACTATTAATTCTCCCCTTCCAATAGACTTTTATTATTGCTTCCTCAAACCAGCTTCCCCCATCTAATAATATTTTGTTCTAGAATAAATGGGAAAATAAAAGTCTGCCTGAAAAAGCTAAGAGGCAAGTGTACATTCCGTTAAATTGATTCCTAATTTTGAGTTTTGCCACTCCTGGCCCTGCAACTTAGGGGGAAGCAAATGCAACTCCAGTTTGGAAAGGCATGAAAAACAGATGTGAGTGTGCATCCCATCAAGATAAGCAGCCTTCAAAGGGCCTGGGGGGGGGGGGCTGCTGAACTCTTAGCAGCTTCTTAGAGTAGCCCTCATCTACCACAGAAATCAGCAGCCAAGCAACTGTTGACAGAACCTGGCCAAAAAAAAAAAAAAGGTTAACACTTCTTTAGCAAAAAAAAAAAAATTGTGAAATCCAAGAAATTTTCTGCAGGCTTGTGAAGATGGTGGAGAGTTGCCACACTGAGTTCCCTTTCTGTGAGCAGAAGCACTGCCACCATCCTGTTTGTGAAACTGTCTCCACCCTGCGATTCTTTCTTCTGTTCTCCAGTGAAATGAACCCTTGGGTAGAAAAGGGGGAAACGCGGAGAAGACAAAAATAAATAACTTTGCACCACAAGTTCCCTCTGATACCAATCCGTGGCCAATTACAAGTGTATTTTGCTTTATGAGAAAAGTCAGGGTGGTACACTGCAAAATGTAAGTGGTCGTGGAGTCCATAAATCTTAATGAGTCACTGGAAAAATCAGGGCTGTAACCCTGAGAACTTGATGAGTCATCATTCTCTAGACAGTCTAACAACGCAGTAAAATGGGGAGGTTAACTAGACTATCTCTGAGGTTACTTCTACTCATGTTTTGCAACACATAGGACAGAATGGAGTTGGCTACCTTATTTAAATTTGCTCTTAGAAACCAAGAAAATGGGAAACACCCAAGTAAGAAAATAAATGAGAGGATTAAAATTCATAAAGAAATAGTACATTAAGTCAGAGAACTTTTAAACAGATGTTTCAGCTTGCTAGTGATCAAAAAAATGCAAATGAAAACATAAGCTCTCATGGTTATTTCTTAGCATGGCCAAAATGGAAAAGATGACTTGTCATATTTTTTTGATAATATTATTATAGCAACTCACTGGAAACAAAGCATAGGTTTCATGAAGGCCCATAGCCACCACTTATCTCTGATTTCACTTTCCACAATTTTAGCTACCCTCATTTAAGAGCAGTCAGAAGATATTAAATGGAAAGCTCCAGAAATGAGAAATTCCTGTGTTTCAACCATGAAGAGGATGATGAATCTCACAGCATCCTGCCCAGGCTGTGAATCATCCCATTGTCCAGCATATCCACTCTATCTACACTACTCCCCTCATTAGTCCTTGAGTGGCCATCTCAGAGATCACAGGGACCATGACTATACCACTGGGCTTGTGTTCAAATAACCCTATTTTCCTTACAATGGCCCAAAGCACAAGCGTGGTGATGCTGGTGATTGGAATATGCCAAAGAGAAGCTGGAAAGTACTTTTTTAAAGTAAAAATTCTTTACTTAAGGAAAGAAATGTATCTTGAGGTTGCTCAGGTCTATAGCAAGAATGAATCTTCTATTCAGTTGAATCTTCACATTCAAATTGTGAAGAAGAAAAAAGAAATTCATGCTAGTTTGTTGTAGCACCTCAAATTGCAAATCTGATGGCCACAGTGCATGATAAGTACTTAAGTATCATGGGAAAAGCACAGTTATAGGGTTCAGTACTATTTGCAGTATTAGGTATCCATTGATGGATACCTAACCATAACCTCTGCAGATAAGGAGGGACAGTTAGCTATCTAGCCACTTATTGCAATACCACCACCCATTAAAAGTGATATGTGTGTGCATACCTTAACAATGGGAACACAGATACCACACATTAAGAAAAAAAGAAAAGATTACAAAATATCTATCCTATTACTCTTCTTAAGGACAATGTGTGCATGTATGTAATGCACAGACAGACATCTAAAGGAACAGAACCAACCACAGTATTAACCATGTGTCTCTGCAAGTGTTGAAATCATTGTAGGCTTGTCTTTTTCACACTTTCCCACATTGTTGGAATGTTTTACAGTGAATGCTGTTCTAGCTTTATAACTGATAAACTCCATGTCCATTTGGGAATGATGCATAATTAAATAAAGTGTTGTGAGCGTGAGACACCTGGGTGAAGCACATTGCACTGAAAACATGAATCAGTCTTCTCTGGACAGTGGATGACAAAGGGAGCTGTTACCTAGATCCTATCACTCACAGTCCTGGAATCTCTGACACAATTACTACTTGGCTTTTCCTGGTTCAGATATTTCCCTTTAATAAGTTGCTTTTGTTTTCTGAACTCAGTTTCTTAATTTACAAAATAATGATGATAATCTTCAATTTCCAAAATAGTTGAAAGAATTCCATGAAATAACACCTACAAATGGCTCAAAATGAGCCCAATATATACTACTTATTGTTGTCATGCAGAATTTGTTTATTTATAAAATAACAAGCAGGCATCATTGCTATTTATTAATTGATGTAATCCACACTTACCCTCTATTCTTTTTTTTTTAAGATTTATTTATTTATTTATTTGAGAGTTAGAGTTACAGAGAGAGAGAGAGAGAGAAAGAGGTCTTCCATCAACTGGTTCACTCCCCCATTGGCCGCAATGGTGGGAGCTGTGCCAATCTGAAGCCAAGAGCCAGGAGCTTCTTCTGGGTCTCCCAAGCGAGTACAGAAGCCCAAGGACTTGGGCCATCTTCTGCTTTCCCAGGCCATAGCAGAGAGCTGGACGGGAAGTGGAGCAGCCAGGTCTCGAACTAGTGCCCATATGGGATGCTGGTGCTTCAGGCCAGGGCACTAACCCCGCTGTGCCACAGCATCGGCCCCACCTCTATTCTTATAAGTCATTTGTAGTTGTGTGTTAACTAATAAGGTCAGCAGTTATTAACTGGATATTACTTTTTTTTTTTTTGACAGGCAGAGTGGAGAGTGAGAGAGAAAGACAGAGAGAAAGGTCTTCCTTTTTGCCGTTGGTTCACCCTCCAATGGCCACTGCAGCCAGCGCACCATGCTGATCCGAAGCCAGGAGCCAGGTGCTTCTCCTGGTCTCCCATGCAGGTGCAGGGCCCAAGGACTTGGGCCATCCTCCACTGCACTCCCGGGCCATAGCAGAGAGCTGGCCTGGAAGAGGGGCAACCGGGATAGAATCCGGCGCCCCAACCAGGACCAGAACCCAGTGTGCCGGCGCCACAAGGCGGAGGATTAACCTATTAAGCCACGGCGCCAGCCAAATTAACTGGATATTACTAATAGGATCATGGTGAATTCTGTAGATAAGCATGAGTGGTTTCACTTCCTTTCCTGGATAGTCTTCTGAATTCCCTAATGTGTATATGGAGACTCTGACACTCCTACAACCTTGACCTAGACTCAGCAGAAATATAGAAATAGAGAAACTCAGCCTTTTAGGTGGTGACAATCTAATGTGAATAACATGCCAAGGCATCCTACACTTCAATGCAGTGAAATGTTAATGTTTAACAAAAATACGTATACACGAGACAGCTGGAGAAGATGATTCCATTCACTCTACAGGTGGAAGCTTCAAAGAAGCTGTGATGCCAAACTCATTCTTAAGCACGAATGTTCTTCTAGGAAGGCGTGGGGAAGAAGAAGGCATGCAGAGTAGGAAGCACTTGCAAAGATGCTGAACTATCACACCCAGCATGTACCAGGCATCTATGCAAAGAAGGAGCCTAGTGGGGCCCAAGACTTGTGTGGGGGAACAGAATGAGGAGAAGCTGCAAGTAGGGTCTTTTCCACTGGCTCTACCCTTACCTGCTACCTCCCCAAGTCTCTGATACCACTGCTGTGAAACAGAGGTGTGGGTGGGGATGGCAACAAGTTAACCTACTCACGCTTCTCTGATTACAAAACGGAGGTCCTAGAGTTTGGTGAATTTCGGTGAGATGCAGCATCTAAGCATGATGACGGAGGCAGAAATTAAGACAAGTGCCTGACTCAGTCTCTTTTCCAGGGCAGGAGTCGGCAACCAATCAGAGAGAGTCTTCCCTCTCCAGAGGATTCTCAGTTAAAGCGATGCTGGAGTCCTCAGTGAAACTCAGCTGCTGTGACCTGGGAAAGGGTCAGTGAGTACTGGATGGTCAGGTCAGTAAGACACGTTTAAGAACACGCTGAGAAAATATGATACCACAGGGGAGTGTTGGGAAAGCGCGGTCACCAGCAAACAACTTTGGCTCTCAGTTCCCACCAGTAAACAGCTCACTTGGAGGCAGGTAGTGACTTCTTGTGCTGAGCTGAAAGCAAGCAAGGGGCTGGGACTGAGAGGCCCTGGGGTGTGGAGCAGAGAGGAGGACTCCACCTCTACCTGCCTGACCACCTGGGCTGTAAATCAAGGCAGAGGTTCTGCCACAGCCAGTAATTGCCTGGGCTGTGGGTTTTTAATCAGAGGATTGGAGATAATCCATGTCATATACAGCTCACAGAGTTTTGGAAAAGAGCAAACAACCAATGTGACAATAATACTCTAGGTATTTGAAGTATGAGTTCCACCCTACTAGACCTTAATTAATTTCCATCTTAACTTTCAAGTTCCTCTCAGGTCAAGGTACATTGGAATTTCAAACCAGAAAGATCAGGTTATCTGAGTTTGCTTTTTAAAAATGTATCTATTTAGAAGACAGAGTGACAGAGAGAGAGAGAGAGAGAGAGAAAGAAGAAGAAGAAGAAGAAGAAGAAGAAGAAGAAGAAGAAGAAGAAGAAGAAGAAGAGAGATAGTATTCTATCTGCTGGTTCACTCCCCCAAAACTTGGAACAGACAGGACTAGTCCAGGATAAAGCTGAGAGCCAAGAATTCCACCCAAGTCTCTCACATGGGTGGCAGGAACCCGATTACTAGGCCCATCATTTGCTGCCTCCCAGGCAGATTAGCTGGGAGCTGGATTGGAAGCAGCTGCACGACTTGATTCCATGCACTCAGCTAAAGGGTCTGGCTATCCCAAGGGGGAGCTTGACCCACTGCAGCACAATGCTCTCTCCAGAGTATCTGGTTTTATTAGAGTTTCTTACCAATATCCCTTAGGTAGCTTAACTGGAACTATTTTTAAAATATTGCAGAACTATTAAGGAAAATTATTTAAGAATTATAAAGTGAAATATCTACTAGCTCAGAGCTAGAAACCAGCACATACCTGAAATTTACTGCATCCCTGTATGCCTTAATTTTTTTTATTTGAAAGGCAGTTACAGAACAAGAGAAGGAGAGAAACAGAGAGAGATCATCTGCTGGTTCACTCCCTTTTTGGCCACAATGGCCAGAGCTGAGCCAGGTTTAAGCCAGAAGCCAGAACTTCATTTGGGTATCCCACATGGGTGGTAAGGGACCAAGCATTTGGACCATCTTCTACTGCTTTTCCAGGTGCTTTAACAGGGAGCTGGATTAGAAGTGGAGTAAAAAGGTCTTGAACTGGTGCCCATCTTGGATGCTGACATTGCAGGTGGTGGCTTAAGCTGCTGTACCACAATGCCAGTCCCTACCTTGATTTTTGTTGTCTGGAAAACTACAGTTGTGGAGGACTGGGGAAGGATACAGGGAGTCTGCATATTATGGTTTCTTAGTGTAGTTAAGAGAAAGATATGTATATATGGATAAAGCAGAAAATTAACAATCTTTTGTCTCTCGTTCCAATCAACTATTGGACTGATTCTTACATTCCTGTACTCCCAGTTCTAAAAGTACCCTGTGAGATGGGAAGGGGCTGGAGGCACAGGGAGGTGGGTTTGCATTTGTATGCTATAGAGGGAGACACTGAGGACTCCCTAGATGAAGGGAGTATCAAGCTGGGATATGTGTGGTGTCATATATTAGCATCTTCCCTCTTTTCTGGTGGCCTTGGTAGAATATGACCTAATATTTCCATTACACAGGTGAACCAGTGGGCTCAGTTGGCATTGCCATGAAGATTTTTTCCCCAAAGATTTGTTTATTTATTTGAAAGGCAGAGTTACAGAGAGACAGAGGCAGAGAGAGAGAGAGAGAGAGAGAGAGAGAGGTCTTCCATCTACTGGTTCACTCCACAAGTGGCTGCAAAGGCTGGAGCTGGGCTGATCTGAAGCCAAGAGTGAGAAGCTTCCTTGGGTCTCCCACATGAGTGCAGAGGCCCAAGAACTTGGGCCATCTTCTACTGCATTCCTAAGCCATAGCAGAGAACTAGATTGGAAGTGGAGCAGCCGGGACTCTAACCAGTGCCCATATGGAAAGCCAGCACTGTAGGTGGCAGCTTTACCCTCTATGCCACAACATTGGCCCCACCATGAGGATTTTGAAGGAGGCAGTGTGTGAGGAGTGTCTGGCCTGGTGCCAGCATGCAGTAGATGGAGGGAAGGGAGCTTGGGTTGAAAGTCTGCTGGGGAAGGGAGGCCCAGGCATGCTATGTTACATTCTCCTTTGATATGTCTTTTTTTTTTTTTGACAGGCAGAGTGGACAGTGAGAGAGACAGAGAGAAAGGTCTTCCTTTGCCATTGGTTCACCCTCCAATGGCCGCCACAGCTGGTGTGCTGCGGCCAGCGCACCACGCTGATCCGATGGCAGGAGCCAGGTGCCTATCCTGGTCTCCCATGGGGTGCAGGGCCCAAGGACTTGGGCCATCCTCCACTGCACTCCCTGGCCACAGCAGAGAGCTGGCCTGAAAGAGGGGCAACTGGGACAGAATCCGGCGCCCCAACCGGGACTAGAACCCGGTGTGCCGGCGCCGCAAGGCGGAGGATTAGCCTATTGAGCCGCGGCGCCGGCCATCATCATATGTCTTGAGCCTCCTACCTGGAGTCCAGAAGATGTAAATGGTACCTTCAGCAAGCCAGAGCTGCCTGGAAAGCACTCAACTTGAGGTGACAGTGAGGCAGCAACCTGGCTGCCAGGTATGGCCAGTGCAGAACCTGGCTCGTGGAAAGAAAATGGTTGAGCCTGCAGAACATGACCCCTCTTTGAGGCCAGAAATGGCCTTAACTCTGTTGTTCTGCATCCATAATCTGCACCATACAGAGGAAAGACACAAGTAAGGGAAGAGAAAGAACATTTACTTCTTTATCATTTTTACAAAGTGAGGCTTCATTAGGGCACTTTTTAAATTTATTTGACAGATAGAGTTAGACAGTGAGAGAGAGAGAGAGAGAGAGAGAGAGAGACAGAGACAGAGACAGAGAGAAAGGTCTTCCTTTCGTTGGTTCACCCCCCAAATGGCCGCTATGGCTGGAGCTACGCCAATCCGAAGCCAGGAACCAGGTGCTTCTTCCTGGTCTCCCACGCAGGTGCAGGGGCCCAAGCACTTGGACCCATCCTCCACTGCTTTCCCGGGCCACAGCAGAGAGCTGGACTGGAAGAGGAGCAACCAGGACTAGAACCCAGTGCCCATATGGGATGCCGGCGCCGCAGGCAGAGGATTAACCAAGTAAGCCACTGCGCTGGCCCCCATTATGGCACATTTGAGCCAAGCTGCCTCTTTGCTGTTCAGTCAACCAGCCAGTATGCAGTGAGAACCTATGGAATGTGGACCCTATGCTAGATCCTTGGGAGAACTCAAGTATACGACGGGAGAAAGACAACATGGCATAATCAGGCACACTGCAATCAAATTATGGTTCCATTATTTACTTATTTTTAGTTTTTCAAAGATTTATTTAATTAGAAGGAAGATTGACAGAGAGCAAGGGAAGAGAGAGAGAAAGGAGGAGAAGAGAGAAAGAGAAGAGAGAAGGAAAGAAGAGAATAGAAGGGAGGAGAAGGAAAGGGAAGGGAAGGTAAGAGAAGTGAAAAGCAGAGAAGATTTTACATCTGCTGGTTCACTCCCCAAATGGCTGCAAAAGCAAGGACAGGGCCAGGCAAAAGCCAAGAGCCAGGAATTCCATCTGGGTCTCTCATGTGGGTGGCAGGGGCTCAAGTTTTTGGGGTTGTCTTCTGTTGCCTTCCCAGAAGCATTAGCAGGGAGATGGATTGGAAGTGGTGCAACTTGGATTCCACCCAGCCTTTTGATGTGAGATGCTGGCATTACAGGCAGTGAGTTAAGCATCTGCACCACAATGCTGACCCTGATTCTGTTATTTATTAACAATATGATTTAGAACAAGCTACCTCTGAGATTTTGTTTATTGAGCTATAAAATAGGAGTATTTCCTACATTGCAGGACTCATATGAATGTAAAAATAAAACATGCATGTGTGGAACATAATAGGAACTGGATAAAGGATAGCTATTGTTCTAATTATTTCTGTTGCTATGTGATACAATTTGAGACTAGTCCCAGGCTGAACTATGTGGGAAAATTCAGGAAGGGAAGAAGTTGTTATAGCAAGAAGATACGGCACACAGTAATTGGTGGGCAAACTTTTTGGATGATGTGTGATTTGAGTTGAGCTTTGAGATGTACAGTGGGCTTAGATTGGCAGAAGGGAAAAGAGGAGCATTCAGGAAGAACACAGTGAGCAAAGTCATGGAAGCAGGAATTCCCAGAGCCTATGCAGAGGGCAGAGGGAACTGGAGAAGGGGAAAGGTTGAGGTTGAGACATGCTGGAACTGACTGCACAGGGAAGAGGGAGGAGATAGAGTGTTTCTGAACATAGCACGAAGTCTGGACTGAAGCCTTGAGCAACAGGGAGCAAGCTTAGAAAGAAATCTGGTGGCAGCACACAGGGTGCATTGGAACAAAGACCCACACATGAGGAGACAAATGCAGGGTCTGATAGCAACTGGTGACTGAGGCACAGATGACAGGGAGAGGGAGAAGCCTGAGTACGTTACAGCTCTATGACACCCTTCCTACATCCATCACTGCTGCCAGACCGTCAGTGTTCATGATCCCACCTTCCCTCTCTTGGGCTTCTAAAGTTGAGTGACGGCAAATGCTGGGGAATAATGGGGTGAGGTCTACCAACTCAGTGTGAGTTGGATGTGCATCTTTCAAAGACATGAGGCAAAGATGGACCACACCCCTACTCAAAAGACCATTCATTACTTTTGTCCAAAAATGTGAATGGAGTTCCTAGAACCTACAGTGCGTACTCAGGGCACTGGAATATTGCAAGAAATAAATGAAGTGCCCTCCCTGTAGCTACTTTCAAGTTGAGATGCTAGAAACAAAGTGGTTAAGATATGCTAGATGGGGATAAGTGGCATGGAGAAAGACAAAGCAGGGTAAGAGGGATAAAGGTACTAGAAGAGGTAGGTCTTGAAATTATTTATGACTTTAAATTGATTTATGCAAGCACTGAGAACATCTTGGGGATGTATTGCAGGAGAAGGAGAAGGACCAGTGGCAGTGAGTTCAAGGTGACTGGGATGCAGGGACCCCTGGGTGAGTGGGTGAGAGATGTGGTCAGAGGAGTGAGAGTGAGACAAAGGCCTTTGTAAGGATTTTGGTTCTTGATTTCAGTGATGTGCAAAAACACTGGGTGATATGATCTGAATCATGTTTTAAAAGTTTGCTGTACTGAGAACCAGCAGTAGAGGAGTGTGTGAAATTGTATTCCTTATGCATTTGAAAATCAATAAGGCATCAGAATCATAGCAACTCATATTTGAACTTTTTCTATGGGCCAGGCTTTAGCTTAAGCATTGTAAAACCCAGGTATCAGTTAAAGCATAGAGCACATCTTTGAGAAGGGGTAGCTGGTCCAGGTTGCATTTGAGGAAACAGGCTTGGGAGGAACACATTTCCTCTGGGAATGTGGCCAGTAGGTGACAGAAAAGCACACCAGCACAGCGGGTAAGTGATGAAAGGAGGGGCTAATTCCAAAGCCTACGCCCTGATCAATAGCCAACATGACCTCTGGGCTTCTTTGCCTTCCACATTTGATCATTCAGATTCTTAGAAAACAAAGTTGAGTGGACTCTGACAGAGGATTCCAACAACCTGTGAGGATGTTCAGAATGCTTTGAGATATTTCTTTTTTTAATTTTTGTGATAACATTTTTAATTTATAGTCAAAGCTTAAATTTCCACTAAATAAAGAGTTCAATAAGTAAAAAGTAGAAAGACCACTGTTTAGCAGGATCTAGACAAGGGCTACAAACACCACAATCAAATCCCGAGATATCAATTTCACTCAAATACATTTTATTTTTATGCTCTCTATATTAGTTATGACAAATCAGAGAAAATATGTGATATTTGTCATTATTTCACTATGCACAATAATTTTTTTAAGAGAGTGGGTAGACTGAGAGAAGCGCTCATTCAGGTTCACTGTTTTTGTGAGT
The DNA here is from genome assembly GCF_033115175.1 of Lepus europaeus. Lineage (NCBI taxonomy): Eukaryota > Metazoa > Chordata > Mammalia > Lagomorpha > Leporidae > Lepus > Lepus europaeus. The sequence goes on along the minus strand of NC_084827.1, from coordinate 161,713,700 downwards.
CACAGGAGGGTGTGTGGGTTGGTGATTGAACCTGGCCCAAGGGCAGATCTCTGGACTCTCCAGTCTCCATGTCCTGGAAAGAGCATCCGAGTGTTTGCTGATAAACACAGACCGCCTAAGCTACAAGGGACATCCAGCAATGGGCTGGTGTTCCATGTTAGGCAGAAGGATTGTTATCATCTACTACAAACCAGAGCATCCGTCCACAAGGACTGTTTTTACAGCTATAGCCCACTGAATATACGTGCTAAAATAGATATTGCTTAAGTGAAAAGTATTTTCTTGTTTCCATTTTGTATTGAACATATTGGTGCTACCCATTTGGCAATCAATCCAGTAGTAGAAATTAGCTATTAGAGTAGATTTACATCTTGTAGAGAGATTCAAGAAGTTGGCTTGTGAAACTTTTGTTTCATAAGGCAAAAAATGTTTTCTATATACAAAGTAAAATTAGCATAGAAAATACTCTGGATTTTCTTCATTGGTGACCACTGTGCTATCTGTCAATAAAACCAGCACAGTTATTTTTACCTCCAGCTTTGGAGTTAAATGTGCATATGGTATAATATATGTAATTAAATTGTTTAAACATTATCTTTAACTATATTGTTAAATATAAATAAACTGTTTAAATAGCTACAATCTCATGAGCCTGATAGTTTCCAAAGAAACAGAGTTACTTGGACATGCATTGACCAACAAAATCACATCTATCAGTTTTAAGAGGAACATGGTTCATTTGCTTCCATCCCTCCTTCTCTATCTCACTTGCATATTTGGTGGGGGAAACTCTGCTCCCAGTTTTTGTAAATCACTGCCAGCTACTGAACATTTCTCCTTTTATTCATTCAGAGGCAGCATGTGGACCCCTCTGATGCACTCAAGACCCCTTCACAAATCCTCCTATATTATTTTAAACACCCTCTGCCTCCTTTGAGCCCTTCTTGTGAATCAGTTTCCTTATCCACCTGATGCTTCCAAGTCATGCCAAGCTGTTACTCAAAGTCAAATGTTAAAACAATTTTCTTGGGGGTATCATTGACACGCGTTAACTGAAAAATCAAAACTCCGTATGTCACACACATTTTATGAGGGGAGAGAACCCAGATTGTTGTTCCTTTCCAATGTAAATGTTTATGCCTTTAAATCCATGGCATTTATGTGAATAACTGGAGGATGAGCCACATGCCCTTTTCGGTAAAGAAATCACACTTTCTTCCCCGAGAAGTTTCTTCACTCTTCTTCTCCCTTTTCAGGAAAAATGAATGAGAAGAGACAGACATCTTCAGAACATGGTAGGAAATCTTCTAGACCCCTGCTCGGGACAAGGTGAAGTTCAAGCTCAATATTGCCAGGCTGGAAGTCATCAGTGGGTCTATTCTTCTTCCCCGCCAGTAGCACGGCATTCACATTCTGCCAGACAGATGCATCTGGAGGCCTTGAGAGAAGGGCATGTCACCTCACTCACAGAACACTTGGTCAATGGTGCTAGTGTCCAAGGAACTTGTCAGTTATGAAATTCACTGTGTGCCCTGGATCTCCTTTGCCATGTAATTAACCAGGGTCCCCTTGCTCCTTCCCCAGTGGCTTGGAGAACAAATGGCTATTATCTTCATGCAGGGTGGAGTTTTTAGAAGCACATGGATCTTTAGGCAAAGCTAGTCAGTTACTTCCTTCCATCCATCATCACTTCTCATAACAACCTCCCCATTCCATCTCCACACCACATAAATTCCCATTGAAGATATGAGTACATGATGGAGATAAAATGCAGAGACTGTTCAATCTCTTTAAGGGCTGCAGCTGCCTAATAATGTGCAAATTGCCCTTGGTGAGCCTTGTTTCTGATTGAATACACCTGACTCTCCTCTGAGAGAGCAGGTGTCACTTGCTGGAGTCCAGCAGTGTTCTAGAGAGCAGCCGCAGTTAGATGTCTGGAATCCTAAATAAAGATTACACGGGAACTGGATGTGTTCTTAGGGCATTTGTCAACCCCTAAAGCATTCCATAGTGGGTTCAACTAGATTGTCCTCTTGAGGTCACATGCTCCTAAAAGCCTTGGGACCCCAAAACCTCAGCACACCAAAGGCAGACGATGGTGTGACTCTGGTTAAAGGCATCTGAAAACAGGTTAAGTGACTTCTTTACATTTTTCCTATGTTAGTGGTTTTGATTTTGAGAGAAAAAAGCAATAAGAGAGGAAGAGTATATTTAGATAGGGAAGATCTGGGAGAAATTTTCTTATTTTCCAAAGCATCCTAGGAGAAAGCGTGATCTTTGTGAAGTTGCAAATATGACAGAGGTCAGTCCTGTTCCTTAGGGATGGTGTTCTGCCTGTATGAAGCTCAAGGGAAGGAGATAGGTGGGGATTTAGTTGGAGAATTGAGTGTGCAAACCTGAGAAAAGCAGCAAAACAGGAAATGAGGTTGAATAGGATTTGGGAGTGAAACAGGACTGGGTCTGCTCCAGGTTTGCTAGCACAGGTTGAATATGAGGCACTGGATTCCTAGGAAACCAACCTTCCATTGAGGTCATAGGTTGTTGTTGTTTTTTTTTTATCTCTTGTAGCCTAAATCAGAATACATGAACCTTGAGGGAAGAGTGCTGAGAACCCCTTTGCTAGTCTCCCAATAGATGCCCCCATCAACTCTACAGTAGTCCTGCCACGATCCTGCCCTAGCTCTGCTCAAACTGGAGCTCTCAAGCTTCTGTCCTGCCACTCCACACAAAGATGGCCCTAGCACTTGAAAGACTTCCTTTATGCCTTCCAGCTCTAGATCATTCTGTATGTGGACTTCATTTGCATGGGCGATTTCAGAGACAAGGAACTGGTGAGGACGTACTCACTCATTTCCTTGACGTTCAGGAAGCCAAAGCCACCACTGCCTGATTCCCGTGCTCACTTCCCAGGTGGATGTTTTGGCAATGTCATGGAGGCTCTCCAGGTGGGTTTGTCACTGACCTAAGCTTATTGGCTGTCATTGTTACATCTTCACATTTGAAAGATATCTTTACTTCATGTACAATGTGAGGTTGGATAGGATTTTCTTTGGATGTTAAAATATTGTTTCATCTACTTTTATATTTCCCAGGGCCCATGGTGAAGAAAATGAAAAAGATATGTTTGGGCTTTGAGAGAATATTTGAAGCACATTTATTTCTGTATTGGAGATGAAAGACTTCAGTATTTTCCAAAGGTAATGGTTTCCTGAAAATAATAAGACAACTGTGTCTCCCACTGTAATGAGAGAGAAAGAGAGAGAGAGAGTGTGTGTGTGTATATATATCTTGCAAAGCCCTGTAATCCTATCCCACCTTGGTACCCAGGCTCTGGAAGCACTACCTCCCCTTTGGCTGAGGCTCACACCTCCTCCGCAGGATGGAAATGCTTCCTGACCTCACTTCACAGGCAGGCTGGGGGTGTGAGGACCTCAGCTGCTGCACAGTTGGTGTGAGGGTTGGGGCGGCAACCCCGTAACCCCTTTCTGCTTTGAAAGAAGGAAGTAAAGTCAGAGCCCAGGAGAGGCCAGAAGCAGTTGGTGAGCAGTATTGCTGCTGAAGGTCGATGCTTCCAGTGCTGCCAAGAGGCCGATCTGAGCACATCCCGGTCAGAAGAGCTGAACAGAGCTCTCCCTTTTGTCGAAGCCACCCTTTGCCATAAGCCAGACCTAGACAGCTGGGACTCCAGATCCCAAAGTCATCTAAAGAGAGACCTCTATCTTTCCAGTGTGATACATTTTACCACTTAAAACTGTTATATTTTTATCCATCTAAGCTAGTTCCTGTTGCATCCACACACTTGATTACAACTTGGTTATATTTGCTTGCCAGCAGGAGCTCAGAGAAATGGCTGAGGAGGTTGACTCTAGTCAGTGCCTCACTCCTACACATTCAGCATAGCATCCTGCATTCAGGTTATTGCTGGCTCTTCCACCTGTCTCCACAGCCAACACACACACACACACACATCTCCTCTGACAGGTGATTTTTTTATATTATCCACGCAAGGAAACAGGGACCTTAAAAGAGGGGGCCCTGAGGTGCCCAAGAGACTGGAAAGAAGAAGGCCCAGTTCTGCTACTCAAAAGTAAGGGCGTCTCTCCAACAAATGAGACTTCTGGGCTGTAATCTGGCCTGGGATCAAAGGAGAGAAGACACCAGCTGCTTATACCCAAAAAGGGAATGCTAGAAGGCTGGTCACTGCACTGTCTTCTTTCCCTACACTCTGGCTCAACCCAAACCCATCATGAGTGTCAGAAAGACACATTGACTCTGGAGAGTAGAAGAAATTATCCCCAGGAATGACTGAGGCCCTCAAAGGTGAGGCCTGAATTGTGAACCAACCAAAAATGTGACTAACAATCATATAAAATCTCCATAATTTTTCACAATTTAGATGATAAATTAATTACATTGATATCTTTGCTTTTTACTACAACGTTTGAGTGAGATATTCTAACTTTCTCGCTGGCCTCAGTCTCGTGACTTGCTTTGGCCAATGGGAATTAGCAAGCAAGACAAAAGCAGAATCTTAAAAAGCATTTGTAAATTGCTGTTTGTTTCTTGCTGTTCTTGTTCCTTTACCATGAACCTGAGAATGTCCCTGTTGCAGGAATGTGAGACATGCATAGAGACAGGCTAAGTTTTCCTAGTCATAGCCATCCTGGCTTCCTCTTACTGATTTGTGTCTGATGACAAATCCATAAATAAGCCCAAGAAAGCTTAGATGAGGCTGGCTCAGAACAGTATACCTGCCCATGGATCCCCATAGACTCACGACACATAACAAATGTTTATAGTTGCAAGCCATTGCAATTGCTTGTTACTCAGGAATAGGTAATTGATACAGTGTCTTCTGCTGATGAAATAATGTTGAAGAGACATTTTGGGAGAGTAAGATCAAAAAGTAAAGAGAAATGTCATGGTGTCCCTATAACTGGGGTACAAAAGAAGACACCTTCTCATTTTACTTCCTGTGGACCCTCCTCCATCCTGTATAGCTTATTCATCAAAGTCAGTATCTGTGTTTTAGTTTATGGGTATTCCGAGGTGACCATGGGCAGAAATGTGCTGTGCTTTCAAGTGTGTGCACTTGAAAGTACAATATAACATGGTATCAACCTAAAAAGAATATGAAGCTGGGTTTAAAAATTCAGCATTATCTATCAGCTCTCTTTGATTTTATATTTGGGTATCCCATTTCAGAGAAAGCAGCAAACATCTGGGAGTTTGCCTAATCATTCAGGGGTTGAAAGCCAGACAGTTAATGGTAGAGTGTCACAAAAGACATCAAATAGTTTGGGAAATATGGTGGTTAAGGGACACTAGGAAGAACAGGGGAGAGATACAAAGTTTGTATCTGTACTACCTGAAGAATCATATACTTTTCCAGTCTCTAAGTGTTTATTGATTTTCCAAGAAAGCTCTTCAGAGATGAAAGCTCTAGCTGGTAGTGGTATAGGAGTTGTCCCAGCCTTTATTCTGGTGCAAGGCATGCCTTTGTTAACATCCTGGAGATACTGATGAGAAACACTTCTTTCTCAGCCTCAGATTTTTCCTACTGCATCCAGAGCCCAGAGTCAACATGATAGATGGCAAAAATTGAGTAATTCTTTGCAACTGACTCCCATCAAATGCTCTATTCCCCACCATTTTGAGTCAGGATTGGCTTGCTTTTACACTTGGGACATTAGCAAATGTGTTGCAGGCAGAGGCCTGGAAAGAACTTTATAATCGGAGTTTGCCTTATCGCTGGTGGCTGCCGGCTGCCTCGATTCCTTTCCTCGGATGGAGTAATGAATTATAGTTCAGAGACAGGAGAGTACAGATAGTAAAGCAAAAGTTTATTATAGTGCATTCCAATGGGGAATGGGCCAGTAGAGAGAGCACGTGGCACCCTTTTGTCCTGTTTGAGGACTTTAGTATAGGATCAGCAGACTAGTGACGTGACTGTAATGTTCATGATTGGCATTTGTGATTGATATCTGGGAACTGCATACCTTTGGGTTCTCTGTGCACATGGCTGCAAACTATACTTCTCTAGCTTGGCCAAACTCCTATTTTATAAGGATACTTTAAAAAGATTTATTTATTTATTTGAAAGTCAAGAGTTACACACAGAAAGAAGGGGAGGCAGGAAGAGAGAGAGAGAGAGAGAGAGAGAGAGAGAGAGAGAGAGAGAGGTCTTCCAACTGCTTCACTCCCCAACCAGCTGCAATGGCTGGAGCTATGCTGATCCAAAGCCAGGTTCCTGGAGCTTATTCCAGATCTCCCACATGGGTGCAGGGGCCCAAGGGTTTGGAACATCTTCTGCTGCTTTCCCAGGTCACAGCAGAGAGCCGGATTGGAAGTGGGGTAGCTGAGACTTGAACTGGTGTCCATATGGGATGCTGGCACTGCAGGCAGTGGCTTTACCCACTACACTGTAGCGCCGGCTCCATGTAAGGATACTTTAATCACAAGTTAAGCCTCAATTGGTTGACTTGGGTGGGTGCCTGTGGAAAGCAGGTCCCTTAGATTTACCCCTGGAGGAAGATCTTGGGGCCCTTCCCCAGTTGCTCAAATCTAATTATCTGCCTGACACCCTTTTACTGCTTTTGGAATCTGGAGCTGCTACATGATCAAGGTTGTGGCATCCTGTTGGGAGGTGAGAGACACATGGTCAGCTCAACCCAAGAAATAAGACTGCTTCACTGACCAACAGCTGACCAAAAACCAAGAATGAGCCCAGATTAGATCCACAGAGCATCTATCCTTAAAATAAATGGTCAAAATTCTTTTAAAAATATCTTGCTGAAAATAGATAAAGGAAGAAATAGAAAATTTTCAACAGGTCTTTGTCTATTAAATTGTATTCACAATTGAAAAACTTCTTGAGGTTGTAGAGTATTTAGTTAAGCCTCTGCCTATGATGCCAGAATCCCACGCAGACACAGGTTCAAGTCCTCACTGCTCCATTTATGATCCAGCTCCCTGTTAGTGTGCCTGGGAAAGCAGCAGAGGATGGCCCAAGTTCTTGGGCCCCTATACCCCCATAGGAGATCTGAAGATCTCCAAGCTCCTGGCTTTGGCCTATCTTAGCCTTGAAAGTTGGTGCCATTTGGGGTGTGAATAGTGTATGAAAGAGTTTTTTTCTCTCATTCTCTTTCTCTCTCCTTCTCTGATTAATTCCTTCAAATAAATAATTTTTTAACAAAAAATCTTCTTGCAAAGAAAATTACAGGCCCATATGTCTTTCCTGTTTGAATTCTACTATAATATAAACATTATTTTTATTAAATGTTATATATTTACTAAGATCTACTAAGTATAAATATATGTATATGTATATGCTGTTTGAATTCAGTTTGAACCACCTTACTAAGTTAAATTCCATTAAATAGTTAAGGACAAAGTAATACTAATAACTGGAAATTATTTCAAAGGTAGAGAAGGAGAAAATACTTCTCAATTTATTTATGAGGGCAGTGCAACTCTGATATAAAAATTATCAGAAGTGTCAAAGAGCTTGCTAGAAAAGATACTTACTTACTGATTTCCCCATCAAAACATAGACACCAAAATCCATTAAAATAAATGAATAATTCATGTTGATAAATATATTAAATGACCAAGTGAGATATCCTCCAGGAATTCAAGGTTGGTTTAATAGTCAAATTCACTTCTCTAACACAATAAAGAAAACCCACTGACATGATCATTTTAGCATATGCAAAGAAAAGACATTTGAAAAATGTCATTTGTGATTTTAAAAACTCTTAAAGCCTAATAATAGAGGACTTTTTAAAAATTTATTTGGCAGATAGTCAGTGAGAGAGAGAGACAGAGAGAAAGATCTTCCTTCCATTGGTTCACCCCTGAATGGCCACCAAAGCCGGAGTTATGCCGATTCGAAGCCAGGAGCCAGGTGCTTCTTCCTGGTCTCCCACGTGGGTGCAGGCACCCAAGCACTTGAGCCATCCTCCACTGCCTTCCTGGGCCACAGCAGAGAGCTGGACTGGAAGAGGAGCAACTGGGACTAGAACTCTGGTGCTCAAATGGGATGCCGGCACCACAGGCGGAGGATTAACCAAGTGAGCCATGGCGCCGGCCTGAGGACACTTTTTCTATTTGGCGAAGAGAGAACTCCCAAAACATTCAAACTAGTAGAAACAAAACTCTATACCTTATCACTAATGAAACGTTATACATTCAAACCCATGATTAGGAAGAAAACAAGAGTGTCTGCTACAGTCACAGATTTTCAATATTGTATTGAAATCCATAGTTCTTGCAATAAAGGAAGATAAGAAAGGTAAATGCAATGTGCCATAGTTTAAATATTTGTTCCAATGAACTCAGGATTTTGCTATCTGAAATCTTATGTTAATGGGACTAAGAGGGTAGGAACTTAATCCAGTTACAGTGTGTAGAGGTAGGATCTTTGGGAAGCATTTGGATTGAATTGGCTTTAGGGTGGAACCCCCTGATTAAATTGCTAGCTTTATAAGAGACCAGGTAGACATAAACTTGCTTACTTTCTGACTTTTGCCATGTAGTTTTCTGTGTCACCAGCATATTCTGCCAGCAAGAAGACCAGCACCTGTGGCTGAAAAAATGTGACCCATCCAATCCGGGACTGTGGACCTCCAGAGCCATGTGTCAAAATAAGCCTCCTCCCTTCATAAAGTTAGATTGCCTCAGGTATTTTGTTATAGTGTAAAAATTCTGACTGATACACATACAGATGGAAAACAAAAATGGTAAAAATAGTTTTTTGCAGGTGATAGAATTTTTGCATAAAAATCCTAAATAATCTATAAAATGAATAGTGGAAGTAATAAGCAAATTTAGTAAGTTTGAAGGTTCAGGGTCAACAAAATACCAGCTATGGTGAAAAATATTAGAGTGCAATTTCAAAATCTTTCTTTAATAGTATACAACATAAAATATTTTTATATTAACTTCACAAAAGGCACTCATGAGGACTGCCCTAGAAACCTTATGACAAGACTGAAATATTAGTGGAGGCCCAGATAAATAAGAACATATACTGTGTTCAAGGATTGGAAGTTTAATCATTGTTAGGCAAAATAAACTTCAAGACAGACACTGTTGGAGTATAAAATTGTGTGGATATTTTATCATTCATTACTTAGTTATAAATAATGTTTCAATGAGCCATACTACATAAAAAACAATGTACTCTTCTGTCCCATGTTAAAAAAATGGAGGGGAAGAGGGGAATGTGAGGACTCTTGGGGTACTAGTAATAGTCTGATCATAATCTGGGTTTTGGTTATGAGTATTATCAGAGGACAAAACATATTTATTTGTATAGTTATGTGCATTTCTTGGTATGAACATTTTATTTCAATAAAATGGTTTAAAAATAAAAACAAATGCCCACAGTAACTGGGGCTGGACTAAGCCAAAGCCAGGAGTTGGGAAATCAATGTAGATCACCCATGTTGGTGGCAGGGACTCAACAGTCTCCCAGAATGTGCACTAGCATGAAACTGGAATCAGGAGACAAAGCCAGGACTTGAATCCAGGCGCTTAACCACGATGCCAAATCCCCACCCTTTGTATTTTTAAAAACAGGGTACTGAAACAAATAAATACATATATGGTAAAAAATGACTGTCTATCCTTGCCTCACAACACATATAAAGTTATTTGAATTTGAATCATAGACCTAAATATAAAACTAAAACTATAAATCTTCTAGAAGGAAGCCTTCCCTGCTTCCCCTTAAGGCATGTTTATTGAAGACAATTATAGGCAATTAAAACAAAATCCTTGTGGCTGGCTAGAGCAGTGGATAATAGCTGGGACAAGCAGAAGGCAAAGTGAAAAATGAATAAATAAAAGGAAAAGCTAAGGAATGAGTTTGCATAGAAGCTTTGAAAAGCTCTGACTTACTCATCTATCTGGGAATCTAGAAAGCCAAATTTGTGTGTAGGACTCTGCACATGCTCAGGGTTGGTGTTTGCTCAAGAAAGACCTGAAAAGGCCCTAGGAGCTCATCACTGGCTGGGCTTACAGCTCTGAGCAAGCAGAAAGCAAAACTAAGGTGAGTTCTAAAGCACCTGGCAGGATGCTAACGGCACATCCCAACATGCACCCAGCATCCCCTGGGAAATGTAGGAGACTTTTAAAGACACACACTGACTGCTAAGATAACTCACCAGACTCGAGTGGTCACATGTGGCAAGAAGACAAGTTTTGCTGAATTGGTTTACAGAAGTCACTAAACAAATTGAACTCCAATGACAACAGTAACAATAACAAATCTTTGGGAGAGGGAGGGTATCTGATTTTCAGAGTTTCCACATTATACTACTTTAAGTGTTCCATTTCTAACAAAAAAAGCATGACAAAGGCACAGAAATGAGACAGTTTTGCCTATATATATATAAAAAAAATTACCGAAAACTGTCACATAAGAACCCCAGATGTTGAAATTACTGGACAAAGATTTCCATTCACCTATTTAAAATATATTTTAAAGAACTAAGAAAGCTATGCCTAAAACTAGATGGTGTTTCACTAAAAAGAATATAAGTTAAGAGATAAAAATTATTTTAAAAGAACCAAGTGGGAATTTTGGAAAAATATAGTAACTAAAATTTAAAATTCAGTAGAAGGTCTTAACAAAAGATGCATGCACAATAGAGTCAGACTCTTTGGCAATAGGTCAGTTGACCTATTATCTACTCTTAGAAGCAAAGAGAAAGGAATGAAGAAAAAAAGAACAGAACTCCAGATGTCTTCAAGACACCACTAAACTCTTACACAAATGAAAACCCTTGGAGAGGAGAAAGAAAAGGGAACAGAAACAATATTTGAAGAAATAATGGCCAAATGCTTCTAAACTGATGAAAAACATTAAACATACAAGAAATTTAACAAACTCCATGTCAGGCAAACTGAAGGAGATCCATATTTTGATGGATGATCAAACTATCAAAAGTAAAATTAAAGAAAGACTATTGAAAGCAGCAAGGAAGAAGCAACTCATCATGTACAAACTACCCTCAGTATGGCTAACAATTGATTTCTCATCAAAAATTATGGAGGAAGGGGCCAGGTTTGTGACACAGCAGGTGAAGCCACTGACTGCGACATTGGCCTCCTTTATAGGTGTGGGTTCATATCTTGGCTGCTTCACTTCTGATTCAATTCCTTGCTAACAGCCTGTGAAAGCAGAAGATGGCCAAAGTGCTTGGGCTCCTGCTGCCTACATGGAAGACCAAGATGAAGCTCCTGGTCCTTGGCTTCAGCCTGGCTCAGCCCTGGCATTTGTGGCCATCTGGGGAGTGAACCAGAAGATTGATAGTCAGTCTCTTTCTCTCTCTCTCTCTCTACTCTCTCTAACTCTGAATTTCAAATAAATAAAAAAATCTTTTAAAAAATCATGGAGACTAGAGAGCAATACAATGGTAATTGAAAGTATGAAGGGAAAACTTATTAACCAATATACTATACCCAGCAAAACTGTCCTTCAAAAATGAAAGAGAAATTGAAAGACTTAAATCAACAAAGGAGGATTAATTGCTGGGAGACTTGTCCTAAGAGACGTTAAAGTTGTCTGTTCAGCTGAATTTCAGCCACTAGGATAACTTGCTTTCACATCAAGAAAGGAAGAGCACAGGAAAAGGTAATGATTCAAGGTGCTGCTCGAAATGCCTGTCTCCTATGCCAGTGCCTGAGTTTGAATGCTGCCTCTACTTCTGATTCCAACTTCTTGCTATTGCATACTCTGGAAAGCAACAGGCAATGGCTCAAATAATTATACCTTTGCCACTCACACGGGGACCTAGATTTAGTCCCTGGTTCTTGGCTTCAGTCTAGCATAGCTCTGGTTGTTGTAGGCATCTGGGGAGTGAATCTGTAGGTAGAAGCTGTCTGTTGGTCTCTTTTTCTCTTTCTGTCGGCCTTTCAAATAAATAAATATTTTCATAAATAAATAAACAATTTTAAATGACAATATAAATGTATTTTTCATTTGTAACTCTTTAGTTCTATCTGATTTAAAAACAACTACAGAGAGTGGCATTCAAAATACCTGCATTCCACATCAGGATATCTGGGCTCAGTTCCTAACTCCAGCTCCAAACTCCAGGTTTCTACCAATGTAGATCCTGGGAGGCAGAAGTGATGGTCCAAGTATTTAGTTTCTTGCTACCCACATGAGAGATCTGTATTCAGTCCCTGGTTCCTAGTTCTGGACACTGTGGGAATTTGAGCAAATGGAAGCTAGCTCACTCTCTCTGATTTTTAAACAATTTAATAAAGCTATAATCTCACTTTATTATTTTTAAAAAAATTGAATAAACAATGATTACAAATTTGGTTTGATTGGATACAATGTATAAGGATATAATTTATATGATAGCAGTACAAAGGGAAGTAAGTGGAACAAAGTTATATAGGAAAAACTTTTCTTTTGAAAATTATGTTAATGTTTCTCCAAAGTATATTACTATTAGCGAATAATTTCATATTTATTATGATTCCCAAAGAAATCTAAGAAAAACTCAAAAATATTTAATTGAAGAAGTGGCAAGGTAATTAAAATGGTACACTAGAAAATATACATTTAACGCACAAAACAAGCAATAATGTAATAGAGTAGGAGAAAGACATGACACAGAAATTGAATAGCAAAATGACAGGTGTAAATTCTGCCTTATCAGTAATTGCATTCAATTTAAATATATTAAACGCTCCAAGTAAAATATAGGAATTTGCAGAGTGAATTTTTGAAAGCCAGAATGAGGTATATGCACTATCAAAGGGATAGACTTTAGATTCAAATACACAACTGGTTGATAGCAATAGAATGGAAAAAGATACAACAGGAAAACATGCCTCAAAAAGAGCTTGAGTGATGACGTTAATATCAGACAAAACATATGTAAATGTGAAGATTGTTCCTAGATACAAAGATATTTTATAATGATAAAATGATGAATCCTTTCAGAAGACTTAACAAATCTCATAGAAATATATATATATATATATATATATATATATATATATGAACCCAAGAAAAAAACTGACGAAGAGAGAAATGGACAATATAACAATAATAATTGGAGATAATAACAAATAGAAAAATGGATCAGCAAAATGTGATTAAGAAAATGAAAGACATAAACAATACAGTGTGGCAATAAGAATTAGATGTCTATGGAGTATTCCATCCAACAATAGAAGAATACATACTCTTGTCCAATTCACATGGGACATACTCCAAAATATGTCATGTTAGGTCATAAAATCAATCTCAACTTAAATGTTAAACTTAGTACAATTGAAATAATCTCAGCAAATCCTCTTATCATGATAGGCTGAAGTTAGCAGTCAATAACAGAAATTTTGAAAATCCCAAAATATGTGAAAATTAACAACACCATCTTTATATAATTAATGAACCAAAGAAGAAATCACAAGAAAAGTTATAGAACATCATTATATAAATTAAAATGCAATACAGTGTGTCCAAATGTATGGGATGCAAGAAAAGCAGTGTTCAGAGGGAAATTTATAGCTATATACATTTACATTGATCAAAAGATTTTAAATCAATAGTCTCACTTTGTGAAACTAGAAAAAGAAGAGCAAACACAAGAAAGCAAATAATAAATATTTGAATGGAAAACAAATTAAAGAATAGAAAACAATAGAGAGAATAAGCACAATCAAAAGTTAGTTATTTAAAAAGATCAACAGGGGCAGGCATGTAGTGCAATGGTTAAGATGACTTTGTGGATGCTTGCATTGCACATCAGAGCCCCTGGCTTTGAGCCTTGGCTCTGCTTCCAGCTGCAGCTTCCTTTTTGATAAGAGCAACCAACTGGATATAAAGTGGTATCTTATTGTGGTTTGGATTCACATACCCTTCATGACTAAAGATTGACATATTTTCATGTGCTTATTGGCTATTGTGTACTCTTACACATTCTTTGGAGAAGTGTTTATTCCAATAATTTTCCAGTTTTAATTGGGTTATTTGCCTCTTTTTAAAAAAGATTTATTTATTTATTTTGCAAATCAGAGTTACAGAAAGAGAGAGAGAGAGAGAGAAAGAAAGAGAGAGAGAGAGAGAGAAAGAAAGAAAGAAAGAAAGAAAGAAAGAAAGAAAGAAAGAAAGAAACCTTCCATCTGCTGGTTCATTCCCCAGATGGCTGCAAGAGTCAGTGTTGGACCAGGCCAAAGCCAGGAGCCAGAGTTTCATCTGGGTTGCCCATGAGGATGGAAGTGCCCCAAACACTTGGGTTATATTCCATTGCTTTTCCCAGGCCTTTATCAGGGAGCTGGATTGGAAGTGAAGAGTCTGGACTCAAACAAGTGCCTATATGTTTTGCTGGCTTCACAGGTGGCAGTTTTTCTCCCTATGCCACAATACTGGCCCTGTATGCCTTTAATTGTTGAGTTGTTCTAAGATTTCCTTATATATTCTCTGTGTGTATGTGTGTATGTGTGTGTACTCTTTAAAAATATATGTTAGATCCTTATCAGGTATATGATTGTTTAGGACACCATATTGGAGTGCCTGCTTAAGTCCCGGCGCCACTTATTCTGATCCAGCTTCCTGCTAATGCATTTCAGGAGCCAACAGATGATTACTCAACGTACTTGAGGTTCTGCCACCCATAAGAGAGACCTAAATGGAATCACTGGCCCCTGACTTTGGTCTGTCCCAACCCTGGCTGATGAGGGCATTTGAGAAGTGAACTGGTCAATCAAAATCTCACTCTTCTTTGTCTCCCTCGACCTCATCACTCAGCTTTCCAAATAAGTAAACAAGTACATAAATAAATACTTTTAAAAAGAGGATTGCAAGTGTTGGGAGAAATGTGAGCTCTCATATGATGGAAAACTAAAATGGTACAGCTTCTATGGAAAATAGATTGGTAGTTCCTCAAACACTACTCAAATGTGAAGTTGCCTTGTCACCCAGCAATCCCACTTCCAGTCACACAACCAAGAGAATTAAAAACACATTCTCACAGAAATTTGTACATAAATGTTCACAGTAGCATTCATCATCATAGTCCAAAAGTAGGAACAATCCAAATGTCCATCAACTGATGAAAGAAAGAGAAGGTGCTATAGTCATACAATAAATAGTATCAGACAATAAAAAGAAATGAAGTGCAGATATATTCTACAAGGTGGATGGATTTTTAAAAAGATTTATTGATTGATTGATTTTGAAAGTCAGAGTGAGTTAGAATGAGAGAGAGAGAGAATGAGAAAGAGAGAGAGAGAGAGAGAGAGAGAGAGAGAGAGATTCCATCGCTGGTTCACTCCCTGGATAGCTGCAAAGGCCTGCTCTGGGCCAAGACAAATCCACAGGCCAGGAGTTTCATCCAGGTTTCCCATGTGGGTGGAAGGGGCCCAAACCCTTGGATCATCTTTTGCTGCTTTCCCAGGTACATTAGCATGGAGTTGGATCAGAAATGGAGCAGCCAGGACATGAACTATCACCCATAGGGATGCTGGGATTGCAGGTGGTGGCTTTTCCAGCTATGCTGCAATGCTGACCCCAAGATGGGTGAATCTAGAAAACACATTGAGTAATGGAATCCAAACATAAAGAACCATCAGTTGTATGCTTCTATTTATATAAAATGTTTACAAGGTAGGTTACTAGGTGCCAAATACAAGAGAATGGGGAATGACTGATGATGAGGTTGGATGTCTTTTCTGGAGTAATGAAAATATTCTATAATTAGGATAGTTGCAGTCTTGTGAATATACAAAAAACTACATTGTTGCATTAAAAGGGTGAATTGTATCATGTTATGAAACAAGAAGAAATCTAATAGTACTTATATAATTTATGCAAAATACATATTGTGAAAACATATGCATAGATTTCAGATTTTTAAAAATTTATTTGAAATAGAGTGACAGAGAGGGAGAAAGGAAGAGTGATATCTTCCATCTGCGGGTTCATTCCCCAAGTGATTGCAATGGTTGGGGTTGGGTCATACTAAAGCCATGAACCAGGAACTCCATCTGTATCTCCCACATTTATGAGAGGGGCCCAAGCACTTCAGCCATATTGCATTGCTTCACCAGTCACATCAGCAGCGACCTGGATTGGAAGCAGAGCATCCAGAACTCGAACTGACACTCTGATATGGCATGCTGGTGTCATATGCAGCAGCTTAACCCTGATGCATGACAGTGCCAGACCCACTTTCAAAATTTTTGTGCTAGAATAAACGTATCTTTTAATTTTATTTTTCTATATTTCCCTCACTCATCTTCGTATAGGACCCTACCCTGATTTTCACAAATTATATAAATGCTATATAAATAATTGTCATACTGTATTCTTTAGGGAATAATGATGCAGAAAAAATCTGCACATGTTCAGTACAGATGCATTTTTTCTAAGTATTTCTGATGTACAGTTAATTGACTTTGTGGATGCAGCACTTGTGCATACAAAGGTCCAATTGCATAAGGGTAAATAAATTAAAACATCATATTTCACAGTGAAGAGATTGGAAATTTCTTTTTTTATTTTTTATTTTTTATTTTATTTTTTTGACAGGCAGAGTGGACAGTGAGAGAGACAGAGAGAAAGGTCTTCCTTTTTGCCGTTGGTTCACCCTCCAATGGCTGCCGCGGATGGCGTGCTGCGGCCGGAGCACCGCGCTGATCCGATGGCAGGAGCCAGGTGCTTTATCCTCGTCTCCCATGGGGTGCAGGGCCCAAGGACTTGGGCCATCCTCCACTGTAGCACTCCCTGGCTACAGCAGAGAGCTGGCCTGAAAGAGGGGCAACCGGGACAGAATCCGGTGCCCTGACCGGGACTAGAACCCGGTGTGCCAGCGCCGCAAGGCGGAGGATTAGCCTAGTGAGCCGCAGTGCAGGCCAGGAAATTTCTTGTACATAAATTTATAGTGTTTTCAAAAAGTCCATGAGAGACAATGACTCAATATAAGTTCAGACTGAAAAAAAATCAGTTTTTTAAAACACTGTATCCATTGAGATATAATTCAGATACCATAAAGCAAATATATTTAAAGTGTACAGCTTGGGGCAGGCCTTGTGGCATAACGGGTTAAAGCCCCAGTCTGCAGTGCTGGCATCCCATATGGGCGAAAGTTCGAGTCCCGGCTGCTCCACTTCTGATCCATCTCTCTGCTATGGCCTGGGAAAGCAGTAGAAGATGACTCAAGTCCTTGGGCCCCTATTCCCACGTGGGAGACCCAAAAGAAGCTCCTGGCTCTTGGCACCAGATCAGCTCAGCTCTGGACATTGCGGTCATTTGGGGAGTGAATCAGCAGATGGAAGACCTCTTTCTCTCTGGCTCTGCCTCTCTCTGTAACTCTGTCTTTCAAATAAGTAAAATAAAGTCTTTAAAA
The DNA here is from genome assembly GCF_033115175.1 of Lepus europaeus. Classification (NCBI taxonomy): domain Eukaryota; kingdom Metazoa; phylum Chordata; class Mammalia; order Lagomorpha; family Leporidae; genus Lepus; species Lepus europaeus. Next base: position 161,696,325 of record NC_084827.1, on the reverse strand, counting down.
AAATAAAATAAAGTGTACAGCTTGATAAGTTTTCTGGTAGAGGAAAATGCATGAGTAAGGACACTAAGGGAAATTTCAGAGAATGGAAAAGCCCTTCTGAAGTGTGTGAGGAGGAGTCTGCACGGAATAATTACTGGGGACTTGTAACTATCATATTACATAAGCACAGAGGACCAAAGATTATAGCTGAGACTGGTCTGGAGGCAAGGAGGAAGAAATATTAAAGGTACGATAATTTTATTTAACTCTACTGGTCTACATAAGCCTCGGGAGAACCCAGGCTTCATGTTTCAATTCATCTCTTTTCTTTAATACAAATTACATAGAGCATCATAAAGTCCCTGTCCTTCATTGTCAAGGACTCCCTGCTTCTGGCCACGGGGGCAGAACTGAGGATGGGCTGGTAGAGGCAGAACTCTTCTCCAAAATGTTGAGGACTTTCAATCAATCCCAGAAAATCAAAGCTGTCTTGTGAGAACAGGGTCAATGAGGTCTTCCATCTACATTTCTTTCTGGACTTTCTCTTTGTGCCTCTTGCACTCTCCAACCCTGAACCCAGTATGTTTATTACATACTACAATAAATGATATATAATGACTACTTATGGCTTGAGAACAGTCCAACAGCCTGCTTGGATTTTAAAGCATACCCACAAGGCTGGTTTTTAGCTTGAATGTTACAGTCCTGGGTAAAGGAACAAAGATTCAGAGGCCATCCTCACCCTGTGCCCATTGATAAGTACTCATGACCCTCCCCCAGCCTGAACCATTCTTCTCATAAGAACTTTGAATTTTGGAACATTCATCTTCCAGTGACTGACCGGATCAGTCATTTAATTCTTTACTTCCCACCTTCTCAACTCTATCAGCCAATACCAAACTAAAAAACCTTTGCTTTGTGTTTAGCAAGAAGCACTGCAAAATGAAAGCTAATAAAAGAGAGAGGGATGTGCTGCTTCTCTTGTGCTCAGAATTTCGCTCTCTCAACAGCTCCACCCATCATCCCAGACCGAAACTAATGCATTTATTCTCATTCTACCCAAATAGGCAACAAACAGGACCCTCCCTCTGGAAGCTGCTTAGTTTTTACTGAGGGACTGCTCTAGCCCAGGGGAGTACACCCCTGCTCCAGAGAAGCCATTATAAAATTAACTGGCGATAAAACCAACCGCAGGGGAATTGTGGGGCATTTATCTGTTTCAAACGCCTTGTTGTTTTTGTCCATCTGGTTGCATTTAGTCCAGAGGTATAATTTTCAGTGCTGCTCTTTTCTGGTAGACCATACAATTAAGGTATTTGAAAAACAAACAGCTCTTAACCACTGCACGGTGAGGAGCTAGTTTAGCAATCTGTGACCCATTTTCCCTGAGCAAACATAGTTCTATATCCAAGACGGTCATCAAGCAAGAGCTGAAAGTCAGGAATTATTATTTAATATAATAGCGAAACCTCCTCTGGCACTACTCAGAGTAAAGAAAATAGATGTAAAGAAACCCAAGAGAAGTGGCTGTTGAAGGAACTGTATGTATTGTGTTCCGGACGTCCTTAGAATTTTCTTACACTATTTATGTATACCTGGAAATCACCGAAGAGAAAGGCTCAGTGGTGGTAGGGTCATACTGGCAGCCATGGCAGAGTTAGGGGCAGGAGAATGGCTGGGTAAAATTCGAGAGCAGTATGGTTGTCAATTTCTGAAAGCTGGGGCATAGCCATGCATAACCATCTAAGCGCATATATCTCCATTAAGTGAGCAAATTGATTGACACTGTGGTCGCCTCCATGGCCTTGTGCTTCTACTTGGGTCATGAGACTAATTTTGCTTTTAGTAACACATTCATCCAAATAAATAGCAATCAAAAAACCCAAAATTCAAGCAAATACATGTCACACTTCAGTCTCTCCTGGGAAGCTCTTCCAGTTTGCTCCCTGCATGCTGTGGCTTAAGCTGTTTTTGGAATCTTTCTAAATCTTTCAGTGCAGTGTGAAATGATTATGCACACACACGCACACACAGAGACACGAAAATGCCACTAACAGTTCAGTCATTACTGTTATCTGGTTCCCTCTGCCCCCAAATCAAATCTCACTCAAAAGAGATGAAGACATTTCAGCAGTAAGAAAACAAAGGCATTTACCTCAAAGTTTGAAGGTCCTTTGGAAAATAAGACACCTAAAGATGTGTTCATCTTCTGAAATAGAAGAAGGTAACCTGATCTTGTGATTCTGTCTTTATACACAGAATGGGTCACTTCCATCAGGTTCTGGCCCATCTTCACTCATCCTTTCCCTTGTGCTGGGAAGAACCCATCATTCTGATTTTACCATCAAGTCAAGAAGCACAAATTGGTGTCCTGACTCCTCTTAAGGGAGGGAAATGGGGAGGGTCCATTGGTTGTAACAATGTCCACATAGGAAGGTGTGTGGGCAGACAAGGGATGGGAACTCCATCTCTGAAGGCCAGAGAATGTGAGTACAAGGTGTGTGTAGATGGTTCCTTAGTCTTGGCTTGGGTATTCAGAAGTAAGACTGTGTTATGGAATGGGAGTTGCAGCTCAGTGGGTTAAGCTACTGCTTTGGACACTCACATCCTATATCAGAGTGCTGGTGTGAGTCCCAGTTCCCCTGCTTTCCTCTTCCTGCTAATTCATCCTGGGAGGCAGCAAATGATGGCCCAAGCAATGGGATCTCTGCCACCCAAGAAAGATCCAGATGGAATTCATGGCTCCTGGCTTGGACCTGGCCCAGCCCGGGCTCTGATGGCATTTGGAAAGTGACCTATCTCCTCTCTCTCTCTCTCTCTCTCTCTCTCTCTCTCTCTCTCTTTCACACACACACACACACACACACACACCACAATGTGTTGAGCATCAAAACTCATATGGAAGAAGAATCAATTTTCTCCCCAAAAAGAGCCTTTTCAAGATTCGGAATGCACTTTTCTTTCATGCCTTCTCCATTGACTATGGCATAAGAACATGCACTGAACAAGGGGTTGCACCTTCTCACACTTCTACAGAAGTCCCTCAACCTTTCCACCTAACACTTTCCCAGGTGCTGCTTGCTCATCTTCTTTCCCACTCACCAGCAGTAGTTACCCTTCCTCCCGAGAGCACCTAGACAGTCCTAGGGTCCCCTGCCCACCCTTCCAGCCACCTGTATTACTGAGCTCCTCGCACCGCTCAGCCAGCTGCTAAGTGATGTCACAAGGTATTTTGGTCCCTATGACAGAGGTGTGAATGTCAGCTTCCATCCAACTCAGATGAGATCATGTGCGTGAACATTCTTGGCAAACTAAAAGCTCTGATTAGACAAAGACAAGAGGTGGTGACTTTACAACCACGCGGCACAAGGCCCGTGCCTCAGCATGCACAGCAGACATGCCACAGTGGAAGGGCCACCTCCCCTGCCTCCAGGGCAGGCTCTTCCCTTCCCCCGTTGACCACATCCCCGTTTGCTGTCTTTATTGGAGTGAATTGAAAGCAAGAGCTCGGGACACAAAGACAGGCTTGACAATTTATCGATCACCTCGAATAATGGAATGCCAAGGATTTGCCTTCTGCTCCCATAGAAGTGCTAAGTGTCAATACAACAAGAACAGGGGTAGATGTTCTGCCTCGCAGTTAAGATGCCCACATCCTACACCAGAGTGCCTGGATTAGATATCAGTCTTCCACTCTGGACTCCAGCTTCCTGCTAATGCAGACCCTGGGAGACAGTGGTGATGGGTCAAGTAATTGGGCTCCTGCGATGCATGTGAGAGATCTGGATTGAGATCCACTCTCGGATTTCATAGGGTCCAGTCCTAGTCCTTGCCAACATTTTGGGAGTGAATCTGCAGGTTGGAGGGTCTGTGCCATCACCCCCCAACACACCATATCACTGCTTTTTTTAAAAATAATTTATTTTGTTTATTTGAAAGACAGAGTTACAGAGAGAGGTAGAGAGAGAGAGGTCTTCCATCTGCTGGTTCACTCCCCAGATGGCTGCAACAGCTAGAGCTGCCCTGATCTGAAGCCAGAAGCCAGGAGCTTCTTCCAGGTCTCCCAAGTGGGTTCAAGGGCCCCAGAACTTGGGGCATCTTCTACTGCTTTCCCAGGCCATAGCAGAGAGCTGCATTGGAAGTGGAGCAGCCAGGACTAGAATCTGGAGCCCATATGGGATGCTGGCACTTCAGGCCAGGGCGTTAACCTGCTGCGCTACAGTGCCGGCCCTCTCACTGCTTTTTTAACAAATAATTTTTTTTTAAAACCTAGCATATTAGGGCTGGAGCCATGGCTCACTTGGTTAATCCTCTGCCTGTGGCGCTGGCATCCCATATAGGCGCCGGGTTCTAATCCTGGTTGCTCCTCTTGCAGTCCAGCTCTCTGCTATGGCCCAGGAGGGCAGTGGAGGATGGTGCAAGTGTTTGGGCCCCCGCACCTGCATGGGAGACCAGGAGGAAGCACCTGGATCCTGGCTTTGGATTGGCGCAGCACTGGCCGTGGCATCCATTTGGGGAGTGAACTAATGGAAGGAAGACCTTTTTCTCTGTCTCTCTCTCACTGTCTATAACTCTACCTGTCAAATAAATTTAAATAAATAAATATAAAAAACTTAGCATATCAAGACTTCACAAGCCCTCTCCAATGACTGAGTATATATATATATATATATATATATATATATATATGCTACAAGGATAAATTTTAGACAATGATAGACTGCATATAATAGTGGTTCTATAAGCTTATAATGCAATGGAGCAGTTCCTATCCCCTAGTAGCATCATAGCCACCATATCACTGTATAGCACTCCTCTCAAGTATTTGTGCTGATGCCTATGGTGCTGCCAGCCATAAGAAAGCTCAGCCCCCTACCACTGTTTATAGAGCCTAACACTTGATAGTGAGAATCAATGACTCCACTGCTGGTTAGTATATGTATTATACTGTATTTTATCATTATTTTAGAATGTATTCCTTCTAGTTATAACAAAGTACACTATGAAATAATAAGCCACATTACTCCAGCAGCATCTTATGTCCATCGAGGTTCTCACTTGCATTCAGGGGCCACGTTGTGTGGCTGCATTGTGCCATTTGGGTTTGTATAACCACATGCTCTGCTGTTCACACAACAGCAAAGCCAGCTAGTGATACATTTCTCAGATTGCATCCCTGTCATTAAGTGACCTGTGATGGTATGCCTTGAATTTCTACAGGTCATTCCACAAGTGGTGTCTACGATGATTATGTGAAGGGAATATTTAAGGCATCAAACTGTGTGACTCAGGAGAAGCTGAAAGGCATGCTCCTTGTGCCCTTTAATCCACCAGAGATGTACTTGCCCTGGCCTGCATAGACAGAATTTGAAATGCCAATTACCAAGTAGTCTCCCTGAGACTGGTCTTTTCCTGAGCTCATCATCCCTCCACTTTATCAAGCAAACAATATATTTTAATGACAAATCTAATCATTAGTCCCCCCTGCTGAAAACCTAGACAGGTTTTTCATGTTCCCATTGCTCGGCTCAAATCCCAACTGTTTTCTGAAAGCATACACCCTCCACCCTCTCCCCCGACATTCTCACTGTCACTCATCTCTTCCCAGCTGTTGCTTGCCCTTGCTCCATATGCAGTTACCCTTATGCAGATCTCCTCCAAGACATGGTCTCTGGAACTCACCAGTGTGTGCATACGCCGCCTCCTCTCTTCCCATAAAACTCCTCTTCAGTCTTTAAAACCCCATGGAGGTACCACCTGTTCTGTAGCTCTTTCTCACAGCATATATGATCCAATCAAAGCAAGATAACTTAGAAATTGATATTACAAGCTTTGGAGCCAGATTGCCTGGATTTGAAGCCTGCCTCAGCTGTGTGATTTTAGGAGAGTCTATTTCTCTGTTCCTTTCTTTATTGATCTGTAAAATAGGGATTAAAAAATCATACAAAAGTCACGCTTACTTCAAAAATTATTGTGAGAGATGAGCCGTACCTGTCATATGGTTCATGTTCAACACCTGTCATCCACTAAGACTTGTTAATGTCCTATCTGTCTGCCTCATGACCTGCCCAGTTTTCTTTGAGGACAGAGCCTGAGTCAGTGAATCTCCCAAATACACACAAGTATTTCTGCCTTCAAACTTGGAATGAGTTATTAAAAGAAAATAACAAATTTGATCCAGCAGACTTCCTAAAAGAATTTATCTTCTAATTAATTTTCCTGTTAATTATTTTATTTGGAGGGCAGAAAGACAGAGACAACTGAGAAAAAGAGAGGGGGGAGGGGAGAGAGAGATATGCCCTGAACTGGCAGCTCAATCCAGATCCTCCACATGAGTGGTAGGGATCCAACCACTTGAGGCATCACCTGTAGCCTCCCAAGGTGCACATTAACAGGAAGCTAGAATTGGGAGTAGAGCTGGGACTCAACCCCAGCCACTCTGACATGGAATGTGGGCATCTCAAATACCATCCCTACCTCTGTGCCAAACATCCACCCACCAGACAACAACTCTGATTCTAGTTTTATAATTTTGGAAGCTCAAAGTCTGTCTTTTAATTGACTGAGGCCAACAAAGCCACCTTTTATCTAAAATTTCTCAACCCAATCCAACACAAGCAAGCCTTCTGAACTTCTTTTGCCTTTAGTTCTTTCTCTGTGTCCCCTTCTCTACTCATTTTCTTCCATTCAGCTTCTTTGCTATCAATTCCCATTGAGGATTCTGTGATTCATTCTTGGGGCTGTTTGGACATTTAGACATTGGCAGCTGGGAGTGGCACAGGAGAACATTCAACAAGAAGAGGATGCAAAATGAGGCTCCTCCTGAATTGAATGGAGGAGCGTGGGCAAAGGGAGGCAGGCAGCCACCCTGACTCTGCCACTGAGAGACAGCCTAAAATGACATCGGCTTATAGCCCAAACCTGGGACCCTGTTGTGGTTTGATGTCTGGTGTTAAATGCTTTTCCAGGGCTATCCGTTCTATCAGTCTGCCTTCTCTTCCCCTTCCCCCTAACAGGGAGAGGATAGAATGGCTTTCTCTGGCTTTCTGGGATATAAAATGCACACATCTATCTCTGCCACAGGATGTGACAGACACCTATGTGGTGATGTTTTATCTTTTACAAAATCCAGGTGTGTTGCATTTGATTCCATCCTTTGGGCAGGGATGATCAGATATTTTCAGAAGAATAGAATATGGTCCCACTAATAAATACTTTCTCTTCCTTCTTCAAACACCTTCAATGACAATTAAGATATTTTTGAACAAATAAATTATGTTCTCACAGCTTTACACTGTTTGGAGCCCTGCTGTGCACATGAAGAACTTGCTGGAAATAAGCTTTGATTTGCTTTCTCACACATACTTGAAACTTTAGTGTTAAGCAAATTTTACCCAGATAACTGACTTGTGTTTCAGTATAGAATGCATTTTTTTCCCGATTTGGGGTGGGGGTATGATAAGAGTGGACTTCAGCTCTTGCAATAATTTGCCAAGTGATTATGTTCTGGTCTATCTTCATTGTGGCTATTCCTGCGTCCGTAACCTTCCTTGACGAATTGAGTCTCCCCATGTGGGCTACAGGAAGTGTTTTCCCAAGGAACCAGCAGTAAACACAAAGCAAAAATAAGCCACTCTGTAGGAATGTCCATCTCCTTCAGATACAACTCCATGTCTTCCCTCAATCTTGCCTCCAAGGCTCAGATCTGAGCACCATAACCAGGGTCCACTGTATTTTTGTCAAGCTCTGGCTTATTCTGTCCAAAGAACATCAGCTCTCAGCCAGGTTGAGGGTGACACCCCTGCCATGACCTTGTCTCCACCATGAGATAAAGAAGGAAGAGCTTCCTGTCCCAACGAGTGTGACTTGGCTTCCCAAGAGAGACTGCTGGGACAGGAAGATTTACATTGCTCCCCTCCCCACAAAACAGAAACTTTCCAGATATTGGACCCCTGGAAAACAAATTTTTGAGAAAGTCACTATTAACAATATATCCAAATCATGTGACCAAACCAAGGTTTCTGACATCAGTTGGAAGTATCAGCATGGTGACACTTCATTTTAAGGCCCACAAAATGCATTCCTGCTAAGATGAATGATGGAGGGCATTGTGGGGCCCACAATAAAACTCTTTTTTTACACTTTTAGAATCCAAATTCTGCTTACAGTACAATAAATTGTAGCTTTCTAATTAATATATATATATATATAATAAAATATAATACACACACAAAGCCCATGAAGCCCCTTTATTTCACAATTTCTTCAGGCAGATCTCAAAACTGACTACAATACAAGATATGCAAGAATGTAGATTCAGTGCATTTGATCCTTAAAGAAAGCTAAGCCACCTGCAGCTGGAGGGTTAGGAGGATTTGAGATCATTCCCAGAGTCAGGGGGACTATATCTGAAATCCCTCCTACCTGACTTGTCTCTACAAAAGCACAGGGGGTCAGGGCCAGTGCTGTGGTATAGTAGGTTAAGCATCTACCTGTGGGGCCGGCATCCCATATGGGCGCTGGTTCAAGTCCTGAATGCTCCACTTCCAATGTAGCTACCTGCTGATGACCTGGGAAAGCAATAGAAGATGGCCCAAGTGCTTGGGCCTCTGTGCCTGCATGGGAAACTTGGAAGCAGTTCCTGGCCCCTGGCTTCAGATCAGTGCAGCTTCAGCCATGGCAGTCCTCTGGGGAGTGAACCAGCAGATGGAAGACCTCTCTGTGTGTCTCTCCTTCTCTCTGTCTATAACTCTGTCTCTCATGTAAATAAATAAATCATTTAAAAAAAGCATAACAGGGGCCCAGCAGCAGCAGTAGCATCAGTTGGTTTTCAGACAAACAAGGAGAGATAGATATGGAATTATAATGCAATACATTCAAGAGTGAGGGCAAGGCCTGGTTGAGATCACTTACAGGCAAATACAGTTGTTTGTGTGCATGAGTATCTGGATATGTGTAGGAACATGCGCTGACTCCAGTGGGAACGGAACACCACTGGCAAGATTGCCACACAGCTTCCCTGAGAGTGAAGCTGCAAGGGTCTTTGGACCACCTGAGCTGAGATGAATCCAGGCTATAAGCAACCCCACAGGGCCAATAACCTAGAAGAGTTAGAGTGACCTTCCTCAATGCCTTCAGGACTTAAAGAAATATAAAAGTTATTACAGAGAAGAGAGAAGCCTTACAAGTTTTATAAATTGAATCTGTTTCTTCTAACTGTAGCTCTGACTCCCACAATTCCTACCTTCTGCCTATATCCTGAGGGATATCATGTGTGATCATTTGGAGTGTCCTGTAACATAACTCTTTAATCTGCCAGGGAGAGGAGAGAGAAATCCTGGTGGTCCCCCAGAGAGCAGTTGATGTGAAATACACTCATTCTCATCCTTCCTAGCCAGCAATGCTCTACATTTTCAATCCAGGTACAAAAGAGCTTGTCAGAGTTCAGGAAAGAAAAAAATATAGGCCTTAATTAATCCCAAAATGAGAACTTAATTAAGACTCCATTGCCAAAGAGTAGGGGAAACAGCAGCATTGGAAAAGAGAATTAAGATGAAGAAAAGATTGTCAAGCTGTAGATTGTCATTTTGGGCCCAGTCCAACAAGAAGGCATTGGTAGTTTGACATGAAACATCCTTATATGCTGTTCTGATTTCAAGGAACTTGGCTGGTCATGAGGACAGTAAGAGTAGCAGCAGCCATCACCCAAACTACACAAGAGTTCCCTGCAGAGGTGGAGGGGTTCATGTGTGTCCTGTCTCAGACCTTTTAGCACAGGTGCATCCAGGGCCATGTACCCCATAGGAACAGTTCAGTTCTGTCAAGGAAAGGATGGAAAGTGAGGAACAATCTTTATGGAAGTCGAACGATTAATGCCTAAGGGCTTTCCCCTGGAGAGGAGGGATGATGGCTCCTTACCTACTCTGATTTAGGTAGGCCGTTAAGTATTCAGGAGGGAACAGATGAAGACTATCAGCCACTGATGTCACACACAAGGTTAAGACTATCTGGGGCTGGGGCTGTGGCCCAGTAGGTTAAAGCCCTGGACCACAGTGCTGACATCCCTTATGGGTGCTGGTTCGAGTCCCAGCTGCTCCACTTCTGATCCAGTTCTCTGATGTGGCCTGGGAAAGCAGTAGATGGCCCAACATTTCACTTGTGACTTTCAGCCCCTAGAGTTGAGAGCTATTTCTTGAACAGCCTTCCTTGCATTCTAGTGGTGCTAAGCTATCCATCAGAATGCCTCAATGGGAAGCTTGAGGCAGATTGGAAGCTATTCTCACTTTGTCAGTTGGACAGCAATAGTTAGATAATTTTTAATCAGATTGTGAATAACTGTCAATATTGTACCTCCTGAATACCACACACTTAATAGATTCAGGAGAGTCTGCCATGGCCTCCAACCCTAAGTGACTGCAATAAGTTATCAAGATAAGTTGAATACCCCACTGGGAGAGTAAAGAGAGGAGAACCATGCAGATAAAGAGAGGATGTCTTAGAGGCATCTCAGTAGTCAGTGGATGCCACACAATGAGCAAAGGGATGGACCAGAATGGAACATAAGTTGGGAGAAATCCTCATTAAAAAGGCAGCAGTCCTCAAAGCAGGAGATCAGTTTTGTAGCCAACCCACTCCAGTTTCACCAATAGTTCTATAGCAAAGAAATCCTACAAATCTTTCCCACCTCTTCTACTGGAGAGTACACAATTGTCATTGGATAATACACAACATTATCCCAGTGTAAAACCTGCAAGGCCTCAACTTTCATTGCTATCCACAAGGGATGAGTGTCAAAGAAAAATGATGGCATTTTTGAACCAAGAAATGCCAAGTATTGCCAACAACTGTCTGAAGCTAGGAAGAGGCAAGGAGGTACCCTATTCTAGGACATTCATAGAGGCCATGGCACCACCACTACTTTGATTCTGAATTCCTGGCCTTTAGAACAGGGAGAGAACACATTTCTGGTGTTTGTACATTGCTCACTTTGTGGTAATTTGTTACAGCATTCTTAGGAACCCAACACAATCCCCTTTTTCCCCTTTTCCCAGTGAAAATCTTCTCTCAGAATGGGGGTCAATGGCATGAACTCTGCCTTGGGAGAATCAGTGCAGATACCTGCAAGTGAATGAGTTGAAATGAGGACCAGCATAAGGCTGTGAAGGAAAGCCAGCTGGAAATTCAATTTTTGGCAAGATATTCAGGTCATTCTATGTTTTATGAACCCTGAAATCATTCCATAAAGCCTATATTGCTGATGGTCCAGTCCCTGTTCAGCAAATTAAGAAGGGAATGGTGACAGTAGATATAAATAACATTTACTGAGGGCAGCCCATCTGCCAGGCTCTGGTCTACACGATTCACTTGTGACATCTCATCTAATTCTACCCACATTCTCTAAGGCAGGAATTAGTATTATCCCTCTTTTAAGAATGAAGACATGGTCTTAAAGAAGTAACTTGTTTAGGATCACTCAGCTGGTAGAGGCAGGATTTGAATCCAGGCAGCCCCTGAATGACTATTTCAGAGACCAGGGGGACCAGAAGCTTGGTTTCTAATTAGAAACAGCCTCCATTAGCTCTTGAGCAGGAAGCTCACTGCCCAGTCTGGCAGCCCTCCTCTCCTGGAGAGATCTGAGTTGAAGTCTCAAGTCAAATGGCTTTATATGTCAGACAAAGAATTAGTGAGGGAGATTTGCACGCATAACCACTGGAAGTCTAGGGAGGACTGGCCATCTTGACATGTTTACAATAGAATAAAAAAGAATCATTGGAGGAGACAAAAGAGTTCACCCACTGATTGTGGCTGGGGGCTCTGGTCAGATTTGATCTGACTGAAGCAAGAGCCCAGAATGGGATGCAGAGATGTGCTGTTGAAACTCAGACACTGTGGGGTGAAGCAGTCATGATGGCCAGTGAGACCTCAGAGAAACAAAGAAAGGAGGGAAGAAGGAAAGAAGGGAAGGGAATGGGAGAGACCACACTGAATCCCAATCTCTGATCATTCTGGGTAATGCCTTGGGACATTTTTTTAAAGATTTATTTATTTGAAAGTTAGAGTTGCACAGAGAAGGAGAGGCAGAGAGAGAGAGAGAGAGAGGTCTTCCATCTGCTGGTTCACTCCTCAGATGGCCACAAGAGCTGGAGCTGTGCCGATCTGAAGCCAGGAGCCAGGAGCTTCTTCTGGGTCTCCCACACGGGTGCAAGGGCCCAAGGACTTGGGCCATCTTCTACTGCTTTCCCAGGCCATAACAGAGAGCTGGATTGGACGTGGAGCAGCCAGGTCTTGAACTGATGCCCATATGGGATGCCGGTGCTTCAGGCCAGGGCGTTAACCCACTGTGCCATAGCGCTGGCCCCTTGGGGCAGTTTTTGATTTTTTTTTGTCCCCACTGCCCCCCTCAACTGCCCTGATTTCTTGTTTAAACTCTAAGCATTCAGGTTTATAGCAGGTGTTATGTGTGGCTGTTTTAGCAGCATCGTTTGGCAGAATTTACACAATTGTTTCCAGAAGCTTGATTTACTGATGAGATTAGGGACTGAAGGACTGAAGATGGAGGTCATGGTTAGAAATGCGAAGAGGGGGGAGAAAGATTGAGAGAGAGAGAGAGAGAGAGAGAGAGAGAGAGAGAGAGAGAGAAATTGCCTGGAATGTGATTCTCTAGGGCAGGGCGGCTAGGCAAGAGTGAGGACTGGGACCCCAGAAGTAGAGAGGAGGGGCTGAAAGGCGCCACTCTGACTTAGATAGTGGACAGGTTGCTGAAGCCTAAGGGGGCCTCTTCATGAAGTTGATCTGAGCATCTGCATTGTGGCACAGTGGGTTAAGCAGCCTCTTATACCCAGCAGAGTGCTAGCTCAAGACCCAGCAACTTTGCTTCCTATTTAGCTCTCTACTAGTGCACTTGGAAAGGAAGCAGAAGATGACAAGTACTTGAGGGCCTCTGCCACCCATGTGGGAGACCAGGATGGAGTTCCTGGCTCCTGTCTTTGGCCTGGCCCAGACCTGACTATTGAGGCCATTTGGGAAGTGAACCAGTAGATGAAAGATCTCTCATTCTCTCCTTTTCCCTCTCCTTTCCTCTACATCTCCCCTCTCTCCCTCTGCTTTTCCCTCTCTCTGTAACTCTGCTTTTCAAATAAATAAGTAAATCTTTAAAAATAAGAAGCTGGTATACACTATGGAGTACTACTCACCTGTAAAAAAAGAAATGAAATCCTGTCTTTTGCAACAAAATGGATGCAACTGGAAACCATTTATTTCATGAAATAAGCGAGTCCCAAAAAAGGCAGATACCATAAGTTTTCTCTGATCTAGGTAACTAATAGAGTACCTAAAATGTAACATTAGAGTGAAATGGACATTTTGAGATTCCATGACTGTTTATAGCCCTAGTCTCTTCTGTTGTGGAAGAGTGTTTTTTTTTTTTCCATATTATTTGTTGGACTCTTTTACTTAGTGTAGAGCTAACTTTATGATCAGTAAGTAAACTGAAAGTAGATCTTTTGTAAAAATTAAGAGTGAGAATAGGAGAAGGAGGAGGAAGAAGGGTTAGAGTGTGGATGGGAAGTATCACTATGTGCCTAAATCTGCATATATGAAATATATGAAACTTGTATAACTTAAATAAAATTTCCGAAATCTCCAGGCTTGGAGTGGAGGTTGAGTGTGAAAAATAAGATTGAATTTCCTGAATTGGTTAATGTATGGGAACTGGAGATGCAGCATTTCCTAAATGCTTTAACCTGTAGGTTGAGGTTGAAACCTACAATGGAGAGTAGTGAAGCTAGATCTGAGCATGAAATCTCTGGTCTCACTTGTGCTTGGTTGTCAGAGGCATAGTTTACTCAGCTGTCTCAGAAGAGCCGGTCTATCCCATGGGGACAGAGTGTTGGGCCCCACAGAAATGATTAGCACCATTCCTGTGACCTTTGCAACCTGCTTCCCCAATCAGAATACCTGTGGCCACTCACACCTTCAGGGCCATGGACATTGCCTGGCCTTCTTTTTTAGGATTGAGCCCACGATTGTCTTTGACTAAGCCTATGGTTTACTGCATGAAGTTAGTAAACTTCGTTTTGCCTCATTTGGAGGTTCCTGCTCAGGATGAGGAGAGTCCTTGCAAGGAGGAGTAGGGAGGATGACTAGGAGATGAAGGCCATGCCTCTGCCTGGAACATTCTAGGCACATTTCATGGACAACAGTGCTGCTGTGTACCCAGGTGTGGTATGAACTTTGTGGAATCACAGACTCACCCTTTGCTTTACAGCTTGGTGAGTAAAAAATGGAGTCCTTGCATCCTCCAGGAGGGACTTTTGAGTCATCATTCACTGGCAACTTCCAACTTTACTACTCTGTAAGTTCATCCACTCCCCTGGAATCATACAGATTCCAGTACATAGAGAAATCAAATACGGTGCTTATTTTTGTGAAGAGGATAACAGCAATGAAAAATCCTCAAGTTTCAAGAAAAGCAGAAAGATCAACTTTTGGGGGGCTGTCTTTTGAGTGTTTCACTCACTCTGGTTTTGCCAAAAACCTATTTGACCAATACTACCAGTATATTGCACCCTGGACCCTAAAGAAAATAAAGCAAGCCTAACCCAAACTCTCTCTGTAGAGAGTGGTTAGGAAGTTGATGGTGATTTCACAGATAGGGTAGCTCACAGCTGACCTCCAGGAACTAATCACCAGCATAAATTTGTTTGTCACCAGGGACATTATTATATAGGCAAACAACCCAGTAAATTATCCATCAAAACTGTCAATCACTTCTTCACTCTCCAAATCTCTATTTCTCTTTCACTTAAGTCATATTACTATGTTTTCTCTTAGTCCTTTGAAGACCAACATTGATCTGTGTCCAGATGAGAATAATGCAAGATTCCCCCACGGTCTGTGGCCAAGGAGAAGCAATGCTGGAGCTCTCATACAATAAGCCTGGTGTCTGCTTTGACACAAGGCTAATCTCTGTGTCAGTGAAGTGAGAGGCCAGAGCTCAGTGATGCCTATGCATCTGTCCACCTCTGACATTTTGATTCCACAACTGCACACAGGGCACTATTCTTGATGAGACCAAGGCTGACATCTTGGTTTACAAGGACTATTTATACCCTTTCCAGGGTCCTGTCCAGAGCAGAGATCCATGAAAATTCAATAATAGACCCAAACTCAGGCAATGTTCTGCGTAGAGAGCTCAAGAACAACACTTTTTTTGCATAGGCTGTGGTCAATCACAGTTGTGGAATAGATTCTAGACCCATGTTTCCTGTCAGAGGGTTTCATTTTCCTAGTGGGGTAAAGGAACAGTCCCCAATTCCCAGAGCAAACCTTTAATGAAACATGATCTGGGCCAGCAGGAAGTCATCATGAGGCTCAAACCAAATGAAACCTAGTGATGAAAATGAGACAAAATTATACAGAGAAAATGTATGTCTTCTACTACTATTTATGTCTGTCGTAAAGATTCAGTTGATGATCGTAACTTATCATATGTGCTCCAGAGAGTCAATACCACAAGAGCCCAAATCCATGATTTTGTTCAACCACCAAGTGCCAGCTATAAACCAAGATATCCTTGTTCAGCATGATTGTGCCTCAATAGTGGGCAGCTGTTTCCAGGGCAGAACCATACGTCTGAGAGCACCAAGTGTGTAGCTAGTGGGTTTGCTTGGCTCTCATTCAGATTCAAGGCCAAAGGACCCCTACCATATGCACACATGTGATTGCAATTGGACCTAGCAAGACTTTCAATTTCCTGTTGTGTGAGAAAGATTCTGATTTACACCAGGACTTCAACGAGGTCAGAGTTTATATATGAGACCTCTCTATCTCCTAGAAATAATCTAGTCGCTGCCATAGGATAGGTTCTCCATAACTTAGCAAATGAATATGTGAGGGTTGTTGGTTATATGTGGGGCCTCTTTCCCTACACACACTGCCTCTATCCAGCATGGGCCAGCCTCAGACATGTATTCCAAGCAAGGAACAAACTAACAGCATCATTCACATACACACAATGAGCCAACTGTGGTATAATGTCCTGTCCACCCATCTTGCCCCAGACTGGGAGCTTCATCCTCAGGTGAAGGGAGAAAAGGCTTTGCAGAATATAACTCCCTTTCTTAGCTAAGACTCTGCATCTGGGAATGTTCTCCATGGGAGGCAGCCTCCACCCTAAAAGGTCGAGTGAGGTACAGGAGGACGGGACAAAAGCATAGGGAGAAGCATTAAAGAGAAATGAGAAACCTTCAAGATCCCAGTGCCATCCAGTCCAGCTGATGTGTTTGGGGTGGAATTCCAATCATTAAGACAGGCACTTTTCTGGGTTTCTCCTCTCCAGAGCTCAGCATGGTAGGAGGTAACTTGACAAGGTCTCCAGTGCCAGATAGTTGAGGAAGAAATTCAATCAGAATATATGGAAGCATATGAACCTTACGCAGGAGTTCTCAGCACTCTAAAGGAGAGAAAACTGTCAGTCTTACCCAAGCCATGGAACCCATGGAGACTTACAGTGATTTGCAGGTGATAGACAAGAGCCTTTCACTTAAGATGGCCTTATGGGCATTGGCGCTGTGGTATAGCGGTGTAGTGTGCTGCAGTGCCAGCATCCCATATAGGCGCCGATTCTAGTCCTGGTTGCTCCTCTTCCAATCCAGCTCTCTGCTGTGGCCTAGGAAAGCAGTAGAAAATGCCCCAAGTCCTTGGGCCCCTGCACAAATGTGGGAGACCCAGAAGGAGCTCCTGGCTCCTGGCTTCAGATCGGTGCAGCTCCAGTTGTTGCGGCCACCTGGGGAGTGAACCAGAGGATCGAAGACCTCTTTCTCTCTGTCTCTACCTCTCTCTATAACTCTGTTTTTCAAATACATAAAATAAGTCTAAAAGATTTTTAAAAAAAGATAGTCTTATGTCACAATGTGCCTGGGACAGCTCCAGTTTATGCTTATTGTCCTACTAACTTGTACTAATCCGAAGATATGTCTTTTTTTGTTTGTTTTGTTTGAGTTTTTGGTAAACTAAAAGGAGTTCAGTTGAATTCCACTGTGTACTTCCAGCTTCTTCAGGGTCATGGAGTGGCATATGAGGCACATTTTAATACATAATTGCTTTGAAAAGTGATCAGCAAGAGTTGGTCTGTTTTCCTGATTTTCCACATGTAACAAAACAAACAGCTGCATTTAATGAGAGTATGCAAGGTGCCCTCTGAAAAGAAGATGCTTGAATGTGAGCAGGTTGGACAGGTAAATTCCTCAGGTCTCAGCAGCAGGGAGAGAAGGACTCAATGTGGCAGTCCTACCAGCTGCTTGGCATTCCAGCCAATTTTCTGTGGTCTGTGTCCTGTACCATAGGAAGCTGCCAGGTGACCAGTTGGTGAGGATCAATAGAAAATGCGGGAAATTGTAGGCTACACATTCATGACATCTGAAGGAAATGAAATTGAGTGCATGGAGAGTAATCCAAATGGTCTTGCTCCAGGAGTTTGTTTCATTCTTTATATGGTATGCACAGATAGCAATTTTTAAAACTTTATTGTTTCTTAATGGTTTTTGTTTTACAAGAAACCATTTGGCAGCAATAAAGTAAAAAATATGAATGGTAAATTTAATGAAAAAGTAGGTATTCTATTTCCATTTCTCAGGAACATTGACAGTGAATAGAAAACTTGCCATTCCATGGGGGCTGGAATGGTATCACCACTCATGTGAAAAGCAGAAAACACCAATCTGCTCAGGATCATTGGCATCACTCTCAAAAGTTTGTGGTTATTTTTAGGTGCTCCTAACATAAGAATTTAGCATGCACAGCTGTAACCCATCACATATCATTGGTTGTAACCTGACTTTTCATTTATATTAAATAACTCTTACAAATGACTTTTGTCCGGTTTTCTTCTTGCACATGTATGAAAAAAAAATGAATGTGAACTGTTATGTGTCGCCGGCATTAGCAAAGGGCAAACTGGGCAAACAGTTAAAAAAGACTGGTTCTATATAAATGTCATAGATGCTTTTGACACAAAGTCAGCTGCAAGTTAATCCAGTCATTGTTCTTTGTTCATTCTGTTCAAATGGAATATCTGACATGGTTTTAAAAGCTGCAGTAAATGCATTTAAAAAGCATAATGCTGAAGATAAAAATTACCATGATTATATGAATACATGTATGTGGAGAATATCATTGTACAACTATGTGATTACTAAATTAAGAAGTCAGGGGAATAAATATATATTTGAAATTGGTTGTAATGCAGTTTATTTACAATTTTGTCAAACAAATTTCGATGTCCCAGCATTTAATAGCCGCAGCCTGAAATGTCTTGTGGTGCCATGAAGCAAGGAAATGCTTAAAAAAACCCACAATGATGGAAAACCATTTAAAGTGACACAGGAGCCAACAGAAGGAGGCCCCAATGCCCAAAGATGAAATAATGCAGAAACAAAAAATAAATAGTATGATATTGGATTATCACACAAAGTATTGGATTTATACACAAAGTATAAAATAAATATCCACGAGTCCACAGTGATATAAATAAATGATTGGACACATAAATGAATGGTGGAGAGGAGGCAGATATTCCCTCATAGAATTCCAAATAATTTATTTAAATACCTCCTTCTCCAAGAGTATCTCCTGCTCTTGAATGTGTGATGCACATAGTGACTGGCCTCCCAAAATACAGAAAAGGGACATTTTGCAGCAGAGAATCCTGGCAAACACTAAGTCAATCAAGTGGTCAAGGTTAACATTGTGGGTGTTGAGAGTGTAGAGACAGTAGGGCGTGTGCCCATGGTGTGTGCCAAGTGCCATAAGAGTCTTCACCTGTGTTCTTGTCATTCTCAAAACCCATAAGTCCAGCGTACTCATGAACAATACACAACACAAACAAATTTAAGGGCATTCCACCAAACACCTGAACAGTATTTTCCCAAACTTTGAAGGTCAAGGAAAAACTGAGAAATTATCACAGACCAAAAGAGATCCAGGAGATGTAATAACTAAATGCAATGTGGTATCCTGGATTTGAAAATATTAGTAGAATAACTAACAACATCTGAATTAAATGTAGAGTTCAATAGATAGTGATGATGGTTTCTTATTTGTGATAAATATACTATAGTGATGTGAGATATTAACAATGGGGGAAACTGAGGCAGCACAATAACCCTCTGCAGTCTTTGCAACAGTGTTGTATGTTGTAATATAACAATTACTAAACCCATTATCTCTAGTGGAACATTTTTAGGACTTTG
Organism: Lepus europaeus; assembly: GCF_033115175.1. Taxonomy (NCBI): domain Eukaryota; kingdom Metazoa; phylum Chordata; class Mammalia; order Lagomorpha; family Leporidae; genus Lepus; species Lepus europaeus. Next base: position 161,677,096 of record NC_084827.1, on the reverse strand, counting down.
AGAAGAAAATTTCAACCACAGATTTTTGTGACAAAGCTACGTTTAATTGAAAACAATGATTTGGCATGACAGAACACAATGCTTTTCTTCATGAATCAAGTTTTGGAAATATTTGGTCTGTTGAAGAATTACCTTGTAAATCAACCTAAAGACCTTTAAGTTAAGGGTGTTTATCATTCCTGTAAGTAAGATCACTAAAGCTTGTTTGATGTTGATTCAAAATATATTTTAAAATTTCATTAAAATAGTCAATGATTGGAAAGTTCAAAACACCAGCATTTGTAATTTTCACCTAAGCTTAGTTGTTGATGACAAAACCTGAACAGAAAGACAATGAAATGTATGGAACTAGGACCCTATTCTTTACACATCTGCAAAAAGCCACTCCAAATGGATTAAAGACCTAAATGTGAGATGCAAAACTTTTTTTAGAAAGCTTTTATTTAATACATATAAATTTCATAGGTACAGCTTTTGGAATATATATATATATATATATATATATATATATATATATATATATATAGCAGTTCTTCCTCCCATACCTACCCTCCTACCCCCACTCCCGTCCCACCTCCTACCCCTCTACCATCCCATTAGTCATTAAGATTCATTTTAAATTATCTTTATAAAGAGATCAACTCTATACTAAGTAAAAATTTCAACAGTTTGCACCCACACAGAAACACACAGTATAAAGTACTGTTTGAAGACCAGTTTTACCATTAATTCTCATAGTACAACTCATTAAGGACAGAGATCCTACATGGGGAACAAGTGCACAGTGACTCCTGTTGCTGATTTAACAATTGACACTCTTATTTATGACGTCAGTGATCACCTGAGGCTCTTGTCATGAGATGCCAAGGCTATGGAAGCCTCTTGAGTCCACCAACTCCAACATTATTTAGACAGGGCCATAAGCAAAGTGGACATTCTCTCCTGCCTTCAGAGAAAGATACTTCCTTCTTTGATAGCCCTTTCTTTCCATTGGGATCTCACTCACAGAGATCTTTCATGTCGGCCATTTTTTGTCACAGTGTCTTGGCTTTCCATGCTTGAAATGCTCTCACGCGCGTTTTAGCCAGATCCGAATGCCTTAAAGGCTGATTCTGAGGTGAGAGTGATGTTTAGGGCATTTGTCATTCTATGAGTCTGCGGTGTGGCCTGCTTCCCATGTCGGATCATTCTCTCCTTTTTAATTCTATCTATCATTATTAGCAGACACTGGTCTTATTTATGTGATCCCTTTGACACTTATTCCTATCTTTATTGATCAGTTATGCACTTAAAATGATCATTTTAACTAGTAAGATGAGATCTGGAACTTTGAAACTACTCAAATTAAACTCAGGAAAAATTCTTTAGAACATTATTCACAGTAGTCAAGAAATGCAAGCAACCCTAAGTATCCATCCACTGATGAATGGCTAAAGAAAACATAGTCCATATAGACAACAGAATACTACTCATCCATTAAAAAGATGAAATCTTATCATTTGCAACAACATGGATGGACCTGGATGTCATTCTTTTAAGTGAAATAAGCCAGACACAGAAAGATGCACATCATGTGATCTCACTCACATGCAGAGGTTGGAAAATAGGTGATCTCAAAGAAGATAAAAATATGATGATGGTTACCAGATCCTGGGAAAAAGATCAGGGGTAAGGGGAAGGAGTGGTAAGGAAAGAGCAACTGACAGGTTCTAACTTATCGTTAGATAGGATAAGTGTTAGGGTTCCATTGCACAGTAGGGTAATGACATATAATGTCAATGTGCTGTACATTTCTCTTTAAAATAAAAGTAGAAGGTAGGATTTTTGGATGCTTTTACTATGAAGAATGTTAAATGTTTGAATAGATAAATAGTTTTATCCTGATTGAACATTACACAATGTAGTGAAGCATCACATGTGCCAAGCATCACATGATACCCCATATATATATGCACTATTTGTATAAGCCTGGTGTTTTTTAAACAAAATAAATTAAATAGATGGGGGACTGAACAAAGGGGGAGAAGGGGGAGAAAGAAATAAGGGGAAAGAGAGAGGAAATTTTCCCAAATCTTTGTGGCATTCTTACATTAAACAATTATCCCTAATTTGTTTATAATTCAAATGTACCTGCTAGAATTGACAACCAGAGTAGTGGAGAGAAGACTGAGCGCCAGCGCAACTCATTTATTTGACAAACTTCTGATAGCCTTTCTTTATTAGATTCTAGAAATAAAAACATTACAATACATGAGATTACTGCTGAGGAACTCTAGTTCCATCATACTCTTTGGTCCCAGAGAAGTCCCTTACTTCCTCCGAAATCCACGTCTTCATTTATATCATAGGAACATTTTAGTCCCAGGCTGCTCAGTGGACAAATGGAGATCTGAGGGTGAATACATGTTAGTAAAGTCGAAATTTTTTTGCAGAAGCTATGGTTTAATCACTGTACCAAGCACCTTTGGGAATGCTGAACCCCAGGGCAGATTTGTGGACTGAGTCCTCAAAATGCGTCTTAATGGAACCAATATCTTTGCCAAATTTCTCTTCTCCATCTGGTCCCCTCTCTGTGCCTCATTTCTGGAAAAAAGATGGGTTCAGTTGTGGTGCCAGCAGCAGAATAGACCCAAAGGGACCAGCAAACTCCTCCTTTTTGCGAACATTGCTCTTTGGTGGGGAGAATGATGGAACACAAGTGGAGCAGTATGACTAGGAGTGTGTCCCTCATGCAGGCCCTCAGCAAGAGCCCTGCACCACTCACCAGGTTGTTGGAATCTAGAGTAAGTACCCCAAGGCCAAAATGACCTTCAATCAATTTACCCAGGCTCCAGATGGGACTTGACTAGGCATGGCAGAGATCACAGAAGAAATCTGTCCCTAGTGTCTCCTGGGAGGGACAGAGCGGCAGATTCCCTTCCCCTCATCGCCTCTCCTGCCTGGAAGCTGGTGGGGTCCTGGCTTTCTCTTGTCATAGGTTAGGGGCTGGCTGTGTGCTGCTTGCACAAACATCACCATCTTGCTAGGGAGGCAGAACCCAAGCTCTACTGTATTATGCTGGCTTCTGCTTTCATTGCTTTTGTGTGTTAGTGCTACTGCCTGACTTTGAAACCCGGGATGATGATTCTTATCACAAAACAAAGGCTAACTTTTCTTGAGATACTTTCCAGAGCGAAGGATGATGCTTACCTTGATTGTCCTTGCTCTGGAATCTAGATTGAACAATGCTGGAGATGTTGTCCTATTCTAATAGTATTCAAGTTGACAAAAGTATTCACTACACATGAACAAGGAATGAAAATGACTAAAGTTATTTTAGCACAAAATACACAGAGATGTGAATTCCAGTTACTGGAGAACTGGGAGTCACTTTCCAGCCCCTGTTTATTCAGAATCTGTTGAAAATCCTGGACTGAGTGGCCAAGGAAAGACATTGACACGGCCAGTAGGGACTTCTTGATATCTAGGCCTATGTCACTCTCACAGCCCTCCTGCCCAGAGCTGTGTGCTACAAGACTGGCTTTCTTCCCTGTGGGCCATTAACTAGTTCCTAGTGTGATGGCTCAAAGCTCACTGGAATGCAAAGATAATTTTCAGTTGACTTCAATGTAAGATTTTCTTCACCCGAAGTCCTTACTAAGATGCTCACTCCATTTATCTGGGAATGGCTTTTGTCTGCTCCCCAGCCTCAGATCTTTGCCCTGTGTCTGTGCTCAACACAGGAGACAGGATGAAGCAGGTGGGTTCTCCTCTGTCTGCCTCCTATCTTTCCACTTTCATCTATATCAATGAAATCCTCTCTCTCCCTCTCCCTCTTCCTGTCCCTCTCCCTCTCCCTCTCTCTCCCTCTCTCTCTCTCTTTCTCTCTCTCTCTCTCTCTCTCTCACACACACACACACACACACACGAAAACAGCTGGATAGATTTCCATTAAGTATGGAATGCAATGCCTATTTGGGACAGTCTGCTAAGACCTGGCTATGTCAGTAATGGGATATTTGCTTTCGGAGGCCCTGGGGGAACTGGCAGGAATTGGGTTGTCATCTTCAGAGCATGTTCCAAGAGCTGTGAATCAATAAAGGGATTAAGAAGACACGAGCAGGGCAAACAATGTTTAAAATGTGAGTTCTCAAATAAAAGTCACAACACAGGTGCTGACTTACCCATTAGAATATCTTCTCGTGTTCCTGGGAGCCATGTTCTCAGTATCATTCAGTGAAGAGGAACTTTTTTTATGTAAAGGGCCATTTGGACACTTATAACATCATTTGCAGGCAGTACAAAATTTTCAAGTTAAATATTAGGTTGTATTGGATTTTTCTGTAGATTTATTGAATTTTTGAGTCTCACCTACAGTTGCCTTGGCAGGGCCAAACTAAACAATTTTACGGGCCTTACATGGAAATTCCCCACCCTTGCATGACTAAATGCAGCATGGTATCTTAATGGCATAAACAAGTATCTAAGGTATTTATATGATTATCATGGGAAAAGGGTTCAGGGCAGATAATAGCTGTGTGATCTGGGAGCAAGTGACTTGAGTGGAAAGCAAACATTTAAAGCTCAGGCAGTCTGACTACGTTAGAGTCCTTTCTTGAAGTTGTGTGTGTGCGTGTGTGTATTTTCAAAAATTACCAAGACTGCTCCATTATGTAGCTCCTCTTCCACACCATTAAACATTGCCCATGGCAGTGCTAACAGGTCCAGCTCACCATGTTGTAGTTGATGTTAATATCACACAGACATTCACTTGCTCTTATCTCTGCTGTCTACTAAGCCAGGGAACTGGGCAGACGTTGAGGTGGTGACTTGATATCAGAGCCTATGCTCTCATCTGTGATCTGACCTGTAGGAGAAACATTCCACACGCCGGTAGAAGCAATTTTAGCAGGATGTAAAGAGGAGCTGTCCTCCCCGGAGGTTTGAATGACATCAGAATGGATAAAGACGGGGAATCAAATCATCTACTTTCCAGGGGAACTTTAAAAATAGCAGTAGCCTCCTTCTGGGAGAATGGTGGTAACAGTGTATCTGGGCCATTTCTGCCCGCGATCCAGCTATTCAGGAAATAAATGCAGGATGCATCAAAACTGCATAAAGTCAGAGAAATTTGCCAGCAGTTGACTTAGCTGGTAGATTTTGACAGCATGTAACTTGCACCTTGATCAAAAGCGCAGTGCTCTCATTGTTGGGTTTAGCTGCCTAGAGTGATCAAACAAACTGTAATATCAGAGTTGCTGTTCTACATTATGTGAGACAGTGGAAAGAAGTGTCAGTGTACTCATCCATTCATTCATTAAGCACCCAGTATTTTCCAGACTGAACACTGGGCATGGAATCGCAGGCTCAATAAAGGCATTCCTTGTCCTTGAGAAGCTAGTCGCCTGTCGGTCTGGGTTCTGGTCCCTACTGTGACCTGAATAGTTGCATGCTCTGCACGAACTACTTAACCTCTTTCTGGGGCTGTGATTAATGAGATTAGTTTAAGACCCCTTAATAGGGATCTGCACCAGTTGACACCAATGTATACTATTGAAGCCATCCATTCAACAGCTATTTGCTGACATAGTCCATGCACTAGGTATTGTGCTTTGCTGAGGTAACATGACAGGGACACCATCTCTTCTATTAGGAGCAGGTTGGGTCTTAGAGACAAGGGGGGGGGGTGTTAGTTGACTGGGGTAATAGGGGAAGGAATTCCAGGCAGAGGGAGAATCACTAGCAAATGTCAGGAGGTGAAGGGAAGGAGATGTTGTTGTTAAAGAATCATCGCTGAGATAACAGGACAGAGGGCAGAGGAGGAGGGGCACCAGCAGGGGAGGAGGGAGCAAGTGGGCAGGGGTAGAGGAACTGGAAGAGGGAAGAGAAAGGTAAAGAAGATGGGTGCATATATACAAGGTTGATAGGAAAAGCACAAAACAACAGCAGGGACTAGATTATGAATAATTTTGGCCCCCATGCTTTGAAGTTTGGACTTGCACCTGGAGCTGTTAGAGGTAATGGGAGGTCGCAAGCAGCAGGGTGCATGTGGAGATTGCAAGTGAACACTGCAGCCCAACACGTGGAACACAGGATTGGGAACAGGCAATGGCCTGGCAGCTGGCTGATCTGAAGTTTTGAAAGAAGGACTCTGCTCTTCATCAGGGTGTTGGGGAACCATGGATGTTTGCAGACAGGCAGGAAGGCAGCAGGGGTGCACCATGGCTCTGAATCCCACAGAGGTGTTTTTGTGACTGTATAGGGAATTGGTGACACCCATTCCTGCTGAAATTCCTCACAGTTAATACCACACTGCAGCCCATAAGAAGGCAGGGACAGCCAGGAAGTGACTCATCAAGGGTGGCACAGATGATACTAGATTCTAAGAATCTAAACTATGTGGCTTGACCAAGTACCCTTGAAGCCTCAGCTGTTCTTTTCTTTCCTTGTGTGGCTTTGGCCCAGAAAAGGGTGCCAGGTTTGGTCATATCCATCCCCAAACTGAAATGTTGTCTGGGATCCTCTGAGCTTCCTGTAGCCCTGCAGCTCTAGACATGAAGGCCCAAGTGAAATGCACTTTTGAGATATTTCCAATACAAGGTGGACACTCACAGACTAAGGGGAGGGGGAGGGCTGAACATCTGCCTCTTTGTTTGAGACGATGGCATTATATAATCCTCCCATATGAGTAAGAACACTTCATACCTGAGTAATTAGAGGACAGGACCAGGAGGTGTGAACTGAGTGTCAGCATGGAGTGATGGTTCAGTCAAGGACACGGGAGCCAGACTGCCCAGGATGGAATCTGATTCTAGCATTATGAGTAGTGCAACCAGGGCATATCATATCACCATTCCAGGCCTCAGTTTTCTTATCTGTAAAATGGACATCATCATTTTCCTTACCTCACTGGATTGCTGAGAGAATTAAGTGAGTTAGTACTACAGAGTCCCTCAAAACAAACGTGATAAGTGTTTTTGTTAGATAAAAGTAAAGGCAATCACCTTCCCCATTTCAAGTAAGTTGTATAGACACCTGGAGGTGAGGCCGAGGCTTTACTGGCATGTTTTCAGTACTGAGTGAGAGAGGCCTGGAAATAGAGAGCCTCTATGCCCATGGGGGCAAAGGTGATGGTCCAGGAAATAGGCTTCAGTGGCATCTCTCTATTAGGTCTTCGTAATAAAGACTGAGCAAAGAAAAGCACATCTCTGTAAAACTTTTAGATCTGAGGCTGAACATAGTCTATTTAAATTAGTAGGTAGAAAATCAGATTTCTTTCTTTTTAAATTTTCAACTTAATATTATTTTCTGAGGTAGCATATTTTTAATTTACATTATAGTCAAAGGCTTAATGGCTCCACTTAATAAAGAGCTCAACAAATAAAAAGTAAAATCCATAGTCCAAGAGGAATATAAAGGCTATAACAAATAATCAAACAAAAAGGTGTTCAAATTCACTCATATTAAATAAATTATACAATAGTCACAAAATTATTAAAGCTTTAGTGGCATATCATTCCTATCAATTTGTTTGACAATGGTTTAAAACAAAGTTTCACAAAGCACTGTATTTGCAGCAAAACTGATACAGGAATGCCTCTTTTTATTTTGTTTTGTTTAATTTTAGCTTCCACATATGAGGGTGAATATGCAGTATTTGTCTTTCTGTGTCTGGCTTTTTCCATTCAACATGATGCCCCCCAGTTTCAACCATTTTGCTGCAAATGATAGAATTTCACTAATTTTTTTATAGCTGAATAATATTCCATTGTGCATGTATACCTTTCTACAAGTTAATTCGAGGGGGGGATAATTAACAGATGTAGCATTGGGTAATTAAGAGAGGGAGAAATGGAATAAAAATAGCTTCATAGTATCATGCAGCCCTGCAAGACAGACAGCTGTATGCAGGAGAGGAATAAGGCTTCCCCCACATTGACCTTTTAGAAGTTGGAGCTCTCTCTTAAACTTGACCCAACCAGCCCACACAGGCTACTGGGAGGAAGATAAGTCAACATTCTCTTTCTCATTCTGCTCCATGGTTCTTCCCACACAGGACTGAACTCCCTGCCCAGCTCACTTAGATCGGGTCTCTGTCTTGCCGTGTAGTAGGAAGCACTGGTTCTTTTCCCGTTTCCTGGCCACTGGAATGGGATGTCTTGGCTGAGTTCTGTTCTACTCACCATCTCCCTTTTCCCTTTCTGAGAAGCTTTTCTCTGCTTCCGGATTCTTGGATTCCCCCCTTTAAACTAATGTTCTTGGGCCCCCTAGTCTTTTGGTCTTTTCTGGAGGAAACAGAGGGGCAACTGCAAGCTTGCAGATCACTGACTTCTAAGGATGACTTCTAACAACACCTTACCTTGTTGAATGTGCTGTTTCAGGAGTGCTTGATCAGCACCAAAAGTCATTTGCAAGATTAACAGCAATAGGTAGAGATCAGGTAGGTGAGTGGAGCAAGAGCTAAAAAAGACCCTATGCCCACACCCACATTCTCACCTGGAGTGCTCAGCTCAGATATCCATAGTCACAAACACACACTCTTCCCAACAAAATACTAGTCAATTGAATCCAACAACACATTAGAAAGATTATTCAGGCTGGCACCGCGGCTCACTAGGCTAATTTTCCACCTGTGGCACTGGTACTCCTGGTTCTAGTCCCATTTGGGGCACTGGCTCTGTCCTGGTTGCTCCTCTTCCAGTCTAGCTCTCTGCTGTGGCCCGGGAAGGCAGTGGAGGATGGCCCAAGTGCTTGGGGCCTGCACCTGCTTGGGAGACCAGGAAGAAGCACCTGGCTCCTGGCTTTGGATTGGCACAGCGTGTGAGCCTTAGCAGCCATTTGGGGGGTGAACCAACAGAAGGAAGACCTTTCTCTTTCTCTCTCTCTCTCTCTCTCTCACTGTCTAACTCTGCCTGTCAAAAAAAAAAAAAAAAACAGAAAAATTATTCACCCAGACCAAGTGGGATTTATTCCTGGTATGCAGGGATGGTTCAGTATTTGCAAATAAATCAATGTGATAAATTGCATTAACAAATTGAAGAACAAAAACATATGATTATCTCAATAGATGCAGAGAAAGCATCTGATAATACAACACACTTCTGTATTTTCAATATAATCAAGTGAAAGTAACACTACATTAAAATGAAAGGGAAAAACATGTTATTTCGTTTGTAATGAATGTCAAAATGTTAACTTACTTAAACACAAATGAACCCTTACAATTCACAGCAAAGAGACTAAGGTTGTATGAAGATGACCTCACTCAACATTTACATGACAAGAAAATTGTTATGATGCATTATTATCAAAATATTAATATCAAATACATACATTTTTAGGAAATGAGGTTTTATCTTCCAAACTCTGAGAAGACTTTCTCCAATTAGTGGAAAACCACTTAAATATAGATGTTGTATATGTTTAGCCTCAGAAATTGTAACACGCAAAAATTAAGAGTGCTCACTACGTAGAAACTCTGTAGCTAACACACAGCGCATGCAAAAAATTAAACTCCCTAATGATATGCACAAAACACATCAATAGTAGATATCACTGGGGGTAGAATTAGGAAGAAAGCAAACACTTGTAAGGTGTAAGACTACTACATTCCATAAAATACTATCTCCTTTGATTTCACCATGACAACACAGTTTCATGATGAAAACTGCAAGGAAATTGGTTATAGAGGAACATTCCTCAACACAATTAAGACAATTTATGACAAACCCATAGCAAGCGTCCTATTGAATGTGGAAATGTTAGAAACATTCTCATTGAGAACTGGTACCAGACAAGGATGCACACGCTCACCATTGCTATTCAATATAGTCCTGGAGGTTTTAGCCAGAGCCATTAAGCAAGAAAAATAAATCAAAGGGATACAAATCAGAAAGGAGGAAGTCAAACTCTCCCTATTTGCAGATGACATGATTCTATACAGAGGGGATCCAAAAGACTCCACTAAGAGACTATTGGGGGGCCAGTGCTGTGGCTCACTTAGTTAATCCTACACCTGCAGTGCAGGCATCCCATATGGGTGCCGGATTCTGTCCTGGTTGCTCCTCTTCCAGTCCAGCTCTCTGCTGTGGCCCGGGAGTGCAGTGGAGGATGGCCCAAGTTCTTGGGCCCTGTACCTGCATGGGAGACCAGGAGAGGCACCTGGCTCCTGGCTTCAGATCAGCATGGTGCGCCAGCTGCAGCGCGCTGGCCGCGGCGGCCACTGAGGGTTGAACCAGTAGAAAAAGGAAGACCATTGTCTCTGTCTCTCTCTCTTTCACTGTTCACTCTGCCTGTCAAAAAAGAAAAAAAAAAAAAAGGAGAAAGAACTTCTATGATCAATCCATTCACAATAGCTACAAAAAAATTCAAATACCTTGGAATAATTTTAACCAAGAATGTCAAAGATCTCTACAAAGAGAATTAGAAATCATTAAAGAAAGAAATGGAAAAAGATATAAAAATTGGAAAAATCTTTAATGTTCATGAGTTGGAAGAATCAATATCATCAAAATGTCCATACTTCCAAAAGCAATTTACAGATTCAATGCATTACCAATCAAAATACCAAGGACATTTCTTCAGATGTAGAAAAAATGATACTGAAATTCATATGGAAACACAAGAGACCCTGAATAGCTAAATCAATCTTACACAACAAAAACAAAGCAGGAGACATTACAATACCAGATTTCAAGGCATACTACAGGGCAGTTATAAGCAAAACAGCCTGATGCTGATTCAAAAACAGATAGATAGACCAATGAAACAGAACAGAAGTACCAGACATCAATTCATGCATCTACAACCAACTCATCTTTGACAAAGGAACAAAAAACAATCTCTGGAGCAATGGCAGTCTTTTCAACAAACTGTGCTGGGAAAATTGGAAGCAAGACCCCTACCTATACCTTATACAAAAATCCACTCAAAACAGATTAATTACCTAAATCTATGATCTAATACCATCAAATTATTAGGGAACATTGGGGAAACCCTGCAAGACATTTCCACAGGCAAAGAGTTCTTGAAAAAGACCCCAGAAGCACAGGCAATCAAAATCAAAATTGATAAATGGGATTACATCAAATTGAGAAGCTTCTGCACTGCAAAAAAAAAACAAAACAAAACAAAACAAAACAAAAAAACCACTCAGAAAAATGAAGAGGCATTCTACAGAATGGAAGAAATTATTTGAAAACTATGCAACTGATAAAGGATTAATAATCAGAAAATATATATAGCTCAAGAAACTCAACAACAGAAAACAAACAACCCAGTTATTAAGTAGGCAAAACACTTAAGCAGACATTTTTCAAGACAAAATCCAAATGACCAGCAGACACGTGAAAAAAGTGCTCACGATCTTTAGCTGTTAGGGAAATGCAATTCAAAACCACAATGAGGTTTCACCTCACCCTCTTTAGTATGGCTTTCATGCATAAAATCAACAAACAACAAATGCTGGTGAGGTTGTGGGGGAAAAGGCACCCTAATGCACTGTTCGTAGGGATGTAAACTGATAAAGCCTCTATAGAAGACAGCATGAGATATATCAGAAATATGAATACAGACCTACCACATGACCCAGCCATCCCATTCCTGGGAATTCACCTAAGGAAAATTAAATCAGCATATGGAAGAGTTATGTGTACCCCCACGTTTATTGTAGCTCAATTCACAATAGCTAAGATATGGAATCATCCCAAATGCCCATCAACTGAAGATTAGATAAAGAAATTATAGGATATGAATACCATGGAATACCATACAGCAGTAAAAAAAAAAAATGAAATCCAGTTGTTTGCAACAAAATGGATGAAACTGGAAAACATCATACTTAGTGAAATAAGCAAGTCCCAAAAGGACAAATACCATATGTTCTCCCTGACTTGTGATAGTTGGTTGGGCATCAAAAATATAACCTACAGAAGTGAAATTTTCATTTTGAGAAGCAATGACTATAAACAGCCCTTGTCTCAAATATTGAAGAACAGGTTTATTTTTCATACTATTTATTGACCTCTTTACTTAACATAGAGTTAATAATATGTGTATAAATTTAATTGAAAATAGATCTCAGTAAAAAATAAGAAAGGAAATAGGAGAGGGAGGAGGAAGAAGAATGAGACAGTGGGCAGAAGTTTGGGTATACTGGGAAGAATCCCATGTTCCTACATTTGTAATTATGAAATGTATGAAGTTTGTATTCTTTAAATAAAAGGTTTCTGAAAAAAAAATAAAATGAATACCTGAGAACCTTCCCCATCATCATCTTACCTTCCTGAAGCCTGACTAAAAACATTCAGAAAAAACAAGGCTCAATTTTTCCCTAAAACACTATTAGACACCAGTGTATAAAATTAAGTCTACAAAAACTATGATGATTTATTTGCTTAAAACACTGATATCTTGGATGTTACCACAGATATATTGTTAATATGTGAGCTGATTCATTAGAACATCCTATTGATATAATTGTGGCCATTTAATATAAGAAAACAAACTCCAAAATAAAAGTAAATGAGTGAATGTTGTAGACATTGACTGATTTCAAAGTTCATGTGAAGAGGCAAGAGATCCAGAGTAGCCAACACAATATTCAGAGAGGACAAAGGGGACTGACACTACCTAACTTCAAATCTTACTATAAACTACAGTAAACAGTGCAGCAGTGGTAAGAAAGAAAGAACGAAAGACAAGCAGAACAGAACAGAGTCCAGAAATAGATCCACATAAATATATCCAATGATCTTTGACAAAAGATCAAAAGGCAAGCATTTGGAGAAAAAGGAATCCTTGCACACTGTGGAGGAGAATGTAAATCAGTACAGTAATTGTGCCAAACATCCTGGAGTTTCTTCAAAAATTAAGTACAGAAAATCATATGATCCAACATTCTCATTATTAGATATATATCCAAGGGAAATGAAATCTATTTGTCAAAGAGACACTGCACTCCCATATTTATCACAGTACTATTCACGTTATCCAAGAAATGGAAAAACCTAATTGTTCATCCACTGATGAATGAATAATGAGAATGTGATATGTATACAAATGGAATACTACTCACCTGTAATAAAAGCATGGCATCTTGTGATTTGAAATAACTTGGTTGGAACTAGGGGGTCATTATATTAAATGAAATAAGTCAGACACAGAAAAACAAATATTACTTATTGTCTCTTATATGTGCAAGCTACCAAAATCAATCTGAACTTAGATTAGTAATTACTCAAGGCTGAGTTGAGGGTGGGGATTGATAAAGGGAGCTTGGATAACAGGTACCAAATCACAGTTACATAGAGATAAAGAAATGAAGTTCTTCCAGGTACGACTTCTTGATTCTGACTCCCCGTTGGTTGCTTCTCCCAATAGATAACTCCTGTTTCCATTACCTGGGGACAACCCACATTGATTTCTATATATATAGGCACAGGTGACTTCAGGTGGTAGTTATGGATATGTTGAAAACAGGAAAGTTGGTTCAGTCAACTCTGTCAAACCACTAGTTTATTGAGCAGAGAAATATAGCGGAATGCAATAAGAAAACTTTCAAGCTTCTTTTTTAATTATTATTTTGGCATTGGATAGACAAGGAAATTAATTGGATCCCTAGACAGTTGTTCCTATACAATTTAAGATGTACCCTCACAGTTTTGATTGCTGGGATGATGGGGTGGGAGATGAGCTCAACTCAGACCTATTCTGAGTGTCAGGTACAGGTGTGGGCATAGAACAGCACATAAATACACAGTGTCTGTATTTTTTGAAAGAACAAATATGGCAGCAAGATGGGGAACATTGGGTCAAGGTGGAGACAAGAATTAAATCCTGGTCTCCTGATTCCTAGTGTAAGTGTTTGGCCTTCCACACCATCTATGTCAACAAAGATTGAATCTTGACCCAAGTCAACAAACCACAGTGGCTTTCCAGGTTATGGCACCCACTCTTACCATTCTTATACAGCGGGAAAGACACTTCACTGTCACCCCAATCAGTCACCAAGAGCAAGCCCCCTGTTTTCTGAAAGTGAAGAATACTGACCATCGTCCTTTTCCTAATGGCAGAGACCCTGTAAGGGTTTTCTATAAACTGAGGCTTGGTAATGCCTCATGTGTTTTTAAACTTCTATATCTTGTGCTTCAAATGTAGGAGATTTAGGTCAGTACATCACTAATACTGAGTGGATGAAAATGATCAAGATAAGAACAATGAAATATTGATTTAAAAATTAAATTGAACAGCTTCCTCTCCACCAGTGATTGTGAAGGAGGTGTAAATATGGCAGATAGGTGCAGTTGAGTTCTTTGTCTACAAGATGTTCCTTAAGAAATTGCATCTTTCTAGAACAGCATTGTTCAATAGGGCTTCCTGTGGTGCTTAAAATATTCTACAACTGTGGAGAAGCCATTGGTCACATGTGGCTCCTGAAAACTGAAAATATGATCTATCTAAATAATGAAATTTCAGAATTTTATTTAATTTTAATTAATTTAAATTTAGGTAGTTAAATATGCCTGTTGGCTACTCTATTGGACAGAATGATTCTAGGTAAAGGACATGCATATCTAATTTTAGAGAACTTTAATGTTTTCTTGTTCCATATTGTTAAGGAGGACAAGATAATACAAGTTGAATTAACAGAAAGTATCTAATTGCATATTTGCAACAATTTAAGATGTGTGTATGAAAGGAATACATCTGAAAGGACATATTCAAAATATTAGTAGCTATGTTTCCAGAATGGAATTACAGTTTTGCTTTTGCTGTTGGAGCTTTTCTCTTGCACTTCTATGTTTTGTCCTTTCTCTAAAAGGAGACAATTTGCTTTAAGACTTTGAAAGTGATCATTTGGCCACAAACTTCATTGCTACCTGCAAATAACAGTATTTACAAAACAGTATATTTGTTGCATCTAATTAAAACACTATCATGTAATTGATTTTTCCTATGGCTAGAAATGTACACAAACCTACACAGCAGTGGAGTGATGGACACACAGGGATCCAGATGAGTCACGTGCAGATATGAAGGGTGGGAGCAGGAAGCTCACATGCCTTTGGGCACCCCCCTGGGGGCAGGGGCAGTGCTCTGGAGAACCACTGGGGCTCTCAGGGTCTGGATATCCAACCACAGCCCTGATTTCAGGAAGACCTCTAACTTGGAAATGAGTCTTGGGCCTCAGCTAATGGGAAGGCTAAACGTAGCACCACCCTCTGAAAACAGGCACAGACCCACGCAGAGGCCAAAACAAACCCATTGCATCATCTTGGCTTATTATCCTCTATCAGAGCCTTTTATCCTTTGGGAATAAGGATTGGGTGGAGATGGAGAGAGAGGGAGGAGAAAGGAAACAGTAGTATGTTGTACTTCAGACAGATCAGTGGGATCACGAGGCTATTGAATACCAATGTTGAAAGTCACCTAGGAACGTTGTGGCATCCATTCTTCTACTTATACTGCTAGGGTACACATCATTTCATGTAGTTGCAAAGCTCTTCTGTGTTTCAAGCCCTGCAGAGACCGTAATGAGGGCAGGAAATTATTTCTTGTTTTCACTTTAAATATCCCAGGTGATAGTTTATAGTGATTGTCTGCTGCTTTGCTACAGATCCATCATTCAGTATAGGTGCAAGTCCATCATCACTCAGCTGCCTTACACTGCAAATGTCTATTTATATTACACACACACCACTGAAGTACCCTCTGGAGATAGTTTATTTTATTATTTTTCAAAAGAATAAGTGAGAGAAGGGGGGAAAGGGAGCAATTCAATCAAATATTATATGAAATAGAAATTGTGTGGTAGGTGGCCACTCAATAAGTATGTCTTAATGATGGAGTTAAGAAAACAGAAGTCAATTCTTTTGATACCTAGATTTTTTTTACAATTGTATAACTAAGGTCATACAGGACAAAGAAGATGGGAATACTTCAAGATATCCCTTCCACATAAACAATACCAAATTGAAGAACCTATCGAGCTGTTTCCTCACTAAGAGTTGGGAAAATTTCTTTTGAATTTATAGTCTTCTCCCATAATTAGCTTTCCCTTCCAGATAACATCAAGAAATCTACATAGAAAAAAAAAAAACAGGAAACTTTCCATTTCGCATCTCCTGTTTGATACCCAGTGGATTTTTCTCATATTAGATTGACTTAAACCCAAGGACCGGAATTACACTAATGCAGATATGAGAGAGAAGTAAATAGAATCAGCATGAAGTAATCAGTCTCCAAGAATAAAGCAAAGGGGAACACATTCCATCTGCTGCATTCACAAAATCTCATTATTCTCATGTGGACAGTGCTTCAGTTACCCCCACTGATTGTTCTTGAAAGGCCAAGAGGATCAGGGTTATGGAACAGCAGCTGGGATGGGTCAAATAGATGCAGGGTAGAGAAAAGGAGGAGGCAGTGTGTATTTCAGCAGTAGGAAAGGTAGAATACAAAGGGAAAAAAATCACATGAGCTGTCTCTGCTCTGTTGAAGCGGGGGATATACTGACCATGCTGGAGTTGTATATTATAGTAGCAGGGAAAGGAAAGCCTAGGATACTAGTCTAAGGAATCTTGACTCAGTGTAACAGGCAATTAGGAATCATCAGAAGCTCTTGACCAAAGGGATACTATGATGAGAATTGTATTTGAAGAATTGTACTGTGTCAGAGGCATGTAGTCTTCATTTGCAGGGGAGAAGAGATTATGGGCAGAGATACCAGTAAGAGAATGTTGCAAGAATCCTGACCTAGGGTGGTCAGAGCTTGGAAAGGAGGCTGGAAGTGGGAATGGTAGCAAAAATAATGATATAACTCACAATTAACTGTATACATATTGCATGCAAGCCATTGTGTGAAGGGTCTTATGTGCATTATTATATTAATCACTATACTAAATGATTGAATGGTCCATTTTTATTCATATTTTTCAAGTGTGGAAAATGAGCATTTTTTCTAAAGATTCATTTATTTAAAAGTCAGAGTTACAGAGAGAGAGAGAGGGAGACAGAGAGAGAGATCTTCCATCACTGGTTCACTCTCCAGATGACAGCAACAGCCAGGGCTGGGCCAGGCCAAAGCCAGGAGCCAGGAGCTTCAACCCAGTCTCCACACAGATGGCATGGACCCAAACACTTGGGCCATCTTCAACTCTTTTTCCCAGGCCATTAGCAGGGAGTGGGATCAGAAGTGGAGGACAAGAAGCAGGCACCCATACGGGATGCTGGTATTGCAGGTGGTGGCTTTACTTGCTATGCTACGTGTTGATCCCAAAACTGAGTATTACAGCTTCTAAGTAAAAGAACAAGTAGGAGATGCATTTTAGAGGTGAATCTAAAGGACTTGGTGAACAGGCAGTCTTAATGAGGAAACAGAGCCTGGAAAACTGGAGAGGTGTTGGTGTCAGTGATAGAAAAAGAAAGTTTCACAAGAGGAGCCTATTTTGTTTGGGGGAAAGCCATGAGTCTTTTTGTTTCATATGAGTTTTTTTTTTTTTTTTTTGACAGGCAGAGTTAGACTGTGAGAGAAAGAGACAGAGAGAAAGGTCTTCCTTCCGTTGGTTCACCCCCCAAATGGCCACCACGGCCAGCGCACTGCGGTGATCTGAAGCCAGGAGCCAGGTGCTTCCTCCTGGTCTCCCATGCGGGTGCAGGGCCCAAGCACTTGGGCCAACCTCCACTGCCCTCCCGGGCCACAGCAGAGAGCTAAACTGGAAGAGGAGCAACCGGGACAGAACCAGCGCCCCAACCGGGACTAGAACCTGGAGTACTGGCGCCACAGGTGGAGGATTAGCCTAGTGAGCTGCGGCGCCGGTCCATATGAGCTTTTAAACACTTTTGTTCTGCATTCACAGAACA
Source organism: Lepus europaeus (assembly GCF_033115175.1). Lineage (NCBI taxonomy): Eukaryota > Metazoa > Chordata > Mammalia > Lagomorpha > Leporidae > Lepus > Lepus europaeus. Next base: position 161,659,258 of record NC_084827.1, on the reverse strand, counting down.
AGTTCTCAATATTATCTCCTTCCCACCAACATTTCTACAGTTTGGGGTACAGACAGAATTGAGCTAACTCCTGGAGACAACTGGGGTCCAACAACCTCTGAATCAACAGTGTATTAGACAGTGAACGAAAACCCCAGGAGAAGTCATTTTCCTTCCCTGTGTGAGCACAAGGCTCATGGAGACCTCTGGCTGACCACTGGATTGGCTGAAAACCCTGTTCTTCTCTACTTCATTGTCACATCCACTCCCTCAACCACTCCATGCTCCTGGGCCTGGGAGAACAAAGCTGACTTCACATCTCCACAAAGTGTAGCATGTCATTCCTAAAACTTAGAACTTCTAGGGTCTGGGATAGGGGTATGTTGTGGGAAGATAAGAGCAGTAAAAATGTCTCTGTGAAAGATGGGACCTCCAAGGGGGTCTGGAAGCAGTAATCTGCCGAACGCCAGAGGGAGGCGGGGCAAGCAATTCTGACGTCAAAGCCTCTGAGGTCTTGACATGGAATGAGATAATGTCTTTTTTCCTGAGGGAGCAAAGCCCCTCTTGTCCCTAGAGTCTTGTGTAACATGGGGCAGTCAGAGGTCATTCATAGTTGAAAGGTCTGTGTGAACATTGAAGATATTCTCCTTAGTAGGTTTCCCTTAGAATTTGTTGTGAGTGACACACATGTATGTCCATAAATGCATGCTCTTTTTGGATGGAATCCAAATGTGAGTAGTCATTACTCCAGCCCCTCCCACCATTTTTTAAAGTATCCTTTTCTTCAACAACCATCCTTTTGTTCTTTTTCCGACTTTCTTTTCACCCCAGTGAGTTACTGAGAAATCTTGGATTATATGAATTCTGTGATAGGAACAAGATCAGATAACAAAACTATTCTCCACTAAACCCATCCAATTAAAGTCAACCACCAGATAATCAAGTTATCTGGGAAGGTGCAGGACTTTTCCTAATGATTTCAAGTATGGGATTCAGTTTCATCCAGATGAAATTCCAAAACTGCCCCATCCAGAATTATGGCATCCTTTCCAGACCTCAGAGCAGCTCAGAAAGAATCTCTCTCCCCCTCATCCTATCTCTAGGTCTCCAAGCAAGATCATCAAAAATCTTTCTTTGATTGGGGGATCTTGAAGGAGAGAGTGAAATCCAATGATTTCTAGGCTGTATGTTTTCAGGGCAGCTAGAAATCTTCAACTCTTAGGGTCCTCCCTCAATTCCTAGGATCCAGAAGAGCACAGGCACACTCCTAATGGTTTGAAGACACTCAACTGGCCCTCTGATTTGGACCTCTTCCTATATCAGGGTTGAAAGACTCAACAAACAACCTAAAAGGTGAGGCATGGAATAAATTCAACTTTTCTTATTTTGCCTGGCAAATGGGTAGGTTTCAATGTGTTTCATATTCTCCTCAGGATTCAAGGATCCTCCAATGCATTCTTTGGTGGGCAGAGGAGTTTCTTCGTAAGTTCTATCCCCATGGTGATCCAACCACAGAGGTGGACAGCAGTGATGGACATGGCTGTATTAGTTTCCTGGTGCTGCTGTGACAAATATCACAGATGGTGTGGCTGAGCCAACAGGAGCTCCAGTTTTGCAAACCTGAAGTCTGAAAACATGGGGTCAGTCAGCAGGGCATGTTCCTTCTCGCCCCTTTCCAGCTGCTAATGGTGGTTGCAGATCCTTGGAGTTCCTTGCCTTCTGGCTGCTTCAGTCTGGTCTGTGCCTCTATCTTTTCAGGGTATTCTCCCTGGGTCTCCATTTTCTTTCTTTTTTTTAACCAAAATTGTTATGTATTTAAAGGGTACAATGTAATTTTTATATACACAATGAACTAAGTACTACAGTTATGCTACATTTTCCTGCTCTCTTAGCAAACTTCAAGTATACAAAATAGAATCATGAACTACAGTCCTCATTCTGTACGTTAGATCTCTAGAACTTACTCATCCTACTTACCTGGAACTCTGTATACTTAGACCAACGTGTTCCCATCTCCCCTACTCCATCATCCCAGTAGCCACCACTCTACTGCCTACTTCCATTTTAGATTCCACATGGAAGACAGGTCAGGTGCTACTTTTCTTATATCACTTACCATAATCTCCATCAGGTTCTACATGTTGTGGAAAATGGCAGGATTTCCTTCCGTCTCAAATCTGAACTGTATATAATCAGATATATGTATATATGCAAACATACATACATATATAATATTATGAATATATATATATAAATATTCCACAATTTCTTTATTTACTCCCTTCCCAACAGCCACTGCAGTGATTTCTATATCTTGATTGTTGTGACTAATGCTGCAGTGAACACAGGGTACAAGGATCTCCTGGAAATACTCGGTATTTCCTTTAGATGTATTCATATGCACACAGGAGAAGAGCTGCTAGATAATATGGTAGTTTCAAGGAACATCTGTACTATTCTGTGATAGCTGTACCAGTTTGCAACCCATCAATAGTTAATAAAGATTGTTTCCTGTGTAGCCTCAGTAACACTTTATAATCTTTCTAATGCTACTCTTTAATATTCCTTTTAAATCTTCTCAATTCTTAATTAAGTCTTTTTAATTGAAAATTAATTAAAATTCTTCTTAATTAATATTTTTTAATCCTTCTCTTTTTAATAGTAACTATCCTAACAGGTGTGACTGTTACTTCTTCCTTGCACTTTTTAATTCCCTTGCCTGCCCTTGACTCATGCTATTTATTTTTTCTTGTTATTGAGTTATATAAGTTCCTTAAATATTTTGAATATCAATTCCTTGTCAGATAAATGGTTCCTGTGTTTATCTTTAAAATCTTCAAAATATTTAAAAGATTTATTTATTTATTTGAAAGGCAGAGTTACACACAGAGAGGAGAGGCAGAGAGGCAGAGAGAGAGAGAGAGAGAGAGAGAGAGAGGTTTTCCATCTGCTGGTTCACTCCCCAATTGGCCACAACAGCTGGAGCTGTGCAGATCCAAGGCCAGGAGCCAGGAGCATCCTCAAGGTCTTCCCATGTGGGTGCAGGGGCCCAAGGACTTGGTCCATCTTCTACTGCTTTCCAGGGCCATAGCAGATAGCTGGATTGGAAGTAGAGCAGCTGGGACTCTAACAGGCGCCCACATGGGATGTCAGTACTGTAGGCTGCAGCTTTACCCACTACGCTACAGCATTGGCCCTGGTTCCTGTCTTCTTAAAAAGATACTAGTCAGATTGGAGTAGGATCCAGTCTAGTGACTTCATCTATATTTGATTTAATTTGCAAAGATCCTATTTCCAAATAATGTTGCATTTGCAGGTACTGGGGATTAGGATTTGAACATAGTTTGGGGGATTCCCCAACTCAGCCCATGACTTTACTTCTTTGTCGTCGTGGTAATATTCACATGCAAGCAAGCATACCCCACACACCCAGCCTTGTCTACAGCAGAGATGATGCTGAGAGAGTCGGCTTGACCAGGAGGCCTGGAAGTGGCTTCTGACTCCAGGCTGTTGCAACATCCCACTGAGGAGGTCACACCTGAATACAGCTTTTGAGCAAACATGGAAACTAGTTTGAGAGTTCAGCTGCCCAAACTCACAGGGAAGTTGTGAGGGTAGAAAGAAATGCACTTGGGAAAACAAATTCTAAAAACATGGGACAAATATATGGGGATATTCTCACTATCCAGGTGGCTTTGGCCTTCATGATGTGATGGGGTCTTGGATCCAAGAAGGTGGAGCATTCTTGCCTGCACACTAAGGGGATGTTCAACCCGGTGAGCTCCTGAGTATCCTTGTGACTTCCTGTGACTGATGTTGTTGTCAGATCAGCAGTCAGATTAGCATCCTGATCACATGGTTCTTGAACAGAGAGTATCACATCCTGTGAGGACACCCACACAACAAGCAACAGCAACAGCAACATCCCAGTCTAAATTTTCCATGTCTGTGGAATGGGCTCACACCTTCCTGTTCCTTTCTTTCTATTGTATCCTCTCCCTTCTCCTTTGACTCACTCCTGGCCCTCACCACAGCCCAGCTGGTCTCTGGCAAGAGCCTCTGGCAGCAGGGCCCCTGGAATTCTCCAACTGGTCTCTCCTCCAGTGCTTTTCTCCTTTCTCTTTGTTTCCACTTATCTTAGTCTTCAGGTTCTTTGGACACTCCTGCTTCTCTTATAACTTTCCCAACAACACCCCCTCCCAGTCACCCAAATGAAAAACAAGCAAACAAAATTCTCAATAGACGCTGTAGGCGCAGGCAAGTTGGCAACACATCCACCATTACCCTTACCTATGATCAGTTACCCAAGACCTCAAGTAGTTGCTTGGTACCCACACACCCCATGCCCTACTCCAGGAATGATCTGTTCGGGGTTCCAGCTCCAGGACCTTGCTTGTCCTCAAATAAGAGCCCAAACATCCGGATTTCTTCACCACAGTCTGTGCCTAATTATCCCTAGATCTCTGGAACAGACGGGAACAAACATCCTTGACTGAGCTGAACCATAAATTCAGGTGAAGATATTTCTACACCCCTGCATCAGATCAGTCTGAATTAACAAGGGTGAATAAGCAGGCTAGCCTCACCCAGAGCCTCAGGCTAGACCACGCAAGAGATTAAGCAGTGTGAGTCTTAGCCTAGAAGCTTTGATTAGTGTATTGTCCAGTGGCTCCCCACGCTCTGCGACTTTGATGTGAAGCCTTCAGCTGTGACCCCGCCTGGGAGGAGGTGGGATACCCAGAAAGAGAGAGCGCTACCAAGCTCAGATGCCACCAAACAGCACCAACTCAGCTTCCCAGAGACTTGGAGCCTGAGAAATTCAATTATCACTTCTGAGACACATAGCCCAGAGGGACTCACAGATCTCGGGTGAGGTGTCAAAAAAATAAGGGAAAGAAAAAGGAAATAAGTTTTTAAAAACTCATGATCTTGCAAAGCATTTGCTTGATAGATGCAAACTGAAACCTTAGCAAGTCTATGAATTGGACTGAATGCAAAAAATTATCTCCCCATCCGCACCAAAAAATATATATAAAAACACAGAAAAACAAATAAACATACCAGCAACAAGCACAAATGTATACACTTTTATTTTAGGGGATGAACTTCTCTGATCCTTTGCTTCATCAGCTATGTATAAGCCAGGTGATTTAGTCTGAGAGCAATTTCAGATTTAAGAAGAGGGTTCCCAAACTAAAAGTAATAAAGATAGAATTCCATTTATTATTTATGTCTCTCTGATGACATTAAAAGGGCTAGATATACATGGTTCTCAGAAACACTTTTTCATATTCTCTTTCCTCTCCAACCTACTTTCGTATCCTAGCTACTCTGCCTCTGCTCCCCAGAGGGAAAATAAAAGACTTCCTCTCTCATTCTCCAGGCGCAAAGCTTTGTACCATTTTCATCCTCTCTCCCTTCCCTCCCCTCCAAGGATTGAATCTGTGGATCAGTGTAGCTCTCCTAGAAAAAGGAAACTTCCCTCTTACAGGAGCATAGGGGTTAGAAATTGAACTGGAATTTACAGGATTCATTTTGGTGTTTTTTGTTTCTATGGATTTTGTCTCATAATCTTAATATGTGAACTCTAATCTTGCCTTGCTCCCCTTACTTGTTTGTTGTAGAGATCAAACAAAATTTTGCACATTCCTTTGAAAATCCATAGATTGCCACACTCATGTATATAGTATTTCCATGTGAACCAGTGTTGAAAAGATGAGCATAATTTCCCTCTCCAGAGTGCCAAAGAAAAAAATACAGGGAGAGAAAGGGAGAAAATCTTCTCCTTAAAATATCCAGGTACAGAATCATCCCTGGACTGTTAAGTGTGTGCACCTATTCTTAAGTATGTCTTTCTCTTACTTTCCAACTGTAGCATTCTCAAAGACCGGGTTTTGCGTTTGAAATATTGTGTCTCTGTAAATGGAACACTCTGCTAATCAATTAACTAATTCATCCAATTAATAAACATTTGCCAATAAATCAGCAGCGTCCTCCTACATGCTTTAAAAAATCATCACCTATGAGTCAGGCTCTGGGTGTTAAATAAATCATTACTCGCTCTTAAGGAACACACAGCCTAGTGGGTGAGGTAAGAATACAGGCCGATATTTTAAGTCACTGATTTCTGGTGGACGAAAGCCCAAAGAGAATGAGGGGAATTAAGACCCAGACTACCAAGGAGCAGCTGCTAATGCTGCTGCAGGCTCACTCTGAGAGGGCGCAGCAGCTGTGGAAGACATGTGGTTTGGCCATGTTTTTTCCCATTTACATCATATCCGTCATTCATGTCATGCAGCTGACATGGAGACATACAGATCACCCTTTCATACTTCCCTTGCCAGGGAAGTGTCCATGGGAATCCAGTTCTGGTCAGTGGGGACATCCACTGAGAAGTTTTGGGAAAAGTTTCTTCCCTGATAACAGAACAGAGAAGCAACAGAAAGAAGTTTCCCGACTCTGTATCCCTGTCTTTTATTTCTGACCTTTGAGAATATGATGTTCAATTATGCAACAGATATCTCGCAAACAGAAAATGGCAACATGGAAAGCTCAAATCAAATGACCTGGGTTCTTGCTGACATAGTTGGGCCAATGAATTAACCTCTCAGAAATAAACATCCCTTAGGCTACTATTAATATTTGTTGCTGTTGTTACTTGTAGCTGAATATTTCTCAACTTATTAAGAGTTGTCAGAAGTAAGGAAAACAGACTCTTTTTAGTTTATTACTTCTATTTTTTAGGCATTTATTTATTTGAAAGTTGGAGTTACACAGACAGAGGGGGAGAGGGAGAGGGAGAGGGAGAGGGAGAGGGAGAGGGAGAGGGAGAAGGAGAGAGGAGAGGGGAGAGGGGGAGGGAGAGGGAGAGGGAGAGGGAGAGGGAGAGGGAGAGGGAGAAGGAGAGAGGAGAGGGGAGAGGGGGAGGGAGAGGGAGAGGGAGAGGGATCTTCCATCTACTGGTTCACTACCTGGATGACTGCAACAACCCCGGGCTGGGCCAGGCTGAAGCCAGGAGCCAGGAGCTCTTTCTGGATCTCCCACGTGGGTGAAGGGGCAAGCACTTGAGCCATCTTCTGTTGCTTTTCCCAGACCACTAGCAGGGATCTGGATCAGAATAGTAGCAGCCAGGACTTGAACTGGTATCCACACGGAATGCCACCATCACAGGTGGGAGCTTTACCTGCTATGCCACAGTGCAGCTCCCAGTTTATAGTTTCTTGGTAGCTTATCAAAACAAATATTGATCATTTTTAATTTTGCTCCCTGCTATTCTGCAGCAGGTCAGGCAGCTCAGCAACTCTCTTCTTCTTCCCATTTCAGTTCCTGGGTTTACAATACATAGTTTGGAAGGTTTACCAAATCTGTAACCTGTATTGGACTTTCTGTAATGATTTACTCTATATCAAAGAGTAAGGTATTTTAAGCCATCAAAAAGAGAAAATAAAACAATGTTTGATAAAAATATAATTTCAGCAACACAAATACACATAGGGATTTCTTTCTTTTTTAAATTTTTTTTCCATTTTTAACAATTTTAGCTCCCACATATAAATGAGAACATGTGGACATGTGGTATTGGTCTTTCTGGGTCCAGCTTATTTCACTCAACATGTTATACCACTATAGTTTTATTGATCTGTGATTACTAAACCTTACTGTATATGGGTGAAATGGCCACCTTTTGATTATTGTTTATATCCCTGGCCTATATTACTGTAAAACTAGGGTCTTTTTACTTTATATTTGCTGATCTCTTTATTTAGTGGGACATAAGCCTTGACTATAATGTTAATTAAATTGTCTCAGAAACTAAAAGAGAAAGAAAGAAAGAAAAAGAGAGAGAGAGGAAGGGAATATCACTGTAATTTTAAAATTGTATCTATGAACTACACTGAATCTGCTCTCTTTGTATTAATATTACATTAACATGAAAACAATTCAGTATAAGGGAAAAAATATGCCGGGAGTCCATACTCTAGACTGTAGGAAGCTACAGCCACCCTCCTGAGAATATTGAGTAAGACCACGCTCCTCATGTTCCACAGACCATCGGCAACACTATGTTTAGGATCACAGACGATGTTCGGGGTAGCGGGGGAGACACCTCAAGGAGAAGATGGGCTCCTCAGAAAGCAGAAAACAAGTATTTTGCAGGTTCCTGTGAAGAGATGAAAAAGTCATTAGTAGTTTCCTTTAAAAATGCATTATACACTCAAAATTGTTTATAGGAATTTTCTGTTTCTCAGAAAATTATCCACGAATATTGCTTTAATATTATCCACCCAAGTCTTACTGGGGAGATTAAAGGAAAAATAGTTTAGTGGAAATATTAGGGATAAAGGAGAATATCTTCTCCCAAGGGGTAGGAAAGTTTCCAGGGTAGAAAAACGGAAGACCAGTAAGGTGGTGGTGTTGACAGAGGAGTGGCAAATGGGCTGGGCCAGACTCAGGAGGTGGGTGCTGAGGTTGATTGATGTGGTGGAAGGTTGGGGGTGGGGCGATGAAGCCTACACATATACAAAGCAAGTATGCCTCATAGAGCAATCACAGTACTTGTAGTAGTACCACTCTTGTGAGTGAGCAGGTGCAATCATGCGCGGCAGTGTGGGAACTTGGGCCATCTGGAGAGAACCTGTTTCCTCATGATTGTTGCCCTGGTGTTTCGATATTTTCAAGAGAAGCTAAGATTATTGATTTTCATGCCAATGTCTCCTGATTTTTAAAATATCATCTCAATTTTATTTTTTTTAAATTTTTAACTGATACATAAGAGTTGTTCACATGTATGGCATACTGTGTGATATTTTAATATGTGTATTCATTGTGTGATAGCCAATAAGGGTAAATATATCGGTCTCTTCAAACATCAATTTTATTGCACACAACTAAATCATCTGTTGCTACAGAATTCAGACCATGGATCTCCATTTTGAAACCTCTTCCTTGAATGCTTGTGTCATTTGGGAACTGTTCCTGGCATCTGAACTGAGACCCTGAAGAACAGTGACAGAGAGAAAACCACCAAGAACATTGTTCCAGGAAGACCTGGGTGGAATAAAGTCAGCTGCTGATGAGCTGTGTGATCTCAAACATGTCTCTTAACCGACCCCCACCTGCACATGGTGAGCTGGAAACAGATGAATTCAGTCTCCTCCTGCATGAGCTAAGACATTCTGAGGTCTCCAGTAGCTGCCTGGTCAAGGGGATGTGTGCACAGGTCTGACCATGGAGAAAGCACATAAGCACAACTATCTGGTCCCCGAAGTTTGCAGCATCTCATTGCCCATTATCATCTAAGGATCTTCAGTATTTCAACAAGATAGATCTCAGTCTTCCTTTTCTCAAGAGTCTGGGTGGGTAGGTGGGTGGGTGGGGATTGTGTGCATCTGGGGCCAAGATCATTACAAATGGCAATTACCTCACCTGTTTTGTGTGTTTGTGGAGAATCTTATCACTGATAGGGTGAAATCATGCCAAGCATCTCTCAGAATCCTGGCCAAATCCCAAACATGATAAAGTCTACACCTGTAATTATCTGCACAACTAATGGTGGAAAAAAGCCACTCCCTCCATTATCCATTGCAGGTGCAGGTGCCCAGCAGCTACACATGATCTTTCAGCCTAGAAGTGGCTGATGACGTCTCCTGTCTACTGAGCCGTCCCATTCCAGATAACTACAGCCCACAGGTCCACATGCTGGGAGTAAGGCCCCAGATAAGCAACAGTCTGAGCAGAACAGAATCAGAGAAAATATTCTGACATTCAGGAAACTAAGCCACAGGGAGGTCACAGAACTTGCCAAGCTCATGCAGCACAGTAGAGACAAAGTCATGGTCTACTTGTAGCAACTCAAGAAGTCAGAATTGTCATCAAGGTACAAACAGGAAAAGAATAGCTAGAAGATGATATCCAACTTCTAATGCAAATGAGAAATAAGAAATGCACACCTGTAAAGAGAAAAGTATCATATAAGTAAGAATACGAATGTGGGCTTCCACAGTGGGTCTGTATAGATGGCATGTGCTTTATAAACGATGAGTGAATGAATGAATAAGTAAAAGTTCTCCTAACTCTCCATCCAGGGATCTAAAAAAACTCTATAAATGTTTTGTAAGTAAAGAATGAACTATTGAATAAAAGTTCTGTTAACTCTCCATCCAGGGATCTAAATCGGCTATTTTCCTACCATATCACAATCATGTCACATTTGAATTGACTTTCAAAACTATGACTTCAGACCTGCACCTAATATCTTAACTTGGTGTTATGGTTTGAGTGTGTCTCCCAAAGTTCTTGTGTCAAAAACTTAATCCCCAATGAGAAGTGAAACTTTTTTTTTAACTTTTATTTAATGAATATAAATTTCCAGTATACAGCTTATGGATTACAATGGCTTCCCCCACACATACAACTTCCCTCCCACCCGCAACCCTCCCCTTTCCCGCTCCCTCTCCCCTTCCATTCACATCAAGATTCATTTTCAATTCTCTTTATATACAAAAGTTCAGTTTAGCACATATCAAGCAAAGATTTCAACAGTTTTCCCCCACATAGCAACACAAAGTGAGAAAACACTGTTGGAAGGCTGGCGCCGTGGCTTAACAGGCTAATCCTCCGCCTTGCGGTGCCGGTACACTAGGTTCTAGTCCCGGTTGGGGCACCGGATTCTATCCCAGTTGCCCCTCTTCCAGGCCAGCTCTCTGCTATGGCCCGGGAAGGCAGTGGAGGATGGCCCAAGTCCTTAGGCCCTGCACCCGCATGGGAGACCAGGAGAAGCACCTGGCTCCTGGCTTCAGATCAGCACGATGTGCCGGCCGCAGCGGCCATTGGAGGGTGAACCAACGGCAAAAAGGAAGACCTTTCTCTCTGTCTCTCTCTCTCACTATCCACTCTGCCTGTCAAAACAAACAAACAAACAAACAAACAAAAAAAAACACTGTTGGAGTACTAGAAACTTTTAAGAGGTGAGGGTATTGTGGATGTTAGAATGGGTTAATTTTTATGAGTGTAGGCTTATTATAAAAGAAAGTCAGGCCCTCTCTTCCTCTCTCACTATGGTACACCTTGCACCATGTTATGTCACAGCAAGAAGGCCCTTACCACATATCAACCCTTCATCTTGGATCTCCCAGCCTCCAGAATCATGAGCCAAATAAATCCCTGTTCATTATAAATTCCCCAATCTTATCTGTTATAGCTGCATTCATTGGACTGACACCCACTATCCTATTCAAAGATTTGAAGAGATTTAGAAACTCTCTTCCTCCATACATACCTTCCCTGGGCCAAGTCACCATTCACTTATGTTCTTCAATTCAACATTTACTGGGTGTCTACTCAGTGCAAAACAAAACAATCTTTTCTACAATACTGAGTTAGGATTAAGGATAGGTGCAGTGGATTTTTTGGCCCTAAAAAGCCAATCATGTATGTGGATGTTTAATGAATACTGTGACCCCTCTGCTAGTTTGCTTCTTGGCAGCTAGACGGTCCAGAAAGTCTGTGCTGCACTTCCCTGGTGCTGCTAGGAATTTTCAGTCTTTTTTCTGATCCAAATTATGGATAATGGAGATCATATAGTCAGTACTATACATGTATAGCATGGCTCTGTTAAAGACCTCTACCCTTCCTCTCCCTCTGAATCACTATTCCTTGTAAGAAGGAGGCCAGGGAGCTGCCTATGAATGTTATTGTATTCTCTCAAGAATGCAGACTCTGTGCAGCAACAAAGTGGCCAGAAATTCTGGTTCCTAAGTGCTGCCTCTGAAATGGTTGGATAGGCTGTGGTGATTCCAGGCAATATGGCATCCTGTGGACAAGTGAGTAAGGGAGAGCCCCACTGTACCAGCACAGCACGAGTTCATGCAGAGAGGGATCCAGTAGTCAAAAGGACTCTCAGAACCTAATGGTCAAGCTCCTTCTAACAGTGAATTCCCTTCATGGGTAATGCCTGCCCTGGGCCACCCACTCTGCTGCTCATAGCACTTTCAAAGAGTCCTGCTTATACACATGGAGATTACTCATGTTAGTGGTTAAATGGAGCATGTGTCAGAGAGTCCTCAAGGCAGAACCACACATCTTCCCAAATTTCCCATTTCCACTCAGCTTGACTGCTCTCTCCACCTAGAGTCAGACATCTTCAAAAACAGTGCTAGAGCCATCTCAGCCTCAAATCAGGAATCCATGGCACGGCCTCAAGGCTGTCTTTGCATATTTGCTGGTGTTAGTGGTCAACCTCATTCTCCACCTCAGCAAAAGTGACAGAGCAAGGGACCAGAGAAGAGGAAGAAGCCAGGCCAGATGGGGACTTCCTGTGTCTAGACTGGCTGATGAGCAAAAAGTATGCCTCACACAGACCCATGAACCAGGAAAATAACATCAACAAATGATTCATTTTCCCCCCATCAGTCCACGTCTTTGCCATACTCCCCATCCTAGGTTAACCGTAGGAGTACTGTCTCCCATTGGCACTTGCATCTCTGCTCGTATACAAACCAAGGCTGAGCTGTCTACCTCCACCCCCAGGAGGGTCCGTTCAGTGCCAGTGAATGCTGGCAGGTTCCCTTGCTGGGTGGGGCAACCTCCTCACCATACCGACCTTTCAAAAAGACACCGTATGTGGACAAAGAGGAAAGACTATGTAAAAGGGCCAAGATGTTCCATTCCTCAGTATTTCTTATTGCTTTGTAAGGCTGCATCCTATTTCCCACAGCTCACTGAATTGCTAATCTAAAATGGACAGATCCCTTAAACTCACCCTGCACTTTCTTGTTACAGGATTCCATCTGCATAAATTCATTCAGTCTCTTCTTGAAAACCACTAGATATGGGGAATATACAATTTCTCGTTCCTTCTTTGATCAACTCTATTGCAATGCTGTTCTTTTTAGTTGCGACAACATACATGTACTATGCTTAAAAAAATGACTAGAATTTTAGAATCATAAAGAACCTAGAACAGAACTTAGAGGCAATTTAACGTAGTTCCCTCATTTTCCTGGGAGCCCTTTGCAGCATGTTCCTGACCAGCATCACAGTGGTAAGCCTGTGGTTTGTATAGGACCCAAGGCCAAGCTTCTGACCAGCTCCAGGTAGCCGGATTACCACACTAGTACTTCTTCCTTCCTGGAACAAAATTCTACCCTAAAATAATGCTTTGAGACTAAGTCTTGATGTGTGGAACATATAACTTTAAGTTGATTTCTAACTGTTGTTCTGATTAAAAGGTATTTCCCAAAGAAGAGGGGAAAATGAAAAAGCTAAGGTGGGCCCCAGGATATAGAGTAGATTAACAGGAGTTTTGAAGGTTGAATGCCAGTGTGCTCCTGCTCAGAGTATCACAGTGGCAGAACAGCACTCTGGGTGGTTTTCCTCTGGTCTGGGAGCTCTGGATGCATCTGGGAACAGGACAATAGGGCTGGGGACAAGAGAGCCCAACTAAGGCCCAGATGGCAAATCAACAGGAATGGTCCCCTTTGATCCATAGAGAGCTCTCTAGTTAGCAAACTGTTGCCCAGCCCATTTTCACATTCACATGGCCAAGTAGATTAAGATTATCCCCATTTTGGCTTACAGGAATGGAAGCTTAGAAAAGTTCGATTACTTGACCAAGTTCAGAGAAATAGTCACTGATGGTACAAAGACTAGAACTAGGGCTTCCAGACTTGTAGAGCAGTGGTGTTTTGCTATGACATTACTACCTTGGGACTGTTGAAGGAAACCATTATTGAGTTGTAAGATAATACTAGTATTATATATACTATATTTATTGAGCTTTTGTACATTTTCACGTTTCAATGAATTTTATCCGTCATTTTCATTTTCATTTCAGAGCTGAGTAAACTAAGGCAGACAGAGGTTAAGGATATACAGCTAGAAAAATGCCAACGCCAATTTCAAAAACAGAAAACCTAAACTACTGTGATGTACTTATTTGCAATAGGTGTTCCCAAACTGGCAGCCAGAGTCTTCAATGACATAGTCCTAAAAATCTCACAGGCTAGGGTCAGAATTTGGTCCATGAAATGGCCTCCAACAATGTGCTGTTGCTTTTTTATCTCCTGGTAAAATAAGTTTTATCTCCTGATAAAACTGGAAATGAGCCAGTTTAGAAGGTGCTTTGGTCCCAGCTGTAGCTACAGCTGACAAAATCATGGATCTGAAAGGTTAAAAAAATATTTTTCCTTTCCTCTTTTTCTTTCCCTTCTTCATTTCCTCCCCCTGCCATTAGAGTGGAAGGAGCTGAGCTGACACACCAGTCTGAGGCACAGCCCTCAAGGGGACAGCTTGAATAGCTTGGTCAACTCCCTGTGGCCCTTGACATTTCTCCAGCTCACACTCGGCTTCAAGGTTAAGCTGGGCGTTTTGGTAAAGTCCAGAGAACACATGGCTCAGTGTTACCTGCTCCCGTCTGTCAGTATGTGGGCCAACGTCCAACATCTTCACTATAAACCAATTCCATTGGAACAAATCATTAGGGAGAGAGTGTGAGACTCACTTGTTTGTGTCCAAGCTAATCATCTTCTCGCTCCTCACCAGGTCTTCTGTTATGTTTCACACTTCTCTTGAAGCCAACACTGTCCTTTTGCATGCCAAGCCTTGAAAAGTCAACTCTCGGTCATGAGTCAGTTGTTGAGATGGAACAGAGGTCACAGTGCTACCCAAGACTCCTCGGATCGATTCCCTCCCATCCACTTCTCACCTCTCCACATCTTGCTTGGCTTTCTATCTTAACCCCTTTTACTGCCAATAGTCTCTCTTTTTTTCTGCCATTCTAGCTTCTAAAATCAGAGCAATTGCCCTAAAGTTCATTGCCAGACACAATCCTCTGCTACTCTGAAATCTTGGATACCCCCCTCCATTGCCTACCATCCTCACTCTTAATAAATCCCATCATTTTATTGTTGTCACAGTGCATGAAAACATATATATATATATGTATGTATGCATGTATGTAGATGTCAAGGCTCTTCACAATCTGATCACAGCAAGTATTTCCAGAAAGTGAATCAAACTTGTTGCTGCATTTCCCAGAGAGAGGCAGTGACCACTGAGGATTTTCAGACTCTGTCAGTCAGATAGAGCAGCAACTGGCTCAGATCCTGCCCCCTCCCTCAATTTAACTATCTCACATTCCTCTTTTACACCTTAAGTTTTCCATCCAAAAAGGGTCTTATGGACACTAAGGTTCTTTTGACTTTGAATTTCAGAAGGAGTATAAGGAACATAGACTTAGTGGGATGGGAAAAAATTACTTAGAGACAATGACAGAGCATGGTACTCAGCTGTTGAAAATCTGGGCCAAAAACCAAGGGCCTTGAGAAACTCCACAGTAGAAAGTCCCTAACCAATGCCTCATATCTTGAGGACACACTGGAATCACTTGGGGAATTTTATAAAACACTGAAGCCTGGACTCCACCCCCTTGAGATTCTGATTTAATTAATCTGGAACACAACCTAGTCACTGGGATTTTTAATAGCTCCCTGGATATTTCTAATGTGCTATAGAGTTAGAGAACACAGATCCTAAAGGGCTAGGCATACAGTAGAAATGACACAATTTTTGTGAAAGGGGAATGTTGCCAATATCAGAGTTCAAAGACTGGTTGGAGTGGTCAATCTACGCAGCAAAATACTATGGGACCTGCAACTTCTCCAACAAAGGGTGAATATCTTCCTGGGACAGCCCCTCACCCTATGAACAATGCCATTGTATTTACTCAAGAAACCTTTGTATGAAAGGACTCACTTTATTGTTATCACTGATGCATGGAAACATGGTGCCTCCTGCTCCACTCTGCTCAGATTGTAGGAGAGCTCAGGTTCCCCCTGAGATGTGAAGTGAATCAGACTTCATCATCACTGCTTTGGGCTTGAGTTTCAGCAAGTTGTGTCCTCCAAAGCTCATTTATTTTTGATCTTCCTGCCATCTCATGTGTGTGAAAACACTGAGATAGCTGTTGAGTTGGTGACTTTTCCCTCTTCTGCTGTCCCCAGTGAACTGTGAAGCAGTATTAGGGGAGCAGATGACTGGTCTGAGAGGTACTGACCAAAGTCTTTCCTTCAAGATACACTGAGCTGCGCCCTTCCTCAGTCAAGGGTCACAAACGCTAGTTGTGCTCTGGTACTCAAAGTGAGTGTGGTGCCAGGCACCTGTCACTAGTTAAAGCATGGGGCCCAGCACACAGAGTGGGCTTATGCCAAGATATGGGTCAATCCAGAGAGGGAGCTCAACTCAGAGTAAGGAGGGCATTCCAGAGTGAGGGAGTCAACCCAAAGAGTGTAATCAGTCCAGAGTGAGGAAGAATCCAGAGTCCACATGGTCAGCCCAGAGAGTCAAGTTCAACCCCAGGAGTACAGGATCCATTCCAAGAGTGAAGCCAATTCCTAGTATATTCACCTCATTGCCAATATTTTATACATAATATTTGAACTCAGGTTCCCAAGCTATTGAGGTCAAACACTTGAAAAAGTGAAACCACAGCAACGTAAGACAGACTCCTATTCTTTAATTGTCTTGGTAGCTTCTGGGCATGCCCTTTCAACTTTTATACCTTATTTGGGGTATGTGAGATTCATATACTATGTGCCCTCCTTATACATTGCATATTCTCTTCTGCCCTGTTTTATGTACCCTAGAATGTATGCATTGCACCAGTGTCTCATAGTTGCTGACTTCCAGTTGGATTTAACCAATGGGGAGTCTCAAGGGATAATGGGGGAAGAGAGGACACAGGAGTGTTTAATGTTGTAAACATCTGTCTTCCTCTATTAAAGACCACAACTCCTGTAAGACTGCTTTGCCCCTGTTTTATCACAACCAATTTCCTCTCTTGCTCCCTCATGACTCATGGGAGTGAATAGCCTGGAGGATACTCACTACCTCTTGTTACTTTCCTTAAGTTTTCACCATGTATCTTTAAATTGCCATTTCCTATACTCTTCAATTCTTGAACCATGAACAATGCAAAGGGGTGTGTGTGTGTGTGTGTGTGTGTGTGTGATGGCTGGGGATCACTCTTGCTTAGATTGGAGAAGAAATAAGTCCTCTAAAAATACTCTGGGGGAGGGGAAACAACCAGTCCCAACACTGTCTTCTTGTGTCCCTTCCACCTAAAGACCTCCCCCAACAATTTACTTTGTCACTATCGTGTGATTGTCTAGTTCTCCCTCTTTTTAAGGTTCTGTCCCACATTAAAAACACAAGTTCCTCCCATTATTTCTTCTTGCCATAGCTGTCTGTCATTACTACACATTAACTCACAGCAAACAAAAATCTCCTGATGGTAGTTTTGTCTGAGTCCTCCAATTAGCAGATGTGGAAATGCAACTAAATGTGCAACAATTTTATAAGGGGTCCTGCTTCTTTGAAAGAAAAACATGAAGGTGCCGGCGCCACAGCTCACTAGGCTAATCCTCCGCCTGTGGCACCAGCACACCGGGTTCTAGTCCAGGTCGGGGCGCCAGATTCTGTCCCAGTTGCCCCTCTTCCAGGCCAGCTCTCTGCTGTGGCCCGGGAGTGCAGTGGAGCATGGCCCAAGTGCTTGGGCCCTGCACCCCCATGGGAGACCAGGAGAGGCACCTGGTTCCTGGCTTCGGATCAGCGCGGTGCACCGGCCGCAGTGCGCCGGGTGCAGCGGCCATTGGAGGGTGAACCAACGGTAAAGGAAGACCTTCCTCTCTGTCTCTCTCTCTCACTGTCCACTCTGCCTGTCAAAAAAAAAATTAAATTAAATTAAAAAAAGAAAAACATGAAGGTACTGCAAAAGACTGGGAGAAACTTCAGTCAATGAAGAAAATCTAAGTGAAGGAGACAGGAACGTGTTGAACTGAAGCATTCAAGACTACCCTGCTGCCTAGGGAAGCCTGGGCAAAACTAGGGAGCAACTGGGCCCAGATGAGCTGGCAGTGCAGTACCATGAGTCCTAAAAGTGAATCTGCCTTAGTAAACCTCCACTGCACTCAACCATGTGTGTGTCTGGGACAGGCTGTGGGAGACATGGGTTTGGAATGCAGCATCTAGGGGCCCTTAGTCATTGAAGCTCCCTGTAGCAGGACATCACTGAGGCACACACTCATAGTACAGCTATAATACATTGTCTTGAAAAGTCTGTCAACACACTGGCACAGGTCTGCCACTTTGCCATGCCAAATTATGCCATGTAATTCTAAAGTTTCTGTCATGCTGTTGGAGTCAGTTTTCCTACCATGAAAATTCCCCTGCGCTATCCTGGTAACAAAAGCTAGGGTTTATGACACCCCTAGAGTCTATGTTTTCTCCAGATAACAGATAATATCATTTTCATTAAGAAGAATGTAGTCCTGAAAAGTGAGGATTTCATCTACTTTAATGTTGTTCTATTATATCTTCAACACTGTCAGTTACTGGGACTAGCAGCACAAAGAACTTCTCTCTTCCTCCAAGTGTCATCTAAGAGAAAGGGAAAATGTGGAAAGATCAAGTTATACTTGCATATGTACAGTAGAGTGTTCCAGAATTGTAACATCTATATAGGCTATGAGGGAGCAAAGCACAAAGGGAAATGATCAAGTCCACCAGTGGAGGGTAAGAAAGTCTTCAGGGAGAAATTCCCAAAGTCTTTATCATATTTTGATGGCCTACCAATTGGATATTGTGGGATAGAAGTATCAGGTAGAGAGTCATGAGAACAAGTATGGGGGTGAGAAGCTGTCTGCCCTGATTGTGGCATTGGAAACATTTGGAACAATTGGTACATGACATATGACAAAGGTTGGAAGAGTAAGGGCTACAGGAGAGACTGAAGAGTAGTGAAATTAGAGACAAGACAGGGGCTGGACTGGGAAGAACATCCAGAAATACATCCCTTGAGAGATGCTGTGATCACATTTGCACTTAGGAAAGATTCCTCTGGCTGCAGGATAGAGAAGGGTTTGAAGCACAGAAACCAGGCAGGTGGCAGCCATGACAGCCCAGTGAGAGATAGGACCCCAGATGAATGAAAATGGGCTATGGTGGTAGAGGAGAAGCAATGTGATTAAGGAATCGTGAAGACACAGCAGTGGTCACAGAGTGTGAATGATAGGGTATGAGAAGAAGAGATGAGAGCAAGGAAACAGAGTGGCAAGAGTGGTGTCATGGGGTCTACATGGAAGACAGAGAAGGTACTATCATTCACTGTGATGGGCAATGTTCTAAGACACCCCTAATATTCCTGTGCCCTTGGTACTATCCCCTCTGCTTGAGTGTGCATGTGCCCTGTGAATACCACATCACACCTGTGATTGGGTTATAATACATGACAAAAGTTAAAGGATTTTTGCAGATAAAACTGTGGCTTTTAGTTGACTTAGAGTGAATCCAGACAGACATCATCCTGGGTAGGCCTAACCTAATCAATCACACCCTTCAGTTGAGATGCTGTCTTCTGCTGGCCTTCAAGAAGCAGACTGGAAGAGTTCTATAGCTGCAAGGAAATGCATTCTTCCAACAGACTCGCGAACTTGGAAGATGAGCCTCAGATGAGACATCAGCTCAGGCTGAACTCTTCACTGCAGTCTTGTGGAAACCCTGAGTCAAGGTTCCTACTGAGCTGTGCCTGGACTCCTGACCTACTCAAGTGTGAGATAATAAACAGGTATTCGTTTAAGCTTTTTAATTTGTGCCAATTTTTCATATAGCAATAGAAAGCCAATATATTTTTTTTTTTTTTTATTAAACTTTTATTTAATGAATATAAATTTCCAAGGTATAGCTTATGGGTTACAATGGTTTCCCCCCTCCCATAACTTCCCTCCCGCCCGCAACCCTCCCCCCTCCCGCTCCCTCTCCCCTTCCATTCATGTAAAGATTCATTTTCAATTCTCTTTGTATACGGAAGATCAGTTTAGTATATACTAGGTAAAGATTTCAACATTTTGCCCATATAGCAACATCAAGTGAAAAAGCTACCATTGGATTACTAATTATAGCATTAAATAGCAATGTACAGCACATTAAAGACAGAGATCCTACATAATTTTTTTTTCAAAATAATTAATTTTCTATGCCATTTCCATTTTAACCCCAGGTTGTTTTGTTTTTTTTTTTTTTTTCATTTCCAATTCTCTTTATATACAGAAGATCACTTCAGTATATAATTAGCAAAGACCTCATCAGTCTGCGCCCACACAGAAACGCAAAGTATAAAAATACTGTTTGAGTACCAGTCCTAGCATCACTTGGTTTTAGACGACACATTAGGGACAGATCCCACATGGGGTGTAAGTACACAGTGACTCCTGTTGCTGACTTAACAATTTGACACTCCTGTTCATGGCGTCAGTAATCTCCCTGGGCTCTAGTCATGAGTTGCCAGGGCTATGGAAGCCTTTAGAGTTCACTGACTTTGATATTGTTCCGATAGGGTCATAGTCAAAGTGGAGGTTCTCTCCTCCCTTCGGAGAAGGGTACCTCCTTCTTTCCATCAAGATGGCATGTACCAATACCATCGCACTAGTCCAAGTAATCAATTTCAGCTCACAATTGATAGCTCCGATAGGTCTAAGAGTCAAAGAGATCACACAAACAAGACAAGTATCTCCTAATACTAACTGATAGAATCAAAAAGGGAGAGAAAGATCCAACATGGGAAGTGGGATACACAGCAGACTCATAGGATGGCAGATGTCCTAGACAGCACTCCGGCCTCAGAATCAGCCCTCAAGGCATTCAGATCTGGCTGAAGAGCCCATGAGAGTATAGCAGGCATGGAAAGCCAAGATATCATGGAAAAAAAAAAAAAAAGACCTAAATGAATGATCTCTGTGAGTGAGATCCCAGTGGAAAGAAAGCCAATATATTAACAATCATCATGATCAAAAGAATTTTGAAGGTGATGCTACTTGTTTCCCGGATGTATTTTTCAATTATCAAGAGTCATTTTAAAATTAATTTTAGAAATAGGCACTTTGCCTAGTGGTTAAGATGCCTACATCCCACATTGGTTTGGATTCCTAGGTTTGATTCCTGGCTCTGTTTCCTGATCTCAGCTTCTCACCAATGTAGAACCTGGAAAGCAGTAGTGATGGATCAAGTAATTGGGTTCTTGCCATCCAAATGGGAGAATTAGATTATATTTCTAGCTCCTGGCTGTAGAGCAATCTGAGACCCAGCCTTTGGGGAACAAATAAATGTATGGGAGAAGTTTCTCTCCACCCATCATCTGTTTCTTCCCTTCTGAAATAAAATAGCATAAGAAATAATGGGGCCAGCGCAGTGGCTCACTTGGCTAATCCTCTGCCTGCAGTGCCGGCATCCCATGTGGGTGCTGGGTTCTAGTCCTGGTTGCTTCTCTTCCAGTCCAGTTCTCTGCTCTGGCCCGGGAAGACAGCGGAGGATGGCCCAAGTGCTTGGGCTTCTGCATCCGCATGGGAGACCAGTAGGAAGCACCTGGCTCCTGGTTTCAGATCAGCGTAGCTCCAACAGTAGCGGCCATTTGGGGGGTGAACCAACAGAAGGAAGACCTTTCTCTCTGTCTCTCTCTCTCTCACTAACTCTATCTGTCAAATAAAAAAAAAAGAAACAAAATTAAATCTAAAGAAATATTCTATTAATAATGGTTCTACATCCAAAAGGCTAGTTCTACTTTAATCTACTACTTTCAATCTATAAATCCTATGTCTGACTAGCTATCATTATTTTTTGGAAATATTTGATTACTGTTTGGTCCCCTAACAAATTTGTTAAAGAAAACATTCTCAACTATTTGACGTGTTCAGTCTATTTTATTTCATTGAGAAGCATTTTGGTTTGATATATTTTCTACAGCATTTAGATGATTTCCATAAATTTAATAATCTTTTAAAAAATAATCACATTCATAATTAATGAATAATGAATAATAAACTAATAATGAATAATAAACTAATATTTTAGTTTAAATTCATGTCAAATCATTCAACTACTTACTGTAAATTGGAGTTTCAAGGTTGATGATCAATTGTAATAGACCATTTTTTAAAGATTTATTTATTTATTTGAAAGTAAGAACTACAGAGAGTGGGAGAAAGAGAGAGAGAGACAGAGGTTGATTCAGTCTATTGTTTCACTCTCCAAACAGCTACCACAGCCAGGGCTTGGCCAGCCCAAAGCAAATGGCCTGGAACTCCACCAGGTCTCCCATGTGATGGATGCAAGGGCCCAAGTACATGGGCCATCTTCTGCTAATTTCCTAGGCCTTTAGAAGGGAACTGGATCAGAAGCGGAGCAGCTAAGACTCAAACTGATGCCCCTATGGGATGTTGACGTCCCAGGTGGCAGCTTAACCCACTGCACCACAACAGTGGCACCCCAAATTAGTTTAAATAATAACATAAAATAAACAGGTTTCTAAATGCAGATATTCACACTAATTTTTTATCACATTTTCCTGTTTTTAATTCTAAATCCCATTGGGTTATAAGATGCTTCTGCATGAAAGAAAGAAATAGATTATCTTTTTTTCTTTTTTTTGGGAAGGTAAAATAGCAAGGTTTATTAGGGAAGGGACATCGGTAAGGAAAGATGGGCACCTCTCCAGACAGAGCCTGAGAGACTGGGAGGAGGAAGGAGCGAGGTTATCTAAGACAAGGTTAGGGGAGGAGAGCAGCCCCCTGGTGGTTGAGGCTGCACTGTGTCCAGGGATGCTGATCAGAATGGGAGGCTGGACCTGCTGATGTCTAGAGATTTCTCATGGTACCAGCTGCCAAGGGCAGCCTTTTCTACGCTTCCACTGTTCTGGACTCTGTCAATTGGAAAAGATGGCTGTCACACTGCACACACCCTGGTTTTGTGTCATGTCATTGCCCATGCCTTTTCTGTTTTCCATGCGGTCCTGTCCAAGTTGGTACATAAACCTTTGGTGACAAATTCCATGTGCTCTCTGAAATACACCCATCAGCGTCTTCCTGTGCCAATGTTTACTGGGACCCAAGCATGTTTTGGGTAACTCAAGAGATGGGCTCCTTCTAGGAAAACAATGCCCCCAGCCTTGCCAGCTCTTATTTGTCTCATCTCTCCCCAATCCTCCCTCACTCTTTGGTATCTTTTATTTCAATCTCTTACATATCCTCTCCTCTCCCTTCCTCACTTTTTCTTCCCTCTTTCCCCCTCTTCTACACTGAAGGGGTTCATAAGTAGAAATATATATATACTGATAGATTTCATTTTTAAAGGCAGTGATGGAGAGATGAGGTGCATTATTGCTAATAAAAATGGTTAAACGTGTGATCTTTACTATGTGTCTGGCACAGAAATAAGCACTTAGCATCCATTACCATTGATTGAGCAATATCATCCAAAACCATTGAATGAGCAATAAGTTGATAGCTGTGTTCTGTTCTCAGTTTCCATATGAGACAGTTTAGAGTGGGCAAGTCACTTTCTCAAAGTGAGCAAGTGTGATTTGATCACATATCCCAGGAGAATTGCCTCCAGGATCCACACTTGGAATCACACTGCCATGGAATCCAAGACCAATTTCCCCTCTCCAGTTCAACACTCTTCCTTGAAAATTTTTGCTCTTTGAAGCTGGGGTCCAACCAGGTGCCCACACCTCTACCTCACCCTGAACTGGACAGCTCACAGCCCCCATGGAAAAGTTAGAAGTTCTTTTGAGATAGAGAGTGTTTATTAAGTCCACCCCACAGGGACAGAATTCCTCTTGATCATGCTTTCTGGTGTGTAGTAAGAACTAAGTAGCTTGCTTGCTACAGAGATAAGTCACCTGAAATAGAGAAGCTGAAGAGAACAGGGTATGAGTACAGGTGGAAAATATGAGATTAAAGGAACCTGGAGTGGGAAGTATATGATCTGCATCGATACAAGCTCTGCTTCAACAAAGTATATGTTAGCCATCTGTGTGTCCTAAGTCTGACACCACCCCCCAATGCAGCAGGCCTCCCAGTGCCCACCAGAGAACTGAGACAGTCCAGAAAACAGCAAGCACCAAGGCCCCAGATGTGTAAGCAAAGGCAGTTTGGATGCTCCAGGCCCACAAAGGCTGTCCTGGGAGAACACTTCTCAGACCAGATGAGCCACACTGATGAGTCCTGCCCAAATTTCTAACCCACAGGCCAATGAGAAGAGTAAGGCTGGAGTCAGAATAAGGTCAGAACAGGTCTTGGATTGGTTTGTTGTGCAGCAGTAGATAACTGGCATACAGTCCTCCAAAGGTATGTTGAATGATCCCTGGGTATTTTCGTGCTGATCTCTCCACCTAAAATTGGCTGTGCCCCAGCTTTACCTCATCCTCTTGTGATCCTCTCTCCTGGGGTAATGAGGATCCATGAATGAAAAGCAGGATAAAGTGGAGCTTGCCCAGTAACTCCTGGTACCCTTGGGCTCTTCCAAGCAATCCATGTAGTAGAGAACACACTGAAACCAAAGCAGCCAGTATTTTCCGGAAGAAGAAAGAGGTTCCTTTTCACTAAAAGAGGCCCCGCTCTGTCCAGCTGCGTCAGAAACTGCCCATGGCTGTCCCGCGTGGTGAAAAGGCTGCAGTCCTTGAGGACGGAATGGAAGATGACATCTTCCCCAGCCACACACACCCTGCTAGGGACCTCACAAACCCAACGGCAGGTCAGGGAGAGAGGACGGGGCAGTCTGCAGGTAGAAAGGACTTGGCTAAGAGGCCTTGATTACAGGTTGAAATCTGGTTGGGAGATAGACCTCTAGGGAGAAGGGGGCTTGCTTTAGGATGGGAGGGGTATTTAGTGAAAAGGAAACTATGGAAGAGGCCTGACCAATCAGCAGATAGTAATGCACGTCTAAACCATATGATTTCCCTTACTCCTTGACTACCTTAATCATCTGATATCCAGTACCTAGCATAGGTTTGATGCAGTGTAAAGCACCAGCCAAAATCACAGTGTGACGGCAAATCGATCAGTTCCTCTTGCCTCTGCTTCCAGAGAGACAGAAAGAGCCGAACAACGTGCTTCCCAAGGCCCTTTCTGATGCCAACTCTTGTTCCTCTGCAGAGACAGATATAGCTGGCAAAGACCAGGTTTCCTCTCAGCACACTAAAGAATTACTCTGGAAAGAAGGTTGAGAGAAACCCACAAAATTGGCCCCTTCCTTCCTGGTGATGTCTCCAGGGGTAGAGGTACAGGGCAGAAGAGGCAGAACCCCTGCTCAGAGCAGGACCTGCAGCCTCAGCCTGCCACACCTTGGCTGGGACCTGTCACCAGCAGGATAAATAGTGTGCTCTCATCAGCGTGGGAGAGGAAAGGAGGCAGGTGGAGTCAGAGCTGGGATAAGGAAGTAACACAAATATCCCAAGCAGCTGAGATAACAAGAACCTACTGAGGAGAAGCAGCATGTCAGAGGAAATGGAACCAGCCAATGCACAAGTGAGGAAGGCGACAGAGTGCAGGTTCATAGCAAAACCTTTCTGGAAGGTGAAGGAGGGCAAGCAATGAGAAGGCAAAATGGTGAGGTTGAAAGCCCCCAAAGCAAATGAAAATGTCTTCAAACAATGGCAAAGAATGTGAGGAGAAGCAGTTTCATCCAGTGTGTCAGGTTGCAAACCTGGGTCAGCTGTGGTAGAGGCAGCAGAAGGAAGCAGTGCAGGTGGGCAGGTGCTAGGGCTGCAGGAAACAGGGTCACAGAACTGGGGTCTCGGGTTTCCCCTGCAGAACAGAGCAGCTGTGCAAGGTGAAGTCATGACATTGTAGACACGTCAATGGAAAATCATAATGGTGATTTATGTCCTGCCTGGTGCTTTACGTTTTATAGTCTATTTCATTTTATTTTTATGGTGACTTTGGGAAACCAGAAGGGTGGGTGTCATGAACCTCATCTACTGATGAGGGAATGAGGTCCTAAAGTGACTAAGGGACTCATCATGGGCACTGAGGATTAGAATGTGGAACCCCAGCTTCTGCCCTGAGGGCTTCCCTCAACTTCACCACTCTTAAAGATGATTTTTTAAAAATATACTGATAAATATATCCATGTAATCTTTACCACTATAATTTCTTACACAATTAAAATGTGTGTGCAATAGTCATAGGAGTGAAAAACAAACTAAATACTGCAAACCACTGTGAGAGAGGGCAGGCAAGAAACATAATTACATTTAGAAGAGTTTTTAAAAGGTCTTGTGCAATTAAAAAACAGCAGCTAACTTGAAAATTTAGGTCTCGGTGCACTAAACTACTTCCTTGAAGAGAGTCAGCACATAGTTGTATTGGGGGAAACTATCTGAAATGGGTTATCTTGTAAGGTCTTAGAGCACTGTGCTTCCCCAGGATCAGGGAATCCCTTGCTTGTTCTTAGTGGAGCTGAGCTCCCGCTGGAGTCTTGTTCAGACGGGGCTGCTTGATGGCATGCATCAGGAAATGAGCTGCAGGATCCAGGGTCCCTGGATCGTGGTGCAGGTGTTGGATGAATGAGCTGTGGTGGCTCTCAGTGACGCAACGAGAGCAGAGCACTGGGTACTACAATACCCACCTTGTTTTCACAGCAGTGGGAGGGAGTGATAGGCACATTGCTGAGCCCAGGAGGGAGGCACCCAGCAAGAGAGGGTGAAGGGTCATTATGTGTCAAGCCCACACTGAGGCTGTGTCCCACAAAGCTCTTGACAGCAGGAACCAGGTGGCATTTGCCATGCAGAGATGACTCACACGTCACCGTCAACTATGATCATTCACAAAGCACAGACAATAGGGAACAAGGGGATTTCAAGGCGGTGGTCATTGGAAGGGGGTCTGGGAAGTGTCCACAGAGGAAGGCTGGCTTGGACATGTTCCCTGCACACGGCAGAGAAAAGCAGGAAGGAAACTGCAGGGTAGAGACAGGGAGGCATAATGCTGGGTGTGTGTGGGAAAGCGGGAAGGGCAGTCCTGCTGACGGTGGCTAGCACAGAGCAGGAGATGCATATTTAGAAAGAGCACTTGGAATATGTTATAGGAAGCCCAGGACAATAGCGTGAGCCTCAAGGGCAGCTCTGAATCCAGAGAACTAAGTCAGGTTTGCGACATCGGCCACGTGCTCATGTTCAAGCTATTTTGTCTTTCCTGGCCTCAGTTCTGCTGTTTGTATAAGAAAGAGGGTAAGGAGATCATCATCATAGCTAATATGTCTAAAGTTCTCGCTGCAAGCAAAGCCTGCCTCTAACTTATATTCAGTTTCTGAGTCATTGAAACAACCCTGTGATGTAGGACAAGATATTATCCTTATTTCCCAGATGAGAATACTGAGGCACAGAGAATTAAGTTACTTCTCCAAGGACGTACAACTCATCAAGTGCAGAAGTTGCAACATCAAATCCTATATTATGGCTCTAGAATTGTATTCCTTTTTATTATTTAATTGTACTTATTTCAGAGGGAGGGAGAAGAAAGAAGGAGGGAAGGAGAGAGGATGAATGAGAGAGAGAAGGAAGGGATGGAGGGATGAAGGGAGGAAGGAAAGGAAGGAAAAGAAGGAAAGGAAGGAAGGAAGGAAGGAAGGAAGGAAGGAAGGAAGGAAGGAAAGAAGGAAGGAAGGAAAGAAAGAAAGAAAGAAAGAAAGAAAGAAAGAAAGAAAGAAAGAAAGAAAGAGAAAGAAAGAAAGAAAGAAAGAAAGAAGGAAGGAAGGAAGGAAAGAAAGAAGGAAAGAAAGGAACTCCCACCTCCACCTTCTGGTCTGTTCCTTAAATGGCCACAATGGTGAAGCTGGACCAGGGTGAACCCCTGATCCAGGAACTCAGTCCAGGTCTCCCACATGGGTGACAGGGACTCTACTGTTTGAGCCGTCACCTCCAGGATGCACATTAGCAAGGATCTGGAATTGGGAATTGCCAATTCAAATCCAGGCCCTCTGATTTGGGATATGGGCATCCCACTACACCAAATGCCCACCCATAGAGTTTGCATTCTTCTTGGTCACTATCTTCAAAGTGCTCCCACACTGGCATGCAACTGCAGAGTTTAAATCAGCTATCGTTTGCCCTGAGCAAAAGTGGGACACATGAAACTTTTCCCCAAAATGGCAAGGTCATGCCTCCCTCCACCTGCAGCCCAGGCTTATCCCAGACTCCCGCTGACCCAGGAGGCACAGTCAGTGGACTGAGGCTGGAGGCTGGCCTGCCTGGAAGCAGGCAGTGGGGGCAGTTAGTAACTGTTGTTTTAGCCCCTGTAGGATTTCTGTTTCAACAGTGACTGCTCATAACACGGCTGGCTGCTGTCCTTGTCATGATTTTGTGCTCCAATGAGACTGATCTGAGGAACAAAGGTGTGAATGAAAATAATGATTTAAAAGCCCTCCAAGAAAGACAGGGGTCACAGAACACAGAATTATGAAATACTGTGGTCAGAAGGTTGCTAAGAGACCAACCATCCCATCCTTTATACTACTGACGAAATTGGGCTCAAAGAAGTCCAGTCCCCTGCCTGGGGTGACTCAGCTCATAACACTAGCTCCGAGTAGGCTCTGCAATTCCTGAGTTTGTTTATAAACATTAAGCTAAAAAAGGTAGGCATGTTCTCTCCCAGTTCTTCTAGGGTGACTCTTGCATTCCGGAACTCTGCTCGAGTTCCCAGGACTCCCAGGGTTAGAGGTTTAGAGAAGTCTAGAATTATTGGAACCATGAACTCCAAGCAACAACTTACTTTCCCCTAATCCACACTTGAGGTTCCAGGAAGTTAAAAGCAGAAAGCTTCTGGCTTTGCACTGCTGACTCCTATGTGTTCCAGCCTGAAGTCTGGTGTAGTGTTCCCATTTGGTCTTTTTTTGACAGGCAGAGTGGACAGTGAGAGAGAGAGAGACAGAGAAAAAGGTCTTCCTTTGCCATTGGTTCACCCTCCAATGGCTGCCGCAGCTGGCGCGCTGCAGCCAGCACACCACGCTGATCCAAAGGCAGGAGCCAGGTGCTTCTCCTGGTCTCCCATGGGGTGCAGGGCCCAAGCACTTGGGCCATCCTCCACTGCACTCCTGGGCCACAGCAGAGAGCTGGCCTGGAAGAGGGGCAACCGGGACAGAATCCGGCGCCCCGACCAGGACTAGAACCCGGTGTGCTGGCGCTGCAAGGCAGAGGATTAGCCTAGTGAGCCATGGCGCCGGCCCCCATTTGGTCTTCATCTTGGGAAGAAGGGCTTCCCCTGACCTTCTCAGATTTTGACCCGTTAGGTACCTCACACTTCAGAAGAAGGATTTTCAGTGCATTTCTCAAGACTGAAGATCCACTGTCTTAAGTTAGGTGTGGAGAAGATCATCACAAGCCAAAAGGCTGCATTGTTGTAACCCATGAATAGTCACATGACACAGGAGCATCAGCCCAAACTTCTGGGGCCCATTTTCAACAACTGTACAATATTTAGACTTTAGATTTTTAAATATTTACTTCAAAGTCAGAGTGACGGAGAGAGAGTGAGAAAGAGGGAGAAAGAGAGAGAGAGAGAGAGAGAGAGAGAGAGAGAACCTCCATTCACTGATTCACTCCACAGATGATTGCAACAGCCAGGGTTGGGACAGCCTGAAGCCAGGAGCCAGGGGTTTCATCAGTTCTCCTGCATGGGTGTCAGGAGCCCAAAGACTTGAGCCATCTTCCACTGCTTTTCCTTGGCCATTAGCAGAGAGTTGGATCGGAAATGGAGTAGCTGGGACAAAAACCAGCACCCATATGGGGTGACAGCATCCAAGGCAGTAGCTTTTCCTGCTATGCCACAAGGTTGGTCCCTAGATGGGCTTTCAGAATGGATGCTACCTGCCCTATGAAGTGCCCTGGGCCTTGTCTGCTCTGGCTGCAGTCCCAGGTTGAGTTGGGTCTTCTGGATGGTGAGAGCCACTCATTTGGCCCTTGCCAGCCCAGGGGGCACCAGCCCCAGAGGAATACCTAGAAAGGCCCCAGACCCTGAAAAGCATACAGGATGTGTTTGGAATTTAAATCACTTTTTTCTAGGTGCCCCTCAGTCTCTACATATATTTGGTGGTCTAGTATTCTGCTTAATGGTTTATATACATCACTCCGAGTGCATTATTTAAGCTAAGAAGGGGGAAAAAAGGAATCATAAGAAAAGTATGTATAGATTTAGGTATCTGATTGCAACCATTTGAGCGTGGTTATAAACATCTCAGTGAGACAAGAGAGTGAAGGCAGTTGGCCCAGAACATATGTACCCTATTCCAGTCCTGTCCCATCTGCATGGGCAATCTTGCTCTCTGCTTCCTCTTCCTTCTCACTGTGTTCCCTTATATAGTTGAGCCTTCATGGGTTTTGCATCTGTAGATTCAGTCAACCATGAATGGAAAGTACTCAGAAAAAAAATGGCTATACTGAACACGAACAGAGTTTTTCTTGTTATTATTCCCTAAGTAATGTACTGTAACAATGCTTTACATAACATTTACCTTACATTAGACATTATAAGTAATCTAGAGATGATTCAACATACACAGGAAGACAGCATAGCTTATGCACAATACTATACTATTTTATATAAGGAACTTGAGCATCCTTGGATTTTGACATCCACAGGGAGTCCTGGAAACAGTTTGGAGGCACACCAAGAGACCACTGCAGGTTCAAATCCCAGTCTCATCTCGAAGATCAAAGCCTTTACAGTGACTTTGGTCCCCCAGTCTCTGTCCTGAGAAGCTGTCCCAGGTTATCCTTGATGTTATCCCATTGGTTATGAATCTCCTCGTCCACTCAGTGCTCCTCCCCTGACACTGTCATTTGTCCCAGCCCTCCCTCTTTCTTCCCAGTGCTGGCCCCCTCTCACATAAAACATACTGCAGCACTAGCTTGCAATGACTCGGCTACCAGGCCATATTGCAGCCCAAATTGCTTCCTTAATTAAATCCTTTTTTTTTTTCAGTGCCTCTGCAGAGTCCACTGGCATAAAACACAACCTGCTTTGTCTTTGTTCAGAGAGAAATCTCTCTGCAAAGACACCTGCCTCTCTCACTGCTCCGAGACTCTCTGTGGGAGCATCCCAGGCACAGCCCCATGCCCTGTCCTGTTGTTCCCCCTGCAGCACAGCACTGGCTGCACTTTAGAGGGAAAAAAAATCCCTCCAGGCAATTTCTTAGCAGGGTACAAGGAGAAAAAACATGCAGGGACCAGTGTGTGAGAGTTATGTAAAAATACACTGCAGAAATGTGTGCAAGCACACATCTACCGGGCTCAGTGTTTCCCATAGAGTAAGCAGCCTATGGCTGAAAGGAACAGGGAGAACTGATGGCTGCCTCAGGGCGAGGCTTCCCTTGGATTGCGTCAGACAGCTGGCCTCCCCTTCCTGGGGTCCTTTAGGCAATGAGACCTTGGTAATTTTCCTTTGGTCCTACGTCACCGGCTTTCACAATTCCGTCTGCAGGAAACGGTTTCTTAAGGTCTATCTTTAATCCCTCTGACAGCAACAAAGCCGGGTCTGAGATCTGCCTCTGTTACTCACAGCCCTCTCTCCTGGGTGGGTGTCCTCCACCAACTTCATAAAGCAGGCTGCCCTGGACATAGGCAAAGCCCCAAATAAGAGAGAAGCCACAAGGTCCGGAGCTGGGAGGGTGGGAACAGACAAACTCAGAGGTCCCTGCCTGGCTAGAGGGAGCGCTGTGCTCAGAGGTATGAGCGAGAATGAAGGTCCCAGTGAGGCTGGATCTTTAGGATTTTTTAAAAAGAAAACAGTTATCCCGATTTTTATGTGAAAGCTACAAATGCAAGAGCTGAGCTGAAGGCAGTCTGTGAGCCCCCATCTTCCACCTCTCTGCAAATCACACATTCCAGGTCTGTGCTTCACGTTCAGCATAGCAGCTCATGCTGAATTCTTTCCTCAAAGTACTTACAAGTGAATTAAATGGGCAAGTGGGTCTCCAGTTCCCGACAGCCACAGGGCTGGCCCCATGAACCCCTTACCACTTTTGCTCACTTCCTCCCAGGCAACACCCCTGAGTTCCTGCAACGGTCACAAGCCAGAGCCCCTACACCTGGAGCTCACAGTGGCCATCAAGAGGTCTTTCAAGGACTGACAGAAGGAAGGTCCTTTGCAATTGTACATTGAGCATAGATATACACTCAGGACGGTGCTGCTGATCATTCTTGCCAATGTTCATTTCCTAAACAAATGCGCTGACTGGATAAATGCAGGGTGCATTTTTAAGGCACAAAGACAATCAAATTCATAGACCTCGGGGAGAGGAAAAATCACAAAATGGGGCCTAGTTTGTAGGAAGTTTGGAAGGAAACCTGAGGTTAGCCAGCATGGTCCTGGAGGTCAAAGAAAAGCCCCAGCAAAATCAACCATCCCCATCCAGCCATGACCTGGACCATGCTTTCTCAGGCAAGCAGCCTAGTGTTTGGATGAAATGACTATCAGTAGTCCATTGCTGTTAGATAAGTAGCTCACTTTTGAGGCTGAGAAGTGGATCCTGACTACCTGAGCCCGGAGGCCACAGCACTGGTGGTGGTGGCTGATACGGTGTCTCCCCGTGGACCGTGTCCTCAGCCATGCTGCCTGGCAGGTCAGTTTCCACCTGCTCCCCTGGACTGGGCGAGGCCTCTCCCCTCACTGTGTTTGTGGCCTCAACTGGAGATGGGAAGGAAGTTGGGGGGTGGGAGACACTTTGATTCTCAATGATCAAGCAAAGGCTCAGAGTCATAGAAAGGCTTTGGCGTCAGCAGAAGTTGATTCTGGTTGGACATTTGCCTCGAATTAGCTTTAGGCCTGTGGAGCTCTGCTCGCATCTGACAAGGAAAGGGGGTTCTGTCTGGATGATCTCTCTACTATGAGTTTTAAGAATCCTCATGCAAGGTTTTCTGCAAAGCTCCAAGACACACATATCACATAGATACAACAGATACACATCACATGGCTCTTATATATACACTACATACACATGTAGCACACACGCCACACGCATATCACATATATATATTACAGATACACATACCACATACTACATGTATACACCATGCAAATTAGATTCTACATGTCACACCCACCCACCCACACACACACACACACAAACACACAGGCAAAGTCAGCTGGGGATGGCAGGGCACACAGGCAGGTGAGGAGAATGTGTGCCCATACTACAGCTTCACAGAAGCATGAATAGGCCAAGATGCAAGGGAGGGTGAGAAGCAGGCTGGTTTTCCATCTCTGCTCTTTACATCTTATCACCTGCAGACCCAGCTCCAGAAATCCACTGCCCCCTGTGGACCTCCCCTTGCTCTCCTCCTCCTCCTCGTTCTCCTCCTCACTGGGAAATTGGGTGAAGAGGAGAGCCAGGGCCAGATGACATTAGCCTTGAGCCATGTTGGGTAATGGCAGTGGGGTGAGTAATGGTACAGGCAGAGCAGAATATAGGAGAAGCAAGAGACAGGTGTGAACACGCCTGGGGCCAGAGCCCTCAGAGCACAGGTAGAGCACTTGCCCCTACACTGAGCCCCCTTGACCCCAGAGTTTCCACTATTAGAAGACTTTGTCTTCTTGGGCAGCAATGCACAAGGTCTGGTCTCCCCTTGGCTGGCTGTCCAAATACTCGAGGCCAGGGGAGGGTCATGGGAGCCCTTCTCCACCCCTCCTCATCCTCTCCAGGCCCTCTGGTGGTCTATAGCATACCAGAGAGCCCAGTGCTGGCCCCTTCCGCCTGCCCCTCTGCCTGTCCATGTCTCACGTCTCTTGTCCCTCTTTTGGGGCTGCAGGATTTGAATTGTGCCAATGGAGGCAGTTCCAGCCACCTTAGGATTTGGACTACAGCAAAGCTCAAGGAACTCACAGTCAAGATCAGTCGCACATAGGAGCACTGCCAACAGAAGCACATGCTTGTGGAAAATAGTACAAAGGAATTTGAAGGAGGAGGTCTGGGTTCTGAATTACGCAGGAGGCACAGAGTCTGGATGGTTTTCCATCAGGAGCCGCGTCCTAGAGGTAGCGAGCCATAAACAGCCGTTTAAAGCAGAGGAGGAATGTGTTAGGGTGGGCCCCAGGAACGTGTCAGGGGAAGGCCACAGCCAACAGTGCTGGAGCAGAAACCGGATCCAGGGAGGGGAGCCAGGTAGGCAACACTCAGAGAGCCCAAGAAACCTGCTGAGCACCAGAGGTTTGACCGTAATCAAGAATTTGGAAATGACCGCTGTACAGGGGGTTGATTGAGAATGTGGGTGAGCACCCGTGTCTGTGTGTGTGTGTGTGTGTTCACTCCCTTGAGGATGGAGTGTGCAGCCAGAGTTGAGAATACACAGTCCTGGAGTGTTAGATGCTGGGTCCACAACCAGAGCTGAGTGACTTGTACAGATGTGATCCCTGCCCTGAGAGAACCTCTGTGCCTGGGAGAAGATGAAAACATTCAACACAGAATTACACATTGTGGTTTGGGCTACAAAGGAAGCCAACAGGGTGGATGGTGTGTGTGTGTGTGTGTGTGTGTGTGTGACAGTGAGGAGTGCATCTCCCCAGTTTCTGAGAGAAGGTACTCAATGTTGATAAACATGCTAGAATACAGGTACATGAAATCAGCCACATCAACTGTGACTAATGCATCCATTTGTTGTGCAACAGTGTCAACATTGCAAAACGTTAGCAAGATAAAAAACATTTTTCAATAACAGGGAGTATCTTTCTTTGCCCCCTCTGCATTTTAGACACATGGGGTTAGAGAGGGACCCACTCCCCAGCAAGAAGGAAGATGATTTTGATCTGAAAATCAGTATAACTATATTCTTAGAATTGTAACTATGATCTGCACTGAAACTGGGTGAGGGTTTTTTTGTGTGTGTTATTATCACATTAACATGAGAATCGAGGAGGACTGTCATGCCTTTGCTGTAATCCTGAGAATCTAACATACTGATAAATACCTTAAGAAAACAACTCGGAATGTGAGGATCATTCAATGAGAGCCCCTGGGAAAGAGGAAGGGAGATGGTGGGGAGCCTGGAGGAGGGGAGGCTGGAGGGAAGAGGGGATGGGAAACTCATGCAGTTCCCACGTCTTATACTGAGTGAGAAACCTGAGTTTCAGCTTCCTCAAAAACTATAGTGGGAAGAACCAGTTATCATGGCTTGGAGTCTCAATTTAAACTGTACAATGATACTTAGGAACACTGGTGGGAACTAGAATTCAAAGACAGCTCTTTGAATGCAAAAAAAAAAAAAAAAAAAAAGACTGAAATTCATGCCTACAAAGAGTTTTCTAAAAGCCCAGGAAAAATGTATATTAGAGAAAATGATGCATGGATTCCAGCAACAATTTCTCTCCAAACTTATTTTCTAATTCCATTTTCCATGGGCTGTTTGGAGTAGGCAGATGTAAGGTCGGGGATGTGGAAAGGAGCTGCTGGGTGCTGGTGTGCACAGGTCTCTACAAAGCACCTGTGCTGATGACCTGCAGAGGTGTTGATATATTTTAAAGAAGCAGGCTTTTAAAAACTTGCTTTTCCAAGAGTCTTACATTTTTTGAGCTGTAGTTTTCTTATTCATAAAATGAGGACAATGCTACTAGCTCCCTCATGGGAATTTTGTCAAGCTGTATTTCTTGCAGATTGGGAGTCAAAGCCCTGGGCTAAGACCCTGACCATAATTTGGAAAGGAAGCCATCGCCGGCCAAATACCTATTGTGAATGGGGAGCCCTGTTTCAGGTTTTACAATGCTATATGATGTCCCTCTTAACAAGTTCAACACTGTCACCTAAGTGGTTTCTCCTTCATTTTCAGGTGACCAAAGCCAAGCCTCAGAGAACTTTTCCAAGATCGAGAGCTAAGAACATAGTGGGGCTGACATTTAAATCCAGTTTTCAGACTCTTAGTTTGTCAGAGCCCCTCCAAAAGATGAGACAGAGAATATGATTGTGGGAATAGGAAAAGAGAGAGAGAGGGAGAGGGAGAGGGAGAAAGAGAGGGAGAGGGAGAATGAGAGGGAGGGAGGGAGAGAGAGAGAGAAGGAGAGAATGAGGAAGAGAAAGGTAAAGGAGAAGAGTTGGAAGGATAAAGAGAATGAGGGAGAGGGGAAGGTGATGCCAGAAGACAGAACTCGACTGTAGGTGATGGACAAATCTGCAATTTTTCCTGCCTCCCTGTGGCTTTAGTCAGCGATCCCCTTTGTCTGTTGAGACACCTGCTTCTACATTTCAGGGTGTTTCTGCTCAGTTTCCTGAATCCATGGCCTCTCCTGTGGCCTCTTCTTAGGTCTTCTTTTCCCAGCCTTTTCTGAGTCTCAAGGTTTGAGCAAAGCTTGCACTCCGGATATTTCTGGTTTGCTCAAACAATAGCTTAATTGCCATTTAAGAGAACTGAAGCCACTGACCTTTAACACGCGTTGGTGACATGACATCAGAAAAGAGAACATGAGAGACTTCCTTTCCTGAATGGGAAATTCTTCTCCCAGCGATTATTCCAAGAAGGAAGCTCAGGCAGGTGGGCCTCAGCCACAGGGCAAAGGGTCTGGGCCAGTCCTCTGAACTGTCTTCCTCAAAAGGCTGGTCAGAGTTCTCCAGTGATTCCTGGCAACCCTTAGGGCTCACTGATGCTGACTGCTTCTTTCTTTCTAGAAGAGGAAGGGGCCAGAAATTCCGGTATGTCTTGCCTTTTCAAAGGCTTCAAATAGCACCCAAGTATCACCTTCTGCTCCCCGGGTCTGTCCCTGGGGCAGGTGGTACCTTCTCCACTCCTCGGTGAAGTGGATCATGGGAGTGGTCCAACCCATAGGGAGGAGGATTTTGTCATTGACATTATTAGAATTGATCATTTTAAAATCCTTTACATACACTGCTCATTGACCCAGATGTCACCTTCCCAGAGAGACCAGTCCCAGTGGCTTTCCCTAATATGACCCCTACCCCTTATTCCCTTAACAGGCTCTCTGCAGCATGTCATCCTGTTTTATTTTCTTCACAGCACATGCCCTGTTATGAGGTCCTCTTATTTCTCTACAATCCATGCTGCCAGTGTGGTGAGATCCTCCGTGATACAGCTCCCTGCTAATGCACTTGGGATGGAAGTGGAAGATGGCCCAAGTGCTTAGGCCCCTGAACCCACATGGGAGACCCAGATGGAGTTCCTGGCTCCTGGCTTCAACCTAGCTCAGCCCCAGCCATTGCAGCCATTTGGGGAGTGAACCAGTGGGTGGAAGATCTCCCTCTTTGTCTATGTGTCTTTCCCTTCCTCTCTGTGACTCTGCAAATAGACAAATCTTTAAAAAAAAACACCCTCCACAATCAGCTCTCTCAATCCCTATTGTAATCCTCTTGCCCAGAAGAGTCAGGATCATAGTAGACTTTGTATAAACACAATAGA
This sequence comes from Lepus europaeus, assembly GCF_033115175.1. Lineage (NCBI taxonomy): Eukaryota > Metazoa > Chordata > Mammalia > Lagomorpha > Leporidae > Lepus > Lepus europaeus. Next base: position 161,622,060 of record NC_084827.1, on the reverse strand, counting down.
TGAAGTAATGATGTAAAGTCTGCATCAGAACCCAGGACCCCACAATGTCCCACTCCTCTCTTGCACACCCTTCTCCCTACTGTATTCTCTCACTTTTGCTCTTTCACCTCTTTAAGTGGAAAGCACTAGTACCATAAACCCATCTCCCTTGGATGTAATTCCCTCTCTGCCACTTTCTTCCTGTGGTCCCTTATTAAATCATGCAAATTCAACTGCATGTGCATGGATGACATGAAGTTTATTGTGAAAATGACATGAAATAACTGGTGTGACTGGGCTTAGCCTATAGTAAGCATTCAATTCATATTAAGTTCTTTGACTTTTTATCTTGTTTCTATCCTTTCCTCTTTTATCTTCCTTATGATTTAGCTGCCTGTTTTCTCTCAGTCTTTACTTCTCACTCATAAAGCTTCTGTCAAAGTCATCAGCAGAGTGGAGGTAGTTGAGTTGAACTGAATTGGGAAGATGTGAACACAAGGCAAGTTGTGTCTTCCTAGGGGAAGAAAAAGAGGGATTTGAGAAGTGTTGACAACAGCAGGAACCAGGAAGGGTCCAGGGAGAGAGTTAAGCGGTAGCACTGCCTACCCACCTTCTGTAGTAGCAGAGATGTTTGGGGTACATGTTCAGACCAGCATACTGTGAACTCCTAGTCCAATTAATCTGGGAAATCTTTGTTTTGTTAGCATAGCTGGGCAGGTAGATTTGGATCTCTCTCTCTCTCTCTCTCTTTCTCTCTCTCTCTCTCTGTGTGTGTGTGTGTGTGTGTATCAGAAATGGGGTAGAAGAAATAATTTTTTATGGGAAATGAAGAGACTGATTTCTTCTCCCCTGAGTTTTGCCAACAGCCAACCTCAGGGCCTAGGAAAAATCTGTTCACCTCCCTGGGTCTCCACTTGCTCTCTGACAATGAGTGGGAGGCCAGGGGTCTCAAAGGCATCTCCCAACTTTAACATGACAGGGTAAACCGAACCAAAACAGTCCTTGTAGCTATTTTCAAAATGGCAGTGAGACCATTGAACAGCACAGGCTCAGGAAGGTAGCACTTGCTATGTTGTGTCTCCAGCAACCTGACTTATTTACAACACACATTCGGTTTGGCTGAGAGCCTTCTTCTGGTCCCCATGAGCTGGAAGGCTTGTACTAACTGGCATGGCTCTCTGGAGTTTCCCCACCCCGATTTGCTGGGGTCTCACCTTCTGTCCAGTGGCACAGGAGCTGGGATGTCTCAGAGGTGCTGTGGCTGCACCAGCCTCTTTTCTGCTGTATCCATTTGAAGCCACGGCAATGCTCTCAGGGCCAAAACCGCTCACTTAATTAATACACTTCACAGGGTGAATGGAGCCCTGGCACCATTGCCAGCTTGGGGCAGCTCCCAAAGCCACGAGCCTTTGCCCAGTGCCCAGAAAGTCCAGGCTGGAGACAATCAGTGCCAGCTTCCTCTGTGCCAGCCCTCACCACCCTTTTCATTTCAACCTGGAAATGTGTCTCTTGCCAGTGTCCCCTGCAGACCCTGAGGGTGTCCTCCTGCCCGACACCTGCCTGCCTTTCCCAGGAAGCACAGGCCATGGTCATGGGGCACCTGAGCTATTTTTCAATCCCCGGGCGAAATGATAGATGCACTCTGGAAAACCTATTAGGGAAGGGTTGGGCTGTCCCGTGTTTCCGTCAGGCCTGTCCAGGTGACTTTGAGTCAAGCCGCTGAGAGCCTTTTGGCTGCTGGACCATCCCTGTGGGGCACCACGTTTATCTGGGCTCTGACCCTAGCCTTAGAGGACAAAATGGAGTAGTGGTGCTCAGTCACCAAGCCCCTTCCCCTATGTATTCCCACTCGGGACTTTGTGGGAGGGACCTCTTTAATTCCCAGTCTTTTGAGAAGCACCCAGGCCCTGAGTGATGATCCCACCCTAACAAACATTTCAGGCAGGAACCTTCCTCACTTCGCTGTGCCAGGGCCAGCCTGTGTAGGCACAGGTCTCTGAGCCTCCCTGTGAGGTTCCAAAAAAGCTGGGGAGTGAAGGAAGAGGATGCAAAGACAGGAGCCCCAGTGACAGCTGTTTGAGTTATTTTGCCTGGGGAAAGGCTGTTTTTTAAATTTTTTTTAAATTTATTTGAAAGGCAGAGTTAGAGGGAGAGAGAGAGGGAGAGAGAGAGAGAGATTTTACATTTACTGGTTTACTCCTGCAAACGGCTGTAATAGCTGGGACTAGTCCTGGCTGAAGCCAGGAGCCAGGAGTTTCTTCCAGGTCTCCCATGTGGGTGCAGGGGCCCAAGGACTTGGACTGTTCTCTGCTGCTTTCCCAAGTGTGTTAGCAGGGAGCTGGATCAGAAATGAAGCAGCCAGGTCTCAAACCAGTGTCCCAGTGTCATATGGGATGCTGACTTCACAGGCAACTGTTTAACACGCTGCGCCACAACGCTGACCCCAGGGCCTGCTGGTTTAATCTCACAGTGGTTGATGATTAGGCCTGCAGGCTCGCGTGGTCCTCTCTGGACTCCTTCAAAAGGGCTCCAGCTCTACAGGCCTGGAAGATGGAATGCTCAGCTTCTCAACAAGGATCAGACCATGGCAGTCTTCCATGGCTAGAGCAATTGCCTTTCTTCCCATCTTTGTTCTAACCCCTACACCTGTGGTGACCAATGGTCTACTTTTTCTCAGATACAGTCAAAATCCCACTTTCTCCAACAAGCAGCTAGTCTCTAATAGTTTCCCACAATGTTTCCAATGTTCTATTTCCTTGTGACATTATTCAAATGAATATATTATCATAATTACCATTTAATCCTTGTGCTTTCAATATCTTCATCTCATCCAAAGAATACCCAGCTCTTTTTGCAAGATGTCATGCCTTTTATGTCTTGGCATCCTCCATAAGGTCTAGAAGAAGGATGCTTACATCACAAATTAATGTTAAAGATTTTCTGATTATGTCAAGAGGGAAATATGGGCTCTCTTGGCAGTTAATTTCTTCAGAAAAAATAACAAATTAACTTTGTCCTTCAAATCAGGCATAGTTATCTGAGGCAGGAGACTAAATTACTGCTAGGTGAGGGCTCCAGAGCTATGATCATACTCAGATGCCAACTGGGAGAAACTTGGCTAAGCCGATCGGGGGCTGCCAAGAGCTTCTGTGTAGGGCAGCACCAGCTCCATGGACTACGACTGTCCTTTCAGTGAGTTGCTGACCCATCAAAGAAGTTAACATCCCTGTCTTGGCTAATTGCTTTGCTGAGAGTAGCAGGTTCATACGGCAACTTTTTGTTGGTCCACATCACTCCTCCAACTAGGTAAACAAATAAATCAAATAAATGTTAAAAATTATCTTTTTCGGCCGGCGCCGTGGCTCAACAGGCTAATCCTCCGCCTTGCGGCGCCGGCACACCGGGTTCTAGTCCCGGTCGGGGCACCGATCCTGTCCCGGTTGCCCCTCTTCCAGGCCAGCTCTCTGCTGTGGCCAGGGAGTGCAGTGGAGGATGACCCAAGTGTTTGGGCTCTGCACCCCATGGGAGACCAGGATAAGCACCTGGCTCCTGCCATCGGAACAGCGCGGTGCGCCGGCCGCAGCGCGCTACCGCGGCGGCCATTAGAGGGTGAACCAACGGCAAAAGGAAGACCTTTCTCTCTGTCTCTCTCTCTCTCTCACTGTCCACTCTGCCTGTCAAAAAGAAAAAAAAAAATTATCTTTTTCAAGGCTGTTGCTGTGGCGTAGTATGTTAAGCCTCCATCTGCAGCACTGGCATCCCATACGGACACTGGTTCAAATCCCAGCTGCTCTACTTCTGATCCAGCTCCCTGCTATGGCCTGGGAAAGCAGCAGAAGATGGTCCAAGTGCTTGGGCCCCTGTACCCATGTGGGAGATCTGGAAGAAGCTCCTAGCTCTTCAGATAGACCCAGCTCTGGCTGTTGGGGACATTTGGGGAGTGAACCAGTAGATGAAAGATCTCACTCTGTCTCTCCCTCCCTCTTTCTTTAACTCTGCTTCTCAAATAAATAAATAAACCTTTAAAAATTATCTTTTCAAACCAGAGTGTTAAGAATTCCACATTTTCTTTTATTGATGTCATCCATTGACCCATGCTTAGTTTTTAGCATAACATGTCTGTGGTGTAAAAACAATGACAATGTAGTATGATATCAGAGAAAATAGATTTTTAGAATACACCAAAATATGCATCTTGCCAACATCTGGCTTTGTTTTCTCAACTTATGCTAGAAATAAACAGACTGGGGGCCGGCACTGTGGCTCAGTAGGTTAATCTTCTGCCTGTGGCACCAGTATCCTATATGGGTGCCAGTTCTAGTCCTGGCTGCTCTTCTTCCCATCCAGCTCTCTGTTGTGGCCTGGGAAAGCAGTAGAAGATGGCCCAAGTGCTTGGGCCCTGCACCTGCAAGGTAGACCAGGAAGAAGCTCCGGACGTTGAGGCTATTTGGAGAGTGAACCAGTGGACGGAAGACTTCTCTCTCTGCCTCTCCTCTCTCTGTGTAACTCTTTCAAATAAATAAATAAAATCTTTTAAAAATAGAAAAAAGTAAATAAACAGTATGTTTCAGTTCCAAGATACTTCATTCTGTGCTCAAAGACTTATTAACTTGCTGATTATATCAGAATCTGGATGGCACTGCAGGGTCTCAGTTTCCCCATCAATAGCACAAGGAAGTGGGTTGGGCCTTATTTAAGATCGCTTCCAGTCCACATGTCTCCATTCAAAGTTCCTTCTCACATTTATGAATCGCTACAACTCTTTGGAAATGTTTGAGAAAGAAACACCAGGGAAAGAAAAACACCCATATTACAAGTGAGAAAACATAAAGAGGTGATGCATCCTAAGTCAGCTCCACAGCCCTTAGCAAAGACAGAGGAGGAAGAAAAGAGAAAATGGAAATTCAGTTGATAATTATGTTCTATGCTTGGCAGTAATGTGAAATAAGTGAGATTGGCCTAGATCCTCCCTGCACAACTCCAGCAGTCCTGTGACTGGGATTCATTTTCCTCCTCCATGGAATAGACCTCTCCCTAAGGAAGGATGCTGAGGGTGGAGGAAGGAAGGATGACAGAGGGAACTGGTTGAAGTGGCCCCAAACTTAGTCATTGTGTTGTTGACCTCCAGGCGTCTGAGCAGTACACATTAAAGGAAAAAGCCCCAGGCTGGTCGTTGCCAGTCTCATAGTAAAGAGCAGGGAGGAGTCTTTCTAGAGCTGCTTTGTGCCTCTGACCCTCCTGCTCCTGTGGGAGCAGGTGTCATGATTCAGAGGGTAGCACAGTCTAGTAGAACTTCATACTAAGGTTGGACCCAAAGTGTAAGCCAGCCTTGGCTACAGTCACATTCTGGGAAGGTCACTTTCCCTCTAGAGGCCTCACAGTCAAATCAGTATAATGAGAAGATGGACTTGAGCTTCAAGACTCTCCCAAATCTTATAGTTGCTTTGCCAAGAATAATATTGTCTATTCAGCCCAGGACTGCAGGGTGGAGTGGAAACAGAGACAATGCTGACTGCTCTCTATCACCTCCCTCTGCTTCCAATTCCTGCCCTTCCGCTTAGTCAGACAGCCCTCAACTTACGTCCTGGCAGCATCTTCTCTTGTTTTAGGATTTATAGTAGGAAAATGACACAGTGACTTTTGGGTGCTGCCATCTTTGAAGACCCCTGTAACTTGTAACCTCCTTTTCACAGAAAGTTTCTGGAGGCAGAAAATGTACCCGGCAAGGTGCCTTGGAAGAAAGTGGTTTTTGCCCACATAGATCATCATAGAGCCAGGTGGGGCTCCTGAGAGTATTCATAGGAGGAAGTGTGTGCTACCTGAGGCACACAGCAGCTGTAGCTAAATTCAGCTGTAGGTTTTAATGTTCTAGAAAAGAAATTATATACATGACTCAGTTTCTGGCTATTTGCATAAGAAACTTAGATAATAGCGTTAGAAAAGACAGAAATTGAGGCACAAATTGATCCCTTTATCTGGGTGTGTGAATGCAAGTCTTGGCTTAAAAGTCAGAGTACACTGTGGTTCCAGTCTTGAGCATAATAAATGGTTCTTTCACCTTAGAAGAAATCAGAAAAAAGATGTGGTCTGAATCCAAAGAAAAAGAAGGGTCTAGTCTTCTGCACAATAGCTTTGTAGGAGTTAGAGGCAAGACTCGAGTGACCAAGGGAACAATTTTTTCCCCAGAAAGAGTGATGTGTTTATAAGTTGAGAGGTGTGCTGTTCTTTGGGGGCTCAGACAGGGGAACAAGATGACTTCTGTGCTACTGTTACCCAAAGGAGAGAATTTCTAATAAGAAATGTTTCTATTGAGTCCTGTGACTCCATCAATCTCCCTTCTGCAATTGCAGAATGAGAGAAGGGCACATTTCAAGTGTAAACAATTGAAGGGTATTTTAAACTACAATCTTAAGAAAGTAATAATGATTGCTTCAATTCAATGAACATCAGTCCCAGAGAAAAGGGAGATGGAGATCACTTTACACAGGTGACAAAGAACCTTGTTCAGCTTCAAACACCAAAGCTATTGACTGGCCTTTCTCAGTGTTGGGTTTTCCCATCAATGCTGCAGCTCCATCTCTTTCAAGAGCCCTCTCTTCCAGTATCTTACTTTCACTGATGGCTCAAATGGAGCCAATTGTGTACGAAGGGCAGAAAAGTACATTTTCTTCTGAGTGAGTTGAAAAACCAGGAACACTTGTATTTAGGCTGGAATTCCCTGAAGTTTCCATTCTCTATGGATTAACAGAATGATCTGAATGTGTTTATGCCCTGAAGGAGAAAAGAATGAGGTCTTACACATTATGGAGGAGTGAGTGAGAAGCTGTGGATGGATTTTTATCAGGGAACTGTCCTGGGGAAAGACGATACCTCTGGACCTGCCAGAGGCTTCATGGAAGGAGGCCATCGCTATGACAACACAACCCTGCCTTCACCGGGGGTGGATTTGGCTTCAGGTGCATTTGGAGATGTGCTGATCCATGTCCCTTGTTTTATTATGTGAAGGATTTGAAGAATGAGGAAAAGTATCTGATTTTTTTCAGAGGAAATGTGCGACAAGTGTTAAGCTTAAACTCAGCTCTCTTGATTCCCAGTTCAGACCCAACACACCATCACAACTATTTCACAGTGTGATTCCACTAGTCTTTCTGCCTTCGCCCATATTCTCTGAGTGTCTATGTGTTATGCCTTCTGACTCACCCTCAAATATAACTGATTAAGCCAGAATGGACTCTTGTGCCAGGAACAGTCTATCCATTAGTGGCCTGACTCAAAGTACTAGGTGGACCTAACAGCTCTCTGAATCAGAAATGGTACTCGTAGCCACAGAGGTGAGATGGTGCTGGAATTCAAACCTAAGCCAGCAGGTTTTGTTTTTTTTTTTTGTTGTTGTTAGAGTTAGACAGTGAGAGAGAGAGAGACAGAGAGAAAGGTCTTCCTTTTCCGTTGGTTCACCCCCAAAATGGCCGCTATGGCCGGCGCTGTGCCAATCTGAAGCCGGGAGCCAGGTGCTTCCTCCTGGTCTCCCATGCAGGTGCAGGGCCCAAGCACTTGGGCCATCCTCCACTGCCTTCACGGGCAACAGCAGAGAGCTGGACTGGAAGAGGAGCAACTGGGACAGAATCCGGCACCCCAACCATTAAAGACACAGGGCAGGGGGCCTCTGGAGAGCTGAATCAGCACAGAAGCCCTCTAGGAGAGAACAGAAAATGAGGCATCTGAGAGAACACCAGAGAAGAGACTTTCTTCCCTGTTCTACTTGAGACCTGGCTGTGTTTCTGGAACTAGAACACACTGAGAAGTTCTTTATCAGTTTTCTGGCTTTCCCTCTAGGTCTGGGGTATGTCCAAATTCTCATCTGTTTTCCAAGTATGTCTAATTGTGGAATGTTGACACTTTCAACTGCCATCATGACAGTCAGTCCCTGCTTTAAAAGATGCTACTCTTACCCTTCATGGAAAGAAGGCAACCTAAAATAGCAGATGTCCACAACAGGGACCTCAATTATATTGCGCAGTTCTCATGCTCCTTTCCACACCCTTATTCTGGCCCCCACCTCTTCCTGAAGTCACTGCTTTGCCAATCAGGACTATGGAGGTTCTGTAGTCATAGAGCCTCCAACCCCTGCCTCCATCTTCATGTGATCTTCTCTCTTCCATGTGCCTTCTTCTTACAACGGCAGCAGTCATTGGATCAGGACTCAATCTATTATGATAGGACTTTGTCCTAACCTGATTTTATCTGCAAAGGCTCTACTTCCAAATAAGCTCAACATTCCTAATATCTTGGTGGTGGACATGAGTTTTAGGGAATTACCATTAAAGCTAGTGTAGTTAGTGATGAGACTAAGGAAACAATTGGCTGTTCTCTGAGCTGAGAGAGATGTGGGTTAAAGGAAGGGTAACAGAAGGGCAGACATCCAGGGAAATAGAACCAGGGACCATCTGGCAAGGTGGTGGTCATAGTGTCAGATTAGAAGAGCTTTGCTGCTACCCACAGGCCAGTGCTGCATTCAGCTGAGGTTAGTCTTAACATCCACTCATTTAAAGCACAAACCATGTCTATCCAGGACATAGAGTTGCTGAGATCTTAGCCAGTATGTCCTGATACTCCCCTGGGGGATATTCACTGTGTCAGCTATTGAGAGAGTAAGATTAACAATGACTCTCTGTTAAGAAAAGTGAAGAGCAGATACTCCCAAATAAATGGGAAAATGGGTGAACAGGTAAATTGTGAAACTTAACAATGAGCCTTGGTTTAGGTCTAATGGCGTATCTAAGGAATGCTAGAGAACCTTTCCAGAGAGGGAGAAGTTTGACTTAGAGTCATCAATGACACTGAGAGAAGAGCTTCTGAGACTATCACATCAGTGTTTTATCACTCTAAGACCTTGTGCAAGTTCCTTTAACTCTGGGATCAGTTTGATTGGAGTTGAAAAGAATCTAGCCATCCCTTGCTTTGTTGCCCACAGGCCAAATCTATGACCCTCTTGGAAGCACATGTCTCTTGTTTGTTCTTAGTTCTGCTAATCCTAGAATAGTACATGACGCTTAAGAAACTATCCAGTAATCATTCATTGAGTGAAGGTTGGTGATGAACTCCTTAGGCTGAAGAGAGTCTGTGTTTTCCAACCAAAAATTGGAACCCAAGAGACATATTTCTCACAAGGAGGAAATAGTATACATGATGGAAAATTGTGCACCTGCTATTTAACACACTGCAAGAGAACAAGAAGCATTGTGCAACTTGTGGTCTATGCTTCAACTTGTTTCCATCAATAAGATAAATAAGTCAGGGGTAGGCACTGTAGCATAGTGGATAAAGCAGCTGCTTGCAATACTGGCATCCCATATGGGCACCAGTTTGAGTCCTGGCCACTCCACTTCTGATCCAGCTCTCTGCCATGGCCTAGGAAAGCAGTAGAAGATACCAAAAGTCCTTGTGCCCCTGTGCATGCATAGGAGACCTGGAAGAAGCTCTAGGCCCTGGCTTTGGATCAGCCCAGCTCTGGCCGTTGCTGCCATTTGGGTAATGAACCACCAGATGGAAGACATCTCTATCTCTTTCTACCTCTGCCTCTTAATTCTGCCTTTCAAATAAATAAATAAATAAATAAATCTTTAAAAAAGGGAAAGAATAAGTCAAATACTGAAAGAATTCCAAAAAGATCATGAAAATGGAATTAAAAGATAAAAATAAAATTAAAAATAAAACCCTCAACATAAATGCCAGCAAGTTTAATATACTTTCATAACTTATGATAATAGAAATTTTATTCTATGCCTGTAAAACGGAAGGAACTATGAATTTAGTCATGTTAGTAAAAGTGGTTTTTACTTAAATGACTGAAGAAAAGCGGATACCTTATAAATTTATTTTAACTTATGAAACAAAAAGAAATCAATATGATCAAAGTCAGGACCTTAAGTTATAGGCTTAGAGATTTCCCATAAAAACTCTCACAAAATTGCCTTTATTTGATGAGAGGAATAAGAAGAATTGTCATGGTGAATAAGGACTCCCTGATGCATTCCCAGGAATACAGGAGTTTTTCTCATAAGCCTTTGGATAACTTTCTGAAAACACTCCTAATAAGTGTATGTTGAAATTTTTTGGACCAAAAGTGAAGTCAAAAGCCTTGAGCATCCAGACCTTTACTCTTGATCAGTTTACTTTTGCACTGCCTGGACACCTTTCACCTCTCGGTAGCCATTACTTTTATTGTGCTTTGCCTTCAGGATCATACTAGTAAGAGCTGTGTTTCATCTTCTGTTGCAGTACTTGGAAGAAAGGCATCAAGAACTTAGTCCCACTTGTTTAAAATTCCCATTGAAATCTCTGTTCCTCTCTGCAAATGATCTGAGTTCAACAATTTGTTACTCATTGAGCAGCAAGTTTGCTGCACTTTATCAATAAGAATAGTATAAGCTGGCTATTTGAGATGTGTATGATGTTGGCTATTCTTTCTGCTGTCAATCCTTGGTTCCCTTAAATTAGGGCATGAACAGATTATCTTTTTTCTTGTTAGTTGATGTGCATGGTCTATCGCTAAGGACTTCATCTTCAACATAGTCTTGTCCCTTTTTAAAATGATTTATCCATTTGTAAACTGCTGTTTCACTTGGGGTATTTGCCCCATAAACCATTCATAAGGCATCAGTGATTTTGACATTGTTCCACCCAAACTTCACCAACAATTTGATGTTTGTTATTGCTTCAATTTTGACAGAATTCTTGTTGCTTTTATAGGTGCTGTTTTTTTTTTCATTAATTAAACTTTTATTTAATGAATATAAATTTCCAAAGTACAGCTTATGGGTTACAATGGCTTCCCCCCTCCCATAACTTCCCTCCCACCCACAACCCTCCCCTTTCCCACTCCCTCTTCCCTTCCATTCACATCAAGATTCATTTTCAATTCTCTTTATATACAGAAGATCAGTTTAGTATATATTAGGTAAAGATTTCAACAGTTTGCCCCCACATAGCAACACAAAGTGAAAAAAATACTGTTGGAGTACTAGTTATAGCATTAAATAACAGTGTACAGCATATTAAAGACAGAGATCCTACATAATATTTTTTTAAAATTAATTAATTTTGTATGCAATTTCCAATTTAACACCAGGTTTTTTTTTTCATTTCCAATTATCTTTATATACAAAAGATCGATTCAGTATATAATTAGTAAAGATCTCATCAGTTTGTACCCACGCAGCAACACAAAGTGTAAAAACACTGTTTCAGGCCGGCGCCGTGGCTTAACAGACTAATCCTCCACCTTGCGGCACCAGCACACCGGGTTCTAGTCCCGGTTGGGGTGCCGGATTCTATCCCGGTTGCCCCTCTTCCAGGCCAGCTCTCTGCTATGGCCTGGGAAGGCAGTGGAGGATGGCCCAGGTCCTTGGGCCCTGTCCCCGCATGGGAGACCAGGAGAAGTGCCTGGCTCCTAGCTTCAGATCAGCACAATGCACTGGCCGCAGCGGCCATTGGAGGGTGAACCAACGGCAAAAAGGAAGATCTTTCTCTCTGTCTCTCTCTCACTATCCACTCTGCCTGTCAAAAAAAAAATACTGTTCAGTACTAGTTATAGCATCACTGCACATTAGACAACACATTAAGGACAGATCCCACATGGGATGTAAGTACACAGTGACTCCTGTTGCTGATTTAACAATTTGACACTCCTGTTCATGGCATCAGTAATCTCCCTAGGCTCTAGTCATGAGTTGCCAGGGCTATGGAAGCCTTTAGAGTTCGCTGACTTTGATCTTATTCTGCTAGGGTCATAGTCAAAGTGGAAGTTCTCTCCTCCCTTCAGAGAAAGGTACCTCCTTCTTTGATGGCCCCGTTCTTTCCATTGGGATCTCACTCGCAGAGATCTTTCATTTAGGTCTTCTTCTTTTTTTTTCTTTTCCATGGTTTCTTGGCTTTCCATGCCTACAATACTCTCATGGGCTCTTCAGCCATATCCGAATGCCTTGAGGGCTGATTCTGAGGCCAGAGTGTTGTTTAGAACATCTGCCATTCTATGAGTCTGCTGTGTATCCTGCTTCCCATGTTGGATCTTTCTCTCCCTTTTTGATTCTATCAGTTAGTATCAGCAGACACTTGTCTTGTTTGTATGATCCCTTTGATTCTTAGACCTATCAGAGCCATCAATTGTGAACTGAAATTGATCACTTGGACTAGTGAGATGGCATTGGTACATGCCACCTTGATGGGATTGTATTGGAATCCCCTGGCACATTTCTAACTCCACCATTTGCAGCAAGTCCGATTGAGCATGTCCCAAATTGTACATCTCCTCCCTCTCTTTTTCCACTCTTAAATTTAACAGGGATCACTTTTCAGTTAAAATTTAAACACCTAAGAATAATTGTGTGTTAATTACTGAGTTCAACCACTAGTACTAGAACAACAACAACAACAACAAATACTAAAAAGGATAAAGTATTACATTGTACATCTAGAGCCAGGACAAGAGCTGATCAGGTCATAGTTTCTTATAGTGTCCATTTCACTTCCACAGGTTTCCCCTTTGGTGCTCAGTTGTCGCCGATCAGGGAAAACAAATGATATTTGTCTCTTTGGGACTGGCTTAATTCACTCAGCATGTTTTCCAGATTCCTCCATCTTGTTGCAAATGACCGGGTTTCATTGTTTCTTACTGCTGTATAGTATTCTATGGAGTACATGTCCTATAATTTCTTTATCCAGTCTACTGTTGATGGGCATTTGGGTAGGTTCCAGGTCTTAGCTATTGTGAATTGAGCTGCAATAAACATTAATGTGCAGATGGCTTTTTTATTTGCCAAATTAATTTCCTTTGGGTAAAAACCTCCCTGGTATGCAGGGATGGTTCAACGTTCGTAAAACAATCAACATAATACACTACATTAACAGACTGCAGAAGAAAAACCATATGATTATCTCAATAGATGCAGAGAAAGCATTTGATAAAATACAACACCCTTTCATGATGAAAACTCTAAGGAAATTGGGTATAGAAGAAACATTCGTCAACACAATCAAGGCAATTTATTGAAAACCCATGTTCAGCATCATATTGAATGGGGAAAACTTGGAAGTTTTTCCACTGAGATCTTGTACCAGACAGGGATGCCCACTCTCACCACTGCTCTTCAATATAGTTCTGGAAGTTCTAGCCAGAGCTATTAGGCAAGAAAAAGAAATTAAAGGGATACAAATTGGGAAGGAAGAACGCAAACTATCCCTCTTTGCAGATGATATGATTCTTTATTTAGGGGACCCAAAGAACTCTACTAAGAGACTACTGGAACTCATCGAAGAGTTTGGCAAAGTAGCAGGATATAAAATCAATGCACAAAAATCAACAGCCTTTGTATACACAGGCAATGCCACGGCTGAGGAAGAACTTCTAAGATCAATCCCATTCACAATAGCTACAAAAACAATCAAATACCTTGGAATAAACTTAACCAAGGACGTTAAAGATCTCTACGATGAAAACTACAAAACCTTAGAGAAAGAAATAGAAGAGGATACCAAAAAATGGAGAAGTCTTCCATGCTCATGGATTGGAAGAATGAATATCATCAAAATGTCTATTCTCCCAAAAGCAATTTATACATTCAATGCAATACCAATCAAGATACCGAAGACCTTCTTCTCAGATCTGGAAAAAATGATGCTGAAATTCATATGGAGACACAGAAGACCTCGAATAGCCAAAGCAATCTTGTACAACAAAAACAAAGCCGGAGGCATCACAATACCAGATTTCAGGACATACTACAAGGCAGTTGTTATCAAAACAGCATGGTACTGGTACAGAAACAGATGGATAGACCAATGGAACAGAATAGAAACACCAGAAATCAATCCAAACATCTACAGCCAACTTATATTTGATCAAAGATCCAAAACTAATCCCTGGAATAAGGACAGTCTATTCAATAAATGGTGCTGGGAAAATTGGATTTCCACGTGCAGAAGCTTGAAGCAAGACCCATACCTTTCACCTTACACAAAAATTCACTCAACATGGATTAAAGACTTAAATCTACGACTCGAAACCATCAAATTATTAGAGAGCATTGGAGAAACCCTGCAAGATATAGGTACAGGCAAAGACTTCTTGGAAAAGACCCCAGAAGCACATTCAGTCAAAGCCAAAATTAACATTTGGGATTGCATCAAATTGAGAAGTTTCTGTACTTCAAAAGAAACAGTCAGCAAAGTGAAGAGGCAACCGACAGAATGGGAAAAAATATTTGCAAACTCTACTACAGATAAAGGGTTGATAACCAGAATCTACGAAGAAATCAAGAAAATCCACAACAACAGAACAAACAACCCACTTAGGAGATGGGCCAAGGACCTCAATAGACATTTTTCGAAAGAGGAAATCCAAATGGCCAACAGACACATGAAAAAATGTTCAAGATCACTAGCCATCAGAGAAATGCAAATCAAAACCACAATGAGGTTTCACCTTACCCCGGTGAGAATGGCTCACATTCAGCAATCTACCAACAATAGATGCTGGAGAGGATGTGGGGAAAAAGGGACACTAACCCACTGTTGGTAGGAATGCAAACTGGTTAAGCCACTATGGCAGTCTGTCTGGAGATTCCTCAGAAACCTGAACATAACCCTACCATACAACCCAGCCATCCCACTCATAGGTGCTGCTTTCAAATTGATGCTTTATTCTTCTCAGTGCCTCACACTTGATCCTATTCAAACATATTATTACAAGTTAATATGAGTTTCTTTTTATAGAAAAAATTTAGATTAATGCATAGATTTTTTTGTAGTACATATTTTCCATGAATCTTTGAAGACTCCTCATAGTACAACTTTATTTAAGTGTAAGGGTTTTTTACTAATTAAAAGAAGACCCTTATACCATCTGAGGGGCATAAGAAGAAAAGAAGTCACTCTTGATTAGGATAATCTAAATGGCTTCATGGAGATGCAATGTATTACCTTAGGAAGCTAATAACCATTTACAGTGGACTGCATTATCTTGTGAAAACACTCAGACCACAAATGGTCTGAGTGACCATTGAAATGACCATAGAAACATGAAATGACCTTTGGAACATGGAAAATGTTGAAATTGGACCATTTCAAACACTGAAATGAAATGACCATTAGAACATGACCAGTCCCTGAAGTTGGGGGACCCCCACCAGTGCTATTAGAGTTCAAGGAAATATTTATTGTCTAGGGAAAGCACATTCCTACAGGTTAATATAAAACAACACTATAGCCTTAAAATGTGTAGCATATCTAAAAACCACAGGCAAGGCCACTCATTCCATCTAGCCCAAAAGTCATGAGTTATGGTGTCAACTTAGCTATTGAAAACAAGATAATAAAAAATGTTTTAGTGTGAATGGCTTTCAGGGTCTTCAGTAGCATTCAGAGAAAAGTGTTGGTGCTCCCTAATCCAATTGCCCATTTGGCTGTACATTCTGAAACCAATAATCAAAGGGAATTCCCACAGAGAGTTTCCAGCGACCACCCATCCCTCCCTAAAGCCACTGGAGATCATTTCAAGTCTGCAACTCTCCCTCAAGAGCCACAATTAAATTGGGGCTTAGAGGGACCTAGATTCCACTTCCTAGACCACAGACAGAATAAACTCAGTGGAACCAAGAAAATTATAGTCCAACCACTTATGACCACATATTCTGCTTCCTGCTCATTTGCTATTTTATGCATCCTATAGGTATGGAGCACTTGTATCAGTCCTATTTGAGAGAAGGAGTATCAGCCTGGAAGAAAGAATAGATTGTACCTGTGATCTGAGTTTAACATGAGCACATGTCACTCTTTCAATTACAAGGGATAGAAACTTAACTCAACCTAACTTAAATGAAGAAGAAAATTTACCAGGTCATGTAACTGAAAAATTCAGTCATGTCTGGACCCAGGTACAGATATGGTATCATCAACAGTCCTTTTTTGTTATCCTCATCCAAACTCCAAGACTAAATTTTCAATGAGCAATTTTGGCTACTTTACCTATCCCTAAATCAATTAATAAATCCAGCAGCACTGGATTGCTGGTTGGCCAGATCTCAATCAAAGGATCTCACCTAAACTTGACAAGGTCTGAGAATTCTGGAATGTGATAGTTTCTCAAACTTTGCAGTAACTCTCCAGTAGAGGTAGGACATGCTTCTAGGTAGACGAGTAAAACAGAGGACCATTGTGGAATGTAGCAGAGCATTTTAGCCAGGACAAACCCTGGGGCTCTGCCCAGGCCCACTTATTCTGCTCATCTTGGGGATGCCATCATTGCTGTGTGTGAAGCTCTCACCGAATCATCTTAGACTTTCTCTGTGCTTCCCTGCTTAACACAACAATGACTTGGAATAGATATGAATATCTTCCAGATTTGACAATTCTCAATTCTAGTTCTACAGAGCAAGGGCTGGCATCCGGGCTCATCAACAAATCCAGCTTCTTAATGTCCTGTTCTGTGTTCAGCATGGCAGTGCAGGGCAAATTCCAAGCATATCTACCACAGCCTCAGTGATGCAGGGTCCTGAAAGAAGATCCCAGCCAGACCAGGTTTTGTGCGGTCCATACTAAAGGCCTTCACTGGTCCTGACTGCTCAGCTTTCCTAACAAACGCACTGGGCTGCGTCAGATGCTGAAGTGGCCCATCTGCTCTCACTTTCTTATTCCAACTTCTCTTTCCAAATATGAACAGCTTTTTCCTTATCCTTCTTTGTACAATTGCATGGTTCCACCCCGAGGAGTCAAGTGGTTTGTTGCTATTGCTCTTGCTTTTCCCCATGCAGTTACTTCAGCTGAAATTTGATGTCTTGAAGCATTAAGGATGGGAAAGGCATATATAATTAGACAAGTAAATAATGATACAAAGGCCCTATTGCCAAGGTTTTCTTGATGACTGCTCAAATCAGAAAAACAATAGTGCTCAGAGGATGGAAATGAGCCCACACATTTAAGAGTGGAGACAAGAAACTGAAATCATGGAGTAGGGCAAAGCCAACTCAAATAGGGCACTTTTTGTCTTGTTCACACAAGAGAGTAATGCACTCAGGTGGGGCAGAAGCCAGGGATGGCATTGCTAGTGACTCTCTACAATGTCTCTGTAGCCATCCGTTTGCCAAACTGCTCAATCTGTTCAACAAACAAAGCTAGCCTGTGAGTTGCATGTTAGAGCCAAGTGCACTCAGCGATAGCAAGACCACCTCGGGCTCAACCCCTGTTGTCAGATTAGCAGTAAGAACCCATTGTGGATCTCAGGGAGGATTTTGAAGGCTTGTGTAATGGTGGTCTTCAAGCATCCCTGGGCCTTTGTGGGAACATCTTCCTGGCTTCTCTGGCATTCTTCAGTCATTTTGGTTCATTCATTATAGAAAAAAAAAATCAGTCAACGTGCAAGAGTTAAAGTTTAAAAGTTTATAACTTCATTGGTAATCAGAGTCCAACTGTTCCCACACTCTTCTCTCCTCCGGGAAGAACAGAACAAGTATATGAAGTAAGCAACAGTCTGCCCACAGACTAGTGACCAAGCCTGGTTTCAGAGATGGATTTTCTAAAGGTCATTATGTTCTTAAAGTTTGTTTCTACGTGACCTCAACATAGCCAGTTAAATAGTGGAAAATTCGGTCAAATCTCCTGATTGCTTTATCATGAAAGTCCAGTGCTAAAGATAGGCATAAGGAATTCGCTTCAGGAAAATTCCGTGTGGTTCAGTAAGGAGTCCTTTAGCACTTGGGGGTGCCATATGTTGTGTATGTCTATGAGCAATGTAGAAAATGTTTGTGTTCTGACCCCTACCCTGTCGCTGCTCCTGATTTGGTTGTTTTGATAAAGGGATGGAGCAGTAAGTTCTGCAAACTTAGGGAAACTTCTGGGCCCTCAAATTAAATAGGAGTCAAGCAAACTGAAGAGATCCTGAAAGGCACTTTGATTTTTTTTTTCACCCTTCAACAAGAAGTTCATTAAACTATGTTATTGGAGAAGTCATCGTGGGCTGAGTCCAGCTTTACTTAGGAAGGAAAAACCATGACCCTGTCCGGAGGAGTAGTCTATCCCATGGTAATAGGGGACAAAGCAGGAAAACACAGACATATTGGGAAATTAAGAAAGGAAACAAATTAACTTTCATCATTAGAAACAGAATGAGTAAAACAGGATGTGTGGGGGAGCAGGGGACAGGGTTCTGGGTGCTGGGGCAGAGGTGAGGGGGGATGAGGAAAAGAGAAGATTTGGAAAGATTCCTGGAAAAGCCAAAAGTGGAGTTAAGTGAGTCTTGCGGAGAATGCGGCTTGGCAAAAATGGGGCAGAACATTCTCAGGCCAGAAGAGTAGTTTATGAAGAGGTAGAGAAGGCAGTGTGGCTCCCACATGGGCTCCTAGTCCACTCCTCACCTCACTCATCCTCCTCAGCCATCTCAAAGCAGAAGCCTCCTCTGTCCTGTTGTGGCCTTTCCCCCGACCTGGCTCTCCACAAGGAGGAACTGGACCAGAGGCTGGGAAGCCAGGTCCCCAATTTCATACTGATGTCTGCACAAGGGACAAAATCATGAAACCTAATTGCCTATCAGAATAGCACTTGGTCTGATTGTTCCCATGAGGCATCAGAAGGTATTGAGCACAATCAATCACAAGGTTGTCAGGGTTTAATGCCCAGCCTGGATCTGGGTTCCTGCATTACTCTACACCTGGCAAGCCAAACTGCTGATCTCAACCAGTAGTCTCACCCCTGTGCCAAACTCAGAGCCCAGTCCTGGTTTCTGGCAGCAGTCAACTTTTTGCCCATTCTTGCTGCCCATTCCATTGAGGAATCTTATACCCAATAGCCAGGTTCTTGCCTCATTGTAAGTTCACCAATCCTATCTTAAGTCTTGATTTTCTCCTGAACTGTGTCTTGGTCCTCAGTGATAAAAATCCAGGCTTATTTCAGCCTCTCTCGGGAGCCTGCCTTGGAACTCAGCCTCATTAGCAGCTGGAGTGCCCTGCACCTGACCTCTCACTCAGTCCCTGCTAGATGGTTCCCGAGGCCAGATTTCTGGCTATTTGGACTTACTGATTTCCTGTCTCTTGGTCCTCCTATAATTAAGGTGTCATTCCAGCCTGTGATGAGTCTGTGGATCTTGGTGTTGGCTCCACCTCAGCCAAAGGTGCTCTTGCCTCTTGCCTTTTGCAACAATCTTAGTCTCAGAAACTCGTATCTCTGGATGCTGATTTCTGGCTTTATAGCTCATTCAGACCCTTTGGGTTTATCCAGTGAATAATCTGCCTAGGCATCAAAATGTTGCTCAGTTTTTCCAATTCCACTGGTTCATGCATGGTTATAAGAGAACCGACTGTAACAACACTGTGTTTTCCATTTCCCAGAGGCTCAGTCACTGTAGAACCAAGCTCTCCTGATCTGGACCCTAGGCAGAAAAACTTATATGCCCAATCAATGCAGATTCTATGATTCCTACTCAAGATCATGATCCTTCTCACAGCTCCCCCAAAACCCACCAGAATTTCAGTTCTAAAATTAATTCATTTCTCTAATCATTTTTCCATGTTGAAATTAGTTGACCAGGGTTGGGGGATGTCTGGTATTCCTGAGTTGTCCTGTGAGCTAGTGAGGTGAGGACTTCCAGAACTTTGGGTTCTGAAGGAAGTGTGAGAAACATGCAGCAAGGAAGAATCAAGTTAGCACCTCCAATGGTTCTGCTGCCATGACAGTCATATGGCTCCTGGAGTATAGGATGGACTTGGTGAGTCTCCTTTAATGTACATGATATGAAGACCATGATGGAATGTCACTTATAAGACTAGGTAATAAAAAGATTGTGGCTTTAGTTCTGCAGTTCCTTTGCTTTCTCCATTGGAGAGGCCTACAGAACTGAAGGAGACCCATGATTCACAGTCAGTGAGGGACTGAATCCTGCCAACAACCAGATGAGTGAGTGTGAGGCTGAACCTTTAGATGGCAAAGTTATCCCAGCTGATGCCTCTTTAGGAAGAGGTACCTGGAGTCCTGACTCATAGAAGGGTGGGACAGAAAATCATCAATCAGATAAGTTTTGGGATAACTTGTTATACCATAGTGATATAAAACAGGTCTCAGAAAATTGGAGATGGATAAGGCAGAAAAATTTTGCTGTGAGCAATTTATGTAATTTTCAGTCACTCTAAAGCCTCTGGTTCTCCATGTAGCCAGATTTAGGAGGAAAGCCACAGTTTATTTTATCAACAAACAAGGGTACTTCAAAAAGTTTACAAAAATGGGAATTAAAAGGTAAGTTTATTTTGGTGCAACAAAAATGAAATTCAAGCATAACTTTTTCTTTTTTTAAAAAAGATTTATTTATTTGCTTAAAAGTCAGAGTTACTTACAGAGAGGAGAGGCAGAGAGAGAGCAAGAGTAAGAGTGAGAGCAAGGGGGGGGGGTCTTCCATCTGCTGGTTCACTCCCCAGTTGGCCTCAATGGCTGGAGCTGCACCGATCTGAAACCAGGAGCCAGGAACTTCTTCTGCATCTCCCACACAGGTACAGAGGCTCAAGGACTTGGGCCATCTTCTACTGCTTTCCCAGGCCACAGCATAGAGCTGGATTGGAAGTGGAGCAGCCGGGTCTCAAACTGGCGTCCATATGGGATGCTGGTGCTTCAGGCAAGGGTGTTAACCCACTGCACCACAGCACTAACCCCTGCATAATTTTTTCATGTTACATTTTTCTATGAACTTTTTGAAGATCCCCCTATATCTCTAATGTGCCCCTCTCTCAAGACCAGCTCTTAAAAGGGCCTTTAGTTGCCTAGTAAATTCAAGGAGATGAACACCACCTGAGTTAATAAGCCATGACCCAGTAGAGAAGATCTTTCTAGTTCCTTCCTAGTTCATTCCTTTTTTTTTTTTTTAATAAGTTTGTCAGGACATTCATGACTGCAGATTTTTAAAATTTGCTTCATATTTTTTAAAGATTTTTATTTATTTGGAAGTCAGAGTTACACATATACACAGAGAGAGAAGGAGAGGCAAAGAGAGAGAGGTCTTCTGTCATCCGCTGGTTCATTCCCCAGTTGGCCACAATGGCCAGAGCTGCGCTGATTTGAAGCTAGGAGCCAGGAGCTTCTTCTGGGTCTCCTACCTGGATACTGGGATCCAAGGATTTGGGCCATCTTCTACTGCTTTCCTAGGCCATAGTAGAGAGCTGGATTGGAAATGGAGCCTCCTGTATGTGATGCCAGCACTGCAGGTGGTGACTTTCCCTGCTATGCCACAGCACTGGCCCCCCGGTTCCTTCCTGATGTAGGACTCTGTAATGTAATGCCCTCCTCCCAAAGATCATCTTCTGTTGCTTTCTTCTCTCTCCCTGTCATTGCTCTTTGCTGTGTAGTTTCAACAAGAAGAGTCTTGGACTTTTTTTTTTTTTTTGACAGGCAGATTTAGACAGTGAGAGAGAGAAAGAGAGAGAGAGAGAGAGAGAGGTCTTCCTTTGCCGTTGGTTCACCCCCAAAATGGCCACTACAGCCGGCACACTGCACCAATCCGAAGCCAGGAGCCAGGTGCTTCCTCCTGCTCTCCCATGCGGGTGCGGGGCCCAAGCACTTGGGCCATCCTCCACTGCCTTCCCAGGCCACAGCAGAGAGCTGGACTGGAAGAGGAGCAACTGGAACAGAATCCAGCACCCCAAATGGGACTAGAACCAGGGATGCCGGCGCCACAGGTAGAAGATTAGCCAAGTGAGCCATGGCGCCAGCCATCTTGGACTTTTTAAGAAGTACAACACTCTGGATTCTAGTAGAATCCAGGGCCCACCAGAGCTTTGGAGGAGTAAAAAGGAGGTGGAGAGCAGCCTGAGAAAGAGTTTGTTCTCATTTATGGTTGTCTGAAGAAGCAACCCACCTAGGAAAGTTTCCTGCCTGAGCTCTCAGAGGCTGTAGAAAAAGGGAGAGGGAAAAGAGACCTTCAACTTCAGAAAGACAATGTCTGGAGTAACAGGGCCCACCGGTTCTCGATACTAATTTATGCTGTCCTCATGCGTGTTTGACTTGCTCATGGTCTGGCGCTGGCCTCTGAAGGATGGCTCTTGACCAACGGTCTCCAGAGGAAGCAGAGGCTGCAGCCTGGGAGGATCTTGGCCAAGGCCTCAGCCATGACCTCAGACGCTTCATCTGCACCTGAGTACACATTTCCAGGGGAAATTGGCTTTCCATGGAGGAACAGCAGCTCTGGCCCATGGGGTCCCTGTGAGATCACCCCCTCTGGTCTGAATTAGTGTGCAGTTCTCTCCCCTTCTCCTTTTATAAGAACATAGAATATCCTTTCTCATTCTTGATTCCACACTTTGACCGTCTGCTAGATCAACATTGTTGCCACACTTTCCTCTCCTGTGTCCCCAGAACATTTCCATCCGGAGTTTGCCGAGCAGTAGCACCTTTGTGAAAGCATGCAGGTGAGCTGAACTCACTTCCTAAGGCAGCTTCGCACCTGGACATAAAAAGGGCATCTGAGTCTCAGAACCGAACTGTTTAGTAGACAAGAAATAACTTCTTGTCTCTGAAAAAGAATATGCTAAGTCTCCCACTCACAGCTCCCTTGGCCTTCTCCTTCTCCTTCTCCTTTTTCTTCTTTCTCTCCTTCAAATTTCAGTTCCCGGTGAAGCCAGAACTCAAATTCCAAATAAGGGGAGGCTTCTCGGCTGAATTATCCCAGTTCACTCGAGCACACAACATTCACCCGTAGCATTTGCACATCAGGTTTGCTGCCTGCTAAGATGATCTCTCACTCTCCTTATCTACCCTACAAGCCATGGATTGGAGATAACAGAGTTTGAATCATATTAAAGCCACAGAGTAAAACAAGCTGATGGCAAAGGAAAGAGTTTTAGAAAACAAGATACCCAGCAATCTTTACTTTTCTTCTTCTTAAATGTCTTTACTCTTTTTTTGAAAACTTTTATTTAATAAATATAAATTTCTGGCCGGCGCCATAGCTCAATAGGCTAATCCTCCGCCTTGCGGCACCAGCACACCAGGTTCTAGTCCCAGTCCGGGCACCGGATTCTGTCCCGGTTGCCCCTCTTCCAGGCCAGCTCTCTGCTGTGGCCCAGGAGTGCAGTGGAGGATGGCCCAAGTGCTTGGGCCTTGCACCCCATGGGAGACCAGGAGAAGCACCTGGCTCCTGCCCTCGGATCAGCGCAGTGCGCCGGCTGCAGCACGTCGGCTGCGGTGGCCATTGGAGGGTGAACCAATGGCAAAGGAAGACCTTTCTCTCTGTCTCTCTCACTGTCCACTCTGCCTGTCAGAAAAAAATTTCCTAGGTACAGCTTTTGGATTATAGCAGTTCTTCCCCCCGCCCCATACTCACCCTCCCACCCCTACTCCCAGTCCTACCTCCTATACCCTCTCCCATCCCATTCTTCATTAAGATTCACTTTTAGTTATCTTTATATACAGAAGACCAACTCTATACTAAGTAAAGATTTCAACAGTTAAATGTCTTTACTCTAAAGCCCTTTCCTTTTACTGCTCAATCAAACTCTGGTATGGAGAAAAATCTCACATGCACTTGTATGAAACTCGGCAGCCTTGTGCTGATGTGCTTGTGTTTCACATGTCAAGTCTCCTAATGATTAAGGGAAGACAAAACCCCAGAGAAAACACTCATTTTTATTTCTAAAGACAAATCTCTCTGTATCAGTCAATGTCCTAGTGAAAAGAATGGAAACACACTCGAGAAGGGTTTTACTTCAGAGAATTAGTTACCCAGGCAATGGGACAGCCAGACCAGAGACAATGAGGCCCAACAGAGGGGAGCAACAGCAGGGCACAGCTGCAGGGATAAAGGAAGAGATGGGGTTATCAGAAATCAGGGTTTGGGTCACCGAACAGAAGCTGGAACCATAGCACACCTGTCCAGCAGGAGCTGAAGCCTAGGAATGGAGGCAGCTGCTACCAGAGAAACCATCCAAGGTTGGGGGAATGAAGGAGAGATAACAGGGCACTGACTGAATCCTCCTGGGAGCCAGCTGTCCCAGGAGGCCTGGCAATGAGACCTGAAAATGGGCAACCCCTGCCCCGCCCCTGGAGCGCACAGCAGAGCTCAGGAGCCACAAGATGCTGCTGACGGTGAGCTGGCTTAGGACCCACACACTCCTCTCACCTCCCCCTCCCTCATTTGCCTTCCCTACTTCCAACTGCCAACATCCATGCCTGACCACTGAAGCACAGTGAGTGAATTCTAGAGGGCTTACATGCCGGATTGCAAGGAACCATGCCATAGGAGTACAGCTCAAGTTCATCCCCAAATTCAGCTCTACCAAGTTCTGACTTTGAACACCTTTCCTTTTGTCACTGGGACTGCAGCCCGGTAGTGTGTGTGTTCAATGCAACGGCATAGGAAATGCAGTGAGTCCCTGGCAGAATGCGCACTTACTCTTAACCCACATCAGGGAGCATTCAAACCAAAGCTGAGCCAGTAGTGTGTTCACACAGGCAGCACAGGGTACTGAGGGCCATGTGGCATGCAGTATGACTGGCCACTCTCTGACATACAGGGTCAGAGAAGAGAGACTCTGGGTAAGATTTCTCAGCCACAGTGACCATCCTGCCTACTGCCCATCCCACCAGGCACCTGTAGAGACAAAAGCACCCAGGATTGCTCTTTTGAGGATAGCTTGCGAAAGAGCTGTGAATTTTGCTCTTAAATAATCCACTTGGGATAGAATTCAAGAAATCACAGCTAAATCCTCCTTTTGGCAAAATGTTTCCATCTTAATTATAACTGTATTACTGCTTGTATTATGGAACATGTCTTTTCTCTGCCCTTAAAAATGGGAGGGGGGCATGCGAGGGAGCAGCAGAAATGAAATGTAAACAGGGGAATGGAAAATTACCCCTGCAAAGTGTAGTGGCTAAACAGTGACTAAGGGGGCTGTGATGCAAACCAACAGGGACCCACAAGTATAAACAGTGATTTGGAAGTGCTAGGCAGGGAGAAGAGGCATTTAGAGGGTGGGGGTCTCCTTTCCCAGGTGGTGGGAGTGGGAGCAGAGGGTGCTAGGTCTTTTCCCCTAGGTCTGGAAGGCCCTGAGTTGGTGGGGCAGGATGGAGCACTGCCCATCCAGCCTGAGCCTCTGAGGTTTGCTCAGCAACACCAAGAACAGTGGAGCAGGATCTACAGCTGCCTTGGCGCAAGACTTTCACTTTCTGGTTGCTTTGCTACCTGAAGCCAATCGTATTTTCTCCCTTGGAACCTTGGATTCACCACCTGTAACATGAACTGGTTTGTGCAGCAGGTATTATTGACTGCAAGGACCACACTCTGAGACTTCAGCAGCTTGTCTTGTGGACTTCATATAAGCTCATATTAACACAGTTCCTGGCACACAGGAAGCGTCAGACAGATGTAAGCTGTTATTTAAAATAATAAGTGAATAAAAGAGCTTTTATGCTCACAGCCCAGCCGCAGGAGCGATAAAGGGATCAGAGACTCTCAACTCTGGGATTCTTCTTCTTCCTCTTCTCCCTGTCATATTCTTTTGCTTTTAAAGGTAGACAATGCTTATCTACACAACAACAACAAAAAAATTAACATAGCATGTGATAGCCCAAAACAACAGATAACCCAAAATGCATGTCCCTATGTTCAACAGAGAACTTTGTTCAGAATATTTACTTTCCTAGTTATGTTTTATTTATTCTGCTAGGGTAGGAAGGTCATGTGCTATGGAAGTGGGCATCAGATATCTTGTGCACTCAGTTTCTGGCTACGTGCCATCAGGAAAACTCCTCACTCTCTCTGAACTAACAGGGTTGTTAGGAGGGTGGGATGACATGATGATTTGGAAGCCCTTTGTGGAATATAAAAGTGCATTAGCTTATTGCTGTATGATGAATGTTGAGTGAACCCTCTGAGCTCACAACCACAGTTCCAGTGGGATGTGGCCCACCCACATTTTGGTTGAATAGGAGACACAAGCCTGAGACCAACACTTGCCCCAAAGGTAGTCATGAAGCCAACCAGAATCACAAAGCGCTCTTCTGCTTTGAATACTCCCTGGGATGAGAGTTGAGGGCATTTGTTTAGATTGGCATTGAAGGGAAATCATTCTGTTGTGAATCCAAGTTGCTTAGAAAAGAGTTGATGACCCTGCCAACGATCTGATTAGAACAGGCACACACTGCAGAAAAGAAGCAGAGAGGCTTTCTCTCACTTCCCCCCAAACTACAAAATTAAAATCCTAGGCACAATGTGATTTCACAGGAGACTCAGTCTAGCACTATGACCAACAAGGCTTTTAGGTGCTACAAATCAGATGCTTAAGGTAGACATTGTGGATACCAGTATGTTCATTTCATTTTTTAAATGTATTTAAAGAGTTAGAGAAAAAGAGAGAGAGAGGGAGAGAGAGAGATAGAGAGGGAGGGAGAGAGAGTCTTCATACTCTGGTTCACTCTGCAAATGGTTCCAAGAGTCAAAGCTGGACCAAACCCAAGTCAGGAACATGGAATTGCATCCTGGTCTCCCATGTGAGTGGCAGGGACCCAAGAATTTGGGCCATCTTCTGCTTTTCCAGGAACATCATCAGGGAGCTGGATCAAAAGTGGGGGAGCCAGCACTTGAACTGGTGCTCATCTGTGGGCTTAAACTACTAGCTCACAATGCTGCCCCACCCCCATTTAATTGTTTTAAAATCACCAAATTTTTAGAACTGAAAGAAATAAAGAGATCTTTCTACACATGAATCCTTCTAAGTGCTGAGGCTAAAAAGACCAAATAGAAGTTATGGAATTAATTGTTGTAGCTCTACTGTTAAGGATAGTAATAGCCCAGCAGTATTCCATAAGACAATTGTTGTTACTGAGCATAAGACAAGATAGGAACTGCCCTTAAGATTCATTTTAGTAATAACTATTGGGAGAAAAAGAGGACAAAGGAGGATAAAGAGAATCATTTAAAATTGTTAATACCTTCTCCCAATTTCTTTCCGAATATCAAACATCTGATGAAGTTCAGTTGGGTCAAATCGGATTTAGTTGGCCACCCACATGCATGCTCATTGTCAGAGGTTCAAAGAGTGGCTTAAATGTATTTTTTTAGAAAGATTTATTTTATTTGTTTGAAAGGCAGGGTGACAGAGAGAGGAGAGACACAGACAGAAAGAGATCTTCCATCTTCTAGTTCATTCCCCAAATTATTGCAATGACTGGGTCTGTGAAAGAAAGAAAGAGAGAAAGAGAGGAGAGGAGGGGAGAGGAGAGGCGAGGAGGGGAGGGGAGGGAAGGTAAAGGGAAGAGCAAGGAAGGGACATGGAGAGGGGAAGCACACTGGAAAAGAAGGAATGGGAAAGGAGGTAAGAAGGGAGGGGACATGGGGAGGGAAGGGAAGGAAAGGAAGAGACTTCGAAAGGGAAGAGCTGATTCCCAGGGTAAAGCAAGCTCCTAGAGATAAAATTTCGATTACCACCCCTTCCCAGGGACTCTTGGTAAGCATGACTGTCATGCTTTAGGAACTTCGGGATCCTGAACACTAGGAGTTTTTGACTATTTTCAGAATGACTGGACATTTGGATGCAGGAAATTCTGTGGGATTCCTGTGGAATACTGCACCACACTGAAGAAAGGACTGGAAGAAAACTGCCTTAGTCCCTCCAGCTGCCCATGCTTGGTGTTCACCTGGGAGTCTTGGGGACTTCACATCAGATAGAAGAATGAGCCTGGAGCCCAGACTTGGAGTTCTGGCTGCTCTGAAAAGGTCTCCACTGGCAACTAATGTTTTAAAATCTGCATGGCAAGCAGATTTGATCTGCGGTAACTAATAGGGCACCAAAAAATGCAATGTATATGAACAAAATTGACGTTTTGCGATGTTGTTATTGCATGCAGCCCTTGTCTCCGCTGCTGAGGAACAGTGCTTTTTTTTCTTCTATTTGTTGAGTTCTATACTTCGTGGAGGGTTAATCTTATGTTTATAAAATGAGTTGAAAGTATGTCATTCTAAAAATTAAAATAAAGAATAAGAAAGGAAAGAGGAGGGAGGGTGGGAGGGAAGGTAGGTTTGGAAGTATCACTATGCTTCTAGATCTGTATATATGAAATATGTTCACCTTATATAAATTTTAAAAAACTGCCTGTAAATGCCTGTATTTTACCAGAACTGTTTGCTTCAAGGGCTTCCTTCTGCACTTATGTCCTTATTCAGCATGATCAGGGCCAGATTCTTATGTACCTAAGGCAGACATGCAAAAAATATAGAATATTTGGGACTGACAAGCCACAGAGAGAAAACTCTTGATCGAGTTAATACTGGGTCATCTTATAGCTTAAATGTATGAAGCAGCCAGTACTCATTGTTTACCATTAAATTGAACTGAGCTCTTTTTACAATCAGAATTGTTTTGTTTTGCTTTTAAATAGTCAATCACCTTGGAAACTAAAGAATAATCATGGACAAAATATCATATAATTTGAGATTCGATTCCAGTCTATGGATTTTCAGAAAAAAAAATGAACTCTGGTTGGAATTCTTGTTTCACCATTTCCTTACCATATGAGCATGGACAAAGAATGAAATTCTTCTTTGGAAAAGTGGGACTGATAATGAAGATGAGACTTTCTGGTCTAGGGGCATGCTGCTCGGCTGGCGTACGGTATGGAGGAGTTTTAACTATTATGGTTATGAATGAGTTGGTGCATGGTTGGACCATGGGGCTCACAGAGCTGGCAACTGAGTGGTCCCCGTGAAACTAGTTGCATCAGAAGGCACCTGGTGGATAGGGTAGGAACAGCATCAGGGTCGATGTCTGGATTACAATACTGGACACCCTGCTTGCAGTTAAGAATTGGATACATTCCTTAACTTCACTATGTCTCAATTAAATGAGGTAATTCATGCAAGATGAGTTTGGAGAAAAGTGCCTGGAACATTTGCTGAATAACGGTTAGCTATCTATTATTACATGGTACAACCTATAACCAGGGTGTGGCTGAAGTTGTTTTTGGTTTTGATTTTGTTTTTCTAACAAGTGCAGTCTATCTCATTTAAGTTTTTTTGAATAATGGTGACTTTTGTGTTTCTGTAAAACCAGGGTTATGCCATCTGCTTCAAGAGTTATTTTTTAAAAAAAATTATTTATTTTACTTGAAAATCACAGTTACAGAGAGAGAAAGAGAGGCAGAGAGAGAGAGAGAGAGAGAGAGAGGTCTTCCATCCACTGGTTCACTCCCCAGATGGCCGCAACAGCCGGAGCTACACCGATCCGAAGCCAGGAGCCAGGAACTTCTTCCAAATCTCCCACACAGATGCAGGGGCCCAAGGTCTTGGGCCATCTTCTACTGCTTTCCCAGACCATAGCAGAGAGCTTGATCAGAAGTGGAGTGGCACTCATTTGGGATGCCAGCACTGCAGGCAGCGGCTTTACTTACTAAGCCACAGTGCCAGCCTGTCTAGGTATATTTTTACACTAGCTAGCAAACTTGCATTAAATAACCAGAGCTTTTGGCACAGTCACTCTATAGTCCCTACTAAAGATGATGCACAGGTGGCAAGTAATGAAAATACACAGGCATCATGCTACTCCTCCTTCAGAGAGGCCACCTGGTGTGGCAAAGGAAGGTTTAATTTAACAGGGAGGTCCTCACTTTCTCTGGACTCCATTTCTCCTTTTTATTTATCCATTGCAAAAATAACAGGAAGCTAGACATCTGTCTTATTGTCATTTTACACTTGAGGGAACCAAAGCTCAGAGAGATGGAGAAATGAACCCCAAACTTCAAAGTTACTGTCTAGTGAACATGAGAGCTGTATTTGTCTTCTTCCATTAACCACAGCCACCTTGGGTACTCTAACTCAGCTTGAAAAAAAACTACAACTCAAACAATACTCTATACTTTGTGTGTGTGTGGGTGCAGTCTGTAGAAATCTTTACTTAGTATATACTAAGTTGATCTTCTGTATATAAAGATAATTGAAAATGAATCGTGATGAAGAATGGGATGGGGGGGAGTGGGAGATGGGATGGTTGGGTGTGGGAGGGAGATTATGGGGGAAAAGCCACTATAATTCAAAAGTTGCACCTTTGGAAATTTATATTTATCAAATAAAAGTTGAAAAAATCAAAAGAGAAAAAATGCATTATATAATATATATATATATATATATATATATATATATATATATATATATTTGGCAAGCTGGTCCAAAAATCCTCTACTGGGCCTGCATCAAGAAAGGCAGGAGCTTGGGCTGGAGCTCCACTTCCCACCCCCCTGCAGTGTGAGTTTTTGCTCATTTTCAAAATTACTCCAAAGGGAGATGAAATATCAAAATTGGGGGTGGGGCTGCCTCTCTATGACTGGATTCTGTAAGTTTAGGTTCCATTTGAGGAATATTGACTTCAAAGGAAAAAATAGAAAGGCCACTCTTAGCCCCCTTTGTTGATGTTTTTCTCGGAAGCTTATAATGAGCTCATGAATGCTGATGAGGAATGCTCTGTGGCTCCCCAGGAGTGCTGAGTCAAACCAGCCCCTGGAGAGGACAGATTTCCACTCCTACCCCCACCACTGGGCTGGCTGGTTGCATCAGGAGGGGCTCTGTCTGCTTTGTCAGCACTCCCACTAGCAGTCTTGCACCCACCCTTTCCATACCAGCAGCCTCTTTGACCTAGATTATTCTCTGCAGTGACAGTCTCAAAGGCCTCTTTTCAAAGTCACCCCTGGGAGAGTTCAGCTCTCCCTGGGCTTGGTCAGCAGGTATGGCTGGCCGCCATTGCTTGTGCTCAGAATGTAGGTTGGATCAATGAGAAGTGATGGATCATGTGCTGCTTCCAGTTTCATCCAGTCTGGTCCTTGTTAAGCATATGCATCAACCACAATTCCAGTAGAAACAGTAGATATGTGAGATGGGACACAGCAGAGAGTTTAAAGAAGGGGTTATTTATAAGGCAGGGTGGAATAAATGGAAGGAACAAGTTTTCTACTTTGACAATACCCAACAGAAGGAACCATTACTACTCCTGAACCCAAAGGGACAGGAGGAAGGGACGGCTATAAGAAACCTGAGTATAAAAAAGTGATGCTGTCTGGAGCCTGCAGTCCAGTACAGACATAATCTAGAGAAGATATCTCCCAACCTCATCTTCCTCTTTCAACCCCAACAGGAACCAGCAGGCAAGGGAGCATAACTGTGCACCCCAGGAGCACAGAGCAGGGTCAAGAAAGGGTGGACTGCCAATCTGGAGGAGTCCAAGGAACCTCTCCTGCAAAGCACCTTTTCCACCTGCCTTCATGGTTCAACCTCCTTGAAATGTTGCACAAATCAGTCTTGGGTCACAGGCATCTTTTGCATTTCTCTAAGGCTTTCATTCATCTCTAGAAGCTGGTTAAAGAAAAGGACCACATCTGAGTTCCCTGCATCTTCACCAAGCAGATGGCTCTCCAGAGGGTATGGGAAGGGTGGGTCAGAGATGCATGGGCGGAAGAGTGGAGGTCATCTCCTGCCCTTGAGACTCTGAGTCTGTCTACCCATGAGTCAAACCAGCCGTGCTTAGAGGTCAGAATTGCTGGATTGGAAGGGAGATGATCAAACCAGAGCAAGGATGGATCCATGACAAATTCATGGCTGAGTTTAGTGGGAAATATATCTCAGTTTTTGCCTGGTGGAATGACGGGTTGAGGGAATGTGGAAGTAGAAAAGAGGGAAGTCAGTTTGGAAAACTTTGCATATTGACAAGCACCATTTTTTCACCTGGTGGACAATATCTAGCTATTGATCACAAAGCATTGCTTAGAAAGCATTAAAGGTCTTAGTCTACTTCTTCCTTCTCTCTACAGCCATTGCAGCCATTATTCAGAGGAGGGAGGAAAAAAAAATGTCGTAAAAGTGCCTTGTACAAGGCTGGCCCTGAGGTACATTCCATGGAAAGCATCTTCTTTAAATTTTATTTCTCACATTTCTATGATGTATTGTTTCCAACTTAGAGATGAAGAAACTGGAACACAAAATAGGTAGCTCCTCCAAGGTCACTGCTCACCCAGTTTAGCCTAAAGACTCTGAAATCCAAGTGCACATGTACTTTGCGCATGAGTCTCAGCCCCTCTGGGCAGAAGGACTCTGGTCTCTCAATCTGCAGTGCGGATCTTCCATGCTTCCTGCTGGTCACTATGTTAGGCTCTAGCTTTAAGAGATGAGAGCCCTCGCTATAATTCCATGTTGGCGCTTTCTCCACAGGAGGGAGACAGTTGTTGGTGGGATGCAGCCCTACTGACGCCACGAGAAACATGCAGAAGCAGCCTAGGGTCTGCAGATCTCCCAATAGAGCCCCTTCCCACTGAGGTGTCCTGAGTCTCTAGATACCAGATGAAGCACTTTGCATGTATTTACATACAGAGGCAAAACATTAGGCAAAAGTCTGACCCTATAGAG
The DNA here is from genome assembly GCF_033115175.1 of Lepus europaeus. NCBI lineage: Eukaryota > Metazoa > Chordata > Mammalia > Lagomorpha > Leporidae > Lepus > Lepus europaeus. The sequence goes on along the minus strand of NC_084827.1, from coordinate 161,589,677 downwards.
ACTTGCTCCCTCTGACCACTCTACCTCCTGGGAATCTTGACTTAGGAATGGCTTTTTCATATAAAAGCAAGTCTGGCTCAGTCTACCCAAGAGAAGGTCAAGGCAAAAAATGGCTCAAGAGTAAACAAGTTAAAGTAATGTACACCGTCTGGTCAGAATGAGTTAATGAGATTCTCTGTTGAAAAAAAAAGAGCCAAGAAGATAAAGGAGAAAGTGAGTACCAATATTTCCAGGAAGATGGAAACATGTGAGATGATATCTGAAGTGCATGCCTCTCACGGGGGTGGGAGTGGGGATGGGGAGACACATGCACATTCACACGTGTGCACGTGTGTATTTGTCCCTGTCACTGGGGAAGATTGCTGGTGGGGTGGCCTGCATGGGTGCGGTAGGAAGAGCTGACAAATTGAAGTGCAAAATTGCTAACGCCAAGGAATGGGGCATCCTCTAAACCCCCTTCTGGCCTGCTTCCACTTAGCTTTCTCCTAAGTCGTCTTCATTTCTGTCTTAGGTTTCCATAAACACTGCAGTTATTTATTTTATTTTTGTTTGAAATGTTAAACAAGCCCCAAAAGGAAAAGCTGTTGGGGCAACTTGCGGCGTCTCCAGAGAGGAGTTGCACCGCAAGCATTTTCTGCAGACGTTTGGCACAGCTGCCTCTCCACTGCACACTTGGTCCTGGGTCTCTGTAGAAGCCCCTACATGCCCCTTTCCTGGCTTCAGTGGTCCTGAAACTCCCGGCCTCTCTTATCTATTCCACTTCTGTTCCCAGAGTGCAGATCATTCACCCCAGCCCCTCCATAGAGACCACCGCATCTGGAAGGCTCTCTCTCTCTCTCTCCAGGCTGAGAGAGCAATGCATGATACTAACAACAACAGCAACACCAAGAACACTGCCTAACATTCACTGAACAGTTAGCTAGTACTAAGAATGGCTGAAAAATGAAGCTGAGGCCCATGTATCACACTGTCATTCTCAGCACAAGCCTGTGTGGTTCCCATTTGACAGATGAGAAGCCTGAGGTGTGGAGATTTAAGAGACTGGGAAGAAGAGGCAGGACAGCAGCACTGGGCCTCAGGGTGAAGCTAGTAAGGTGCCTTCGGTGCAGAATTTAAATGGTCTCTGAAAAATTCAGTCATTAAAAATAACAAAATTTTTGCAAAAAAAAAAAAAACAAATATCCATGAAGAAGAAAACATTAAGATTTTAAATAAGGGCAGGACCAGGAGACTTGGTTGCAATCAATCTGGCTATAGCTCTTCTCTACCATGCCACACTGCCTTGGTCAGCATTTATGGCCCAAGATGCACCACACAGGATCCTTACTTTTACCCAAGTTATTATTTCTTTCATTCTTACAGTCTTGTGTGATGAATGTTGTAATTCTCATAAAGAGATGAGTAAAGCGACTAAGAGAAAGGTATTTCTATCTGTCCACTGTTTTATATTTGCTTTTGTCTTCAAAGAACATTCCCAAATAGGATCCCAAGGACTTGATTTCAACCTCCCTCTTAGCCCAGTGCTCTTCCCATAAGGTCAAAGGTGCCCCTAATCACCAAATCTCCAGCCTCTCTTCCCAGCTAAGAAAGAAATCTAAGCAACTAAGAGGATGAAACTTTCACGGAAGCACAGGGCTCTGCCCTGAGTGTGGTATGGAGACAGCAGGGGAGATTATAATTCCGGGCAAGGCAATTGCATACAATCATTCTTCCACTGCCTCAGCCAAACCCTTCCCTGAGATGTCTCATGTCTCAGCCAGGCAGTGTTCCTTTGTCTGCACCCTCCCCTTGTGCACAAATCAGTGCAAATATTCATTAGACCCTCTCCCCTCAAGTCCATCACCAGACTGCCTAGAGCTACTTTGGACCCCCAGTCTCCCCTCCTGCTCTTCTGCTCATTTTTGACTCAACAACACACATGGCATGGGCAGGTATGTGCATCCATGTTTACCCACAGTCTCCACCCTTACACCCTGTCCTTGCTTTTCTACAGAAAAGACTGGCAGAGAGGGTGGAAGAAAATTAGGGGGAGAGGGGAAGACTCCAGAGAGAAAACAAAGTTCTCAGAGAAGAGAAATGGAACTGCTGCTGCTGCTATCCCAAAAGACATACCAGTGGAACAACTATGGTGTGGTATAGATAATTACCTACATGTGCATTCTTGGTGCTCAATGAGCAGCATTTTGGTGATGTAGAGGGAATCCTATAAATGTCAAGCCAGAGCTCATCTCCAAGAAGCTCAGCCACACAGTCCCAGACACAATGGCCTCCCAATCCTTAGATTCAGTTGTCACATTCCTCACTCTCTCCCCAGATACCCCTGATATCTAACTGTCCCTTGTCATCCTCAATTGTCCTTTGGAGTGAGAAATCCGGACTTTTCATACTTAATTGTGTAGCTTGAGGGCAACATGCTTGCTCTCTCTTATCTTATCTTATCTCTTATCTTAGTCTCGAATGTTTAAAATATGCCCATGCTGTCTACATAAAGGATCTGATACAGTCCTCAACAAATTGTGGTGATGGACCCTTGCTGTGGTTTGACTGTGGTTTGTCCCCGCCAAAACCCATTGGTGCCCAGTGTGCAGTGTTGGGGTTTTCTCAGTCAGTGGTGTTTATGTTGTTAAGATGGGCTAATGTTTTTCTTCGTGGGAATGAGTTCTTGCTTTTGTGGGACTAGAAGGGTGACTGTGAGAGTGGGTTGCTGTCAACTGAGTTTGGCTCCCTGGACTGGTACTCGGACTTCTTCTCTTGCCATGTGTCCTTTTTCATTTGAGCTCTGACCCTGGGACGTAATCTGCCAAAAGACAGTCACCAGATGCCAGTGCCATGCTGTTGGGCAATGGGACTTTGAATACACAGATAAATGTGTTTAGAGCCCAAGTAACAGATATGCCAAAAAGAAAGAGTCTAGTAAAAAGGAAAAAGGCATCTACTCCAAATAACAAAAATTCCCCATGGCCCAAGTCACACGTGAGCTGGGCTGTGGAAGATGTTTCCAGGCAAGGAAGGGGGAAGGAAGATGGTAGTCTGGTTTGAGTGGGGTGCTAAACTCTCAGAGAGAAGTGGGAAGCAGAATTTGCCATTTCCTGCACACCCTGTAGTCTCTGGGTTTGCCACCATCCTCACCTACAGACAACTTTGCAGATGGCATGAATATGCAAACCCCTTGGATTAGGGAACAGGATGCTGTTCAGAGCAGAGCTCCTCTCTTTCCCTTTCCGGCACCTCCCTGCTTGCAACCATCCCTCAGTGGACAATCCTGTCTCCTAACTCACTTCCCCAGTAGGCAGTTTTCCCCCAGCTCATGTTTTCCTTGCTTCCTCTCTGATCCAGCCCCTCTCTGGATCACAACAACAATCTCACCCCACACCCAGAGTCCACGCCCTGCCACAGGCTGACACCCTCTCTTCAGGCCACATCTCTGGGTGTTGTCAGTAAGGCAAGCTGGTGTCAGCACTTCCACCTCTCCCCCCAAGCCAGACCCTCTGGCCCCTTAACCACACGCCATGTGGCCTTCTGACTCTCTCCCCATCTGTCAGCACATTCTCGATCTTAAGCTTAGCTCTGCCACACTACCCCAGAGACACTTAGAGCACTCCTTAGCCTGCACGCGTGTATTTGGTCTTGGCTTGGCAGAAATTGTGGCTACAGAGTCGTTGAAGTTAACAAGCCTTTCAAAGCCCTACATTACCTGTAGAAGTAAGGACTATGAGACCCTTTCTGGCCTTCTGAGCTCATAAATTAGACATCTTAATGTTCAAATTAGTTGAAGATTGGTTGCTCAGATCCTGTTTCTTCCTTATTTTAGTTGTGGCCTGACAGAAATCTTAGCAGCTGCCTTTAACTGTTCCTTAAACCCAGTGATCCACACGTTCCTCGAGTTTCATTTCTTAGTTGTAAAATAGAATCTTATCAAGACCCAGTTCAACCCACTGCTTTGTTTGTTTGTTTGTTTGTTGTTCAGTATTGTAGTAGTGACAGAAATTGTTGCAGGGCAGATGGACCAGTGAATGCAGAAAGTTGTTTAAATGAAACACAATGCCACATGATCAGCTGGCTGTGGGAATATCACTTCTGCCTGGGGACATAAAGTTGTCTCCATCTATGGAGAACTTGACCAAAGCAAAAGCCTGAAAAACTCAGTCTTTAGAAATAAACAATGTTCCCTGTAGGTTTTAGGGACACTCGATCTGTTCAGAAGCAGAAATCACGATGCAGCTGCACTGTTCTGTACCAGTCCCTTGAGCTACAAACCTCAGCACCATTTCACGTATGATTTGAACTAGACTTAATTCTTAAATTCGTGTACACATTTAATCTCCAAAGTCGTGAGTTAATGGTATTTAGAAGATAAAACCTGAATACAATTTTGGTGTTTAGAAGGTGGACCAAGTGGGGAGTCTTTAGATCAATCATTGTGTGTGTGCATGTGCGTGGGGGGGGGGGGGGCATGCTCCAAGAAGACAGTACTAGAGAAAGGATTGGTTAGAAAGTCTGAGTGATTCCTGGCTTCAATATGATCCTTCCTCGCTCATACTCCGTGTCCATAACTGCGGCACTAATCAGATCCAATCCAATGGGGCAGCCTAATCTTGAACTTGGACCTTGAAAACTGCCTGTCAATTACATCTTTTCTCTTTATAAAGTTAGTTTTCTCAGGCATTTTGCTGTACGATGGAAAGCTGACTAACAGAATTTGATTCATTCTCCACTGGACACACTGAGTTTGGCTCTGTGTCCAACACACTTCCCTCCTCCAACTTCGCCTTCTTGGTCCTATGTGCCTTTACTCCTCTCCAGGGCCACCAAGATGCAATCAATCCCTATGACTTACTGCTGTGTAAAGTCCATCTTCCTGTGCCCTGCCTTTCTTTCTGTAGAGACCTACTCATTCTTAATCCATCTTATTCCTGCTATCTAAGAAAGGGTACCAAAACGTTCATAGGAAATGTGCATTGTCTTTTAATTCAATTTTTTCATGAACTTCTTGACCATATTGTACAATCAAATATATATCCTAGACTAATAACCATCAATCCATTCAGGCCTCACATATGATGGGGAACATTTGTGATTGGCTGGCCCAGCATCTCTTTGCTTGAGAATTTCATTTCTTCCTCTTTCCATTCATGTAGGCATCCATCCCAGTATGGTCAACTCAAGAATCTCATTTCTGAGCCAGAGGAGTTGGTTCAGATTTGGTGATAAAAACCATGCCAGAACAATCAAAGTCCTCTCAGAGGCTTGATGGACGAGTGCTGGAGAGAAGGAGGTCTACTAGGCAAATACGGGGCATCTGGAGAGAGTCTGTCTGTCCCTCAGGTCTATCCACTCTGTAGGTTGGCTTCATTCTCAGGCAGAGTTCTAATACCATCCCAAATCTTTGGATACACAAGTGTGCCTGAAGCAGGCTCTTCCTTTGAGCTTACCAGCTGTGTGAAACAATAATTAATTCCCTATTTTCTTTCCATAAAAATTGTGTTTTATTTTTAATAATTCTCCTTTTGCTTAAATTGATGTTTGGTTTTTGCCATAATAATTTGCAAGAATACATTTGCCACAATGTAAGATGAGCACAAAGAGACATGTAAGGGGACTTTGAAATTTTCATGGGAAAATGGAATTAAAATATTAAGTTTATTTTAGTGCAAAAAAGTTTGAAATAGATGTGTAGATTTTTCATAATATGCATTTCCATGAACTTTTGAAGACTCATTGTACATTTTCTGTCTTGTATTATTTACTGGAGTGGGAATATCTTTTCTACATAGTGCATTGTATACTGCCTGAGAGCAGTTTATCTTACACACATCTGTATCCTTTATTGTACCTCATACATATTATGGCTTCAAATATGTTGTTAGCTTGGCAGAGTGAATGCAAAGATAAATATTAGACAAAAAAATCTATCTCCCAACAGTATGAATCCCACTGGCCACCCTCAGTCATCCATAAACTCTGGACATATGTATGCAAATATACATTATGTTGCTAAGGGTATTTTCAATCTGTAAAAATAATGTAAAATAATATTTTCTGTGCTTCCAGAGTTTATAGTCACTCTGTCGAAATCTGCATGTGAATCACGACTTGGACTGCTTAGATGATGCCTTCTATGAGGATTCAGTCTTTCCAACACCTCTGGGTCTCAGCTGAGTGCACCGGAAGATGCTATCATATGCCCTAGTGATTCTCACAATCCACTGGACCTAGGACCCAAGCAACTAACAAAAGAGTCTTCAGAAATGAGAGAGCAGAGACCAGACCTTTCAAAGACTAGCCATAGAACAAACCCAGAGGGATGGAGTCGTCAGACTATCCATGGCAGACAGACACTGGACATACAACCCAGGACCTGAGGTCTTGCCTGCCATGTTCCTCCCAGCCAGGGAAAGATCAGACAGCTTTCTTCTCTTTCTTGGAGGGAACAATGTTTGTCCAAGGGGATGGCTAAGGAGTGCTTTGGTTTCTTTAGTGATTGTGTCGTTTTTTAATTTCCCATTTCTTCTGCTACTATTTAGGATGGGCTGTCCTGTGTTTCCAGATGGGGGCTTCTTAGGGAATGGAACTGTTGGGCCACAGGGTCTGCTTTTCCTTCATATTTTCTTGTCCAGCCAACTCCTTCCCCCACCTATCCCAAAATATTGCTTTTTCATTATTCGGAAAGAATCCAGTGGCCAGTGAGTAGCTGTTTCCAGTCAGCTGCCCAAATGAAAATTGGGTCAGAGCCCCAGGCCACTGTGCTTGCTTGGTACCCGCTAAGATGGGGAGCAGACAGCACTTTAATTGACCTTCTCTTCTCTATATCCCAGGCAGGTAGCCATTAATTGGCTTTTCCTTTCTACATTGTATGGACCCAGTAACCCCTTCATGCATTGTGTGCTCTTAGGAGACTATGACTCTGATTCTACACCTGGCCAAATCTGCCTTCTTGCTTCATAGCACAGAAGACATACACAGAAGAGACAGACAGAGAGCAGACAGCATTGATGGAGAGCTGAGGGCCATGTTTCTTCATAAAATCAGGAAGATTTCTCTACAAGGTATACAGTCTGAAAATGGAAACAATGTGATTCTAATGCAACTATTTGAGACTCTTCAAGGTGTGATGCTATGTGCACCCTCGAATTCTATGCACACTCACATTCTACGCACCAACTTGCATTCCTGCCAGTCTGTATGTGTACACGTCCTTGTGCATAACAGAGTACCTAAAGGGTAATCTATAGAAGTGAAATTGACACTTTGAGATGTGATGCCTTTGAAGCCAGGAGCCTGGAGCATTAAGCCTGTGATTATAAATAAGTTGAAAGTATGCTATCACACAAAAATTTTTTAAAATTAAGAAAGGAAGGAGGAGAGAGGGAGGGAGGGAAGGAAGGACCATAATGTTCTTATAATTGTATGTTTCAAATAAATGAAATCTATTATCTTTATACTAACAAAAACATTATGAAAAAGGTACATCCCATATGTTCACAAGTTTAAGTCCCAGGTGCTCCACTTCTGATACAGCTTCCTGTTAATGCACTTAGGATAGCCATGGAAGATTGTCCAAGTGCTTGGGCCCCTGCCACTCACATGGGAGAGAATCAATTCATTTTAAAAATTAGATCAAGCCAATGAACAAAAGATGCTTCCCCTGCCTCATCCATGCTGTGTCTTCTCCCTACAGAATCCTGTCTCCGTGGCCTGTTTAGAAAGTCCCTAGTCCTGCACCAGTTGTTAATCCCAATATTATCTCCTCTGAGAAGAATTATCTAGCACTCCTGGGATAGACTCTTGTACGTGATACTTAACACAATTCTTCATTTTTGAAATTGTATTATAACGGTGGGATGTCTGCCTTCCAAACAAGATTGCAATCTCTTTGAAGGAGATAATGATGTCTTCTCCTGTTTGTGGACCCATTACCAGAACAGGGTTTACTATCCAGTAGTCTGGCAATTCATAGCAAAATTTTTAAGCAAATGAGTAAAGAAACAGCCAGATAAACAGTGAATGGAACCAAAGAGAAATGGGTCAAAACCCCAAAGGCATTTGATACACTATGACTTTGAGGTAAATGAGTCAGAAAACATAAAAATCAAGGTTGCTGCAGCTCTGATACTCAGCATAGTACAAGTATCCCTAGGAGTGGTATCAGGGAGTGAGATAGCAACGAACTGGAGAGGAAATCCAACATGGACCAACAATTGTGATAAAAATGGTAGCAGCTATAACTATAACTATAAGCTGTAACTGCAATAGGGAATTGCTGACGATTATACTAGCTTGATGCAATTTAACTCATTCACTGGTGTTGCAAGTAATGAGAGACTTGGTGTTTGTGACTTGAGAGAGTGAAATTAGTTCCAAATGGAAAGTCAGGAGAGGCAGACTTCAGTGCAATATCAAGATCTTTCTAGCAATAAGCCTGCTTACGTGTGAACTGGGCCAGAATGTAGGAGTCTTTGTTCTACCACTTGATAGCCCTGTGTCCTTCAGCAAGTTACCTAACCTCTTGGCACACCCATCTCCCTGGTATAAAGTGGGCACACTAATGGTACACACCTAGGCATAAATATTGTAATGTCGTTAGTGTGCACTAAGTATTTGAGGTATGCTGCCTTTTATGAGTAGTGGAAGTCAGTTCCTTAAAATTAAAACTTCTGGAGTGATGGTGGAATAGTCACTCAGTGCAAATATTTCTTTCTTTTTTATTTCTTCCATAGTAATTATTTGTATATTTTATTGCCTAGTTGATTACAATTTTTTATTCTTTTTCATTTATTAAACTTTTATTTAATGAATATAAATTTCCAAAGTACAGCTTATGGGTTACAATGGCTTCCTCCCTCCCATAACTTCCCTCTCACCCGCAACCCTCCCCTGTCCCGCTCCCTCTCCCCTTCCATTCACATCAAGATTCATTTTCAATTCTCTTTATATACAGAAGATCAGTTTAGTATATATTAGGTAAAGATTTCAACAGTTTGCCCCATATAGCAACACAAAGTGAAAAAACTACCGTTGGAGTACTAGTTATAGCATTAAATAAGAGTGTACAGCACATTAAAGACAGAGATCCTACATAATATTTTTTTAAAAAAATTAATTAATTTTCTATGCCATTTCCAATTTAACACCAGGTTTTTTTTTTCATTTCCAATTATCTTTATATACAAAAGATCGATTCAGTATATAATTAGTAAAGACCTCATCAGTTTGTACCCACACAGAAACACAAAGTATAAAAATACTGTTTCAGTACTAGTTATAGCATCACTTCACATTAGACAACACATTAAGGACAGATCCCACATGGGGTGTAAGTACACAGTGATTACAAATTTTTAAGAGTGTCATCCAGGGGCCAGTGCTGTAGCACAGCCAGTAAAGCCAATGCCTGCAGTGCCAGCATCCCATACAAGCGGCAGTTCAAGTCCTGGCTTTGACACTTCAGATCCAGCTCTCTGCTATGGATTTTTAAAAGCAGAAGATGACCAAAGTTCTTGGGCCCCTGCACCTGTGTGGGAGACCCAGAAGAAACTCCTGGCTCCTGGCTTCAGATTGGCTAGGGTCTGGACCTCACAGCCATTTGGGGAGTGAACCAGTGGATGAAGACCTCTCTCTCTCTCTCTCTCTCTCTCTCTCTCTCTCTTCCTCCTCCCTCCCCCCTCCCTCCTTCTGGCTCTCTGTAACTTTGTCTTTCAAATAAATAAATAGATCTTTAAAAAAAAAACTGTGTTAAAAGAGTGCCCTCCAAATCTGTCCCACTTTTGTAACATCTAGAGCCCCTGAGCCTAGGAAGCATTTGATAAGTATTTTAGTTTGGGAGATAGAGATATTTAAGCATCAGAGGTAAGACTGGGTGAGAGCTCCTCTAAAGGCATTCTAGGTAATAAAAATCTATGGTTTGCTTGCTAATTCATTCATCTGCTCAACAAAATGTCATTGTACTGCAACCAGGTGCCATTCAAAGGTTGGATTTTGAGGAAGGATTACAGAAGCAAACCTGGTCCTTGACCTTGTGGGGCTTATAGATTTTCAATTCTATGATTCTGTTGAGTTAAGAAGTTACATGTTACCCATATTACCCAAACTACCCTTAAGTCATTTCAATGCCAGTAATGAAGTTCTTTGTTTTGTTCCTTTAGATTGCTTATTTATTTTGTGCCATCCTGGAAAGTAATTAAGGAGCAAAGAGCAGAGAAGAGTGAAGTGGGACTGGCCATTGTCCAAACACAGCTGATTTTTGAAAATGCGAATCCAAACCTCTTGTAAAATAATGAACAAAATCTTTACTGGCAGCAAAAAGTCTACCATAGTCTCTGGTACCTTTTCTTGTACCTTCTATCATTATCTGATGGTCCACTTTCAAAGCTCCAACATAAGCAAGAGGTTCTGGGAGGTGGACATACAACCTAGAAAAGGTATCATTCTGATTTATGGAGTCCAAGTCAAGGGAGAAGAGCTCAGATGGAAATGAAGCTACACAGAATTGCATGTCCAGAATTGGGGGGAATTCCTTCTAAAGATGTAGGCAAGAAATGATGACTCTCCAAAGGATGGCACACATTCTCTGGGAATGTCTAGGATTTCAGAGAGTGCAAATATTTTCTGTACCTAAATCTCAAGTCTTTAACTCTATTAGATCATGAATGACATTTGGGATTGGTGGAGTCTTAAACTTGTATATAAGTATTTTCTTAGGTGGAGGTTTCATAGCTCATGTAAGATTCCCAAACAAATCTGTGATCCCCCAAAAATATCCTATTAATAAGAGGCATGTTGCTTATTGGGCATTTATTCTGAGTTGAAGGTGGATGTAAGTTTCAGGAAACCATTCCTGTTGTGCTCTTAACAGCCAGGTCAATCGAACTCTCACCTGCCTCTGAGTACATCTCCCTTTATTCTACCAGGAAGTTGTCCTTCAGGAATTCTGAATATTCTATAGCACCCCATGTATGTTCATGTGCACAGTGTATGAGTTTCAGTGTGTGTGTGTGTGTGTGCAATGACATCCATCAGAGTCCAAAGGGGAAAAAAGATGATGAATTATAATTCTGGTTTTTTAAAAAATTAAGAATGCTTCTATTTATAGAGTGTAGTGAAATTGTGAGAGATCATGCAATGCTGGTGATGATGCTAACAACAGCTGCTGCTATAACCACCTGTAGGCATTAAATGGCAAGAAGCAGAAGCAGTATTGGAAGCTAGAGACAGCAAGAGCTGTGTGGAAAGCATCACCTGACAAGAGGATGGTCTTCTGCCAATGGACACAAATATCCCAAGGTGACCCACAGGAAGATTATATCATAGGGTAAATAATGCAATCCTCTCCTTCAATTCACATGCTAGGGTTCCTCATTTATTGAATCTAATAGAAGCCAGAGGACAAGGGAAATCATAGATCAACATCCATAAAGTGTAGAGTAGATCCAGAGGGACAAAGCGGAGAAATTTCATCACTGTGTGTGCATGTGTGTGTGCGTGTTACTCATGGGTAGGAAGGTAAGTAGTCAAATCAGATCGCCTGATATTTGCCTCCTACAGGCTAAGCCACAGGGGCTAGAGATAAATAAGAACCTCATATTTCTTGCTCACCTTTCTGTGGCAGTCACTGTGTTTAGGGTTGCCTCCTGTGTTTTAGGCCAATGGTAATAAAGAGACAGAAATGGAATTCAAATAACCTCTGATTATAAACCCACCCATTTTTCACTACGCCTTACAATCACAGAAGGAAAATGAGAACTTTAGATACTTGGAGGCATTATATAAAAGGTGTGCTTTAAGCTGGATTCTTCTGGTTGGGGTAGTATGGAATCACTATGTTCTTGAATCTGTATATATGAAATACATGAAATTTATAAACCTTAAACAAAATTTAAAAAACATAAAAAGCAACTGCCACTATTAAAAAAAAAAAGTAAGTGCTGGGGAACATGCGCTACAGGACCAGTTCTTGCCAATATAGAGCCAAGACTTAAATAGATTGTAAATGTGCGGACTGACTGAATATGAACTGCTTTCATATTCACTAAGTATAGAGATACAAACTTAAGTTTGCACACATGCAGCACAACCACACACACACACACACACACAACGTGCTGCAAGAAAATAACTCAGCATAGGTACAGATAGGGCCAACATGAAGAATGTGGTGGGCTAATGGAAAAGCTGGACTGGAAACCTCAGTATCCAGCAGCTCCAACAACACTCACCAAAGACAAATGCAAGAACAGTAGAATATATAGTTACCACAACAATGCATATAAGGCAGGTGCCGCAGGTGTGGAGACCAACATAAGCAAAAACAGCATGGTGTGGAGTTCTTAAGGAAAGCTCGTTTTGATGCTGAGAGTGAGTTATATTAACATATTTAGCCCGGCGGAGCCAAGATGGCCGATAGTGAGGACGTGCGCCGTAGTTTGGGAAAATAAAGTTTCATAAAAGTGGAATTACTGTAGCCTCAGGAAAAGACTCAAGAAAAAAACTGCAGAGAAAACACTTCCAGATCTAGTAGATGTGACACAGAGGACCTACAGGGAGCCCACCGCATGGAAACTCAACCGCGGGAGAGGAGCCGCAGAATCTCGCCAGCGCGGGAACGGGAGGGAGGTAAGACAAAGAGAGCAGAAACCCGAGACATTGGGGGGGAAAAGCAGAGGCCTCTCTTGTCACCCAATGAGCAAAACAAAGAGCAGGAGCCATTTCACATATCTAAAGCGCAGCCACAAACTCAGTAACTTCGGAATTTGGTGAATCTTGAGAACACATTGAGGGCTGCATAAACTCTTTGTGTGGTCCCAGGGGTAGATCAAACGAATACTCACAGAGGCCAGATTTCAACTACCCTCAATTTCACTCAGCCATTCGGGAATACTTCCCAACTGAGTCAAAAAAAAAAAAAAAGAGAGAGAGAGAGCGATTCAGTAAGGAGCAAGGGAGTGAACAATCTGGGTGAGTTGCTTTTTGCACAGCCTTAAACCTGAAGAATCAAGCAGAGCTCTCTGGCCACACCCATCACAGCCCCTAAGGATCCATCAAAGCAGACAGCCCACTTAGAGGCATAGTATAACGAGAAAAAAACACCACAGCAAAAAAAAAAAAAAAAAAAAAAAAAAAAAAAAAAAAACAAAAAAAACATAAATTATCTCCAACATGCCAAACAACAAACGTAGAAGCCGAGGTAACAAGAGCAAGGAAGACACTATGATGCCCCCAAATGAACAAGTCACACCAATGCAAGATTATGAAGATGAAGAGATAGATGAAATGCAAGAAGCAGATCTCAAAAAATTGATAAGAACATTAAGAAGTTCTCAAAAACAAATTCTTGAACTACAGAAATCCTTAATGGACAAGATAGAAAATCTGTCACATGAAAATGAAATATTAAGGAGGAATCAAAATGAAATGAAACAACTAGTAGAACATGAAACTGTGATAGTGACAAAAAACCACAATGAAATGAGGAACTCAATAGATCAAATGACAAACGCATTAGAAAGCCTTAAAAACAGAATGGGTGAAGCAGAAGAGAGAATATCGGAATTAGAAGACAGAGAACAGGAAAGGAAACAGTCAAATCAAAGAAAAGAAGAAGAAATCAGAAATCTAAAAAATACCGTCAGGAATCTACAGGATACTATTAAAAAACCCAACATTCGGGTTCTAGGAGTTCCTGAAGGCATGGAGAGAGAGAAAGGATTAGAAGGCCTTTTTAGTGAGATACTAGCAGAAAATTTCCCAGGTTTGGAGAAGGACAGAGACATCCTAGTACAGGAAGCTCATAGAACCCCTAATAAACATAATCAAAAGAGATCCTCACCACGACACGTCGTAATCAAACTCACCACAGTGAAACACAAAGAAAAGATCCTAAAATGTGCAAGAGAGAAATGCCAGATTACTCTCAGAGGATCTCCAATTAGACTCACAGCTGACTTCTCATCAGAAACCCTACAAGCTAGGAGAGAATGGCGAGATATAGCCCAGGTAGTAAGAGAAAAAAACTGCCGGCCCAGAATATTATATCCTGCAAAGCTCTCATTTGTGAATGAAGGTGAAATAAAGACCTTTCACAGCAAACAGAAATTGAAAGAATTTGTCGCCACTCGTCCAGCCCTGCAAAAGATGCTTAAAGATGTGTTACATACGGAAACACAGAAACACGGTAACCAATATGAAAGAAGATAAAGGTAGGAAACCTCACAGCAAAAGATCACAGGAGTCTCAAACCATATATTAGAAAAAATCTTTGGCAAATGACAGGGCAAAGTTACTCCTTCTCAATAGTCACATTGAATGTTAATGGCTTGAACTGTCCAGTTAAAAGACACCGATTGGCTGATTGGGTTAAGGAACAAAACCCATCTTTTTGCTGCTTACAAGAAACTCATCTTTCCAACAATGATGCATACAGACTGAAAGTGAAAGGCTGGAAAAAGACATACCATGCCAACAGAAATGAAAAAAGAGCGGGCGTAGCCATCTTAATATCGGACAACATAAACTTTACCACAAAAACTGTTAGGAGAGACAAAGAGGGGCACTATATAATGATTAAGGGATCCATTCAACAGGAAGATATAATGATTATCAATGTATATGCACCTAATTACAGCGCACCAGCTTATTTAAAAGACTTGTTAAGGGACTTAAAGGGAGACTTAGACCCCAATACAATAGTACTGGGGGACTTCAATACTCCACTCTCAGAGATAGACAGATCAACAGGACAGAAGATCAACAAGGAGACAGCAGATTTAAATGACACTATAGCCCAAATGGATCTAACAGATATCTACAGAACATTTCATCCTACATCTAAGGACTTCACATTCTTCTCAGCAGTACATGGAACCTTCTCTAGGATTGACCACATACGAGGCCATAAAGCAAGTCTCAGCAAATTCAAAAGAATTAGAATCATACCATGCAGCTTCTCAGACCACAAAGGAATGAAATTGGAAATTAGCAACTCGGGAATCCCTAGAGCACGTGCAAACACATGGAGATTGAACAACATGCTCCTGAATGAACAATGGGTCATAGAAGAAATTACAAAGAGAAACCAAAAATTTTCTGGAAGTAAATGAGGATAACAGCACAACATACCAAAACCTCTGGGATACAACAAAAGCAGTGTTAAGAGGAAAGTTTATATCAATAGGTGCCTACATCAAGAAATTGGAAAGGCACCAAATAGATGAGCTTTCAAGTCATCTCAAGGATCTAGAAAATCTGCAGCAAACCAAACCCAAACCCAGTAGGAGAAGAGAAATAATTAAAATCAAAGAAGAAATCAACAGGATTGAATAAAAAAAAAACATTACAAAAAATCAGTCAAACAAGAAGCTGGTTTTTTGAAAAAATAAACAAAATTGACACCCCATTGGCCCAACTCACTAAAAAAAGAAAAGACCCAAATCAATAGGATCAGAGATGAAAAGGGAAACGTAACAACAGACGCCACAGAAATAAAAAGAATCATCAGAAATTACTACAAGGACTTGTATGCCAGCAAACAGGGAAATCTATCAGAAATGGACAGATTCTTGGACACATACAACCTACCTAAATTGAGCCAGGAAGACATAGAAAACCTAAACAGACCCATAACTGACACAGAAATTGAAACAGTAATAAAGGCCCTCCCAACAAAGAAAAGCCCAGGACCAGATGGATTCACTGCTGAGTTCTACCAGACATTTAGAGAAGAACTAACTCCAATTCTTCTCAAACTATTCAAAACAATCGAAAAAGAGGGAATCCTCCCAAATTCTTTCTATTCTTTCTATGAAGCCAGCATCACCTTAATTCCTAAGCCGGAAAAAGATGCAGCATTGAAAGAGAATTACAGACCAATATCCCTGATGAACATAGATGCAAAAACCCTCAATAAAATTCTGGCCAATAGAATGCAACAACACATCAGAAAGATCATCCACCCAGACCAAGTGGGATTTATCCCTGGTATGCAGGGATGGTTCAACGTTCACAAAACAATCAACGTAATACACTACATTAACAGACTGCAGAAGAAAAACCATATGATTCTCTCAATAGATGCAGAGAAAGCATTTAATAAAATACAACACCCTTTCATGATGAAAACTCTAAGCAAACTGGGTATGGAAGGAACATTCCTCAATACAATCAAAGCAATATATGAAAAACCCACGGCCAACATCCTATTGAATGGGGAAAAGTTGGAAGCATTTCCGCTGAGATCTGGTACCAGACAGGGATGCCCACTCTCACCACTGCTCTTCAATATAGTTCTGGAAGTTCTAGCCAGAACTATTAGACAAGAAAAAGAAATTAAACGGATACAAATTGGGAAGGAAGAACGCAAACTATCCCTCTTTGCAGATGATATGATTCTTTATTTAGGGGACCCAAAGAACTCTACTAAGGGACTACTGGAACTCATCGAAGAGTTTGGCAAAGTAGCAGGATATAAAATCAATGCACAAAAATCAACAGCCTTTGTATACACAGGCAATGCCACGGCTGAGGAAGAACTTCTAAGATCAATCCCATTCACAATAGCTACAAAAACAATCAAATACCTTGGAATAAACTTAACTAAGGATGTTAAAGATCTCTATGATGAAAACTACAAAACCTTAGAGAAAGAAATAGAAGAGGATACCAAAAAATGGAGAAATCTTCCATGCTCATGGATTGGAAGAATCAATATCATCAAAATGTTTATTCTCCCAAAAGCAATTTATACATTCAATGCAATACCAATCAAGATACCGAAGACCTTCTTCTCAGATCTGGAAAAAATGATGCTGAAATTCATATGGAGACACAGAAAACCTCGAATAGCCAAAGCAATCTTGTACAACAAAAACAAAGCCGGAGGCATCACAATACCAGATTTCAGGACATACTACAGGGCAGTTGTTATCAAAACAGCATGGTACTGGTACAGAAACTGATGGATAGACCAATGGAACAGAATAGAAACACCAGAAATCAATCCAAACATCTACAGCCAACTTATATTTGATCAAAGATTCAAAACTAATCCCTGGAATAAGGACAGTCTATTCAATAAATGGTGCTGGGAAAATTGGATTTCCACGTGCAGAAGCTTGAAGCAAGACCCATACCTTTCACCTTACACAAAAATTCACTCAACATGGATTAAAGACTTACATCTACGACCCGAAACCATCAAATTATTAGAGAGCATTGGAGAAACCCTGCAAGATATAGGCACAGGCAAAGACTTCTTGGAAAAGACCCCAGAAGCACAGGCAGTCAAAACCCAAATTAACATTTGGGATTGCATCAAATTGAGAAGTTTCTATACTTCAAAAGAAATAGTCAGCAAAGTGAAGAGGCAACCGACAGAATGGGAAAAAATATTTGCAAACTCTACTACAGATAAAGGGTTGATAACCAGAATCTACAAAGAAATCAAGAAAATCCACAACAACAGAACAAACAACCCACTTAGGAGATGGGCCAAGGACCTCAATAGACATTTTTCGAAAGAGGAAATCCAAATGGCCAACAGACACATGAAAAAATGTTCAAGATCACTAGCCATCAGGGAAATGCAAATCAAAACCACAATGAGGTTTCACCTCACCCCGGTGAGAATGGCTCACATTCAGCAATCTACCAACAACAGATGCTGGAGAGGATGTGGGGGAAAAGGGACACTAACCCACTGTTGGTGGGAATGCAAACTGGTTAAGCCACTATGGCAGTCAGTCCGGAGATTCCTCAGAAACCTGAACATAACCCTACCATACAACCCAGCCATCCCACTCCTTGGAATTTACCCAAAGGAACTTAATTTGGCAAATAAAAAAGCCATCTGCACATTAATGTTTATTGCAGCTCAATTCACAATAGCTAAGACCTGGAACCAACCCAAATGCCCATCAACAGTAGACTGGATAAAGAAATTATGGGACATGTACTCCATAGAATACTATACAGCAGTAAGGAACAATGAAACCCAGTCATTTGCAACAAGATGGAGGAATCTGGAAAACATCATGCTGAGTGAATTAAGCCAGTCCCAAAGAGACAAATTTCATTTGTTTTCCCTGATCGGCGACAACTGAGCACCAAAGGGGAAACCTGTGGAAGTGAAATGGACACTATAAGAAACTATGACCTGATCAGCTCTTGTCCTGGCTCTAGATGTACAATGTAATACTTTATCCTTTTTAGTATTTGTTGTTGTTGTTGTTCTAGTACTAGTGATTGAACTCTGTAATTAACACACAATTATTCTTAGGTGTTTAAATTTTAACTGAAAAGTGATCCCTGTTAAATTTCAGAGTGGAAAAAGAGAGGGAGGAGATGTACAATTTGGGACATGCACAATCTGACTTGCCACAAATGATGGAGTTAGAAATGTACCAGTGGATTCCAATACAATCCCATCAAGGTGGCATGTACCAATGCCATCTCACTAGTCCAAGTGATTAATTTCAGTTCACATTCGATGGCTCTGATAGGTCTAAGAATCAAAGGGATCACACAAACAAGACAAGTGTCTGCTAATACTAACTGATAGAATCAAAAAGGTAGAGAAAGATCCAACATGGGAAATGGGATACACATCAGACTCATAGAATGGCAGGCATCCTAAACAACACTCTGGCCTCAGAATCAGCCCTTAAGGCATTCGGATCTGGCGGAAGAGCCCATGAGAGTATTGTAGGCATGGAAAGCCAAGATACCATGGAAAAGAAAATAAAAGAAGAAGACCTAAATGAAAGATCTCTGTGAGTGAGATCCCAGTAGAAAGAACGGGGCCATCAAAGAAGGAAGTACCTTTCTCTGAAGGGAGGAGAGAACTTCCACTTTGACTATGACCCTAGCAGAATAAGATCAAAGTCAGCGAACTCTAAAGGCTTCCATAGCCCTGGCAACTCATGACTAGAGCCTAGGGAGATTACTGACGCCATGAACAGGAGTGTCAAATTGTTAAGTCAGCAACAGGAGTCACTGTGTACTTACATCCCATGTGGGATCTGTCCTTAATGTGTTGTCTAATGTGCACTGATGCTATAACTAGTACTGAAACAGTATTTTTACACTTTGTGTTTCTGCGTGGGTACAAACTGATGAGATCTTTACTAATTATATGCTGAATCAGTCTTCTGTATATAAAGATAATTGGAAATGAAAAAAAAAAACCCTGGTGTTAAATTGGAAATGGCATAGAAAATTAATTAATTTAAAAAAAATATTATGTAGGATCTCTGTCTTTAATGTGCTGTACACTCTTATTTAATACTATAACTAGTACTCCAACAGTATTTTTTTTTCACTATGTGTTACTATATGGGGGCAAACTGTTGAAATCTTTACCTAATATATACTAAACTGATCTTCTGTATATAAAGAGAATTGAAAATGAATCATGATGTGATTGGAAGGGGAGAGGGAGCGGGAAAGGGGAGGGTTGCGGGTGGGAGGGAAGTTTTGGGAGGGGGAAGGCATTGTAACCCATAAGCTGTACTTTGGAAATTTATATTCATGAAATAAAAGTTTAATTAAAAAAACATATTTAATAAACTAAGAATACACAAGTCTAAACTGTTACAGACCAATCAGCGAATAAATAACTGAGAAGAAAGGCAAGACTTTTTTGCAAGATAATGGTAATTAATAAATGTCATTGATGATATCTTGAATTGTTTGATTTGGATAGTGTCTGCCAGATTTTCCCCTGCAAAGTTACCATTTTCTTTCTAATTAGTAATCTGTTGAGGAGACAATGTAAGAATATGCAATATCCTGTTTCCCAATCAAACATGAGCCACCAGTATATTATCCATTCACAATTCTCCACACCAATTATGGTTGCAAAGGTTGCAAAATGCTGATTTTCTGGCTCCATTGTTCCCTTCACATTTATTAATTAGTACTCTACTGCAAATAAAGGTTTTACATTTTCTTCACTTATTAATTTATTCACTCATTAACTTACATTGGTATGAGCCCATAGATTCTTAATTTACTAAAAAGATTGAAATGTGTAATTATTCATTTTGGTGTTCAAATTTCTAAGTCTTGACCAATGGAGCTGCTTATACTACCTCCTGAGCTTTTAAAAAATATATACCCATCTTTTTTATAGTTCTTTTTTTCTGATCCAATAGCCAAGTCTCATACTGTACTAACCCTGCCCCAAGCATGCTGTAGAATTAGCCATTTCTTCCAGAAATGCTCATTTAGTTTATTGAGGAATGGTCTCTAGAAATCAAAGCAAACATTGGCACTAGTTTTACTGGAGTGCCAGTGCTTCCAGTCCCTTGGGTGGACAGAGGTATTCATAGAAGACCGTGGATATGAATATGGACAAGAAGCCTTCAAACTAGATGGAAGATGTGCATTGTGAAATATGCATGGCTTGCAAATTTTTTGCATCAAAATATATTTTAATTCCATTTATTGCAAACTGGATCAGAAGTGGAGCAGCTGGAATAGAACCAGTGCACATATGAGATGCCAGCACTGTGGGTAGTAGCTTTACCCGCTACGTCTCAGTCCTAGCCCCTTCCTTTATCTTTAATTTACTTACTCATTTGCTCACTTATTCATCTCTACATTTCATAGGAAATGATTGCTAACACATATCTCTGCAGAAAACAAAGCCGCTAACTAGAGTTTAGGATTTGTGTATAGATTTTTTGTCCTCAGCCTACTAGTAATAACTAAGAGTTATTTACACTAGTCTTAGTTTTTATCTAGTTTGATATAGTAATATTTGTTGTTTATAATTCAGTGAACGATTTGTTTTACATGTAATGATAGGTAATGTGGTTTCAAAAGTAAAAATTTCACAAAAAGTATACTCAGTTTACCCCAGCACACAACCTTTCAACTTCATTCCCACATCCTCTACAGAAAACAAATTTTATCCATTTTTAGGTTATTATTCCAATGGTTTTTTTTTAACAAATTTATAGAAACATGGCAAATATGTATATTTCTAGCCTTCCCCTTATAACACAAATGGTAACATAGTATTTATTGGGCAGTAGTCCCTCCTTATCTGTAGAGGGGTACATTCTAAGACTTCCCAGTGGATTCCTAAAACCATGAATAGTACCAAATCCTATATGCAGTATACTTTCCTATAAATATGTATCTATGATAATGTTTAATTTATAATTAGGCATGCATTAATAATAATTAAAAATAAAATAAAACAATCGCAGCAACATAGCATGATAAAAATCATGTGACTTTAGTTTCTCCTCCTCTCAAAATAACATCATATTTTGAGGAACTTTCCACCTTTTTGTTGGCATATCTGAATTCCTAGCAGCATTATTCTTGCGACCACCATTAAGTAAAGTAGGAATTATTTGAATACAAGAATTGTGATTCTGTGACAGTTGTTTTGATAACTAAGATAGCTACCAGTATATATAGCATGGACACACTGGGCGAAATGATGATAATTTTTCCCATCAGGATAGGGCAAGATTGCAAGAAAATTCACATTTTCCACAAACTTTTTTTATAGTTTCTTGTATTTTTATCTTCTCTTTTCTTTTAAAAAGTCATTGTTTTAATTTTTAAGAAAAGAAAGAAAATACGAAGATCATGTAAAAGGAGGACTATAGACCCTAGATTTGATTTTGGGTTTGGGGGAGAAAAGCATTTGGCAACACAGCTATTGAGCTCCTTGCTTATGGCTGTGTCTCTGTATTTATATACATATGTGAGTGCTCTCTCATCCCTCAAATCACCTGACTTTTAATAGATTCATGTGGACCCAATCTAGGCTGCCATAGATTATTTTGTTTCTCACTTACTGTGCAACTTTGGTTCATATCATTTGGGAGTTTCCTTTTAAATGAACATCTGGAGCGCTGTATGCTTCTCTCTCTCTCTCTCTCTCTCTCTCTCTCTCTCTCTCTCCCCATCACCTCTATCCCTCTTTCTTTCTCTTTTCTTTTCTCATATTCAGCTTCCTTTGAAGAGGCTGTTCTGGTTTGAAAATTTCTAAGACAGATTGTCTGACTCTGAGATACTTCAGTCAGATCTTTGGAGTCAGTTACAAGTAAACCCATCAAACAAAATCTCATTGCTGGGAATCCACAGTGGCTCGAGTCATTTGTTTATTGGGCTCTGGTATCCTAAGGAACGTGACTGACTCAACGAAAAGCTTTTGTGGAAGTGAGTGAGACTTGAGAGTGGAAATGGGCTCAGACAAGAATACTGTAGACATTTGTTGAATGTGCTCATGTTTCTCTTCAAGTTCCTCAGAAACACACAATAATATAAAAGATTCCTGGGAAGGAATGGAAGAATAATATTATGAATATTTTCCACTGTTGAGAAAGCAATAAACTTGCGTAAAGCAAAAGAATGTATTTATATTTGTACAGAAAAGCAATGGGTAGGACTATAAGCATGGACCAAAATTCCATGATGACAACTTCATCTTCTCTATAGAAGTAAGGAGTTTTGTCATCAGGGTCTAGAACCAGTCAGCCATGACAGGAGTGGTAAATTGTCTTTCCACCTGAGCCCAGTACCCTTCCTTACAAATGTATTGAGCCTTTACTAAATCTCCAGAGACTCCTGCCTAGTACTACTCAAGACACACGGATTTGCATTAGTGGCCCCAGTAGTCACCACTCCCTGCACCCACGTCCTCTTGCAACTTGAAAAAGTCCTCCCATAGTGAGTGAGGCATAATCTCTACCCCGGATTCCTGTTGGCCATATGACTTGCTTAACCAGCAGGATGGACCAAGTACACAATTCCAAGCCTAGGCTTCAAGAAGCCATGCAGCTCTTTAATTGTTTTCTTATGGTCCCATCTTCAGTCTGAGACAGACACTCTTGATCAAGTTCACTCACCCTGGGAGGAGGATGAGAAACATGTGGAGCTACATTGACCCAACTAGGCCCAGCATTGTCAGCCAAACTCCCAACATCTCCCAGATGCAGAAGCAATCTCAGCCTGGATGGACTCCACAGATGTGTGAGAAGTAAATGTTTACCATTGCGTACCACTGAGAATTTGTTGTTGCTTGCCCCACATCAAACGTTAACTGATCACAAAGTTCTAAACTTCTTAAGAAGCTCTGTATTTGAATAACAAGGTCTTATGTTCATAGAACATTCTGTGTTTTTTTTAAATATTTGGCACAGTGTATCTTACTGTGCTTTTTTGATAACCCTGTGAAGTGGGTGGAGAGGTCTTGCTTCTAACTTGTAGCTGAAGACACAAAGGTGCAAAAAAGTCACATGAACTTTCCCATTGTAACAGAGCTAAAGGGAAACAGAAGCCACCTTCTTGCCTTTGCCAGCTCAGTAATCTTCCCTACTAGAGACTACAGATAGGAGAAAAAGCTGTGCATAATGGTAGCTAGTGTCATACAATTGCAAGAGTATGATGGAAGGAACTATGGGAAAGAAAACAGATTGACTGTCTAATGGGCTAGATTTCTAGGGGAAAATATGTGGAAGTGACCCGTAAGTGACATTTCAAAAAGAATAGAATTAAGAGAGACAGAGACAGAAAAGTCTCTGAGTTTGAGAAAATCATGTGGACAATGTATGTGTGTAATTCATTGTTATTTGCAATATCCAAGAAAACTGGCCAGAAAAATGATAGGCATTATCTCATCAATCTCCATAATAACATCATGAAGATTTTCCCATAGTATAACATCATAACATAACATAACATCAGTCCCCCCCAAATCACACAATAGAACAACGTGATGAAGTCTACATAGCAAGGAAATGGCATTGAGTTGAAGCCCAAATCTGTTGGACATTGGATCCTCTGTCTTTGGTTGAGGATGAGAGTTACAGGAAAAGAGGCCAAACCAAATAAGCCAAGAAGAGGAAAGAGGTAAGAAACCTGAATGGCAGAATAGCTGTAGGCTGGAAAATTTTCTGTGGACAATGAACTTCAAGAGAACTTTTTCTCTGCCCAAATATTGGCTCTTGATTACACCATTAGAAGCTCTGTAACTCATTAGCCCTCCTTCCGAGTGAGTTGTCCTCATATCATATTCCCCACAAGCAAGGAACCCAACACTTAGATGCATCCCCTTTTGCTGTCTGGGCATGTGACAGCACTTGAGTGATTTTCCTTTCAAGGTGACACCACAGTTTGAAAGTACACAGTAGGATGGGAAGAGTACAGGCTTAAAATTTGACTTCTCTGTGATCAAAACCCAGCTTGATTTAATTGCTTCATATTCTGTGTGAGTGACTTAACTTCTCTGAACCTCAGAGGTAGACAGTATCCATCTCATAGGAATTCAGGGGAACACATAGACTTGTGTATAAAATCTTCGATTGGTGTTTGGGACTCTCAACTATTTAATGAATGTTACTCCCTCCTAAACTTCTTTTCAGAAGTTCTGATTTTCTTTCCAGGAGTCTGTAAAGTAGAATGTGGAGATGGCCATAGAATGGGCATGGTTGTAGAGAATAGACCATCATGGGTACCTGTAACCTGAGAGCTCTGGCTGTGCCCCTTCTTCTGCTGCTCTATTTCCTGGCCATAGCCCTTCTCGCTGCAACTGAGTAGACATGGAATAAAACATCAACTCCTTGCATGTGCATCAGAGTCCATGGGATCCCTTCCATGTATCTCTAGATAACATATTTTTTTTTTGACAGGCAGAGTTAGACAGTGAGAGAGAGAGACAGAGAGAAAGGTCTTCCTTCCGCTGGATTGAAATTCTCAGTTTAAGAAATTTGGAAGGTTAAACTATCTGCTTGGAATTAGGTCATCTCTTGAGTACATCATGTGTGTTTTTTTATATCTTTGCTTGAATTTCGTATGGTTCTTCTCATCTGGAGTACTCTCCCAGAACTCTTCACATATCTGAGTCTCATAGTTCCCTGATGAGATGACAAGGCTGAGGGCCATCTGTAGGAGGGAGTGGGCAAACCAATGTGTTCACCCCTAAAGATATGTTATCTAGGCCGGCGCTGTGACTCACTAGGCTAATCCTCCACCTGCAGCACCGGCACCCCAGGTTCTAGTCCTGGTTGGGGCACCGGTTCTGTCCCGGCTGCTCCTCTTGCAGTCCAGCTCTCTGCTGTGGCCCAGAAAGGCAGTGGAGGATGGCCCAAGTGCTTGGGCCCTGCATCCGCATGGGAGACCAGGAGGAAGCACCTGGCTCCTGGCTTTGGATCAGTGCAGTGCTCCTGCCGTGGTGGCCATTTGGGGGGTGAACTATGGGACTCAGATAGTGAAGAGTTCTGGGAGAGTACTTCAGATGAGAAGAACCATACGAAATTCAAGCAAAGATATAAAAAAACACACATGATGTACTCAAGAGATGACCTAATTCCAAGCAAATAGTTTAACCCTCCAAATCTCTTAAACTGAGAATTTCAATCCAGCTCTATGGAAGCATAACTTACATTGAATCAAATGCACCAACTTAAGTGTATAAATCAATAACCTTTGATTGATAAATATTTGAGAGAGAGAGAGAGTGTGTGTGTGTGTGTGTTGTAATCACCACTACCAACTGGAAATGACTTTTGCTTTTTCTAGAGTTTATATAATGTCAATAAAATCATTATGGGCGGATACTTCTGTGTCTGGTTTCTTTTACTTACATAATGATTTTGAAATTCATCTGTAGTATTCCAGGGATTAGAACTTTGCTCCTTCTTATTGTTGTGTAGTATTCCATGATATGGATATACAGCAGTTCACTCATTCTTTCAACTTTTTAGACATTTGGGTTCTTTCCAGTTTCAGGTCATTATGAATCTAATTTCTATGAATATTTATGTAAAATATTTGTATAGACATGTTTCATTTAGGTAAACATATAAGAGTCGAATTGCAGGGTCATAAAGTCAGTAGCTATTTAACTCTAAGAAGCTGTCAAACTGCTATAGAGCTTGTACTGTTTTATGTCATCACCAGCAACATTTGAGCTTACCATGCTCTACAACCTTAGCAACCCTTGATATGGACAGCAATTTTCATTTAAGTGACTCTAATATGTCTGTAGCAATATCCTGTTGTGACTTTAATTTGCATGTCTTTTTTTTAACTTTTATTTAATGAATATAAATTTCCAGTATACAGCTTATGGATTACAATGGCTTCCCCCTCCCATAACTTCCCTCCCACCCACAACCCTCCCCTCTCCCGCTCCCTCTCCCCTTCCATTCACATCAAGATTCATTTTCAATTCTCTTTATATACAGAAGATCAATTTAGTATAAAGATTTCAACAGTTTGCACCCACATAGAAACACAAAGTGAAACATACTGTTTGAGTACTAGTTATAGCATTAAATCAAAATGTACAGCACATTAAGGACAGAGATCCCACATGAGGAGCAAGTGCACAGTGGCTCTTGTTGTTGACCCAACAAATTGACACTCTAGTTTATGGCGCCAGTAACCTTAACACCTAGTGATGCCAAGCATCTTCATGTGCTCATTCATGTGCCTTCTCTTGAGAAATGTCCATTCAGATTCTTTTTACAATTTAGAATAGTTGTAGATTTACAGAAAGTTTCAAAGATAGTACAGAGTTCCAATGTACTTCATACTCAGTTTCCCTATTGTTAATGTTTTGAATTTGTCACAACCAATGAACCAATATTGCTACATTGTTAACTAAAAGTCATACTTTACTCACGTGTTTTCACTTAACGTCTTTTTTTTCCCTGTTCCAGAATAACCTACAAGATACTACGCTCTAGCCTGTAAAGACCTCAGATTATCCTTTTTATGACCTTAACAGTTTTCAGGTGTGATGGTCAGGTATTCTGTAGAATTTCTTCAGTTTGATGTTTTTCCCATTGTCAGACTTGCATTATAACTTTGGAAAAAGGAGACCATAGAAGTGCTTTTCTGGTCACATCATGCCAAGGGGCCACGCTTCCTAATGTGACTTATCATGGTTGATGTTGACCTTGGTCATCTGGCTGGGGAAATGTTTGTCAGGTTTCTCCACTGTAAAGTTTCTCTTTTACTGCCCATTTCCATGCTGTACCTTTCAAAAGGATATCACGGATGCAGCCCACATGTAAAAGGCAAGAACTTAATGCTCTGCTTTATTGATCCTGGGGAGTTGCTACATAAATCACTTGAAAGTCAGATGTACAAAGGAATTAACTATGCACCACCATTTATTTATTCATTCAGTCATTTACTTATATCAACATGGACCCATGGATACTTAGTTATATCGCAACACTGTGTCTCATATTTTATTGCTCAAATTGTTTCACCTTTGCAAATTGAGAGCTCTTTCAGTTGGTCCTTGTATCCTTTGCATGCCCATTCTTTTGTTTATTGAGTGCCTCTTTGTTTTCTCATACTACAAAATGCTGCAATCTGTCTTGTATATTGCCTGTCTTTGTCCTAGAATCAGGTACTGTGGTTCAGTTTAAAGAATGATATCAGAAACCAACATCTGGGACATGCTCAATCGGACTTGCCCCAAATGGTGGAGTTAGAAACGTGCCAGGGGATTCCAATACAATCCCATCAAGGTGGCATGTACCAATGCCATCTCACTAGTCCAAGTGATCAATTTCAGTTCACAACTGACCACACTGATAGGTCTAAGAGTCAAAGGGATCACACAAACAAGACTAGTGTCTGCTAACACTAATTACTAATAGAATCAAAAAGAGAGAGAACAATCCAACATGGGAAGCAGGATACACAGCAGACTCATAGAATGGCAGTTGTCCTAAATAGCACTCTTGCCTCAGAATCAGCCCTTAAGGCATTCGGATATGGCTGAAGAGCCCATGAGAGTATTTTAGGCATGGAAAGCCAAGACACTCTGGCAAAAAAGAAGACCTAAATGAAAGATCTCTGCGAGTGAGATCCCAATGGAAAGAATGGGGCCATCAAAGAAGGAGGTACCTTTCTCTGAAGGGAGGAGAGAACTTCCACTTTGACTATGACCCTGTTGGAATAAGATCAAAGTCGGCGAACTCAAAAGGCTTCCATGGCCTTGGCAACTCATGACTAGAGCCTAGGGAGATTGCTGACACCATAAACAAGAGTGTCAAATTGTTAAATCAGCAACAGGAGTCACTGTGCACTTGCTCCCCATGTAGGATCTCTGTCCTTAATGTGTTGTCCAATGTGAAGTAATGCTATAACTAGTACTGAAACAGTATTTTTACACTTTGTGTTTCTGTGTGGGTGCAAACTGATGAAATCTTTACTTAGTATATACTGAATTGATCTTCGGTATATAAAGATAATTGAAAATGAAAAAAAAACCCTTTTAAAAGGTTTCTTTTTTTTTCATTTTCAATTCTCTTTATATACAGAAGATCAGTTTAGTATATATTAAGTAAAGATTTCAACAGTTTGCACCCACATAGCAACATAAAGTGAAAAATACTGTTGGAGTACCAGTTATAGCATTAAATCACAATGTACAGCACATTAAGGACAGAGATCTTACATGATATTTTTTAAAAATTGATTAATTTTCTATGCCATTTCCAATTTAAAACCAAGGGGTTTTTTTTTTCATTTTCAATTATCTTTATATACCGAAGATCAATTCAGTATATACTAAGTAAAGATTTCATCAGTTTGCACCCACACAGAAACACAAAGTGTAAAAATACTGTTCAAAGTGATCCCTGTTAAATCTAAGAGTGGAAAAAGAGAGGGAGGAGATGAACAATTTGGAACATGCTCAATCGGACTGGCCGCAAATGGTGGAGTTAGAAATGTGCCAGGGGACTCCAACACAATTCCATCAAGATGGCATGTACCAATGCCATCGCACTAGTCCAAGTGATCAATTTCAGCTCACAATTGATAGCTTTGATAGGTCTAAGAGTCAAAGAGATCACACAAACAAGACAAGTATCTGCTAATACTAACTGATAGAATCAAAAAGGGAGAGAAAGATCCAACATGGGAAGTGGGATACACAGCAGACTCATAGGATGGCAGATGTCCTAAACAACACTCTGGCCTCAGAATCAGCCCTCAAGGCATTCGGATCTGGCTGAAGAGCCCATGAGAGTATAGCAGGCATGGAAAGCCAAGATATCATGGAAAAAAAAAAAAGACCTAAATGAATGATCTCTGTTAGTGAGATCCCAGTAGAAAGAACGGGGCCATCAAAGAAGGAGGTACCTTTCTCTGAAGGGAGGAGAGAACCTCCACTTTGACTATGACCCTATCGGAATAAGATCAAAGTCAGCGAGCTCTAAAGGCTTCCATAGCCCTGGCAACTCATGACTAGAGCCTAGGGAGATTACTGACGCCATGAACAGGAGTGTCAAATTGTTAAGTCAGCAACAGGAGTCACTGTGTACTTACACCCCATGTGGGATCTGTCCCTAATGTGTCATCTAAAGCCAAGTGATGCTATGACTGGTACTAAAACAGTATTTTTATACTTTGCGTTTCTGTGTGGGCACAGACTGATGAGGTCTTTGCTAATTATATACTGAAGTGATCTTCTGTATGTAAAGAGAATTGGAAATGAAAAAAAAAAAAACAACCTGGTGTTAAAATGGAAATGGCATAGAAAATTAATTAATTTGAAAAAAAAAATTATGTAGGATCTCTGTGTTTAATGTGCTGTACATTGCTATTTAATGCTATAATTAGTAATCCAATGGTAGTTTTTTCACTTGATGTTGCTATATGGGCAAAATGTTGAAATCTTTACCTAATATATACTAAATTGATCTTCTGTATACAAAGAGAATTGAAAATGAATCTTTACATGAATGGAAGGGGAAAGGGAGCGGGAAAGGGGAGGGTTGAGGGCGGGAGGGAAGCTATGGGAGGGGGGAAGCCATTGTAACCCATAAGCTATACTTTGGAAATTTATATTCATTAAATAAAAGTTTAATAAAAAAAAAAAAAGAAACCAACATCTGGATGCTGAATATAGTCACTGCAATTTGGGAATCATTGTTTTAGATTCAGCAGACAAACCTGAGAAATACATGTGTTTGTCCTAGCTTGTGTGCACCTATACATTCTTACACCTACAGGTATGTATACACAATAT
Source organism: Lepus europaeus (assembly GCF_033115175.1). NCBI lineage: Eukaryota > Metazoa > Chordata > Mammalia > Lagomorpha > Leporidae > Lepus > Lepus europaeus. Next base: position 161,559,667 of record NC_084827.1, on the reverse strand, counting down.
GTATCTATGTTCGTTCAACAAAACTCTAATTCAGTGCTAGATGGTTCATTCTAACTATTCCTTCTGTTTGAAACCTGTCATGTTAGCAATGAGAACCTGGCTCTGCAAGCAGCCACCATCCATTCACTTAGCCATTTAATTTTAATCGTATGCATATGTAACGTTTTCAAAATTATTAATGCTTACACCCCCGGAAAGCAGCTTTACTTATCAAACTATTGTGTTTATGTATAACCCATTTTCTCTTTAGTTTTACAATTGATTTAATTTATTTCCAAAGGTACTTATGTGAGCACCTCTACCCCTCTCCCACCAGCGTTAGTGTGGTTATGTCATAAAGTGTAATACATTTAGATTCTTGTATCATTGTCTGCATTTCATCCAGGAGCCTTCTGAACTTCTAGTTGAATCTCTTTGATTTGCCAACATTAAGATTTATTTCATGTACTCTAAAGAATATTTGGTTTGGTCAATTGCATGGTATCATGAGCCCACAAAGGAAACGTGATAGAGATATTCTCACTGCCCTCAAGATAATCCCTGCACTTCATTTATTCGACTCCTTCCCCAAGCCTTTGCATCTGTTGATATATTTTCAATCCTTCTAACTTTATCTTTCCCAAAATGTTATATAAATGGAACCATACAATATAACCATTAACACTGGCTTCTTTCATTTAGTAATGTGTCTTTTAATAGTCATTCATGCTGTTGCATAGAGTCATAGTTCACTACTTTTTTGTAACTGTAGTATTCCACTACTGTATCAATGTGCCATGGTTTGTTTATTCATTTCTATTCAAGTTTACCTTAGTTGTTTTAGTTTTTTATTCATGAATAAAAATGCTATAAACATTTTCATACAGGTTTCTGGGTGGATGTAAGTTTTCAAATTAGTTGGGTAAACAACTAGGAGTCCAACTGTTTGCACTAGAAGACTATGTTTCAGTTTATAAACTCTGCTTTAAAATTATTGTATCCTCTGCATGCCTGCATGTAATAAATGAGAATTCCTGTTAGTCCACATCTTTGCCATCAATTAGTATCATGAAATTTATCATTTTTATATTTTTGTTTATTTCAGTTTATTTTAGAGGGGAAAATGGGGTTGAGAGGGAAGAGGAGAAAGAGAGGTTTCATCTGCTAGTTTTCTTCCCAAATGATCCCAATAGCTGGGTTTGGGTCAGACAGAAGCCAAGAGCCCAGAACTTTGTCCAGGTTTCTCAGAGTGGGCAGCGGGAACACAACTACTGTTGCCAGGGTGCACATTAGTAGAACCTGGAATTGTGAGCTGGAGCTAGGCACTCAAACCAAGCACTCTGATATGGGATGTGGCTCACAAATGGAGCCCTAACCATTAGGCCTAATGCCTGCCTTTGTTTTATTTATTATATAATTTATTTGTAAGAATTTATTCAAATAAATACAGTAAATTTACATACAAAATATTTCCTCCTAGTCTTGGACTTGACTTTTTTACTCTGTTCTTTCTAAAGAAAATTTTAATTATTTTCCTTTTATTGTTCTTGCTCTTCATGTCTTTGTGAACTTGATTCTGCAACTCAGGGTGACCAGATCTTTCTCCTGTGTTGTTTTATAGAATTTTGTGTTTCAACTTTCACATTTGGATATGGAACCCATTTCAAGTTAACATTTGTGTGTAGTGTAGCATAGGGCATGTGCTCACTTTTTCCCATGTAGAGATCCTGTATGTCAGCATTATTTGTTTTAAACTACCTTTTTCCATTTAGTTACATTAGCATCTTCTTTGGAAATCAACTGACAACTTGCATGGGGTAATTTCTGGACCCATCTTTTCTGTTCACCTGATCTTTGAGTCCGTGATTACCCCAATATCTCACTTGAACACAGTGGCTTTATTGCAAGTTTTTTTTAAAAAAAAAAGATTTATTGATTTATGTGAAAGGTAAAGTTATATGTAGGGAGAGACAGAGAGAGACACACACACACAGAGTGAACTTCCATCCACTATTCACTCCTCAAATGTTTGCAAAGGCTGGAGCTGAGCTGATCTGTAGGATCAGGAGCTTCTTCTGGGACTCCCACGTGGGTGCAAGGGCCCAAGTACTTGGGCCATCTTCCATTACTTTCCCAGGTGCATTAGCAGGGAGCTGGACTGGAAGTGGAGCAGCTGGACTTGAACTGGCACCCATATAGGATGCTGGAGCTGCAGCCTACGGCTTTACCCACCATGCCACAGTGCTGGCCTCTATAGCAAGTTTTAAAGTAAGGTAGCATAAGTTCTACAATTTTATTCTACTTCCTCGAAATTGTAGGTACTTTGGTTTCCCATATAATTTTAGAATCAGCTTGATGAAGTCTACCAAACATTTTACTGCAATATTGATTGCGATGAATTGAATCTATGAGAATTGACATTTAAAATATACAAAGTATTCTGATTCATCAATGTAATGTCATCATTAATTTTGGTTTTTTTAAATTTCTCTCAGCAATACTGTTCAATTTTCATTGTGTCTTTATAAAATTTGTTCCTGTATGCTTCATGTTTTTGGATTCTGTTATAAGGAAAATTTTATAAAGGATTTTTTGATGAAGCTTATTTATTTATTTATTTGGAGGGTAGAGAGAGATTCCATACCTGGGTTCATTTGCAAAATGCCCACAACAGCTGGGGTGGGGCCAGGCCAAAGCCAGATGCCAGATGCCAGGAACTCCATCCAGGTCTCCCACAGGGGTGGCAGGGACAGAAGTACTTAATCTGCTATCTGCTGCCTCCCACGGTGTGCATTAGTAGGAAGCTAAATTAGAAGAAGTGGGACTTGATCCCGGGTACTGCTGTATGGGAAGTGGGAATCCCAAGCTATAGCATAAAACCACTGCATAACAACACTTGCCCTGTTAAGTGAACTCTCTAAATTCCCTTGTCTGAATTTTAATTGCTAGTAAGGATAAATATAATAATGCTTGCATATTGACCTATGTTCTCTGACATCATTAAATTCATTATTTGTAGGAGCTATGCTGTAGGTACCTTAGGATTTTCCACATACATGATGGTGTTGTCTGTGAATACTGTAAAGATATTTTTACTGTATGCTGGGTATCTTTATTCTCTCTTTCTTAACTTTATTAAAACATGCTATTTTTCAGATAGGTGTAAGTGCATGAGTGTGTTTTATCATAATCCGTGGCTCAATGAAATGAGAAGTCACTCCATACTGGGAATTTGACATCCCTGAAATTTCAGGGGCAGTGTCAGGAGTGACAGCTGCACAGATCCACTGAGATGCCAGTTTTCTCCCAGGAAACGAGCTATGCAGCAAGTAATAAGGGACCTCAAGACACAGGATCAAGGAGCAGAGTCCTCGAAGCAACGGACTTCCAGATGCGGCACGTCCATTCTCATGCCTTTGCTTTTCTCTTTTCTCTCCTGCCTCCCTTTCTCTCCCTGTCACCCCCTCTTCCCACTCATGTTTCCTTTCTTCTTTTTTTCCTTTCTGCTGTTTTCTCTTCCTCCTTCTCATCCCCTTAACCCCAGACAACAACTAGGCCAACTCTTTGTCACACCCCAGCTTATGGAAGCTCACACTCATTTCCCTTCCCACAGCTGCCTGCTTTCCTCTCCACGGCCACACCCAGGATCTGTCGAGTCTTTGCCGTCATGAGCAGCTCTCTGTTGCTCTCTTCTTTCTGGCAGTCTTTCAACTGCTGGGCAGTCAGGGAGAGCATGTTGTTAATCTGCTGCACAGCCTTCTGTAGGTTTAAGTCCCATTGACATGAGCCCAATCAATCTAAACGTCGCTCTTCCCATTCTCCTAACTACTCTAACCATATGAGGAAGTAATTCTTCAATTTTAAAGACCATAAGAGATCCATTATGTCTTGGGATGAGGCCCAGGAATCCACTTATTTAACAAGTATTCTCCCCCCCACACACACCCCAGGTGATACTGATACAGACTGAATGTGGGCCAAGAAATGAGAAGAAATGCAGATGGGAGAAAGGATGGGGGCAGGAGATGAGGCGAGTGAGCTCCTTTTCTTTTTTTTTTTTTTTCCAATTTGTTGCAAGATGAGTTCCGAGTCCAGTGTTTGGTTCCAGACCCACTCTATCTAGCCCATGACCCAGGTTGCTTCATCATGCCCCAGATTCTCACGGGGGAAGTGGAACAACTAACATTTTCCTTGTCTATTTCAGGGAGTTACAACAAGGCTCCGGTGAATTAACCCAAAGGCTTTTTGAAAGATATAAACTATGAATGAATGTTATACAAACATGCATATTTCAAAGCACAGAGAAACCTCAAAATTTCCTCTATCACTTATAAAAAGCTTTTGAAGCTACTATAAGTTCTGAAGGAAGAAAGCCAAAGTAGCTTTGCATGCCTCTTAATAGTGCGTGATAGGCTACATCCTTCTCAAACTAATGTACATAGGAATCACCTGGGGATATTGCAAAAGGCAGATTTGGCTCATAGATGTGGGCTGGGTCCTGAGATTCTGCATTTCTTAAAAGCTCCCAGATGAGGCTTATGGTATAGGTCAATGAGCCCACAGTTTGAATAATTAAGGGGTCTATGCTTCTGACTAGAGGAGGGAACGAAGGATAGAGTGGGTTAAAAATACATTGGAGTGAAGCAATTTGGATCTTTCTAAGTTTTTTTTAAATTTTGGATTAACATGTAAAACTTGTATGATTTTTGTGATGTACAGTGTGATAGTTCAACACTATACAGCATAAAGCAAACAAATGAGGTAGTCTTTCCATTGTTTTATCTTAGAGAAAACGGAAGTGAGAAAAGAACAGAGCTTAGAGTCTGTCTAGATTCCTATTCTGGAGGTGGTCACATTTGTTTTGTTAGGCCAGGAAACACAGAGCAGAAGGTAAGAGGTCAACGGAGAAGGTTCAGGACTGGACTTGACGTGGCTGAGATGTAGCAGACTACTCCTAGTGGGCTGATGGTACCATTTACTCAACTTCCAGAAAGAGTCTCACGACCTTCTGCATACTGCTGCGAAATGTGCAGAGTAGGCATGAGGTCTTTACATCAGAAAGAAGTGAGGAGGTAGACAGTTGAGATCCTGCTTGGTACTCCTGCTTCCCAGATTAGTATCCCTGGATTTCAGTCCTGACTACTTATGATTCCAGCTTCCTGCTAATACACACCCTGGGAGGTAGCAAGTGATGGCGTAAGGACTTGGGTCCCTGTCACGCACATGCAGGAACCAGAATGAGTTCTGGGATTCTAATTTCAGCCTGCCCCAGCCTATCTATTGTGAAAAATTTGAGGAGTGAAGAAGTGGATGGAAAAGAATAGAGGATGGAAAATCCTTCTGTCTCTACCTCTCTGCCTTCCAAAGAAAATAAAAATAAATAATAAATAAAACTTTGGTTGCAAAAAAGAAAGAAACACAAACCTCAATTCTTTTTTATTTACCTTTTGTCTTTCAATCCATGCTTTACCTTTTTCTTCCTTGCATATTCCCTGGGAGGCTGAGCTTTATGGAAATACCTCTTTGGCTTTCTTGCCATCTGTGTTTGGTTATATTCCATCGACACTAGCAGGAGAGCACAAGAAGAGAGTAGAAAGAGTTTGGGGCATGAATTTGCTGGGTACCTTTCTGCTGAGCCATGGATTGTCAGTGAGCTCCCCTCAATTGAAGGCCACAGCTCTTATCAGGTGCTCTTCTGCTGCAACTAGTGCTGCTTTGTGTGACTTCCATAAACTTAAGACCCTACTGCTTTTGGCTCTAGGTTGCTGCACCATTTCTTGTTGATTTCCCTTTCACCTCCTACAACTTCATAAGCAGTTCTCTTTCTTTCAACCCTCCTCTGTTTGTGCTATTGTACAATACCCCTTATAGTGCCTGGAAAGTGCCTTGTCTTTGAATGTCTGTCAGGGATAGGAAAAATCAGTCTAACTGGGGTGAGGTGAAACCTCATTGTGGTTTTGATTTGCATTTCCCTGATGGCTAGTGATCCTGAACATTTTTTCATGTGTCTATTAGCCTTTTGGATTTCCTCTTTTGAAAAATGTCTATTTAGGTCCTTGGCCCACCACTTAAGTGGGTTGTTAGTTTTGATGTTGTGGAGTTTCTTGATCTCTTTGTAGATTCTGGTTATTAATCCTTTATCAGTTGCATAATTTGCAAATATTTTCTCCTATTCTGTTTGTTGCCTATTCACTTTCCTGACTGTTTCTTTTGCAGCACAGAAACTTCTCAATTTGATATAATCCCAAATGTTAATTTTGGCTTTGACTACATGTGCCTCTTGGGGTCTTTTCCAAGAAGTCTTTGCCTGTGCCTATATCTTGCAGGGTTTCTCCAATGTTCTCTAATAATTTGATGGTTTCAGGTAATAGATTTATATCTTTAATTCATGTTGAGTGAATTTTTTGTGTAAGGTGTAAGGTAGGGTCTTGCTTCATAGTTCTGCACATGGAAATCCAGTTTTCCCAGCACCATTTATTGAATAGACTGTCCTCACTCCAGGGATTGATTTTAGATCCTTGATCAAATATAAGTTAGCTGTAGATGTTTAGATTGATTTCTGGTGTTTCTATTCTGTTCCATTGGTCTATCCATCTGTTTCTATACCAGTACCATGCTGTTTTGATTACAATTGCCCTGTAGTATGTCCTGAAATCTGGTATTGTGATGCCTCCGGCTTTGTTTTTGTTGTACAAGATTGCTTTGGCTATTCGAGGTCTTCTGTGTCTCAGTATGAATTTCAGCATCATTTTTTCCAGAGCTGAGAAGAATGTCTTTGGTATCTTGATTGGTATTGCATTGAATGTATAAATTGCTTTTGGGAGAATGGACATTTTGATGATATTGATTCTTCCAATCCATGAACATGGAAGATTTTTCCATTTTTTGGTATCCTCTGCTATTTCTTTCTTTAAGATTTTGTAATTCTCATTGTAGAGATCTTTGACATTCTTGGTTGAGTTTGTTCCAAGGTATTTGATTGTTTTTGTAGCTATTGTGAATGGGATTGATCTTAGTAGTTCTTTCTCAGCCATGACATTGCCTGTGTATACAAAGGCTGTTGATTTTTGTGCATTGATTTTATATCCTGCTACTTTGCCAAACTCTTCAATGAGTTCCAATAGTCTCTTAGTAGAGTTCTTTGGATCCCCTAAATAAAGAATCATATCATTTGCAAAAAGGGATAGTTTGAGTTCTTCCTTCCCAATCTGTATCCCTTTAATTTCTTTTTCTAGCCTAATGGCTCTGGCTAAAACTTCCATTACTATATTGAATGCAATGGTGATAGTGGGCATCCCTGTCTGGTACAAGATCTCAGTGGAAAAACTTCCAAGTTTTCCCCATTCAATATGATGCTGAACATGGGTTTTCAATAAATTGCCTTGATTGTGTTGAGGAATGTTTCTTCTATACCCAATTTCCTTAGGGTTTTCATCATGAAAGGGTGTTGTATTTTATCAAGCGCCTTCTCTGCATCTATTGAGAGAATCATATGGTTTTTCTTCTGCAGTTTGTTAATGTAGTGTATCTCATTGATTGATTTGCAAACACTGAATCATCCCTGCATACCAGGGATAAATCCCACTTGGTCTGGGTCATGATCTTTCTGATGTGTTGTTGAATTCTATTAACCAGAATTTTATTGAAGATTTTTGCATCTATGTTCATCAGAGAAAGTGTTCTGTAATTCTCTTTCTCTGCTACATCTTTTTCAGGTTTAGGAGTTAAGGTGATGCTAACTTCATAGAAAGAAGTTTGGAGGATTCTCCCTCTTTCAGTTGTTTTGAATAGTTTGAGAAGAATTGGAGTTAGTTCTTCTTCTTTTTTTTTATTAAACTTTTATTTAATGAATATAAATTTCCAAAGTATAGCTTATGGGTTACAATGGCTTCCCCCCTCCCATAGCTTCCCTCCCACCCGCAACCCTCCCCTTTCCCGCTCCCTTTCCCCTTCCATTCATGTAAAGATTCATTTTCAATTCTCTTTGTATACAGAAGATCAGTTTAGTGTATATTAGGTAAAGATTTCAACATTTTGCCCATATAGCAACATCAAGTGAAAAAACTACCATTGGATTACTAATTAGTTCTTCTTTTAATGTCTGGTAGAATTCATCAGTGAATCCATCTGGTCCTGGACTTTTCTTTGTTGGGAGGGCCTTTTTTTTTAAATTTTATTTAATAAATATAAATTTCCAAAGTACAACTTTTGGATTATAGCAGCTTTTCCCCCCCATAACCTCCCTCCCACCTGTAACCATCCCATCTCCCACTCCCTCTCCCATCCCACTAACATCAAAATTAATTTTCAATTAGCTTTATATACAGAAGATCAATTTAGTATATACTAAGTAAAGATTTCAACAATTTGCACTCACACGGAAACACAAAGTATAAAGTACTGTTTGAAGTCTAGTTTTACTGTGATTTCTCATAGTACAACACATTAAGGACAGAGATCCTACATGGAGAGTAAAAAAAAAATGACCTATATGAAAGATCTCTGTGAGTAAGATCCCAGTGGAAAGAACAGGCCATCAAAAAAGGAGGTACCTTTCTCTGTGAGTATAGAGTTGATCTGTATATGGAGATAATTAAAAATGATCTTATTGAAGAATGGGATGAGAGAGGAAATAGGAGATGGGATGGTTTGTGGGTGGGAGGATGGTTATGGGTGGAAAAACCACTATAATCCAAAAGTTGTACTTTTGAAATTTATATTTATTAAATAAAATTTTCAAAAAAAAAACAATGTGATCAGTGTTAGTGTACAGAGAATGAAATGAGGAGGAGCAATTTGGGGTTATAAGAGCTTCAAGATCACTGTGGGGGAAGGAGGGCAAGATAGAACGATGACCTGTAGATGCTGAGTTTGGAACATAAGCCCTCTTGCTGTTTCACACGTCCCATTCTCCCACTTCTGCTGGCCATCTTTAGAGAGCTGAAAATGAGACATCTTGAAAGCCAAGGCAGCCAACCTCCTGTTTTTCTCTGCTCTTGGCATCAAAAGTCCAAGCTCTGAGTCAGAGCTCCAGCAGGTTCAAAACCCCCTTTCATACTGTTGGAAGGAGAACATCTCCGTTGGATCTGTGGGTGCACATATGAATGAGACACTGTCTGGACATAGTGGATGCAAAAACCGTCTGGAGTGGGGTTTGATCCGTTGGTCCAAGGGCTCTAGAAACAATAAGTAAGAGCTTGGACTTCGCTGCCCAAGTTTGAATCCTGGTTCTACTGATTCTTGTTGTGTGAGTACTATTTTCTCTTTCTGCATACCAGCTCCCACATCTGTGAAAAGTTTATAGCCCATCTAAGAGGAACACTGTGAAGATTAAATAACATCCTTCAGTAGTACTCCATGCAATGCCTGCCACCTAGGGAATGCTCAGATGTCAGCTAGAATTTGTATTTTTCATGTTTTCCATGCTATTATGTCCTCAGGAACAATATCAACATCACCATTGCTGAAATGATGTTGATGACTTTAAGGATGCAGACAGAGCAGATTCCTTGAAATCTCATCTAAACCCCACAATCCCATTTACTTGTTCTGTCAAAATTGGAAGTTTATTCATCTTATTTTGCCCCTTCTGTCCCCGAGACAATGTGTTGGTGACTGGGGGATGTAGAAGGGGTAGACAGAGACCTTACCTTGCTCGGGAAGGATTTCTCAAGGACAAAAGGAGAGCAATAGAGGAAGAAGCAAGTAGGTATGAAGGGAAGAGTAGAGGAGAAAACATTTTTCCCAAAAGTGGGTGAGAGTAAGTTACCCTCTTCTTTATAGGGAAAAACCATGTGTTTTCCCATGTTAAGATCTTCCATATGCACCTCTAATAGCTCCCTGACCTTATGAGCTGGACCCAGGCCCTGGACTCTTCAAGTCACACTCCCAACCCTAATGTCAAGACAACAGGGTGAGTAAGTGCAAAGAAACTTCTGTCACAGCTATTTGCTTTGAGGTGAAAACACTTCCCATAGACTCAGCCAACCAGCCTGTATAACTCTGAATTCATCTTGGCTTGGTCACCTATGCTATAGGTCTATACATCTGTGCATCTGGGAAGCTCAGGAAAGAATTGAAGTGAGACAAGATGCCAGAAGACTCTAGAAGAATCTAGACTTCTTGTGACCTTTTCTTTACTCTTCCAGTCTAACAGGAAGACTCCCTTAACTCAGTATTCCTGGCTTCCTCTGGATGCAAGACAAGGAAGTCCTATCTCAGTGAGGATTCTTCCCTGAGAATGTTCTCCAGTGTTTTTCCAATGTAATGATAAGGAGAACTAAGTTTGTACTATGCTTCACACTTTACAGAATTGCTAAGAGGGTCGTTGAAGATAATGTGTCTAAAGTGCTTTATAAAGTACACATCAGAGGTGCCACTTTATACACCTGAAAAGTGAGCCTTCATGGAGTAAAATAACATGGCCAAGGTCACATGGCAAGCAACTGGCAGGACCATTAGGTGAACTTAGTTGTCCTGATCCCAAATCTCGTGCTCTTTCCTCCTCATATTCTGAATGAAAGTTCCCACCATGAGCTCCTGCTCACCTGTGTGGCTGGGCCCTTAGCTTCACATCCACCTCTTGGAAATTCACTGCAGTCTGAAGGTTCTAGTTAGTTTTTCCTGAAGGTTTTATTTCTTCATTGAGCCCCATAAAGAAAAAAAAAAACTTTACATCTGTTTCTATTCCTACAGAGTCAAATGTATATCTGTGAATTAGTTAATACTTTGGTCCATTCATCCAGGGATACAAGGATTAAAGAATATAGAGACAAAATGGTCCATGAGCCAAGACATTTCTTTCTATGACATCCAGGAGTGATCCAACAGTTCAGAGGCTTGATTGTTCTGAAATCCTGCCTTGGGCTTTGTATACAATGACAGGTAGAGAATAGCCAGGCCATTAGCCTAAAGAAACGCACACAAAAAAATCCCCTCTGCTTCAGTGTTAGATTTCTGCTCACTAGTGTGTTCCCTGGGGTATACAACTATAACTACTCCCCTTTCCTTATTTGTCTTATTTTGAGCATTCTATTTTTCCTTTCCTCTTTTTCCTCTCCCTTTATTTTTGCTATTCTTTTCTTATCTCCCTTATGCAAACTTCTTCCCAATAAATCATCACTCCCCAAGATAGGTTCCTAAGTAATCTATACTGAAATTCATCACCTACTCTCTCTGAATCCACAACCCAGTGGAAAGTTTAGGGTAAGCCTAATGAACTCCCAATGCTTGCAATTTTAATCCACTCATTTGAATTGATCTTGGTTTGTGCTGCTGTTACTTCTGCTTACAGTTGTAATCAACTGTATACTCTTAAAGATTGAATTACCAAATTTTTTGAGAACATCATCTAGTTATTTTAGGGAAGATTAAAAAAACTATAAAGTCTAAATCTATACAAAAATAGTGGTCTATTTAAGGTTTCATTAAATAAGTTCCAGATGATTGAAAAGCAACAAACTTCCTCTCCAGGACAGAGTGCAAGGGTCTGTGTCTTGGCCAGGAATGGTCAGTGATCCCTGGCTCATGTGCAGTCACTTGGAAGCAGCAGTATCATTGGTGGTACTAGGTGTAAGCACAAAAGTGACTGGGGATATTCTCATGGTCAGTGGGAGTTCAAAGGATTGGGACCCCCTACATCCCCTCTTTATCTCCTCTCTAATCATAAAGATTAAAACACAGTAGAGAGGAGAAACGAAAGGCAAAGCCAGACAGCAGAGCTCCAGGTCCAAGTTGGCAGCAGGTGGTGTAATCCACTAAGACTGAGCAGAGGAGGGATTGGGAGCAGGAGCTTGAGGTGGGTAGGGCTGTGTGTGCTGGCATGTCCACTGAGCTTGGTGAGGGAGCGGTCTCTAAGACCAGGAGTTAAGCTAAGGTTGAGCAACAAATAGTGCAAAGCACACAGTAGATTTGGCCAACTCAGTATTCAGTGACCAAGGAACAGGAACAGGCCTAGAGCAAGAGAAGGGCCACATGGCTGAAGATTGACAAGTTAGCTGAAAGAAAGTGGATGACAGCTGGAAATTTAAAAAAAGAGCAGTTTCAGAACTATGTCTAAGGATCTCTGAATAATCATGGAGTGTGGGAGAAACGTCCACAGAATCAGAATCAAGTTTGTCAAATTTCTAAAATGAAAGATGATTCTAGAAGCCAAAATGTAAAATGTTGACATTAGTGATGTCTGCTTTGAATGCATTTTCTATAAGCCAAATAAGCAACTGGTGAGCTTTTATAAGAGAAACTGATAACTAATGGGATCCAGCAGGTACTCACTCAGAAGCCTACATCAGATCAGAGTGTGTGTTTCAACGAATTACAGGTAGCTTTCAAGAACCCCATTACCCCAGGATACTGTGATTTTTGCCACAATTTAACATAGCTGCTTTGTTGGATATACATATACAAATAGACTCAATGTATACAGATGTTCTGCATTAATACATGGATCTACATGTCTTTCACTATATTATATTGGAAAAAATACAGACAAAGGAACTGAATAATAAAATCCTGAGGCATGTTTTCATACATATGCAAACAATGTAAACTATATGACTTTATACTTTGGTTCTCTTAGGGATGAAGGACTGACTGAACTCCCATTTATTGAATGATAGAAACTCAACTTTTGCCAGCCAATACCTGGCCACAAGGATATAGTGTTTGGTGTGGTCCCACCAAATATCAATATTATGTCAGATGAAAAGCAAAGCTTCACTTATATGGAAATGTGATATCTCCTGTGAAAACCTATTCCAGGCTTGTTTTGGGGATTGGGAGGGAGGTTACTGATATGATTCAATGATAGCTTTCTAGTAGAAGATGGCCCAAGTCCTTGGGCCCCTGCACCCGTTTGGGAGACCTGGAAGAAGCTCCTGACTCCTGGCTTTGGATCGGCGCAGCTCTGACTGTTGTGGTCATTTGGGGAGTGAACCAAGGGAAGGAAGACCTTTCTCTCTGTCTCTCTCGCTGTCTGTAACTCTACCTCTCAATAAATAAATAAATAAATAAATAAATAAATAAAATCTTTTTTAAAAATGATAGCTTTCATTTCCCACAAAAACAACAAAGAAGAAAATGCCAGGAGATCTTGGAGAACAACCTCTGCCTGAGCAGAGGTTTGAGAACTCGAGTTAAAGGAATTGCCTCTCCAGCTTTACTAAACAAAAGCTTCCCCAGCTTTACTAAATGAAAGCCTGGTTGATGGTTGCAGCTCTCTAATCCTGCACACAAGGATCCAGTCTCAGATCACAATGTGGCTCTCTTCAGCTTGATGCTCAGAATTTCGCTGCTTCTTTTCACCTCCTTCAAAAAGCATAAATAAGGTGAAGAGATTGGTGTAGCAGGTAAAGCTGCCACCTGCAGTGTTGGCATCCCATATGGGCACCGGTTTGAGTCCCAGCTGCTTCACTTCAATCCAGCTCTCTTCCTGGCCTGGGAAAGCAGTAGAAGATGACCGAAGTCCTTGGACCCCTGCACCTGCGAGGGAGACCTGGAAGCAGCTCCTGGCTCCTTGACTTCAGATCGGCCCAGCTCCAGCCATTGCAGCCATTTGGGGAGTGAACCAGTGGATGGAAGACCTCTCCTCTCTCTCTCTCTCTCTCTCTTTCACTCTCTCTCTGTCTCTGCCTCTCTGTAACTCTCTGCCTTTCAAAGAAATAAATCAATCTTTTTTTTAAAAAAAAAAGCATAAATAAGTAAAATGCAGTCTACTTAACTAACATCAAATACCCAGAGCCAAGATTTCCTCATCTTGCACATGAAGAATTTTCAGTATTTATTCCAGAAGGTAACATTGATTAGTCAAGACAGAGGGCTATGGAGTTGTAGCTTGAATTCTAAAAGTAGGTTTCATTGGTTTATATGAAAATAACTCAAGGCTTTCTTGTCTTCAGGCTAACAGGAGCCCAACACATGACACAGCTGCTTGAAAGGAAATTCAATCCCAGGCCCCCTTGATAAAATTATAATGATATCTTTAAGGAAAGTGAAACATTTCTTAGCTTTTTGCCTAGTGTTAAGTCAGAGATGATTGAAACCTGAGCAAACACATAAAGGAGGGCCAGTCTTATGATGACAGCAATAGAAAGGGTGATTGAGGGGGATCTGATCAGTTCTTAAACACTTTAAAGGCAATCATAAATAAATGATAATAATAATGATTAGATCTACCAAAAGTGAGAACAGCTACATCGTGAGACAGCTCTTGTCATTTGCAAGAACTTAGATAATGAACTCTTGAAATATCATACTTTTCCTTTATTTTATGTATTATATTGTATAACAGCAATAATGGCAATAACTGATGCCTACAAGGACATCTTATGTCCCTCCCAGGTGTCCTTCAGTTACAATCCATTCAATTCTATGACATCCTCTTATCCCACTTTAAAGATGAGAAAAATGGATCACAGAGCAGTTAACAGAGCACACTAAGTCATACAGCCACTCGGTGGAGGAGGTGGGTTTGAAATCCTTATGTATCTACTTATACCCATTTTCAGAAATCATAGTAAAAGTTAATCTTTATTGTCTCTAATTTACCAAGGAATATCTTGAAGGTGATGTGGCACATTTCTAGTGGATGAACAATAGAACATGAAGGGAATTTATAGGTGGCTAGCTTGAAGACACAGTCATCCACTAAGGAAGAAATTGGCCTAGAGACATTCTGGAAATCACACAGTTTTTAAGTCAAGAGTCAAGACTAGAGCCTAAACTTTTCAGTTCCTAGTGACATACTCTTCCCACTGCATTATGCCAACTCTCTCGGGGAAAGACATGATACCATGTATTCCTGTCCATCAACATGTGAGGTGATCAACCAATATGGCCAACCAAGTCCTTCCCAAGGGCCAACATATAGGGTACCCAGAGGAAAGCAATGTATTAGAGAACATGGTGAACTCAAGGGATATAATGCAAGCTATTGCCCATGGTAAGGAAGGAAGACCAGAGAGCAGGAGGTAAGCCCCCAAATGCTTCATTTGCACACTGCTGGGCTTTAATCTATGTTGTTGGCCTGAAATCAGGTGCTGGAATGACTTACGGAGAAATATTAGGGCAGGATATGATCTAGGCAAAAGATAGGGGAAGGACAGACACCAGGGACAGGAGGACTGAATTTTGACGAAATCAAGCTCATCTGTGGCAATTCATGCCTGGAGTCCAACACCTTTCTGGCTGCACTCTGACCAGAGATTTCATTTGCTGGTCCAAGGTGAAGAGGGATCTGTAACTCAGCCAGAGCTGAATGAAGAGTCTAACTACATTGCCCCCTTCCATCTGCTGCAGGGAGCATTGACTGCTGCCACCAGAATCTGCCACCTTGGGAACAGAAGCCTTGCTGCCCTCATGTGAGCCATCCATGTGGTTTGAGAGGAGATGCTCTTGATCTCTGTCAGGCAACTTGACGAGTCTGGGCTAATAAATAGACCATATTCCACAGGCCACTGTGAGTACTTCAGAGTCAGCCATGTTAGCCAAGTTGAGCTTCTGGTTCTTTTAAGTAAAAACTGCTTCCTTTCTGCTTAGGGTTTTCTCGGTTATGGGACAAAGCTGCTGGAAGACACCCTTGCTTTCACTTGAATACAGTCTGCCTGAGAATGGAGCCAACACAGAATAAACAAAATAGAGACAATGAACATTGAGACACTATAGCCAGATGTGGGCAAAACCAATTGCAGTCCTGCACTGCCCAGTTTCATTGGCCATTAAATATCCTATTTTTTTAAAACTAATTTGAGTTAGGTATCTATCACATGCAATCTTTTTTTTTAATTAAACTTTTATTTAATGAATATAAATTTCCAAAGTACAGCTTATGGGTTACAATGGCTTCCCCCTCCCAAAACTTCCCTCCCACCCACAACCCTCCCCTTTCCCGCTCCCTCTCCCCTTCCAATCACATCATGATTCATTTTCAATTCTCTCTATATACAAAAGATCAGTTTAGTATATATTAGGTAATGATTTCAACAGTTTGCCCCCATATAGCAACACAAAGTATCACATGCAATCTAATGAGACTTATAATTTCAATTTGTTAGTTAAATCCTGAGGAGGTAGGGATGCATCTGAGACTGGAGCAGCCTTGCTTCCTCCAATCCTTGCCAACACAATCAAGCGTTTCAGAGTCTTCATTGTCCTAATGATATCAGGACTTGAAAAGGCCTTCAGGGTCATTCTTCTGACTCTCCATGCTCTAGAAATGTAATGGTCTCCAAGTGGTGAGTATCTTTTTTTTGCTTTTGGGGGTTTTCTTTAATTAAAGCACTTCCAAAGAGGAACATTTCTAAGATCACCAGAGCTGTGTGCTATGAAGTGTGTTTGAATGTAGCGGTTACAGGTTGATCCTGTAGCCAAGGAAGCTATGCAGAGAAAAATCAAAAATCTTAAGTCATTATGCAAAATAGATGAAGTTCCTCTAGATTTTCACATATGATGTTGGGTCAGCCAGGGCGTGTGCTTGAGAAAGAAGACAGACTGAACATTCTCTTGTTTGGTGTTAACTTGGGAAGAGTTTTGAGCTATGTCTTAAGGGAAGGGAGGAACACTGTGACAAATGGAGGGTGGGGGCAAGCACAGAGACGTATGCAGAGCACAGGCAAAGCAAAATGAGGAGCATTCGCTGGACAAGAGGCTCTGTGTTCTAGGGGAGTCCTTTCTGCACCAACCCCAAGCCTTGGAATTCCAAGTTTCCCATTGCTTTCGGTAAAGAAGAATCACAGTGCAAACTGGAATCAAGCTGGATACTGACACACTCACTGATGCTGAGTACTAAATTAGCTCCTCCATAAGGGGTGGAAGTTCTCAGGGAAGAAACCAACAGGGTGGCCAGTTGACACTAACCAGCACGTCATCCGAGAAGTCTCTGCTGACTCTGTCTTAACATCACTGGGGTTTTCCTGGAGCCCCTCAGACCATAAGCTGGTTGAGCAGGGTGTGTTGGATTTTATTTTATTTCTTTAATTAAAGCAAATTCTAACCTCAAAAGAACACAGGGTACACCCTCAGTGGCTCACACATGGTGAACTTGAGGACTTGGAGGTTGTTCCATAGCCCAGATGTCATTGGGAGCCCCTCCTCCTTGAGAAGGATGAATCCGGGAGAGTCTGTACAGCCTCATGGTTAGCATGTGGCCTTTAGGAGTTTGACTCTGGTCAGAGTATCAGCTTCCATCCTGCTTTTCAAAAAGGGTAGCTGGACCCAGCAGCCAGCAAGGCTGTCCTCCCCTTGTAGGACTTTGTGTGCCCACTGAAAATTCTTGATCCCCACACTGCCCACCCAGAAGAAAAGTCACTTCATGTGCATCAGGAAGAAATAACCCAAACCACAACCAGACGGGCTGGGCCATTTGCCCATGCAGTGATAAACATCTGGTCAACCCTAAAAAAGCCCCTTGATTCCAAAGACAACATCTAACTCACCTACTTGTGAGTCTGACTACTCTCAACCAAACTTCTTACAATGTATTTCCTATTGTAACTGAATACTTCAGTTTACATAAAACCTTTTGGCATTATATATTATATTTATATGTAGTATTAAGTATTAATAATATATCACTGATATCATATATATATATATATATCTACACACAGAAGTGATCGTTCATTTCACTTCCATTCCATCTCTTCCCATCCTAATTGTACGTAATTCACATTGGACTGATAAAATATAATTTGCGAGGCCAGTGCTGTCGCATAGCACGTAAAGCCACTGCCTGCAGTGCAGGCATCCCATATGGGTGCCAGTTCAAGACCCAGCTGCTCCACTTCTGACCCAGCTCTCTGTTATGGTCTGAGAACACAGTGGAAGATGGCTCAAATGCTTGGGCACCTGCATCCATGTGGGAGACCCAGAAGAAGCCTTTGGCTCCTGACTTTGGATGGGCCCAGCTCCAGCCATTGAGGCCATTTGGGGAGTCAACCCATGGATGGAAGACTTTCTCTCTCTCTCTCTCTCTCTCTCTCGCTCTCGCTCTCGCTCTTGCTCTCGCTCTCGCTCTCTCTCTGTAGCTCCACCCTTCACATAAAATAAAATAAATGTTTTTAAACATATAAAACTAAAGTTACCAATAAGCATACAGGCAACTAATAATTGCAAAACAACAAGTTGAAATAACAATGAGACTTTTTAAGTCATAAATTTTCCCTTTTCTTCATAACGGTAGGAGTAAAAATCAGCATACATGTTCTGCATGTGATTTGACAGATACTTTAGATGGCTCTACAATACGAACGTGCTTGATCCAAAAGCTCTGTGTAACAGGACACACTGACACTAAGGAGGAGGAGGTCACTGACCAGGGGTGAGGAGAAGTTGGTTGTACAGGCAGTGCACCTCCTGCCCTACAGAACTAGATTGCTGGATTGTAACCTTAGCATTCTCAAGCCCAGCCAGCTCTGCCTTGGTGTTTTTGCAGCTGGAGGTCAGGAAGAGGCTGAGATTAGACTGATGGAGAACTGGCTTGTAAGAGCAGGGAGGAGCCCTAGAGACCTTCTGCTTGACCTTCTCATTTGATAGATGAGTTGGGGGTGGGGTATGGGGTGTGGGGTGGGGGTGAGGAATGACCTACCCGGTGACTAGCAGTGGATTCGAGGCAGAGTTAGGATTCATGCCCTAGCCTCCCAACTACTAATAACCCAGGCTCCTGACTCTGTTCAACTTTGGAGGTTTCATTCCAGCCAGTTGACCTTCTGAATGACGTGTTTCGTGGTCCATCATCTGGCTTTCATTAATAACCAGCTTTGTAATGAACTGTCATAATGTCCAAAGCCATGATTTTGGCCCAGTCCCTTCTGATGTGATATAACAGGCCTCATGCAGACCAATAGTAATCTGGAGGGGCTGCTACAGAATATTGAGGACCCAGCAGGTCTCCCCACCCAAGCACTGGTTTTTCACTCATACAAAATAAAAAGTTCACAAGAACCATGTCCAACATTCAGTCAAAGTTTTTTTTTTAATTATAAGTGTTTTCTGAAAGTTTTTCTACTTAAAAAATACATTAAATCTGCACATGAGCTTCATAGAATAGAGAAGCACTTTGTGTTTCTATGAGGGTGCAAACTGTTGAAATCTTTACTTAGTATATACTAAATTGATCTTCTGTATATAAAGATAATTGAAAATGAATCTTGATGTGGATAGAATGGGAGAGGGAGTGGGAGACAGGAGGGTTGTGGGTAGGAGGGAAGTTATGGGGGGGGGGGGAAGCCACTGTAATCCAAAAGCTGTACTTTGGGCATTTATATTTACTAAATAAAAGTTAAAAAAAAGAAATACTTGATTTATGTTTGGAACTCATAAAACTTACAGTGGAAACATGATTTTGTTGTTTCAAACACTCTTTTTCTAGAAACTTCAATGTGTGCCAGTTTTTAAGTTAAATTAAAAACTCAGTTCTTAATGATGTTCATCACATTTCAGGACTTCAGGTGCTCACTGAAAAGCCACATGTTGTAGGCGTTGTCACATCAGACAGCCTGAGCCCTCTGAGGCACTGGACTGGCCGTCTCTGCCCTTGGGAGGATTAATTATTTCTTCAGCCTGAAGTACCAAGTTATTCTAAAGCAGAGATGCTGGTGCTAAGGGAAAGGTAATCAGAATAAGAAAAAAAATGAACAATTACACAAGTTAAACTGAGTTTCTTTGTGTACATGTATATGTGTGTGTGGTTTTTCTACCTCCCAAATAAATAAAATAAAATATTGTTTTTAGAAAGGGATGAGCATTTGGCCAAGTAGTTAAGATGCTGATTGAGATGCCTACATCCCGCATCAGGGTACTCAAGTTCAAGACCTGGCTCCAGCTCCCAATTTGAGCTCCCTGCTAATGATGACCCTGGGAGGCAGCAGATAATGGTTTAAGTAGTTGGATCCCTGCTACCCTATGGGAGACCTGGATTGAGTACTCAGCTTCTGGCTTTGGTCTGGCCCAGTTCTGGTCATTGCAGACATTTAGGAAATAAACCGTGAGTAGGAGCTCTCTCTCTCTCTCTCTTCTTTGTGTGTATGTGTGTGTGTCTGTGTCTTGCTCACTCTCCCTCTCTGTCTCTCTTGCTCTCTCTCCTAAATAAATAAAATAATGTTTCTTAAAAAGGTACAAGTGTATAGCCTAACAGTTAACGTGCTGGTTGGGATGCTTGGTCCCACAGCATTGTGCTTGGGTTCAAGTTCTGTTCTGCCTTCCTGATAATGTAGACCCTGGGAGGCAGAAGGTGATGGCTCCATTGGCTTGGCCCTGCCACCCACATGGGACATCCGGACTGAACTCCCCTCTTCTGGCTTCATCTTGGCCCAGTCTAGACCATTGCAGGCACTTGGGAAATGAAGCAGCAGACATTATCTCTCCATCTGTCTGTGTACCTGTCTCTCAAACAAATTAAAATAAAAAAAAATTAAACCAATCTTCCTTGGGAGTGGGAGCAGGGTAGGGGATTGCATGGTTTGAGAGAGATCAGAAAGAAATGAAGACTAGTCATTACTCTGCTCCAGAGAAAGCTACTGTCACATGTTCAGAATAAATATGAAATTTGATGAACCTGAAGTCCCAGCCCTCTAATCTAACCCATACATACTTAAATCTTTTACCTGTAGGCAATATTCATCAACATGATATGCCTCTACTTCTAAGAAATTATAGTTTAAGAAAACTTGATCTTCAAAAGAAAAATGCTTTACTCTAGAAGGACTTTCAATGAGATCAACTACAGTTTCTTTAAATATCCATTCTCTATGTTATATTTAGACTGTGATTAATGGGAGAAAATACACTGACACCCAGATTTTTAAGAACACGCCTACTGCAGAAATCAGAGAGCACCTGTTGTTGATCTTATCTTTTGAATCTTAATTTTAAAAGCTGTTTTTGTAACCAAGACTGCTTACAGAGTGGTCCCACCCAAAGCTCTTGTGCTTAAGATTTTGGAGATGTGAGTTGAGGGCATGATTGCATAAAAGCATCCTGCTTGGGCTCAGTGTCTGGACAATTGCCTCAATTCTCTGGATTTATTTTGACATTTGCAAGTATATACTCTGCCAGAGAGATCATTTCATTTGTCAGATGTTAACATTGTGGCATTTTGACTTGAGTCTTCTATGTATGCTAAAATTTTCCAATACTGTAGAATTTTAAAAGTCTGTTCTTTGATGTTCCCCTTGCATTTATTCACATCTAGACTATCTTTTGAGATAAACCTGGGAGGTTCAAGGGCCAGATTCATGGCTCACTGAATCACTGGCACTGCACTCCATGCCAGCAGTACTTTCAAAAACCCTTATTTGTGGAATGAGAAAGTGAAAGAGTGAATGCTTAAAAGAAGGCATGGTATAGCAGAATCTCATCTATTAATTAAAAGAAGTTGAGGTAGGAACTCAGGAGAAAGGCAGATGAATCTAGTGGACATTATTTGGGAAAGCAAAGTGGGCAGGTGCTTCCTGACATTTTCCTTCAGTTGTCTTCAAGTCAATGTGTTTGATCCCAGGTCAGCAAAACCAGGAGTGAATGGTGGAGGTGTCAGGTAAGCAATAAGATAAGCAATATAATAACTTACTCACCTCTATCCCTTAGGAGAATAGTCAGTCCTCTGTCTCAAAGCACCAGATTATTCAAATACACATTGCTTGCACTATGTTATAAAAAGCCAGAGATTTAGAAAGTGAGCTGTGCAGTGCTTTCCAGACACAGATACTATATATTTTCATGATCTCCACAGGGTAACCTGGAAAGTTATACATGTTTCTAACAGGAACTGGAGGATTCTCTCTGCTTATTTCATTCAAGCTGAGGAGTTAAGGTGTGGTAGATGGAGATAAAATGCATCATGTGTCAAGAGAAGGGAAATGATAGCTCCAAACCCTACCCCATATCCTTTGTAGTGCTTTCCTGCATGGACACGGAAGTCATTTTCCAAAGAGCCAGGAGCTTCTTCCCAGTCTCCCACGCAGGTGCAGAGGCTCAAGAACTTGGACCATCCTCCACTGCTTTCCCAGGCCATGGCAGAGAGCTGTATCGAAGTGGAGCAGCCAGTCCTCTAACTGCCCATATGAGATGCTGGCACTGCAGGCGGTGGCTTTACCTGCTATGCCACAGTGCCAGCCCCAAAATTGAAATAATTACTCCAACACAGCATCCCATGGCATGATAACCTAAAGCAGGCACTCCTTTCTCTATTCCCTTTGAACCTCTGATCCAAATGCATTGAGTGACATTGAGATAGATGAGGCCTGTGAACAGGTCAGTAGCCTTGGAAAAGATAGTCCTGCCCATAACCTGCCTCAGGCTCTTGGTGGGTACAAGCATTACTCCCTCACACTGACATCCTGGACTTGGGGGTTGGGGGGCAATAACTTGAGATGGTTGTTATTTAGGAAAGAAGTAGAGGAAGAATGAAAAGTGGCTTAATGGTTGTCTCCCAATCTAGCTAGAATTTCTACAAGAGAATGCTGCATTGTTGTCTATTGACAAAACTAAATTAGAAGTAACACAATACACAATAACAAAATGAAAAAGTTAAACAGGCAGTTTGTGAAAAAGAAAGGCAACTTACCGGGAAGTGAAAAACAACCGTCTTTAGTCCTGGCCATGAAACACTTGGCCTTCAGCAAGTCACTTACCGCCTTGATTTCAATAGCCTTACATAACCCTACATAACACAAAACTATAATAATTTTTCTACATATTTTTCACATTTTAAAATCATTGGATTTTAGAGACATTTATTTTACTTTTCAAATTCTAAGATAACATCAGAATGGAAAGACATTGTTCTATGGCATTCTACAAACACTAACTTGGTGTATTTTCATAAGAATCCTATGAGGTGAAAGGGATTAGCATCCTTGTTTTATAGATAGAGATGCTAAAGTACAGAGGATCGCAGATTTGCCCAGTCTCACTCTGCAGAGCCAGAATTCAAAGCAGTGTGGCTCCCAGCCTGGGCTCTTGCCACTGCAGATTGCTCAAGGAGGCACACTCTGATATTTCAATACAAGCTCAGCTGGGTCAAATACTCAAAGCACAGAAGAGCAAGCTTAAGGGGTTCCTATAGGCAGAGTTCAAGGACAGGAAAGAGTTTCTCAAAGTGGCCTTCATGGGCCACCTACATCATGATCACCTGCAGGGTTTTAAAATAATGCATGTCCCTGGATATAGACTATACCCGCTGGGTCATACCCTCTGAGGGGTTGAGCTTGACACTCTTCATTTAAACAGGTGCCCCAGGGACACTGATATTTTCTTGAGGGTTGAAACCATTGGTCTAGTGTCTGAATGAAGAGCAGACTTCACTTGAAGCCAAAGAATGAACCCAATGTGTTTGCTTTCCCCAGAATTGCACCCCGATGAAACAGGGGCTCCTTGAACTTGACTTGCAACAACTGACTACCAAGTCCAGTAAATAGAAAGGTCTATGAACAGCAAGGGTGGTGTTCCAGAGAAACCCACCATCCAGCTGGGCACTGTCACCTGGAGAAGACTCATTTGTCAGACCCTGACGTAGATTCAGGCAGCACTGGAAGGTCACCTTCGGAGCACCTGTGTAGCTCACATTTGCACCATAACAAAGGGAACTCAGGTAGCAATGTTGTTGTGAGCTTTACAGCAGCTCTCTGCATGTGCTGACTTGAACATTCCATGAAACAAGTGACAGACCCCAAGGCAAAGATCCCATCTCCAGGAGAGTACCTCTCTCCTTCTTCCATGAGTTCTTTTTCCTCTTCCCAGGAGTTACTGGTTGACACTCAAAATGGTGATAGCAGGAAGAGTCTGTTTGAAGTCTGATCTGGGGTCATTCCACAACAGCCTGACTCTCCATGCCATGCTCCAAGGAGAAGGGGCTTCATGCCAGGAGCTGTGAATAGAGGTTTGCATGTTAATGCCAAAGGAGAAGCTCTGATGCTCATTTAAGTCCTAACAGTGATTGCAGGATCCCAGCAAACCACTCAACCACTTAGGCCATTGGTTCTCTATTTAAAATGTGAAAGAGCAGGAGGTACCGCTCTACATTTCTTTCATTTATAATACCATGTGGATCTAATAGAAGTGAGCCTGTAGCACACTGTCTAACATAGAAGGAGTGCAATTCAACAGACATGATCTGTGGTCCAGTGATGGCAAAGCAGTCACTATACCGAGCTTCCCTTGAGAGCCTCAGGGATGTAAGGCAAATAATGCAGCATAGTCCCTTTTTTTAAGCTTTTATTTAGTAAATATAAATTTCCAAAGTACAGTTTATGGATTACAATGACTCCCCCCCCCATAACTTCCCTCCCACTCGCACCCCTCCCATCTCCTGCTCCCTCTCCCATTCCATCAAGATTCATTTTCAATTATCTTTATATACAGAAGATCGATTTAGTATAGATTAAGTAAAGAGTTC
The DNA here is from genome assembly GCF_033115175.1 of Lepus europaeus. Lineage (NCBI taxonomy): Eukaryota > Metazoa > Chordata > Mammalia > Lagomorpha > Leporidae > Lepus > Lepus europaeus. Next base: position 161,535,303 of record NC_084827.1, on the reverse strand, counting down.
AACAGTTTGCACCCACACAGAACATAGAGTGTAAAATACTGTTTCAGTACTAGTTATAGCATTACTTCACATTGGACAACACATTAAGGACAGAGATCCCACATGAGGAGTAAGTATACAGTGACTCCTGTTGTTGACTTAACAATTTGACACTATTGTTTATGGCGTCAGTAATCTCCCTAGGCTCTAGTCATGAGTTGCCAAGGCTATGGAAGCCTTTTGAGTTCACTGACTTCAATCTTATTCAGACAAGGTCATAGTCAAAGTGGAAGTTCTCTCCTCCCTTCAGAGAAAGGTACTTCCTTCTTTGATGTCCCATTCTTTCGACTGGAATCTCACTTGCAGAGATCTTTCATTTAGGTCCTCTTTTTTTTTTTTCCCAGAGTGTCTTGGCTTTCCATGCCTAAAATACTCTCATGGGCTCTTCAGCCAGATCCGAATGCCTTAAGGGCTGATTCTGAGGCCAGAGTGCTGTTTAGGACGTCTGCCATTCTATGAGTCTGCTGTGTATCCTGCTTCCCATGTTGGATCATTCTCTCCCTTTTTGATTCTATCAGTTAGTATCAGCAGACACTAGTCTTGTTTGTGTGATCCCTTTGACTCTTAGACCTTTCAGTGTGATCAATAGTGACCTGAAATTGATCATTTGGACTAGTGAGATGGCATTGGTACATGCAACCTTGATGGGATTGTATTGAAGTCCCCTGGCACATTTCTAACTCCACCATTTGGGGCAAGTCTGATTGAGCATAGTCTTTTTAAACACTCATCTTTCTTCTATGTTTCACAGTGATTATCTTGACTTTGGCAGGAGGTGGCCTTGCCAATGGCAAAGACTGATTCTTACAGGGCGAAAGGGAAGTTAGGCACTCCAGCTATGGACCCTGGAACTCTTGAAGGGTCTTTGGGATTCTTACCCCCACACACCAACACTTACAGGGTCTAGTTTCTGAGGTGCCTATGAATGGCTAGGAAAGCCGTGGCATGTTGGGTCATGACCTGATAAACAGAAAACAAAACTATGGAATCTCAAACCGTTTTGTGTAGAGCTGAGCTTCCTAGCCATATGCTAGATCAAAGGGAAGCAAGTTGTGCCAAGAGAAAAAGCAAAACATTTTTCACTAGAGAAAATGACAACCCAAGAAAGAAATACACTCTTGAGCCCATTCCCCACACACAGGACATCAGGGTGAGGGAGGTAGCATGTGTATTCCCATTGGGATTGACCATGGACAAGACTGGCTTCTCCAGGGCTGCTCACCTGTTCATGGGGCTCATCTGCCCAAACATCATCTAACATGTTTGTTTCAGGGGCTCAAATGGAAGAGAAAAGGGGGTGCCTGCTTTGTATCATCATTCCATGGGGTGCTGTCTTGGAATAATTTCTTCAATTCTCAATTTTTTGGAGGTATTTCTTCTACAGCAGATTGAGATCACACCAAAGAGAAAACTTCACTTGCCAAATATTTACATTCTCAAATTTTGACTGAGTCTTCTGTTTATAGACTACCCTTTCTTGGAGGATAATGTCCGATACAGTGTTTTTGGGAATCTTGAAAGCCTTTGAGCTCTCACCCTCCTCCTTCTGCTACTGTCTCCTTCTGCCCCCTCCAACTTCATTAAATACACCTACCTGTCTGTCTCCCCTTGCTCATGCACAAGGCCAGGTTCTCTACGAGGTGCTTTTCTGTTTCCCTTTCTTTCATCATGTGTAGTGACTATAACATTCTGGCCCTTCTTCGTAGAGCGATGACAAATCTGTGGACACCCAGACTTCACCCATTCCTCTTCCCATCCCAAACGCAGTATGACTCCTGGAAGATCCTCAACTCAGTCTTCTTTGCTGGAGAATTCTATTCTTTCAGCAGATGACAAAACAGGAAAGCCACAGAGAAGGGAGTGGTGTGCATGCAGAATTCTGTTGGAGCTTCAGATAGCTCCCATAGCTTTTCTCAAAAATGGATTCAGGGTTGTAGGTGTTGTGGTATAGTGGATTAAGTTACTTCATGGATGCTTAAATCCCATAGCTGAGTGTCTGGGATGGAGCACGTCTTCTGCTTCCAATCCATCTTCCTACTAGCACACACCATAGGAGGCAGTAGATAATGGCTCAAGTACTTGGGTCCCTGCTAACCTTGTGGGAGACTTGGCTAAGATTCCTGGATCCTGGCTTTGGCCTGGCCCATCACTAGTCTCTAGCTGTGGGGGCATTTGGGAAGTAAAAAAGTCAATGGAAGATCTATGCATCTATCTCTCTATCTGTTCATCTATCTCTATCTCTGTCACTCTGCTTTTCAAATAATAAAAATAAATACACCTTAAAATGGGGTAAGTATGATCAGTAGGGCAGATCTGAGGCTTTGAAAGGAGAGTAAATTTTAGATGGTGGGGTAAAAATGGAAAAAAGAGGGAAAGAGGCATTTTCATAAATACACTCAAGTCAAAGAAAACAGAAGAGTTGACCCTCTGTCCACTTAAGTCCTTGGAAGAAGGAGAGTGTGGAATTTCACACATCTGGACTCTTGCAAATCTGTCTTCAGAAAAGCAGAGAATTAAGCAACTGCCCAGTGCACAAAGCCAATCTGTACTCTTTAAGCCAAATTCAAGCAACTAGTCAATCAATCACTGTAAATCATTTTGTTCCACAATAGTGGGACTTAGAATTGAATCACCAGGGTATTATTTGCAAGCATATAAATCTTTGTGCATATGAGTAGACAGCACCATAGGTTTGTACCACCTCTCCTATACCTCTGCTTCTGGCATCTAATCCAAAGACTTCCAGTTGAGTCAACTACACAGTTGTAGCTTCATTGAGAGTCTGCAGTCTTTTCCTATGGAATGCTGCAAGCAAATCTTACTCCTCTTAGCTTTCTATGACCCAGAAAAGGGTGTGTTGCTGTACATCTGCCAAAGAGAGCTCAACATTTTCCACTAGTCATGACAGTACCTGTCAGAGGCTATACATTGCATGCATTGTATAGCTCTCTAAGAAATAGCCTTGGGGCCAGCACTGTAGCACAGTGTGTTCAACTGCCACCTGTAAAACAAGATTCCAATATCAAAGTACCAGTTCAAGTCCTGGCTTCTCCACTTTTAACCCAGTTCTGTGTTATTTTGCCTGGGAAAACAGCTGAAGATGGTCCAAGAATGTGGGTCCCTTCTACCTTCTACCCATATAGGAGACTCAAATGGAGTTCTGAGCCCCTAGCTTCAGCCTAGCCCAGCCCCAGCTGTTGCAGCCATTTGTGATGTGAACCAATAAATGAAAGATCTCTCTTTTGCTTTCTCTCTCTCCCCCGACCCCACCAATCTCTGTCACTCTATCTTAAAAATAAAAAAGAAGAATCATTGCAAGGAAGAAATAGCACATGTTTAAATAATGAAATAATAAATAATACTGCAAGGAGATTTCTATGTGGAAAGATGGAAGAGAGTCAAGAGAGTTTTTTACCCAGGTGAAACACTGCCTAGAAGCCAGCTTCTGGATTAAATACCCTCTGGAGGTCCCTCCCATCCTGGGATTTTAGCTCTCTGATGAGTTTTCCAGAAAAGAGGTAATAGGGAATAACAGGGAAGTGGTTATGAAGAAGGGAGATAGAGCAAAGAAAAAGGGGAAAAAAGCAATAAAACATTTCCTGATCCAACAAGAAGCATGTGTGTTGAGGCGTGGTGGGGAAGAGGAGAACCTGTCATCTGAGTGTTGAGCAAAGGTTCAAGGTCATTTCTGGATCTATCCAAACAACCTCTCCCTGCACTTGTTGGCCCATGGCAGATCTGGGCCTTTGGGTTTTGGCAAAGGCAAGACAATCAGGAATTCAGCAAAAAAAAAAATCTTTCCAGCTTCTGAGAGAGAGAAAAGATGAAGGCTGAATTTCTCAGGGTGGCTGCCAAGGGTGAGGCTGAAGAAGAAAAGAGAAAGAAGGAGAGCCAGAAGAAGCTGCTGTGCAAAGCAGGCAATCGCCAGGGCCCGGGAGGCGTGAACGTGGTGGAAAGAACAGCCATGTCCCCAAACACCACCATGGGAGCAAGGGGATCAGTAGCTGGCAGTTTCACAGGTGACCCATGAGACAATAGGCTCCACAGGTTCAGAGAGTACAAGACCTGAGTCCCAAAGGCAAAGCAGTCCCACCCATGTGGAAGCCTGCACCCCAACGGCCTTCCTGCTGACCTCAGTTCTCTCGAACCTCTTGAGAACTTCAACTGTGAGAAAATGAAAGAAATCCTTATTTCAAAAGCAGTGTGAAGTGATTTGCAAGCTTACTTGGACCAGCCAGCAATGCCTTTGTCTTTTAAGCAGAGCTCCAATCTACAAACAGGTCAAAGAGAACTGGTTGAAGATCAATCTTGGTATTGAGAGATCACCTTCCTCCTCCCTTCCCTAACTCTCTCTCACCCTCTCTCTTTCTCTAATGCAGACTCTGGGGCACATTACAATGGCTGGTTCACTCTACAAATGGCCACAACAACCAGCTCTAGTCCAGCCCACAGCCAGAGCCAGGGATTCCATGTGGGCCTATCACGTGCATGTCAGGAATCTAACTACTTGGGCTATCCATCATATGCTGCCTCCCAGGCACATTAGCAGGCCAGGAAGTGTGGAGCAGCTGGGACTGGAATTCATACTCTGATATGGATGTGTTCATCGTAAACCACAGCTTACTACACTGCATCACAATACCATATCCCATCTCATGATACTTTTTTTTTGACAGGCAGAGAGGACAGTGAGAGAGAGAGACAGAGAGAAAAGTCTTCCTTTTTTCCGTTGGCTCACCCCCCAATAGCCACTGCGGCCAGTGCGCTGCAGTCGGCGTGCTGCGGCCGGCGCACCATGCTAATCCGAAGCCAGGAGCCAGGAGCTTCTCCTGGTCTCCCATGCGGGTGCAGGGCCCAAGGACCTGGGCCATCCTCCACTGCACTCTGGGGCCACTGCAGAGAGCTGGACAGGAAGAGGAGTGACTGGGACAGAATCCGGCGCCCCAACCGGGACTAGAACCTGGTGTGCTGGCGCCGCAGGCGGAGGATTAGCCAATTGAGCCATGGCGCCAGCCCCATCCCATGATACTTTAAACAATGATATACAAATCAGAGAATAATCAATATACAAATTGATCCATGGATTCAATGCAATCCCAATGGAAGCTCAAGCAGACTTCATCATGTAGAAATTGACAAATTGATTCTACATTTCTGTGTAAACACAAATGATGTGGAACAGCCAAGAAAGTCAGCAAAAGGGGAAAAGAAGGCTGAAGAATTTAAACTACTTGATGTAAAGATTTATTACAAATCTAGTCATCAAGAGAATAAAGTATTAGTGTAAAGGTAGACAAGTAGATTGATGGCATAGAATATTGACTCCAGAAATAGACCCCGCATTTGGGGTCAGATGATTTTCAACAAATATGTGGAAGCTGTTAGGCACTGAAACAGAGCCTGTGCCTCTGTTCTGGGATGAATGGATTTCTGCCTAAGTGAAGGAGTCCAGAAGGTCCTCCCGTTTCCTGCACAGCTTAGCTTTTTAGTCTACTTGGATGTCAGTTTCACTTTCTTTGTAATGAACTAAAACAACCCTATCCAGGGTCTCTGGAAGACTTGATGGCATGTTTTAAGGACCAGAACTGAGATCCCCTACAGGACAATGGTGCTGCAGTACTGGATCCTGCTCATGACTGCACTGCCCTCCAAACGTGTGTTCTGGGCTGCTCTATTCTGCTCAAGGACTGGGGCTGAACTGATTCACCCACACCTTGTTACCCACCCCCTCAGAGACTATAACAGCATGCCACATGTGTTACAAGACGTCTGGCTGGGACTTGCAGCATGGGCTGTGGCCACAGAATGCAGCAGAGCTGAGTGACCACCCACAAGGTCTGAGGCTGTGACCGCGTCCCCTCGGCTCTGTCTGCAAATCAACTGAGCTAAATGAAAGCTTCCTTTCTGCCTGTGCACGTCAAACATGTTCCAGAGGAAGGTTCTCACCACTGACTCCCAAGCTGAGCTGCGGAAAGAATTCTTCATTGCTTGCATAGCTCCTTGCTTAAAGAGGGCAGCCAAATTAACCACCGCCTGGTGTCCTGCTAAGAGCAACTTTTTGCTTCAGAGAAGAAGGTAGAGCCACATGGTGACAGAAACTCCCTCCAGCACAAAGGTCAAGGAGAAGCCAAGTGACCCAGGAGAAAAAATGATTCTGTCAAGTTAAGACCCTTGCTGGTGTTGTGTGTTCCATCTCTATCTGACTCTGGAGTTCCCTTAGCTTTTCCTTGAAGAAGTAACAAATAAGCCATGAATACTCTCCAGTGTTAGCGTCTCCTAGTTCAGGGCCGTGCCATCATTCTTAACATCACTGCACCAGTTGCTGTTGCTGTTACTTTGTGTTTTTATGGTGGTAAAATAGCCCCCTCCTCAACATGCAATTATTAGTGTAGGAGGCACTCCAGGCAGAACCCTGGCACAAGGGGCCAGAATGGCTGGATCCAAGGAAGCAGGGCAGCACCCTAGAACTTGTAAGTATGATAAAGGAAGAGGGAGCAGATCTGAAAAGGTAACTGCACAACATATAATCATGAAAAGGACACATTAACAAATAGTGACAATTTGCAGGGTGCATAAACCCAGGCAATGAAAATGTGTAGATGGGTAAATGTGTGGGAGGGCACAGAGATGCTGCCTGCATCTGTGAGATTAAAGAGGAGCAGAAAATGGGATGAAGCCATGAGAAGCCTTTGGAATGGAAGCAGGCAGGAGGCTCAAGGTGAGGAGAGACAAGGTTCTGTTCAGACATGAGAACTGGGGAGAAATGTGTTGCAAGAACCAAAGGTAGGCAAAATGTAAACCAACCAGCCAACACCACCTCTTGTTGACACACCTTTGATGCTGAAGGCCAAGGAAAAAGAATTCATGCATTTGATGTTTTGTTGGACTTAAAACCCAATACACCAGGTGCATAGTAGGTGGGTCCCCAAATTAGTACCAAGTCAATCAAAAGCCAAAAAAAGATTGATTTAAAATAAATTGGGAGAATAAATCTTTGTCCAAAATAGGTGAAACTGGAGGGAGTTAAGGGCTGAAAAAAGAAGAAAGATGAAATATAGGGAGGTTAGGCAGTTTGGGGAGTGTTTAATACTCTAAATCTCAGTAGGGTACATGACTTGGTCTCACTTCCACCAAAGAATCAATAACAAAGGAACCTGGATGTGATTTCACAATTGTAAATATTCCATTTCCCAAATTTCCTAAACTTCAATGAGCAGTCATCAATCTTACCTGGACACAAAGAGTTTATATGTGTGTATATATGTGTGTGCAAGCATGTGCATGTGTGTGTCTCTGTGCATATATGTTATGTGTGTGTGTGCATATGTGGGTATGCAATTGTGTCAGATACTATGGGAGATGAGGATGCTACATGAGAGGTTAAGTCCTTTTTCCTTGTTGATGCAGATAGTTATGCCAGAAGGACTTTGCCCTGAATGTAGGATAAAATGGACAACCGTATCTCCTGGTTGGGTTGCTAAAGATTATACAGTTTTTACCCTGATCACTTTTCAAAGGAAACAATTTTGATTTAAGAACTAACCACTGTCTTATCTAGATATCATCAAAATGGGCAACCACCTCATATTTACACAATTCTTTAGGGCTCTCTTAACTATCTCTTATGGCCACATAAATTATTCCATCTGCCTCAGAGATTCCTCAACTCTCAGGAAAATAAAATTTTATCTGTAATTACACATGGTGAGTAAGGTAAATTTGTGGGCTACACAAGAGGAGATTTCATCCCAAATGCAAACGAGAAGGGTTTAATAAATATTCATATAACATCCCTACCCTTCTCCCCAGTTCAGTCCTTGTTAATGTTGAGGGAAGGATAAATGACAGCTTATGGTTCTAATGAGTGTCTCTGAGATGCATGGGGCCTTTCCCTTGGTACATGCCTTGGCACCAGACCAAGTCTGTCCTTCTCTTCCGTGAGCTCTCTGACATTGTACAATGGGACATCACATCCCACTTCCCTCTCTTCTTCTCAATTACCTCCTCCATCATCAGGTTGCCAAACAAATATGATTTGGCAGATGGAAACTTGGACACCAAAAAATAATTGTACGATGTTACTCTCCGGCCATTTCTGAGCTTCTTCTAAAGTGACATGTGGTCTCTAGAGAATGAGTCCATTTTTTTTCTCTTTTTGTGGCCCATTTCTTCACCCCAAATTCTGTCTACCATCTATCGTATGAGTATCCCAAACAAGAACTAACAAAGGAAGCAAGGAATTGAACCAACATTCAGAGCAGTCCTGGGAAACAAGACTCCTCTAGGGTAGGCTAGAGCAGCCTCCTCTTGATACTCTGGCAATGATATGCTTTCCATACAGATGCTCCAGACTTAAGTCCATCTCATGGACCTCAGTGTTTAAGACATAGGGATAACAGCCAATGAAGGAAATAGGGGACCATCCTAGGACAAAGGAAAAGAAGGGAAGTGGGATGGATAGGAAGGAGGTAGGTGAATAGAAAGAAAAGAAAGCAAGAGAAAGAAAAGGAAAATAAAAAGTAGGAAATGCAATGGACAATCTACTATTCACTCATCCTTTCCCGAATCCCTTCAATAGGCATGCTGAGTACTGCCAAGGACTAGGTGCTCTGTTAAAAGCTTTGGTACCCATTGCCCATTTCATTCTCCTAACAATCGCACAAGCTAGACATGGTTCTCCTTTTGAAGAAACGAGTTTAACTTCTATGGATAAAGGCAAAGCATTGTGTATTAGGGCTCAGATCCACATGGCTTCACTCACTTGGCCTTTGTATTACAGAACTTTATGCCAGTCACTCTGTCTACTAAATATTTTTAACCTGAAACATTCTGTTATTAGGACATAGAGTTACCTGTCCTGAGAATCCAACCCCAGAGTCATTATCAGGAGCAGGTGTTACGCTAGTCCTTTCAAGACTACTCAAAGTCACTGAGTTCTCCATCCTCTTTAGGCACGTGGAACCCAAATAACTTCTTGTTTCCTTCTCTCCTGCCATTTTTCCACCTTCCTAAATCCAGTCTACACTTTTGTTCTTCTCAAACCACATCCATGCTTCCAGCTTTGTCACCCTAAGCATGTAGAAAAGATGACTCTACCTTATACAGCCTGCCATTTCTCCAAAGCACTCAGCTAAGCCAAAGTCAGTAGGAAAGAATGACTGTTGAGTGCCCACCAAGTGCCATGCACCATGTGAAGGACATGCCAGGGCTCTTCTCCTGCATTAGGGAAACGTGAGCAACCTCGTGTTGTGTATTGTGCACTATTTTCTAACATCACATAGCTAGTGACTAGTCAAGACAGGAAACCAGGTGGTCTGATTTTAACTTGCTTCCTTCACCACGTATACTAGGCAATTCCCCAAAAGTAAGTGCAAAAATTATGGACAGATGGGGAGGCAATCTACACTTAAGAAAGACTAGCTCTGATTGTTAGGAGAGGCAGCAGGCAGCAAACCATCCTCCACAGTTTGAGAAGCCTTGAGAAGGCTCTGAAAGGCCTCCTTGTGATAATCTATGCTGACGTAGCCTACTGTGGTCTGTCCTGTCTTATCCTGTGAGTTGACAAGTTCTAAAGCAGATACTACCCAGCCTTTCTGCAGATCCCCTTCTATTAAAGGCTAAAGGAAAACCTGTGTGAAAAGAACAACTGTGATGACCTTTCTGAGAGTGGGAACCAGGGAGAGAGCAATGAGAAGGAAAGGAAGAAAGAAAGAAGGAGAAAGGGTGTGTGTGTTTTCCTTAATGCTGGGAAGGGACCCAAGGAGCCTGGAGATGTAATGGGATACAGCACAGATTACAAAAGTTTTGTTACAGCCGTAATAGCCTTTCACAAAAGCATGGCCCTCTAGAGAGCCATATTTCATCTCCGCTTTCCCCACCACATAAGACGGAGGGTGAGGAGCTGAAAGGCAAGCTTGGAAACTCATGCAGGAGCTGAGTAGGCTCTGACACCCCCATGACACTCCCCTCACATCGGAATGAACTGGACCCAAGTGCTCTTGTCATAACAGGCTTTGGATTTCATCCTTGTCATCTGTTTATTTATTATTTTTTCTGCACACTCTCCTTTTTGGAAATGCATTGCCTAGCAACCTGCTGTCTTATTCTAAACAGCCATGCACACAATCATACACACACGCTTGGAGACATGGGGATAATATTTGAGAGTCTCCGATGGCCTCACCAGCACCAACAGATCATGTCCTTGGAAGAACGTGTTCCTAGAATTTGTGTTAGTCAGAGTTGCATCTTGGGCAGCTCCAGTGACTGGCATTAGCTAGCTCCCTGGGAGTCCGAGGAAGGACATGGCTCTGCCGGGTAGTGATCAGGTAGAGGAAGCCACAGAGGGACTCTCAAGAGGAGGGCAGGTGCCATTGTAGCTCTGGTGATGAAAATCAGGAGCTCCTGCTGGCAGTCAAGGCTTTGGGAGCTGTCACCTCTTGGCTACCTGGGGAACATTCAAAGGTTCTGAGTCCCTTCAGGCAACACAAAAGAAAGCCCTCCAGGGCCATTTTCCATCCAACAGGAGGAAGGACCAGCCTTGCTTCCTTTATGTTCTACAGTGCCACTTGCAGCCCTTCCTCAAAGGGTAACCCTCTGAATTTGGGGTGATAGGACAAGGACCCCATAGAGCCTGCTCTCTGACATGGTTCTGTGAACTGAAAAGGGTCCCATGACACAGATCTGCATCCTAAAGGGGCAAACTGTACAGCCTCTTGGAAACTGATCAGTTATTTTAACTCTTTTATTGTAAAATAAAGCACAGGTGCAGGAGCGGAAAGCCACACAAAGGACTCACTGAAGGATTGTTATCATGCACTCTGTATTGTCACTGATGCTGGGGTAAAGGAATAGGACTCCCTCCCGGTGTTCCATTTTGCTTTCATTGCACCCTCTCCCCAGGAAGTGACTGCTCTCCTGGCATTTGTAATAATCCCTTCTTTGCATCTCTGTACGGTTTTCATTCCATGTGAGCATTTTGGGATACCACAGTTTAATCTCGACCATTTTTTAAAACTTAGTGCATCTTTTTCATCTCTTCGCATCCACAGCTCCCCCTTTGACCTCGTTCTTATCTGGTGAAGAATCTGGAGCATTTGAGCTGTGAGTTTGAAACTGGGCAGCTGGGGTGAGGGGGAAGGACAAATAAGTGAATAGACTGGGTCTCTACTTTGGCTTCCCTTGGAGTTTGGTTTTCAAGAGCTTTTGGGGTATGGGATAGGAAAATTGTTTGAATAGAGCAGTGCATATTAGAGAGACCAAGAGGGCATTTCACAAGTGTGTAACAATGTTGTTAGGCTCTGGGGCCCCTTCTCCTGTGCCACTCTGCTGGCAGGGCTCCACTGACAGGTGTGCCTGGGCTCATGGGCCAGGCCCCCAACCCCCAACAGTCTGAAAGCCTGAGCTTCGGTGTGGAGTGGAAGATGAGAAAGCCACTGCAATCTCCCCAAGTGAAAAGCCCAAAGGCTTTATCCCTGTCAAGAGCAGGTCTGACAAGACAAAGGCAGCCTGGTAACCGGAGAGGCCAGTGGGGAGTTGGAACACCTGCCTGCTCTTCCGGCGTCCATCATTGGTTTGCACAGCCCGAAATCCTTCCTTCCCCATTCTGGGCCTCAGTTTCTCCCCTTGTCAGCAAGCAGATGTGAGAATCTGTCTTTCGTAGCATGTGGTCACGCATGTTTGCAGAGGCCTGGTGCCCCTGGGGAGGGAAGGCACCTGTGTAAACAGAGCAGCCAGGCACGATGTGCTTGTCACACACTTTCTATGGAAGGCACCAGGCCCAGGCTGTAGCCCCAGTGCTGCAGGCGGAACAATGGGGGCTCTGTTTGCCCAGCTGCAGCTCTCACCTCCCCCTCTGCTGCATCATGCTCAACTCCCATCCAGTTTTCTCTACTGGGGGCGCCCAGGCCAGAGCTAGGTCCACAGTGGAAACCAGCGACTCATTTTCCTAAGTCCCAGTTTGAGTAAAACTTACTCTGTTGGTTGAAAAGAAGCTGAAAGTGATATTTATTGCGAGAGCACAGGGTAGATGTTGATCCACCTCCTTCTAAGTCAGCCGTGACTCTCTCAATGGTGTTTAGGAAAGACTGATTCTAGCCTTTCTCCCTATTGCATACCCATGGAGGAACTCATCTCCGGCAAACCCTCAAGCTCAATTTTAACTTTCATAAATTTTAAGATGTGTCCTCAGCAAAGAGATAAAGAGAAATAACTGTACCTCATCTGACTCTGTAAGCTGCAGCTTGGAAAGCATAAAGAAGAAATCGGCATTTCCTTCAGTCCAACTCGGAACTGTTTGATTTTCCTATTCTGTTCTGAGTATTTGGCCAAGGTATTGTTTTGTTCCATGTCATCCTCAACCCAGATGAACATAGAATATTTTGATAATCTCAGAGGACCAGTTTTTCTCCCAATTTGGAGTCCATAACTGCTTCCTTAGTTCAAACACTTGAAGTAACCAGTCAGCAACATGCTATCTTTCTAAGGAATTTTCAAGAATAATTTTGATGATATACTGTCAAATCCAAGGAACTTGGCCCTAATACCTATCCTACACCAGCTTCTCCTTGGATACATGTGCACACCATGATGGATTCACGATGGATTAAAAAAAAAAAAAAAAAGCTTTGTTAACACTCACAGTATGGTATCCACAGGAGCTCCTAGGTAAATTATCAAACCTATGGGGAAGGTACCTAGGGGTAGAGACAACAGATGCCAAGTGTTTGGAAGGTTCTATTAGCAACAAATGACTCCTGCTTGGTGTTGATGGAGTTCTAGTTGATTAAATTGGAGAGGCAGAGCAGAGTCCCAAGTCTTTGGAGTAGTAATAAAGGGAGGGGGAGCTGTTTTTTTCTGCATAGGAGGAGCTGGGTGCTCTAAAGGGAAGGTGTATTCCAGTGGAAAACTATGACCTTCAAAGTTTTGCTCCTATCATTGCTGACTCCACACCTCTGTATGCCCTCTCAGTCTAGACAGCCTGGGGAAATCTACCATTTTTTGAGGGTCTCACAGAAACAGGAAGAGCCCTAAGAGATGCAATAAAACACCAATGTCAAGCTGTGGCCAAGGATTGTGAAAATGACTTTTTCAGTGTGCTACAGGAATCTAACACTCTAAGCTTGAAGACAAGTTCACTGAGCCAATATCATATACAATGAACTTAATCAGATTCATGGCATCCAGTGAGCTCCCCACTGCCTTCTAGTTCCCTGCTCCTGCTTATCCAGCCTCTTTTGAGCCCCAGTGGTCTTTCTTTCCAGTTTTCCCTACACGAGTCTGGGTTGTCTGCTCTGGACCTCTACTCCCTGCCTCTCAAGGCTGCCTGCTTGGGTTTTCATTGTCCTTCTCATTTTCAATCCCACTTTTTCTGCTGTTGGTCTTGGCTGGGCCCGGTGTTTGAGTTTCAGTAATTTCCTGGCACTTTCCAGTGTTGCCTCTGAGGTGTCAGTTTTCCCTCCAAGCCCTCTACCCTTTTCAAATCTCTTTCTCATCTCTAGTTCCATTGACACGAACTGAGTGAGCAACTTAGGCTTCAAAGGAGTGACTGGGCTGTGGGCATGCGTCAGCACCCATGAGAGAAGCTGAGGCCCTTGCAGCTGGCAAGTTAGCAGCTTGGCAAAGAGAAGGGACAGAAAGAAAGTGCCTTCAAATATTTGTAAAGAAATTAAAAATTAGGGAAAACAGACATAAGAGATAAAAATTAAGAAGGGCAAGAGAGATACAGATGGGAAAAGCAGAAATCAAAATGATTTATGACTGTGTATACTCAGCAGTCAAATCTTAGTTTAAGAAATGAAGAAAAGAAATGGTCAGCATAAGATTTGAAGTTTATCTTCAAAGCTGAAATTCAGAATGGAGGTTCCCACACTCTATTCAACTAACACAGTTCAGAAGGGGTGGTGATTGGATCAATCACATTAGGCTTATTGATCCACTAAGAATGTAAGTTGTGTATCCTCTCTCCTGAAGAATTTAAAGTCATGAGACCTCTCTGAGGATACTTCCAGAAGTTCAGGGTAAAATGGAGTTAAAAGAGAAGTTTATTTTGGTCCAAAAAATGTTTTGAAATCCAAGTATAGCTTTTTTTTTTTTTTTTTTTTGACAGGCAGAGTGGATAGTGAGAGAGAGAGAGAGACAGAGAGACAGAGAAAGGTCTTCCCTTTTGCCACTGGTTAACCCTCCAATGGCCGCTGCAGCCGGTGCATCACGCTGATCCTAAGCCAGGAGCCAGGTGCTTCTCCTGGTCTCCCTTGTGGGTGCAGGGCCCAAGCACTTGGGCCATCCTCCACTGCCTTCCCGGGCCATAGTAGAGAGCTGTCCTGGAAGAGGGGCAACCGGGATAGAATCCGGCGCCCCAACCAGGACTAGAACCCGGTGTGCTGGCACCGCAAGGCGGAGAATTAGCCTGTTGAGCCACGGTGCAGGCCAAGTATAGCTTTTTCATAACGTGCATTTTGTGTGAACTTTTTAAAGATCCTTGGTCTTTGCTTGGACTGTATTGAAAGGAGACTTAAATATTGGAACTTCTGGGGGACCTGCCAAGTCTAGGAGACTACAGAGAGAGCCTCCAAGGCCAACCTTCCTATTTGATCATATCTTTGCCAACCTGGAGAATTTGTGTAGTGTTCTGATTAAGAAAGTAAATTGTTTCTCTCTGTCCCCATCTTCCATAGCAAAATGTGCAAGTGGGGTCTACACTGGATTGAACACTGTCTCCTCTAAATTTATGTCCAACCAGAGCCTGTGAATGTGACTTTGTTGGGAATAGAGTCTTCCTAGAAACAATAAAGTTAAGAAGTCATCCTGGATTATAGTGGGCCCTAAATACCAATGTGACTGGTTCCAGTATAAGTGGAGGGAAATTTAGACAAAACGATATAGACATTTAGGAGAGGAAGTCAATGTAAAGACAGAGGCAGGGACGGAGCCTTGCCCAGGGCCCTCAGAGAGCCGGTCCTGCCAACATCTTGATTTCAGATATCTGATTTAAGTCATCCAGGTTGGTGATACTTTGTGAAACAACCTTAAGAGGTTACTACAGGCCCTGTGTCCTGGTGTTGACCACACTAAGCAGGAGGAGCTTGAAGACTTGTTTAGCCTTTGTATTAGGACAGCTTTCTGGCTGCACCTACTTAATAGCCCTTGAGGTCCACCAAGGCATCACTCTGCTCTGAGTGACCCCCTGACTGCCTCTCCCACTGTCTTGCTTTTCATTAAACTCACACTTGTGGGGGAATTGCCTCATTGTGTGCCTGTTGCCTTCTAATGCTGTGTTTGATTTCTGGTTCACATAAATATAGAAGCCCATTTGGAGAAAAGCCTGACTTGGCAAGGAGAACTTTGGCAGTTCTGAGAGCTTTGCATATCTCTCCAATGAGTTATGAGTGGTTGGGGACTGGAGGACTGGGCCTCAGCCACCACTCTCTGGAGCCCTGTGGGCCTCCCAAAAAAAGTGACCAAGCCATTCCCCCAACCTCCTTTTCTTTTTCCAGGAACAGAATAGCCACTTGGACAGGGCCTGGGGACAAAGAAGAGGAATTATGCACACCCGCCTGAGCTCCCTGTTCTTCACAAACTACTTCTTAAACAGTAGTGGAGACTTTGCAAGCTGCTGCTCTTTGTGCATAAGGTGATGTCTCAGAAAATCTGCTGGTGCAGCCTGGCCCAGGGTTACTGGTTCATGACCAGAAGACAGGCACATGCCATACATGTGCTGGGAGAAGTACCAGGAGGCAGGAGAAACACTTCAGGGGAGAGTCTCTGGCAGATACCTAGCCGGCAGAGTGGGCCTGGCTTAATGAGACCTGGGACATCAGCTCGAGCTTTTTCCACCCACCCCCTCTTCCCAGGGCTGCTATGCTTCCACTCTCCCAACCAGGCAAGACATTTCTTCTTTCATCAATAATAAACAGAATTAGAAAATACTAGCAAAATCTCCGTGTTCCAAACTCATATCCCTTGAACATCAGGGATGGAAAGAACCCCAGGGACCCCTTGGGATGGGGTGGGGTATCTCTACACTAAGAGTTAGCAAAAAAAAAAAAAACCCCACTGGGGTATGGGAAGAAAATATTGAAACTTCCAGTTTCCGGTTATATTTCTTTTACTCTTAAAAATGACAGATATTTTTGTTGTTAATGGTTAAGATGAGAGTAGACAGTAGGATATCTATAATTTACCAATATGGATATATTGGGTGTTAGTCTCTTAAAATTAGTTTTATTTATGCACACTGATCAGTAAATGATATGAAGTCTACCATTCTAGGTCAGAAGCTTTCAAAATATGTGCTATGAGGCAAAGGGAGAAGGGGTCCTTGAGCAAGTGTGGGGTCTGGGTTTTATCAGGTTATTCAACTCAACTTCTTTATACTCTGTGAACTTCTGTATTATTTGTTTGATGAAAAATTTGGAAAAAATGAAGTATCTCAGCTCTTTCATTTTTCACAGGGCAAAAACTAAGGCTCAGGGGAAAACTGATTGCCCCAAGTCACACGAGTCATTAGGGCCAAGGCCAAGAATACAACTCCCTTTCCTGACTCCTAGCTTGCTGTCTTCCAACTCAGCCATGTGTTCTCCAGAACAGGCACCCTGAGTGGGTGACCTCGCATAACCAGGCTAACCCAGAAGGAGAGGGGATGAATAAGATGGAGTCTCTCCTCTAGCAGTGGTCAGAGATCACAGAAAGGAGCCTTGGCCTCTATGTGTGGTCAAATTTACTGAGAGGTGAGGGCCTGGCCACTCTGCTCTGGGTTGAGTACGGGAGGCATGTGCTGACTTGCCTTCTTCATTGTTCCATAGAGGCAGGGCCTCGTGTTCCTGGATCCCTGGAACCTGATGAGGGCACACAAATTAAGAACTCCTCAGAGGCTGTCACGATTGATAATCCTGATTTTAAACAGTAAAACCATCTGAGGCCACTGCTGAGACAAAGCAGGCAAAGACGCTGCCTGCAACACCAGCATCCCATATCAGAGCACCAATTTAAGTTCCAGCTAATCTGCTTCCCATCTGGTTTCCTGTTAATATGCCTGGGATGACAGTTGGAGATGGCCCAAGTATTGTGGGGAGACCTGATGTAATTTCAGGCTCTTGACTTCTGCCTGGCCCAGCTACAGCTATTGCAGCCATTTGAGAACTGAATCAGTGGATGGAAGATCTCTTTCTCTCTCTGTCTCTCCTTATCATTCTGTCGTTCAAATAAATGAAAATAAATATTAAAAAAGTAAAATCTTTCTCTGATTTTAGGTCCTGGTAATCATACAACATAATTTTTTACCTTTCAGTATCCTCAAATCATGGGGCCAGCACTGTGGCATAGTGGGTTAAGCTGCCATCTGCAATGCTGACCTTCCATATGGGCCCTAGTTTGCATCCAGTTGTACTGCTTCTGACCAGCTCCCTGTTAATGTCCACGTCCTTGGGCCCTTAAACCATGTGGGAGACCCAGATGAAGCTCTTGGCTTCTGACTTTGGCCTGGCTCAACCCTGGATTTTGTGACCATTTGGGAAGTGAACCAGAAGATGGAAGTTCTCTCCCTCCCTCTCTGTAACTCTGGCTTTCAAATAAAACAAATAAATATTTTTTAAAAAGATCCTCCAATATCACCTTTTGGTCTCTCCTCCCATTCTCTGGACTTGTACACTTGTTGCTGTCAGGTGCTCTCAAATATTTTATGTTTTCAAGGAGTTAAAGATGGGCAAAGTTCTCTGGAAATATAAAAAGAATTGAAAGGCACTGCCTATAAGGGGAGTATTTCACATATTTAAAAACCACCATAGCAGAAGTTCACAACAAATGCTACTAGCAATGCAGAGCAACATGATACTGCTGTCAAGCAATTGCAAAGAAGTAGGAGTTGAGAATTCTTTGTTTCACAAACTCCTTGAGGGCAGAGGAATGTGTCTTCTGTCTGTCTTGCCTATGCTTGTAGTAGTAGTAGATGCTTAATTAATATGTGAATCCAGCCAGTGAATAAGTGGACAGATGAATTTCTAAACAAAAGAACATAAAAATGAGAGCATGATCCAGGAAAATCGTTGTGCAGGAAGGTGCTATAACAGACCCCAGCATTGAGAGAGAAGGAGAGAATATGTTTCTAAATTATCGATGCAGAAGGGGTGGAACTAGAGAACCACTCCATTGTGGTTGAAGGCTAACAGACTTGGAAGCTAAATAACAGGACCAATGTGATGGGCAAAAATGCAAAATATAGGCCCATGTTTGCTCCTGCAGATCTGAATTAGTAGAGATCATAGAGCAAAAGAAAGATGTAGGGAAACAACGCTTTGAAAAGATAAATTAGGGGTGATGTGAAGAGTGAGTTAGAGAAGGGGGCGGTGGATGCAGCACCCCCTACCTTATAAGTTTTCTCTTTCCACTAGAACATTTGTTCCCTGCCCTTCAGCCTGACCCTTGTCTAAGATCCATGGCAAGTGAAAATGAGATATGCTTAAAATAACATCCTCTATTCTCTACTGCCCATCTGAGGACCATCTTCCTTTTCTTTGTAAGTTTTCTATGTGAGTCAGTAAGATACAGTGACTAAATCTTCTGGCAAAAACTGACCAAAACCACTATTAAAACGTCCAAAATTATCCAAAAATTATTTTTTAAAAAAACTGAATCACCTTCCAGTCAAGTCAGATCTAACAATTGGCCCTGAATAACCCAAGCTTAAACTCTCTTCATAACCTCTTTTTACTTCTTTTTCTCCAGAGTAATCTAATGCTGACCCCATCTTTGATTGTTTTTCCATATCACTACCTACCTCCTGCTTCTTTTTTTTCACCAGCAGTCTGCTTTCTCTTTAGAATGGGGCTGTGATGTGCACATTGAGCAACAACAAGGAAATATTCCTTGACCCGACAGTCTCATGTCCCCACTGAGAGTCCTTTTGGAAATGTCAAAAAATCCTGGTCCAGAAACATGAATTATAGCCACTGTTTTTTCAAAGCCTTGGAATAGCCAAATCCCAGGGTCTTCAAAATACTCTATAACTTCCAAGTCATGTTCTATGACACCACATATACCCACCAGAAAGAACCTAGAAAAATCTAACTTGACCACTCTGCCCCATATCTTTCATCTACATTTGTTTGTAATGATAATTATTTCTTTCCTTCTATGCTGGAAACCATGCTAAATCAGGACACATGTGCCAACAACATCAACATGTCTTTGATGCATTTTTTCTATGTATTATAAATGATATTATTTTGTGCTGAGTATAGTATATAGCTAAAAATACTATATTTTGGATTTGGAAAGTTGTCTTACAAATGGACTACCTAACTTTCAGTTTCTAAAACTGAGAGATCATGGTATATTTATCCTTGTAGCATAAGTGTTTGATGTCAAGTATGGCGTCAATAAATGCCTACTAAATAAATTAATTTTTTTTGGACAGGCAGAGTGGATAGTGAGAGAGAGATAAACAGAGAGAAAGGTCTTCCTTTTTGCCATTGGTTCACCCTCCAGTGGCTGCTGCGGCCAGCGCATCGCACTGATCCGAAGCCAGGAGCCAGGTGCTTCTCCTGGTCTCCCATGCGGGTGCAGGGCCCAAGCACATGGGCCATCCTCCACTGCCTTCCCAGGCCATAGCAGAGAGCTGTCCTGGAAGAGGGGCAACCGGGATAGAATCCAGCGCCCCAACTGGGACTTGAACCCGGTGTGCCAGCTCCGCAAGGCGGAGAATTAGCCTGTTGAGCCATGGCGCCGGCCCTAAATAAATAAATAAATAAATAAATAAATTATTCCAAGATATAACTTGCTTAACTCAATGGCTTTAGCCATTCCAGATCTTTTCAACTTCAACCTATATCACTCTAGCCCAAATCATATGTCTATGGTTTCATTGGCATATACCTTTTGTTTGTTTTTTTTTAATTAAACTTTTATTTAATGAATATAAATTTCCAAAGTACTGCTTATGGGTTACAATGGCTTCCCCCTCCCAAAACTTCCCTCCCACCCACAACCCTCCCCTTTCCCGCTCCCTCTCCCCTTCCAATCACATCATGATTCATTTTCAATTCTCTTTATATACAGAAGATCAGTTTAGTATATATTAGGTAACGATTTCAACAGTTTGCCGCCATATAGCAACACATAGTGAAAAAAAAATACTGTTGGAGTACTAGTTATAGCATTAAATAAGAGTGTACAGCACATTAAAGACAGAGATCCTACATAATATTTTTTTTAAAAATTAATTAATTTTCTATGCCATTTCCAATTTAACACCAGGGTTTTGTTTTTTTTTTTTTCATTTCCAATTATCTTTATATACAGAAGATAGATTCAGTATATAATTAGTAAAGATCACATCAGTTTGTACCCACGCAGAAACACAAAGTGTAAAAATACTGTTTCAGTACTAGTTATAGTTTTTTTTAAGAAGTTCAATATATTTTTCTCTTATGGCGTCTTGATATGTCACTGACTCCTCTCCACTGCGTGGTAGATTAAAGAGGGTCACTACTTGTTTTGCCACTATTTCTATTGAAGGGTGGGCTCTATTTTCTCTCCCCTTGAGTCAGGAATTGGCAGTACAACTTCGACCCACAGAATATTGCAAAAGTAACACTATCCCCATTCAGGCTAACCTTCAGAGGGACTGATAATTTCTGTCTTACTCTCTTGGAACCCTGAATTTGAGAGATCATGAGAAGAATTACTGAGACTACATGGAGAAGAAGAGAAGCCAAGCTGAGTACGACTGTGTAACTCTCCCCAGAAAGGTACTAGGCATGGAAGTGAAGCCAACTGGCTCCGGAGCTTGCAAACAGCATGATCACCATTGCTGTGAAATATACATAGAGAAGCCATATGAGGTCAATTGATTCGACAGCCCCTACTGAGCTCCCAGCCAACTGCCAGCATCAACTGCTAGCCCTGTGGATGTGCCATTTCAGATAACCTACTCACTAGAACTTTTCAGTAACTGTAGCCCAAGCAAATATCTAACTTCCTGAGTAAGCCCAAATAAGAACTTCCCTGCAGAACCATGGATGATAAACATAAATTCTTGTTTTAAGCCACTACAATGTGTTTATTTATTTGAGACACACACACACACACAGAGAGAGAGAGAGAGAGAGAGAGACCTAGCCCTCACCCAGTGATCCATTTCCAAAGTTCCGACAAAAGCTGGGGCTGGGCCAGGCCAAAGTTGACAGCTGGAAGTTCAATCCAGGTCTGTCATGTGGGTGACAGAGACCCAGTCACTAGTGCCTCCCAGGGTCTGCATTAGGAGGAAGCTGGAGCCAGGTATTGAACTCCAAAGCACCCCAACAAGAGATGTGGGCCTCGAACAGCATTTAACCCCTCATTTGAATGTCCTCCCCCAAGCACTAAGATTTGAGATGGTTTGTCACACAGAAGCAGATAACCAGACACCTTGTATGGCAAATAAAAGTTGAAATGAAGGGCAGGGCTTGCACTGGCCTTTTCATTACAGTTTCTATAATGTCTTGTAGAGAGTTTTGGCTACAGTTGAGAGTGTACAATTTCTCACTGTATAGACACAAAGACCAAAAATAAATAGGACCACCTCTTTGTAGGGGCTGTGAATAACTTCCTGGGTGCGTGGATGGCCTGCTCCTGCCACCTGCTTTCATGGCACACTATCCCTGGGTAAGGCAGTGGGCAGCCAGCAAATCTGTCCTGTGTCACAATACCACTACTTCTCAAAATAAATTAGGTCCAAAAACTCTGTTGTGTTTTGTTCTCTCTCTCCCCCTCTCGCTCTCAAGTCCAAGAAAAAGAACTCTCATGGCCAGACTTGCTAGTGTACTCCTGCAGCACATAAATCCCAATTAGAGCGTTCACAGGTATTTCCCTCTGTTCCTTCAAATGAAGTTGCAGCCAATTCTTCTTGCCTCAGCTGGCTTTTTGCCTTAATTTTCCTAAATTTTGAGACTTACTGAAGGAAGTGTTTACTCACTAACTCCTCTTTATTTCTCTTCTATAGATGTGAACGGTCATCCTCATTTCATCCTTCCATGGAAGTGGTAATGTTGCTGTTTAGAAGCATCCTGGTTTGCCAGTCTGGAAAATTCAAGGTTAAACCACCTGCCCTGCTTACGTAAGCTGGCTTGGTGAAAAGACAAAGTTAAAGTGAACATAGGCAGGCGCTTCATAGACTCTAGGCATACTACAAATTCACAGCATCCTAAGTTGAGTTGGCTGTTGGATTAAGAAACTTCATGCGGAAGTTACAACACATGGGACACTTACATCCCATATCAGAGTGCCTGATTTGTGTACCAACTCCACTTCCAGTTTCAGTTTTCTGCTAATGTGCACCCTGGAAGGTGATGGCTCAATCTCTTGGGTCCCTTCCACCTACATAGAAGACCCTATGGAGTTCCTGGCATCTGGCTTCCGTCTGGTCAAACACTAGGTTTTGTATCTGGGGAGTGAAGCAATAGGTGGAATATTTCTCTTTGTCACACTTTCTCATATTATCTCTCTCTCCCTCTCTCCCTCTCTCTCTCCCTCTCTCTCCCCCCCTCCCTTGAAAATAAATAAAAATTTTAAAAAAGAAATCTCATGGATAAAATGTTTCCTAAGGATAAAAAATGAGAAAAGGATTGGAGAGGTGATGACCAAGGGTTGTGGGGCTTGTTTTGGCCATAACAAAAATGTTTTACATTACACTGATACATAAGTATGTGAATGTACTGTAAGCCACCGTATTGTACACTTTTAATGGGGTATTTCTATGCTATATGAATTATAGTTTAATGAGGGAGAGAGAGAGAGAGAGAGATCAGGTAATCCACCTTCTTTCAAGTTTCCATTACTTTTTCCTCTTGGAGTCATCTGCTATTTGTCTTCCTTTCCCAGGGGCCATGTCCCCTTTGAGGAGGGCAGGCACCTTGCCTCCCATTTAAGTCATTTTAGTGTTGTCTTCTTTCCATGATGAAAGCTTGTCTTCTACTGAAAGCAGAGAACAAGAACGGCTAGACTAATGTCAAGTGAACAATAAACTTAGATGAGACAACATGAGATGATTAGGGTTCGCAATATGGTAGTGCAAGGTACATTACAGTCTCTAGGATAGGTGGACAAAATGAAACTTTAAAATATGTAGCAGATGGGGCTGGCACCATGGCTCACTTGGTTAATCCTCCACCTGCAGTGCCAGCATCCCATATGGGCACCGGGTTCTGGTCCTGGTTGCTCCTCTTCCAGGCCAGCTCTCTGCTGTGGCTTGGGAAGGCAGTGGAGGATGGCCCAAGTGCTTGGGCCCCTGCACCTGCATGGGAGGCCAGGAGGAAGACCTAGCTCCTGGCTTTGGATCAGCACAGCTCCAGCCGTTGCAGACATTTAGGGAGTAAACCAATGGAAGGAAGACCTTTCTCTGTCTCTCTCTCTCTCACTGTCTGTCAAATAGGCCTATTAATGTCTGATCTGTACGGTGATCTGCCCTCAAGGAGACCCAACAGGCCAGTCCACTGCAGTGGCTTTCAATGTGGTAAGTCTGGGCTTCAGCAGAAGTCAGCTTGTGAAGAGCCCTGGCAGCTCTGCCAAGAGTTGGATCACTGGAAATGGACCTGCCCTGGAGTCGAAGGATGCCCAGGTCAGAGCCACAGATCTTATTGGCTCTAAGCTGAAAAGCCCTTCACTCAGCCCAACTTCCAAAGTGACCACTGCAGCTGAGGGGATGGCCAAGTAGGGTCAGCAACATTGCAGGCAGAACTGTAAATTTCTTGTTAGAGATGCCACCTGCCTTTACCTGGCCAGCTCTGCTCCCAGGCCAGCCAAGTAATGAAAGTCAACAGAGTGCCTTCCCCTAGGAGGTTCACACCTCCCTTAGGATATACCCCATGTGAAGAGATAGATAGGTCTGGGCCTCTTAACTTACAAGGCCTAAAGCCCACCAGATTATTATCAAGCCCCTTCTATCAGGTTCTATTTGCCTCTCAATCAGAAAACTTAATTGTAGCTTAGACAGCACCTTTCTTAGCTCCTCTAATAATGACTCTGTCCTTTGTTCTAGACCCTGTCTAGTGCACTTGGGCCTCATTCCTTTGTAATCATAACCTCTACTCTACCACCAATGGCTCTACTCCCAACCTGTGTGTACTGATGGTCCTCTTCCCCACTTAATGCTGTATAATTGTTCAGACCTGGTAAATGCCACTCTTAGGATCATTGGTTACTATCCTCACCCTGTCTTTTATGACCTTGTCTAAATATGATCAGAGTCGGGGAACTTGGAAGGCTTCCATAGCCTTGGCAACTCATGACGACAGCCTAGGGTGGTTACTGGTGCCATAAACTAGAGTGTCAATTTGTTGGGTCAACAACAGGAGCCACTGTGCGCTTGCTCCTGATGTGGGATCTCTGTCCTTAATGTACTGTACATTTTGATTTAATGCTATAACTAGTACTCAAACAGTATGTTTCACTTTGTGTTTCTGTGTGGGTGCAAACTGTTGAAATCTTTATACTAAATTGATCTTCTGTATATAAAGAGAATTGAAAATGAATCTTAATGTGAATGGAAGGGGAGAGGGAGCGGGAGAGGGGAGGGTTGCGGGTGGGAGGGAAATTATGGGAAGG
Source organism: Lepus europaeus (assembly GCF_033115175.1). Classification (NCBI taxonomy): domain Eukaryota; kingdom Metazoa; phylum Chordata; class Mammalia; order Lagomorpha; family Leporidae; genus Lepus; species Lepus europaeus. The sequence continues at coordinate 161,510,688 of NC_084827.1, read as the reverse complement.
GGAAGCCATTGTAATCCATAAGCTGTATACTGGAAATTTATATTCATTAAATAAAAGTTAAAAAAAAAATATGTAGCAGATGAAGGATTGCAGATCTTACAATGGGGTTAGAGGGCTTTGGGGTGAGAGACAACTTGTCCATCTGTGTCTTTACGACACCCTCCCCTCCTCACCTTCACCTTTTTCATCCCCTGGCAATGCTGGAGAGCAAAGGGAAGAAAGTGTGGGAATCCATTGCATACCTGGCCCTCTTTCCCCTGTCTGCTGCCCTAGGCTGACCGCACTCTGTAGATGAATGTGAGTGAAGCTTCCCGAACCGAAACAGCTGCCACAAGAAATGGGTGGGAAGGAGTAGGGCCAGAAGTGTAGGGAGTCCTGCGGTCATCAGCCAACTCTGACCACAGAGCTGCCTTGACAAAGATGGAGCATGCTTTGGGGAGGCCCTTCAGGAGGACCCGGCTGGCATGCTCTGTCGGGACATCTGGGCTTTCCTCAGAACACAGTCGGGTCTTGGATCCGTACTCTGCAAACCATAAAAATAAAAAGATTCCCACTCTTGGGGAACACACCTGAGGCTGGTGCTATCATTCGTGTTGGCCCATGACCCCAGTGCTCTGAATCCCAGCTGCTTTCAGCCCTCTTTTCCTCGCCTGCTTGCTACTCTCAACTCCTGTCCAGACCCTTTCCTGCTAGCATGAAATCAGCAGAATGGATTTTGGACAGCTGGAATAATCATCATCTCTCACTTCATGTCTCTGATTCCTACAGGGCCTGCCCTGTGCCCCTTTCCCCACTCCTCCCCCACTCCCCTGGCCTCTCACTCAATTCATTCTTCTCCTGGCACCAACAGCTATTTTCCACCACCATGCTGGCCTGTGTCCAGCCCACCTCCCTGAGGGGATTTCACTCCCCACTTCATCTGTCTCCTTCATGCTCCTCTCTTGGAACTGGATCGTCCAGATCTATTTCTAGAACTTTCCACTGCCCTCTCCGTGGCCAGGGAGCTTACTTCTTCAACCTGCCTTGCGTCTCTGTGGTCTCTAATAAGCATATTTATATCTTCCTGTGGCAGGTGTGCAGCTACAATCTGAAGCTGTTTTCTTCCAAGGATCCCTCTTCCACTCGGTCATAGAAACACTGGTAAAGTGAGGGTTTCATGACAACCCCTCATGCCTAAAAGAGGTCTTCTACTGTGGGGGGCAGGGAGGAAATAATTCTCTCTGCTGGACAGAACCCTGGCCCCAAACCTTTCATTCACTTTCTCACCAATTACCCACACTCTGCTCTCATCTTCTGCCTGCACACCCCAAACTTCTATTGTAGCTTACATCATACATATCTGGCACTGAGGTTTCCCACAGATATCAGCCCCTGCTGGCTATGGCTTGTTTCTGGCTTTGGCTGATTCTTTAGCCTGAGGTAGAGCCCTCTTTTTCCAAATCTTGGATGAAGGTCTTTCATCTTTGGCCCTCTGTGCTTGGCTGGTCTCTCTATTCTCCTGCCAACTGCTCTTTGAGAGAAGTAGGGCCCAATCCATATATGTCTGGTTCTTTAATTTCCCAAAGTCCCACCCCTAAGAATCCTGAAAATCATCTTTCCTCACCACATCCCCTATGGAAATTCAAAACACTATGCATTCCAAAAGTGACTTATATGAGCTTTCTTCACTTTTAAAAATACTTAGCCCACCTTCAAAATGCCACACACTATACACACACACATACTCTCTCTCTCTCTCTCTCTCTCTCTCTCTCTCTCTCTCTTTCTCTCTCTCTCTCTCACACACACACACACACACACAGTCTTGTCTTAAAGTTCCACACTTACCTACTCCTTATACTGCATTACTCAGTCCTCTTCAGAGGGAGAAACTATTTTTCACACTAAAGTTCTTCTACTAACATGGATATCACTCCCCTTCCTCCATCATCTCTCAAATAGTCTGAATTACTGGGGTTTGAATCTAGTTCTAGTAGTACTACATCATTGGACTTAGCCAAAACCCTTTGGTGTATGGTTGGATGTTGTTGTTCTGTCAAGTGTAGACAGTCATAGAAATTTATTTAGTGATTAAAAAAGAACACTTGGACCTAGAGACAGAAAGCACAGTCTGTCATCATCCCAGTTCTGCAGATCAGCAGTGCAGCATTCAACATTATCCAGCTTCATTGTCTGAGCCTTTAAGTTTAGCAGATTGGATTAGATATTCCCAAAGGGCCTTACAAATCAAATTACCTCTCTATGGCTATATATCTATTTTAGATAGTATTTATTAATATGATTTTGAAAAGAAAAATTATGATAGATCTTATTTTCTTTGAGGCTAAGTCAATTCAATTTCAGGATTGATAATTGAAAATGAATCTTGATGTGAATGGAATGGGAGAGGGAGCGGGAGATGGGAGGGTTGTGGGTGGGAGGGAAGTTATGGGGAGGAAAAAGCCACTGTAAGCCAAAAGCTTTACTTTGGAAATTTATATTTATTAAATAAAAGTTAAAAAAAAAAAGAAAAAAAAAGGATTCTACAATTTCTACCTGTGTGGCTTTTGGCAAGTAACTTAAACTCTTCAAGCCTAAGTTGTCCTGACTGTAAAGTGAGTAATGTAGTAGCACCTATGTGATCATTCATTTTTTTATTACTTAAATGATCACTACAAGATTGAGATAGAAACCTCTGCGAGAAAAAGTTGGATCATTGGGCCGGCACCTTGGTGCAGTAGGTTAATTCTCCGCATGCGGCACTGGCATCCCATATGGGCACAGGTTCTAGTCCTGGCAGCTCCTTTTCCAATCCAGCTCTCTGCTGTGGCCTGAAAGGGCAGTGAAGGATGGCCTGGGTCCTTGGGCCCCTGCACCCACATGGGAGACCAGGAGGAAGCACCTGGCTCCTGGCTTCAGATTGGCGCAGGTCCAGCCATTGCGGCCACCTGGGGAGTGAACCAGTGGACAGAAGACCTTTCTCTCTGTCTCTCCCTCTCACTGTCTGTACCTCTCTATCTCAAAAAAAAAAAGAGTTGGATCATCATTTTACATCATTTTAAGAGGTAGAATGTTTGGTGATTGATGTCTACTTCCATTTGTCTATGAACAAATGGGCTACTTGGGTAGTACCCATTCTCAAACTGGTATTGTATTCACAGATAAGTCTGTGCCTTCAGTACAGTCCAAAACTAACTATTAATGAGTTTTTCCATCAAGACAGTATTCCCTACACTTTATTGTGGACTACTAAAAGCCAATCGTCTGTGTTTAATGAAAAGTATATATATAAATGGGTGAAAGATGTGAACAGGCAATCACAAGGGAAGAAATTCAATTGGATAAACAGAATATGAAGATTCAAAGTGCTTTGTTAATGACACATTCAAATAAAATGACAGAAGGATATGATCTTACACTGATCAGGTAAGCAGATATCCTCAGAAAATTGGATAATACAAGGTGTTTCTGGGAATATGGGCAAAAAGGCACCCTGATGAGAATGTAGGTTAATGCAATCATCATAAAAGGAGTCTGGTATTACTCAACCAAATCAGGTTGACATTTACATACACTTTATAATCAGCATTCACATTTCTGGGTAATATCCTGGAGAAATTCTCCATGCATCCAGGTTTGCCTGGAATAACCCTGAGTTATGTCTGCTGTCTTGGTATCATATCCAAGAATCTGTTACATTGTACAGATTCTCTATTTTTAAAATAGAGTCTTATTATTAACTGTTGCACTAAAATCAGGTGGTATGGGCTGGAAAAACTCCCTTTTACCCTTTCAGCCTCTGGCTTGGTGTCATCTTCTAGACTGTGAGACGTGTGTGCCTTGAATCTGAGGTAAAATCTGGAAGACTACCTGTGATAATAATGGCCTATCTTTTTCCTACCATTTCCAGATCCAGCATAATTTATGCATCCTTTCCAAGGAAATTATTCAAAGAATTCACTAATGATAACTTTTAAGACTTGCTTCTGGACACTAGCAGACAAGAACAACATCTCCTAGTCTCAGTTTGTAGCAATAGCAGAAGTATTTGATGCTGGAGTTCCTGCTGGTCACTTCAGTCTACAGCCATTCAGTAATGGAATGTACCAAAGTTGTGAATATTCGCAACCACTAGGATAGCAGATAATACTGGGAAGAATGGAAAATTGCATAGATATTATATAGTAAAAATTATGATAGGTATATTTTAAATGTTTCCAGAAAGTACACACTGAAATCTTGCAGCAAAACTTTGGGGCTCTTTGTCATAAAATAAGCTGCAAATGTTTATTTATTGTTTGATTTTTTTTTATTTTACAATTAACTGTTTAAGCAACAATGAGCTCTAATAAAACGTACAGAGCTATTTAATTAAAAACTGTGTAATGGATTTCTATTTCAAAAGAAAGTTGATGATGAGCGTGTATTTTGCACAAAATATTTGTCAACATTTATTCTCCACCATGAGGGATGGTTATATTGCTAATACATGAAAAAAGAAAGGCAAACATTGAAGAAGCATCAGCATCCATGACATTAAATAGTATTTTTTAAAGATTGTGACCCAAAGCAATAGATTTGCACATATATTGAGAAAAAGTATACTTACATATCTGTGACTCATGACCTTTCATTTATATCAAATGAGCATTCTACATACATTATTAAAAGGTAGTAGAATGATATCTGTAACTCTGTGGGCTCTGTTAGCTGAAAGTGAACCCAACTGTTAAACAACATACTTTATGTCAATGTATTCAGATGATTCAAATAGGAAATCAATTATCTGAATTCTGAAACATAGCTCAGTTTTCAAATTCAATTTATGTAATCAAATTAAATCTTTTGAAAGTTTAATCAGACACAAGTGTCAATATTTTTTATTAAATTTAAAAGTTCACTATTCAAGATAATAGTGTTTGTTTTGTTAATGGTAACATGAGAACAAATTTTAGGAAGGAACAACATTAGGATCTTTTTAAAAAGGAAAGGGAAAAGGTCCTTACCAAATGGAGGAACCTATGAAACAGAGATACTTCAAATTGGTTAGAATACATACACAATTCCTAATTACATCCAAAATGCTACAATTCAAATAAAAGCTGTTGTGTTAACATCTTAACAACTAAGTTTTTTGTGTCAAAGCTGACGTTAAATAAGGAAAAGTAAATAAACCCATTTAGCACAGCAAGAGGCATTTGTTCTTCTTTGATGTCATCAGTTAGATTTTAGAAATGTTAGAAACTATGAAAACTACATTGCAAAATAGCATCAATGTTCTAAAAATTATGGTGATTAGCTTGGTAGGTAAGCCATCTAAAGTTGAATTGTATTTTGTACAAAATCAGCTAAAATCTTTAATAAAATATGCAGCAAATAAAGTATCAAAATCTTCAGCTTCTGAAGCTCTTAACAAATTTCAATTACAAAAAACCAAGCATAAAAATAGGAAGTCATTGATCCTACAAAACAAAGGGAAACCAGGAAAAAAATACTGAGTGCCAAAAGGGTGTGAGCATTTAATTTTGAAAAGTTATAATTAATTAATTTTTAAAAAAATATTATGTAGGATTTCTGTCTTTAATGTGCTGTACACTCTTATTTAATGCTATAACTAGTACTCCAACAGTATTTTTTTCACTTAGTGTTGCTATATGGGGGCAAACTGTTGAAATCGTTACCTAATATATACTAAACTGATCTTCTGTATATAAAGAGAATTGAAAATGAATCTTGATGTGAATGGAAGGGGAGAGGGAGCGGGAAAGGGGAGGGTTGTGGGTGGGAGGGAAGTTATGGGAGGGGGGAAGCCATTGTAATCCATAAGCTGTACTTTGGAAATTTATATTCATTAAATAAAAGTTTAATAAATGAAAAAAAAAAAAGAATGAGGGAGGAAGTGGTTGTGGACACTGCAGAGAGTCATGTAGAATTAGCTTCTTGCAAGGACTCTTGTTGGAAGGACATCAGCTCCTGGTGATCTCGAAGGGAAGAAATCAGAGGAATCAGCCTCTCTCTCTCTCTCTCTCTCTCTGTCTGTCTCGCATACCCTACTGGAGATTCTCACCCATGGCACTCAGCTAGAAGCAGAAGACGAGGAGTACATGATACGGTCCACAGTGGACTCTGACCAGGGCAGAGAGCAATAGAGAAGGGGGGAGGGGACTCTGGAGAGATAAGCAGAAGGTATCTGGAATTCTCTAAATGTTCTCCTCCGAGAGTCATTTTGAAATTGTTTTAATTAGGAATCCTTGATTCAAGTTAAATCTTACATGGAAGCTAAGAATTTAAAACAGAACAGCAGCCACTGAAGATAGGAAATCTAGTCAGGAATCCCAACAGGAGAATCCACTGCGACACACTTGAAAACCATGGCCCTGGTTAGGAATTTACATGGCTACATAGTACTCACATGACTAATGGATCACAAGCCATGCAAACAACTGGTGGATACAAATTTCTGGTTTTCTCTCATCATATGCAATGTTGTAATAAACACCCTTCCAGCTGCATCTTGGCATAAAACATTACTTTCTAAGAAGGACAATATCTGGCTTGAAAGGTATAGAAGTTTGTGCTTCTTTATTTGTGCTGTGTCATTACCCTTGCAAAATATGGACATTTTAACACCACAATTTACAGTGCTTGAAAAGTTCCAGTTTCTCCATTCTTGCCAACACTTGGTTGCATTAATCAGCTTTTCATCATAATGAAGTACCCAAGGCAGGCTAACTGAATTAAAAAAGAGTTTTATTTTGGCTTGCGGTTATGGAGGATCACTGTCCAAGATCAAGTGGCCCCCACTGAACTTGGGCCCTGGTGATGGTGTTCTTGCAGGCAGATCCTGAAGTGGCCTGAGATATCTCACAGCAAGAGACATGGAGTATGTGTGTCTTTGTCTATGTGTCTCTTTAAAGTCACGTGGATCTAATGGAGACTGCATCCTAACCCCATTCAGTGTGATCACTTCACCAAAGCCTACCACAACATGGTAACTGGATTAAATATCCATGCTCCTGGTAATATTAATCTAAGGCTTTAAACTCCTGAGTGTCAAATAATCAAACCACAGTACTCTTATCTGTTTTGAAGTATTTGTTTAAAAATCTATGTATGTATTTGAAAGGCAGAGTGACAAAGGAGAGACAAAGAGAGATTCTTCTATCCATTGGTTTATTCCCCAGATGACTGCAATGGTCAGGGCTGGTGCAGGCCAAGGCTAGGGGTGTGGAACCCTTTCCTGGTCTCCCACATGGGTGACGGGGTCCCAAGTTCTTAATCCACCATCCAATGCTCTCCCAGGCACACTAACCAGGAGTTGAGTCAGAACTCAAACTGGCACTCAGATATGGGACAATAGCTTTGTAGGCAGAAGGTGAACCCACTGCATCACAATGCCAGCCCCCAATATATTTTTGTCATTTATGTACACATGAAAATAACATCTCATTGTTATTTCTACTTGAGTTCATTTGTTACCCCTCAGGTTAAACTTTTTTCTATATATATTTATTGTCCATTTAAATTCCTACCTTAGTTATATGTGCTTCTCTTTGCTATTGATTTGTAAGAACTGTTTATCTGAGGGATTTGTGTGATGAACATTTCCTTTGTTCCTATCTTCAACATTTATGGAAACACATGTACCAAGATTTTTCTTGTGAATTTTTTTCCCTTAATTCCAAGACAAACTATCACGAATAAGCCACTGATTTCTTTGCCTTCTATGAATCAGTGCATGTGAGGTGCAGAAAAGAAATAGAAAAGATCCGTGAGAACAGAGACCAGCAAGCATGTAAGAGAGGAGATTCTCAATGCAGCCAGATGTGGGTGAACTTTAGAGAGAAGTCGGTTGTCAGCAATGGGAGCCAGGACAAATCGTGTTCTTGGGGAACAAAACATTTGCTTTCTAGAATGCTCTCTGACCTGTCAGAGCAGGCCTGAAGGGCAGGCAGGGAGCAGGCTAAGATGACTTCCAAGCAGTCACACTCCCCAAGGCAGCAGAGCTGTCAGCAGACCTGCAAGCTTGCTCACCTCAGGAGGGCCTCAGTCTTTCACAGACACAGAGACCCTCCTGTGTGACACAAGGGCCCACACAATGGTAATATCCTGATTGCTATAGTTTAAATAGGATTTGTCACTTTTGAAACTCACATTGAATTTTGGTCCCTAATGTAACAATGCTTGGAAGTGATGAGACTTTTTTTTTTTTTTTTTGACAGGCAGAGTTAGACAGTGAGAGAGACAGAGAGAAAGGTCTTTTTTTCCGTTGGATCACCCCCCAAATGACCACTACAGAGCCAAGTGCCTCCTCCTGGTCTCCCATGTGGGTGCAGGGCCCAAACACTTGGGCCATCCTCCACTGTACTCCCGGGCCACAGCAGAGAGCTGGACTGGAAGAGGAGCAACCGAACAGAACTGGCACCCCAACTGGGACTAGAACCCAGGGTGCCAGCCCCACAGGCAGAGGATTAGCCTAGTGAGCAGCGGTGCCAGCTGGAAGTGATGAGACTTTTAAAAAAAAGCTAAGTAGAGGGGCCAGCGCTGGGGTGTAGTAGGCTAAAGCCTCTGCCTGCAGCACCAGCATCCCATATGGGCTCCAGTTTGAATCCCTGATGCTTCAATTCTGATCCAGCTCTCTGCTTATGGCCTGGGAGAGCAGTGGAAGATGACCTAAGTCCTTGGGCCCCTCACGTGTGTGGGAGACCCAGAAGAATCTCTGGTGGCCATCTGGGGAGTGAACCAGTCGATGGAAGACCTTTCTCTTTGTTTCTCCCTCTCCCCCTCTCTCTTTCTGTAGCTCTACCCCACTCAAATAAATAAATAAAAATCTTCAAAAAAGTCTAAGTAGATCATTAAAATGGATTAGTGAAGTGGGGCTGGGTTAGTTGCTGGGAGGATGAGTAGTTATGAGGTGAGCCCAGTCCCCTCTCTTGCAGTCTCTCTCACATACATGCACCTGTTTGCCCTTCTACTTTTCTTCCATGCTAGGATGCAGAACAAGGCCCTCACCAGAATCCAAGCAGATGCCAGCCTATGCACTTAGACTTCCCTGGCTCAAGAACCCCAAATAAAGAAACAATAAATCTCTATTCTCTATGAATTACCTGGTCCAGAGTATTTTGTTACTGCAACAGAAAACGGACTAAGATCTTGGATGAAGGAGCTCTTGCTATCTGATTGTTAATAAGTAACAGGCCCAAAAATGCCAAAAGAAAAAAAAAGAAGAATTGGGTTGGGCAGGGTGCCATAGTAGGGGAGGAAGCGAGCCCTCCCCTCCCACCTGCCCCAACCACATGCACCTGGCAAAGCCTCCGTTCTCCAGCAGCTGCTCCTTCCCTGGACAGCTGGCATTTCACACCCCTCCCAGTCCCAGGTTTGGCCTCAGGCCACAGACACCCTCCCAGTGATGCCTGTTCTGATAAAACTCTGACCTCTCCACCACTTGTGCCCCTCGACTTCTCCATCCTTCACACCAAAGCACTTGTGTCCGTGTGCTTGGGGGCTGAGGGGACAGAGGCCAGGATATAGGACATTGTGATGGGGGCGGATTGCAGCAGGGAAATGGCTACTGCACTCTGCTAGTAGAGACAGGGGGAGGCTCCTTAGAGAGGCTTCTTGTTCTGGCCTTCAGCCCTCTTGAAACATGGCCGGGGAAGGGCATGGATGGAAATCTGAAGTCAATGCATCGACGTCTTTTCTCCAGATAGAGACAGAAATTCCTTGTTCCCTTTCCTCAGTGCACATCCTCTCCCACAGAATTCACAGACAAAATGTGGCACCAGTTAAATTTGTATTACAGATAGATAAAAAATAATTCATGGGACATGCCTATTCTGAGATTGAACTTGAGATCCTCTACTGTGTGTGTGTGTGTGTACGCGCGTACGCACGCGCAACAACTAAACCTGGAAATCCTACACTCCTACCACTTTCACCTCTCTGGCACAAACCCTGGAGAAAGATGTGCGTTCTCAATTCCATTTCCTTCCAGAAAAGTCTTAACAGCACAAGTATTCCCATAGTTCACTTCTGTTGAGTTTTTCATTGATCACAGTTCTGTGTGCTTTATGTTAACTTGCATCTGCACTTGCATTTTAAAGTCTATATATGAACTATGTCAATGCATCTGTACTTAACAAGGTGTACCCTCTGAATACCCATTTTACTAATGATAAAAGTGAGAGAAAAATGCCCAACAATAACAATGAGGAAGAAGAAGCAAAAAAGCTCCCCACTTGTGGACTCAGCATAGGCCTCCAGGAAGCCCACCTGGTAGCCTCAATTCCCTAACCCTGTGGTGGACCCATATCCCTTCCCTATTCCTCTGGCCCTTCAATTCCTTCTGGCCTCACTTCTTTTTTTTATTATTAAACTTTTATTTAATGAATATAAATTTCCAAAGTACAGCTTATGGGTTACAATGCCTTCCCCCTCCCAAAACTTCCCTCCCACCCACAACCCTCCCCTTTCCCGCTCCCTCTCCCCTTCCAATCACATCATGATTCATTTTCAATTCTCTTTATATACAGAAGATCAGTTTAGTATATATTAGGTAACGATTTCAACAGTTTGCCCCCATATAGCAACACAAAGTGAAAAAAAATACTGTTGGAGTACTAGTTATAGCATTAAATAAGAGTGTACAGCACATTAAAGACAGAGATCCTACATAATATTTTTTTTAAATTAATTAATTTTCTATGCCATTTCCAATTTAACACCAGGTTTTTTTTTTTCATTTCCAATTATCTTTATATACAGAAGATCGATTCAGTATATAATTAGTAAAGATCTCATCAGTTTGTACCCACACAGAAACACAAAGTGTAAATATACTGTTTCAGTACTAGTTATAGCATCACTGCACATTAGACAACACATTAAGGTCAGATCCCACATGGGATGTAAGTACACAGTGACTTCTGTTGCTGACTTAACAATTTGACACTCCTGTTCATGGCGTCAGTAATCTCCCTAGGCTCTAGTCATGAGTTGCCAGGGCTATGGAAGCCTTTAGAGTTCGCTGACTTTGATCTTATTCCGGTAGGGTCATAGTCAAAGTGGAAGTTCTCTCCTCCCTTCAGAGAAAGGTACCTCCTTCTTTGATGGCCCCGTTCTTTCCACTGGGATCTCACTCACAGAGATCTTTCATTTAGGTCTTCTTCTTTTTTTTCTTTTCCATGGTATCTTGGCTTTCCATGCCTACAATACTCTCATGGGCTCTTCAGCCATATCCGAATGCCTTAAGGGCTGATTCTGAGGCCAGAGTGTTGTTTAGGACATCTGCCATTCTATGAGTCTGCTGTGTATCCCACTTCCCATTTTGGATTTTTCTCTCACTTTTTGATTCTATCAGTTAGTATCAGCAGACACTTGTCTTGTTTGTGTGATCCCTTTGATTCTTAGACCTATCAGAGCCATCGAATGTGAACTGAAATTGATCACTTGGACTAGTGAGATGGCATTGGTACATGCCACCTTGATGGGATTGTATTGGAATCCCCTGGCACATTTCTAACTCCATCATTTGGGGCAAGTCTGATTGAGCATGTCCTAAATTGTACATCTCCTCCCTCTCTTTTTCCACCCTTAAATTTAACAGGGATCACTTTTCAGTTAAAATTTAAACACCTAAGAATAATTGTGTGTTAATTACAGAGTTCAACCAATAGTACTAGAACAACAACAACAACAACAAATACTAAAAAGGATAAAGTATTACATTGTACATCTAGAGTCAGGACAAGAGCTGATCAGGTCATAGTTTCTTATAGTGTCCATTTCACTTCCACAGGTTTCCCCTTTGGTGCTCAGTTGTCGCCAATCAGGGAAAACAAATATTTGTCTCTTTGGGACTGGCTTAATTCACTCAGCATGATGTTTTCCAGATTCCTCCATCTTGTTGCAAATGACTGGGTTTCATTGTTCCTTACTGCTGTATAGTATTCTATGGAGTACATGTCCCATAATTTCTTTATCCAGTCTACTGTTGATGGGCATTTGGGTTGGTTCCAGGTCTTAGCTAGTGTGAATTGAGCTGCAATAAACATTAATGTGCAGATGGTTTTTTTATTAGCCAAATTAAGTTCTTTTGGGTAAATTCCAAGGAGTGGGATGGCTGGGTTGTATGGTAGGGTTATGTTCAGGTTTCTGAGGAATCTCCAGACAGATTTCCATAGTGGCTTAACCAGTTTGCATTCCTGCCAACAGTGGGTTAGTGTCCCTTTTTCCCCACATCCTCTCCAGCATCTGTTGTTGGTAGATTTCTGAATGTGAGCCATTCTCACCGGGGTGAGATGGAACCTCATTGTCGTTTTGATTTGCATTTCTCTGATGGCTAGTGATCTTGAACATTTTTTCATGTGTCTGTTGGCCATTTGGATTTCCTCTTTCGAAAAATGTCTATTGAGGTCCTTGGCCCATCTCCTAAGTGGGTTGTTTGTTCTGTTGTTGTGGATTTTCTTGATTTCTTTGTAGATTCTGGTTATCAACCCTTTAGCTGTAGTAGAGTTTGCAAATATTTTTTCCCATTCTGTTGGTTGCCTCTTCACTTTGCTGACTGTTTCTTTTGAAGTACAGAAACTTCTCAATTTGATGCAATCCCAAATGTTAATTTGGGTTTTGACTGCCTGTGCTCCTGGGGTCTTTTCCAAGAAGTCTTTGCCTGTACCTATATCTTGCAGGGTTTCTCCAATGCTCTCTAATAATTTGATGGTTTCGGTTCGTAGATTTAAGTCTTTAATCCATGTTGAGTGAATTTTTGTGTAAGGTGAAAGGTATGAATCTTGCTTCAAGCTTCTGCACGTGGAAATCCAATTTTCCCAGCACCATTTATTGAATAGACTGTCCTTATTCCAGGGATTAGTTTTGGATCTTTGATCAAATATAAGTTGGCTGTAGATGTTTGGATTGATTTCTGGTATTTCTATTCTGTTCCATTGGTCTATCCATCTGTTTCTGTACCAGTACCATGCTGTTTTGATAACAACTGCCCTGTAGTATGTCCTGAAATCTGGTATTGTGATGCCTCCGGCTTTGTTTTTGTTGTACAAGATTGCTTTGGCTATTCGAGGTCTTCTGTGTCTCCATATGAATTTCAGCATCATTTTTTCCAGAGCTGAGAAGAAGGTCTTCGGTATCTTGATTGGTATTGCATTGAATGTATAAATTGCTTTTGGGAGAATGGACATTTTCATGATATTGATTCTTCCAATCCATGAGCATGGAAGACTTCTCCATTTTTTGGTATCCTCTTCTATTTCTTTCTTTAAGGTATTGTAGTTCTCATCGTAGAGATCTTTCACGTCCTTGGTTAAGTTTATTCCAAGGTATTTGATTGTTTTTGTAGCTATTGTGAATGGGATTGATCTTAGAAGTTCTTCCTCAGCCGTGGCATTGTCTGTGTATACAAAGGCTGTTGATTTTTGTGCACTGATTTTATATCCTGCTACTTTGCCAAACTCTTCGATGAGTTCGAGTAGTCTCTTAGTAGAGTTCTTTGGGTCCCCTAAATAAAGAATCATATCATCTGCAAAGAGGGATAGTTTGAGTTCTTCCTTCCCAAATTGTATCCCTTTAATTTCTTTTTCTTGCCTAATAGCTCTGGCTAAAACTTCCAGAACTATATTGAATAGCAATGGTGAGAGTGGGCATCCCTGTCTGGTACCAGATCTCAGTGGAAATGCTTCCAACTTCTCCCCATTCAATAGGATGTTGGCCGTGGGTTTTTCATATATTGCTTTGATTGTATTGAGGAATGTTCCTTCCATACCCAGTTTGCTTAGAGTTTTCATCATGAAAGGGTGTTGTATTTTATCAAATGCTTTCTCTGTGTCTATTGAGAGAATCATATGGTTTTTCTTCTGCAGTATGTTAATGTAGCGTATTACGTTGATTGTTTTGCGAATGTTGAACCATCCCTGCATACCAGGGATAAATCCCACTTGGTCTGGGTGGATGATCTTTCTGATGTGTTGTTGCATTCTATTGGCCAGAATTTTATTGAGGGTTTTTGCATCTATGTTCATCAGGGATATTGGTCTGTAATTCTCTTCAATGCTGCATCTTTTTCCGGCTTAGGAATTAAGGTGATGCTGGCTTCATAGAAAGAATTTGGGAGGATTCCCTCTTTTTCGATTGTTTTGAATAGTTTGAGAAGAATTGGAGTTAGTTCTTCTCTAAATGTCTGGTAGAACTCAGCAGTGAATCCATCTGGTCCTGGGCTTTTCTTTGTTGGGAGGGCCTTTATTACTGTTTCAATTTCTGTGTCAGTTATGGGTCTGTTTAGGTTTTCTGTGTCTTCCTGGCTCAATTTAGGTAGGTTGTATGTGTCCAAGAATCTGTCCATTTCTGATAGATTTCCCTGTTTGCTGGCATACAAGTCCTTGTAGTAATTTCTGATGATTCTTTTTATTTCTGTGGCGTCTGTTGTTACGTTTCCCTTTTCATCTCTGATCCTATTGATTTGGGTCTTTTCTCTTCTTTTTTTAGTGAGTTGGGCCAATGGGGTGTCAATTTTGTTTATTTTTTCAAAAAACCAGCTCCTTGCTTGGCTGATTTTTTGTAATTTTTTTTTTTTTTTTTTGGATTCAATCCTGTTGATTTCTTCTTTGATTTTAATTATTTCTCTTCTCCTACTGGGTTTGGGTTTGTTTTGCTGCAGATTTTCTAGATCCTTGAGATGACTTGAAAGCTCATCTATTTGGTGCCTTTCCAATTTGTTGATGTAGGCACCTATTGATATAAACTTTCCTCTTAACACTGCTTTTGTTGTATCCCAGAGGTTTTGGTATATTGTGCTTTTATCCTCATTTACTTCCAGAAAATTTTTGATTTCTCTTTTAATTTCTTCTATGACCCATTGTTCATTCAGGAGCATGTTGTTCAATCTCCATGTGTTTGCACGTGCTCTAGGGATTCCTGAGTTGTTAATTTCCAATTTCATTCCTTTGTGGTCTGAGAAGCTGCATAGTATGATTCTAATTCTTTTGAATATGCTGAGACTTGCTTTATGCTGGCCCCACTTCTTACCCTGTTGATCATGGTAGGAGTAAAGCAAACTTCCATCCGTGAAAAAAAAAAAAAAAAAGAATCTCCAAATCTGGCAATGGTTGCCTGTCAGAGACTCTGCTTCCTGTTCCTACTCCTCCTACCCCACTGCAAACTCCACCCATCCTTTCTCCTCAAACTGAAATACCTCCCCGTGTTTCTCCAGCCCACTCTCCCCATCATCACTCACTCTCTTATTTTGCTCATCCTGTCCCCTTTTGAGAAGGCCCTTGTGATTACATTGGCTCACCTGGATAATCACAGATAATCTCTTAATCTCAATATCCCGAAGCTACAGAGTCCCTTTTACCATGAAAGGTGACATCAGGACTTCCGGGGATTAGGGCGTCACATCACTGGGGAGCTGCTCTTCACCCACCACAATGACAGCTGTGAAACTCGTTATGTTGTGATCATTGGTTAATAACTGCTTGAAACAAAAGGTCGTCTGGTATCTGCCACTAAGTGCTGCGGAACACGTTTCAGTGGATTCTATCTCACCTCCCACTGGAACCTCTGATGTTTGCTAAAATGCAAATAAAGAGAAATACATAATGCTTGCATATGGTTTCCAATGCTCCAACACAGATCATACATATTTGTTGAGAGAAAGTAAGAAAAATCAGCCCATAGTTATTTAAAATGTTGATGAGTCCCCCAGAGTTCACTCTATGTCCTAATGCCCCCCACATTCAAAATGTTGCTGGTTTTATGTCTGACCAATCCTCTCTGTTGGTATTTCTCTGGTTAGCTTCTGCTTTTACATTAAGCCTGAAACAAATGAGTCCTTTTTAAAAAAGATTTATTTATTTATTTTAAAAGCAGAGTTTAAGAGGGTAAGGGGGTGGGATCTTCTATCTTCTGGTTTACTCCCCAAAATGGTCACAATGGCTTGGGTTAGGCCAGGCTGAAACTAGGAGCCTAGAACACCATCTGGGTCTCCCACATGGGTATAGGGATCCAAGGTCTTGGGCCATGTTGTGATACCTTCCCAAAAGCATCAGCAGGGAATTTGCTAGAGTAGAGCAGCTGGGACTCAAACCAGCTCCCATATGGGATGCCAGCATTGCAGGCAGTGGCTGAAGCTGCTGTACCACAGTGCCAGCTTCTAATCAAAGCAAATGATTCTTCATTCCCATGGTCACTTCAAGTCCATAGATTTCTTTGGACTACTTCCCTCCTTTTGGCTCCCTTTTCCTCCTATCCAGTTGACTCCAAACAAACAATAGAACTCCCAGCCTGGGTCCCTTAGACAAGGAAGTTCCTGGAAACACCCTGGACTCCAGCTATCACGGAGATGTCCATGGTCATTGTCCATGAACCTCCACACTATACTTGGCACCACATCTTGTACTGGAGGTAGCTGTGTTTGCATAAACTCATCACTGTAATCTAATATCTGAAGACAGGGGCCACGTTTGTTTAAATTTTTGGCCCTTGGGCAAGCCTTGTGATACAGTGGGTTAAACCACCGTGACCCTGGCTTCTCATATTGGAGTGCCAGTTCGAGTCTCTGTTGTTCTGCTTCTGATACAGCTTCCTGCTAAGGCACCTGGGAAAGCACTGCATAACCCAAGGGCTTGGGCCCCTGCCCTCCATGTGGGAGACCATGATGGAGTACTTGGGTCCTGGTTTCAGCCTGGCCCAGACTTGCCTGTTTCAACCATGTTTGGGAGAAAGCTGGCAGATACAGGCTCTCTCTCTCTCTCTCTCTCTTCTTCCCTCCTTCTTGCCGTCTTTCTTCCTTTCAAAAAAAATAAATAAATAATAAGCAAATAAATTTGGGGTCCCCAGTAACTGATATAGAGCCTAGCATACAGGAGCTCCATGCACGTTTGCTAAACTTTCAGTGAACATGAATTGGATTTCTACCTCAGAGACTGCAAGGGGGCTTCAAAAAGTTCATGCAAATAGAATAAAAGATGCTTATTTTGGAGCAAATAATTCTGAAATCCATGCATGCAAGAAATCATCAGAAAGTTCATGGAAGACACACATTATGAAAAAGCTGCATGGATTTCAAAATTTTTCATGCCAAAATAAACTTATCATTTAATTCAATTTTTCCACAAATCTTTTGAGGTACCTTCATATGTGTATTGTGTGCATGCCTGTATGTTATGTGTTCATGCAGTCACACGTACCCGCAACTTGCCAGTTATTGTTGTCTGGGTTTTCTCCTCTTGGGCTAATTATCACACCTCCCTACAGCACCATTGGAGAAAACAAGGGGAGTGTCAGATGCTAGAGCAGCTGCTGAAGTATGCAGCCTCTCAATGAATGCAGTGATAATACCACCTCACCTTTATGGCGATGTGCTGTATTCTCTTAACCCTTGACTCTATTAAGAGTTAAAGAAATTGGAGCTGACATTGAGGTGTAGCATCTCATCTGGTCACTAGTTTCAGCCCCAGTTGCTCCACTTCCAATCCAGCTCCCTGCTAATGCACCTGGGAAAGCAGCAGAACATGGTCCAAGTGCTTGGGTCTCGGTACCCATGTTGGAGACCCAGAAGAATCTCCTGGCTCCTGGCTTCTCATTGTTGTGGCCATTTGGGAACCAAAGCAGTGGATGGAAGTCTCTCTCTCTCTCTCTCTCTCTCTCTCTCTCTCTCTCTCTCCCCCCACCCCCATTCTCTATTTGCCTCTCCCTCTCTCTCTGTTACTCTGGCTTTCAAATAAATGCATAAGTCTTTTTTAAAAAATCACAAGATCCTTACCTTGATGGAATCTTTGCTTCTGCTTCCTATTATCCAACTAAAAGAGATATATTAGAAACAGCATATAAGAGAGCAGGTTCCAACTTTTGCAAATAGGCTCTAAAGTTCAATGTAGCAGAAGTAGGGAAGGGATCTGTCTGACTCTTGGATGCTGGGAATGAGGCAGTGGCAATCCTGCCTGTGTCTGCAGGATTTCTGAGGACTGCGTACAGATCCAGTGGTTTTTGTTTTAGAGGGAAAAGTGGGCCCAGCTCTGATTTGCAATCTCCTGTGACATTGACTCTTTCCCTCCACTCTCTCCTTGCAGAAATTTTAGTAGAGTTTGATTCTAAAACCCAGGAATGATCACTCCCGATGCCTGTCTGGATGATTACCAGAGTCTCATGGCTTGTACAGCACTGGGTGAGTGGCATGGGACCCGTTGGGGAACTGGAACTGACAGGGCAAGCAGGGAGCTGAGCCCTTCAAGCTGGTCCTGTCTCCTCCAACCCACCCTCATACCTGTCATTGTCAGCAGCTGACCCCCAGGACCCATTCTGCTGATCTTCAGGGGCCTGGTCTCCCTGTGACCCAGCAAACAAGGTCTGCAGCAAAGTGGCCGTTGTGAGCTGCTGGAGAGAGTGGAGGCAGGGTTCGAGAGGGCCAATGGAGAGTGAGGCGAGGGCAAGAGGGGGAGAGAGAGCTGATGGAGGGCGATAGAGGGTGCTTTTGGGAATGACCTCCCTTCAGGATCAGCCCTCGTTCCTGGAGACTTTCCACTTCATCAAAACAGAAGTTTGGTTTCAAGGAAGCACAGGAAACTTGTCGTTGTCGAAGGAAAAGAATTGAGGTAGGTTCCCCTCCTCTCACTCACCTCTTTCCCTCCCCACCACTGCCAGATGAGCTTCCACATCAAGTGCTTCTCAAATGAAGCAGGCTGCTGGCCACAATGAATATCGATGGCCTCCCAGAGCCACTCTGCCTCTGAGAAGCCATCAGCACCAGGGGTCAGGGTCAAGGACCCTGTGCTTGCCTCCAAGAGGGGTCTCTGCTGCTTTTGACACACGGGGACGAAAGTGTGATTTGGAGGGCAGGGTCACTATGATCCTGGGTGGCCTGCTGTGGGTTCTTCTTGCACCCAGGGGAGAACATTGTGGGCCTCACAGCGGGACAGCTCTTGGTTTGACAACAGGATACATCTCAAACATAAGGGTCCGAAGACTCTGGGCATTCTTCCCAGGAGGGAAGCCACATGCAAGGACACACGAGCCCCTTGGAATCTCCCACTGGCCATCCGAGCTGGCTCTGGACAGGATTCTTCCCGCTTTTTTAACTGTAAACCAACTGTAGACTGCATCCATCAGCTTACTACTACATGAAGCACCTAAGGAAGACTGCTTTATAACAAAAGGAAGTTTCCTTTGGTTCATGGTTCTGGAGGGACAAGGTCTACACAACACAATGCAGGCTCTAGCAAACGCCTCCCTGGGTGTCTGTCGGTGTCAGTGTGGCCTTCCTCCTACTCTTGAAAGCTGCCAGGATTCAATCATGGGAGTCCCACACTGGTGCCATAATCTAATCTCATCACTTCCCAAAGGCTCTGCCCCTAAACCCCATGGTTCATTTAAATTTCTTTCCCTTTAGCACCATGAACTTAAGACTTCGGATTTAAATGCACATGAGTTCAAGGCAACAAATCACATTGATCTCACAGCCGGGATTGTTGCCCTGTGTCTAAAGGGTCATTCTGAGTAGTAGGTCTGGTTACATTCAGCAGAGTGAACATTTATTTGTCTTCAAAACCTCCAAGCAATGTGAATGGAGGAGGGAGACCATGGAACTTACAAGCACCGAGAATGGAGGACAACAAGGAGGCTGGAGGAGGAGAAACCAACTCTGCCAAAGGGACATGGGGACCAAGTGAGATGACTGCATTTGGTCACCAAGAAATCAGGTTGGTGTGACGAGTGAATGCTTGGTACTGTAAGAAGGCACAGGTGAAACATGAAACTGGCAACTGTTGCTGTGAGGACCCTAAGGAGCAAATAAACCCAGGTCCTCATCTCCTCCCTGCACTCCCTGCCCTCCCACCTTCCCTGTGTTGACCCTGCAAAGAGGGCAAGACAGAAGTGCAGAGATGGAGTAGAATTCTACAAACGGCCACCCCCACCACAAATCCCTAACCCCACCAGCTTGGGCTTGCTGGAAACCACATGTTTGCCTCCCAGGTCAGAGGTCAGGCAATTCTCTGGACAGCTGAATGGATCTAGAGACCAGCCCTACAGATCCCAGTGTTTGGACGTCTCCAAGTGAAAACACCTGCTCATAGCCCAATCACCCTGATTTCCAGTGCAAAGTTAAGCCCAATACTCAAAAATCCTGATGCAAAAAAAAAGAAAGAAAGAAAAAAGAAATTCTAATCAATGTTTCTTATGCTCATATGGTAAAGTATAAATTACATAGAAGAACATAAATAATGGGCATATACAGTCAGAATAATTACTTAGAAGACCCTGCACCTCCCATGTAACTTAGAAATAAAACCTCATGAGTCACTTTGAACCCCATATGTGTTCCTGCCCCATTGCATCCTTCCCCATCTCAAAGTAACCACTGTGCTGAATTTTGTTTTAATCACTTTTTAAGTTTTCTTTGTAATTGTACCACACATGTCTGTGTCTCTAAACAATGCGCTGTTTAGTTATGCTTGCTTTTGAATTTTACATAAACTGTGTCATACTATATTATTCTGTGACTCGCTTTGTTTGCCCAAAATTATGCTTTTGAGGTTTATCCACACTGAAATGTGTATGAAAATGTATTCCTCTCACTGATGTGTAGAATTACATGAAAATCTTGTAATTTATTTATCCACTGCCATAGGGGTGGATTTCTGGTTGCTTTTCAGCTTGTGTTATCACGAACACCACCACTTTAGCTGTTGTCATACTTGTCTCCTGCTGTACATGTGCCGGGATTCTTACAGAGTGTAGACGTAAGATTTGCTCATGCTCAATGCTATTAGATAATGTGAAGTTATTGCTGTGGTGGGGTTTACCAACTGGTGCTCTACTAGCTGCAAGAGAATATCCTAAGCTCCATAACCTCACCAACATTTGGTATTGCCAGGGAGTTTAATTTCTGCCAGGAGACAGGATGTGCAAGCGACTGTGTCTTTGGCTTTCATTTGCATTTTTCTGACTGCTAAAGTGATTATTAAAGGCCATTCATGCATTCTGTTTGTTAAAATGCTTGTTCATTTTACTTGCTTACTTTTTTAAAGATTTATTTATTTATTTTAAAGTCAGAGTTACACAGAGAGAGAAGGAAAGGCAGAAAGAGAGAGAGAGAGAGAGAGAGAGAGAGAGAGAGAGAGGTCTTCCATCCACTGGTTCACTCTGCAATTGACTGCAATGGCCGGAGCTGTGCCGATCCGAAGCCAGGAGCCAGGAGCTTCTTCTGGATCTCCCAAGCAGGTGCAGAGGCCCAAGGACTTAGGCCATCTTCTACTGGTTGCCTACTTTTTAAAGTGGATTGCTAAGCAAATTTCTTCCAGTTCTTTATATATTCTTGCTACTATTTTTTTTTTTTATATAGGGTTGAAAGCATCTCCTGTTATTGACTTTTTTTGGTGTCTTGAGAATTCAAGTTTCCTTTTCCTTTATGGATGGTGTTTTTTCTATTTTAAGGAAAAGAATGATATAGAAAAAGTTCTTTGTGAACATCAAGTCACAAAAACTTCTTGTTAAAAGTTTTATGGCTTTATACTGTACATTTACATTTTATTTTAAGACTGAGGTTGCTGTCTGCATGTTATTACTGCCACATAAAAAATAAAAAGCCACTCTTTAGGAGTAGGGATTGTGGCACAGCAGGTTAAACTGGTATCTTGGGATGTCTGCATCCCATATCAGAGTTCTGTTTTGAGTATCAGCTCCTCTGCTTCTGATCCAGCTTCCTGCTAATGCACCTGGGAGGCAGCCGGTGATGGCTCAGATACTCAGATTCTTGCCACTCATGTAGGATGGAGTCTGTAGCTCCTGGCTTTGGCCCGTTCCAGGCACAGCTGTTATAGACATTTGGGGAGTGTGTAACGGATGGAAGATCTCTCTCTGACTCTTGGTCTCTTTCTCTTACACTCTGCCTAACAAATAAAATATAGGATGCTGGTGCTGCAGGTGGTGGTTAAACCTGCTAACCCACAGCATCAGCCCCTATTTACACTTTTTCAAAACTGTGTTGGTCATATATTTGATAAAACACCGTTGCCCCTTACTATTCATAAGGGATTGATGTCAGAACAATCCTCCAATCCAGGATGTTGACATCCACAAGCGCTTTAAGTTCCATATATAAAATGGTATAGAATTTGTATACAACACATGCACATATCTATGTATACTTTAAGCTCTAAGTTAATTACAATATCTAATACCATGTAAATACCAAGTACATAACTACTATACTGTATTATTTAGAGAATTGTGACAAGGAAAGAAAAGTCTACACATGCTCAGTATACACATTAAACTTTTTTCTCCGAGAGTTTTGATCCACCATTGGATGGATCCCTGGGTACACAGGGCAGACTGTTAACACATCTGAGGCACTGAGAAGAGTATGTGATGCATGAGGGACTCACCTTAAAAGCCATCTATCAGTTCATTTGATTCTTAGAGCAACCCACTGAGGTAGGTATTATTATTGTTCTCCTTTTTACAGATGATAAAGTGGAAGCACAGCAAAGTTAGTAAGTTGCCCTAAGTTACCCATCTGGTGAACAGTGAGCCCAGTTGCAGAACCAACCCTCGCAACCTCTATACCTGCACTAGCCAATATGGCCGCCACGAGCCACAGGTGATCCCTGAGCACCTCAAACAAGACTGGTATGACACAGGGCTGAAACGAAGTATGCTGGAAGCATGAAACAGACACTGGATTCCAAAACACTAGTTCACAAAACAGTGTGAACTGTGCCAGTAATAAATTTATATGGCTTGCCTGTTGAAATGCTAAAATTCTTATTGGAGTGGGTTGAATAAAACATAAAATTAATTTCATCTGGTTTTTCAAATTTTTTGTTCTTGAGGCTACTGGAAAATTTCATTTTTCTATGTTTCTTGAAAACAAGGATATTAATATCACAAAATGTGAAATTCATGGCAATGATCATAAAGTGGAAACAAAAGGGCATATTGTCATGTACATGGTATAACTCAGTGATGTAATATTTATTACTCTACAGCAAACAATATGACATCCACAGAATTTTTAGACTTCTCATGTTAATTTCCACAAGTAAAATATGTGCTATTTGCCTTTCTGTGTCTGATTTATTTCACTTAGCAAATTGATCTCCAGTTTGAGCCAATTTATTGCGAATATCAGGACTTCATTCATTTTTATGGCTGACTAATATTCCATTATGTATATATACCATTTTTTTTATCCAGTCACCCACTGTTGGACATTTAGATTGATTACAGATCTTTGCTATTGTACAAAGGGTTGCAATAAGCATGGGATTTTAGATATCTCCTATATGTGCCAACTTTATTTCTGGGAATTATGTTCTCAGAAGTAGGATAGCTGGATCATATGGTAAATCTGTTTTGAGTTTTTTGAGGAATTTCTATACTGTTTTCCATTACGTATGTACTACTTTGCATTCCCACCTACAGTGGATTAGGGTACCCTTTTCTCCACACTCTTGCCAACATTTGTCATTGGTGTTGTTGTTTTATTTTTGGATGAGAGCCAGTCTAACTGGAGTGAGATAATATCTTACTGTGATTTGTATTTGCATTTCCCTGATGGTAAGTGATTTTGAACGTTTTTATGTATCTGTTGGCCATTTGTATTTCTTACTTTGAAAAATGTCTATTCATATCTTTTGCCCATTTTAACTGAATTATTTATTTTGCTGTTGTTGAGTTTCCTGAGATCTTTATGTTGATCCCTTATGAATATAAATCCTTAATAATAACAATAACAAGCCTTTATCAGATGTACAATTTGCAAATATTTTCTCCCATTTCATTGATTAATTGATTCCTTTGCTATGCAGAAGCTTCTTAGCTTTATATTATCCCATTTGTCTATTTTCTCTTTTATTGCCTCTGCTTTTGGGGTCTTATTCAAATAAAATTATTTTTCCAGGCCAATGTCTTGCAGCATTCCTATGTTTACAAATAGGAACTCGATAGTTTCAGGTCTTAAGTTTAGATCCTTGATCAATTTTGAATTGATTTTTGTACAGGATGTAAGGTAAGAGTCTTGCTTCTAACTTCTTTCTTCAAATGAAAATAGAATTTTCTCAACACCATTTGTTGAAGATTGCCCTTTCTCCAGAGAATGTTTTTTGTTCATTTGTTGAAGACTAGTTGGTTGTAGATACGTGGATCAATGTCGGGGGTTTATACTCTGTTCCTCTGAGCTATTTTCATATATGGCTTGCATAAAACTTCTAGAAGGACAGTTCTGTACTACACTCAGATTTTCATGCATATTGGTTTCTTTAGGGCTTAATAAATCCTTTTTTTTTTTTGACAGGCAGAGTGGATAGTGAGAGAGAGAGACAGAGAGAAAGGTCTTCCTTTTTGCCATTGGTTCACCCTCCAATGGCCGCTGCGGCCGGCGCATCTCGCTGATCTGAAGCCAGGAGCCAGGTGCTTCTCCTGGTCTCCCATGCAGGTGCAGGGCCCAAGGACTTGGGCCATCCTCCACTGCCTTCCTGGGCCATAGCAGAGAGCTGGCCTGGAAGAGGGGCAACCGGGATAGAATCCGGTGCCCCAGCCGAGACTAGAACCCGGTGTGCCAGTGCCGCAAGGCGGAGGATTAGCCTGTTAAGCCACGGCGCCAGCCAATAAATCCATTTTTAAAATTAAGAACTATGTTCTCCATGCATTAAAATTATTTCCAATCTAAGATTATACTAGCGTATTTCAAAAGGTTTGAGGGACAAGGAATTAAACAATTAGTTTATTTTTGGTGCTAAAAATAATTTGAAGTCCATACACATGAGGGGATCTTCAAAAGAGCACGGGAAAAAGCTACACAGGTATTTCAACATCTCTGCATACCAAGATAAACACATCTTTTCCTTTTTTATTTTTCTGTGAACTTTCTAAAGTCCCCTTGTATAGCTAGCTAGACAACTTCAGATAAACAAAGTATTAAAATTCTGCTTCCCATTCATCTTTTCTTAAGATGTTACCGAACATGTAATTTTTAAAATCAGTGAGTAATCTGGGAACAAGGAGGACACATAATCCAGGAAATGTGAGGCCTGATACACGAGGGTGGGAAGAGAAAGCGTTCCAGGAAGGTAAGGGAAGAAGTCCTGGAGTGACAGCTGTGCAGCGGGTGCTGCTTAACTGGGGGGCGGTACCTAAAGCTCCAGGATGAAAGCAGAGTGGCAGATAATCTGATGCATTGCTTCTTCTGAAAGATAAAGTTGAGAGATATTTGGGAAAGGGGGAAAAAACAAGCATATAAAAAATCCAGATAAAGAAAAAAGATGTGAGAAGAAAGAACAAGATATGCACAAAAGCAGCCATGAGTACACTGTTTGGGTCATTGCCAAATAGTACTTTTATAGTCATAATGTGCCTCTGATCATAATTCAATAAAAATGACTATAATGAAATTAGTGGAGTGAGTAGGGTAAGGGAGAGTTAAAGAGCTAAGTCTTCCCCTGACAAGATAGGCATTTGACAGATAATTTCCAAAATGAACAGATTGATGGTACTTAGAGCATGGAGAGACACTGCTAAAAATTGGAGCTACTTGGTTCCAGGAAGAGGGCAAGGGTATAATAGGGAATGTTTCATTATATCGTGCTGTGTAATTTGACTTCTGAAACTATATGTGTGTGTCCAGGCGTGTGTGTGTTACTGTTAAAGAAATTAAAATTCATCTTTTCTTCTAATAAATGTTCACATGGGTATCTGCAACACTGATAGTACTCCACAGATACAAGCTGTCTTCTCTTCTTGAAATGTTTTTTTCAAAAGATTTTATTTATTTATTTATTTATTTGAGAGGTAGAGTTACAGACAGTGAGAGGGAGAAACAGAGAGAAAAGTCTTCTGTCCACTGGTTCACTCACCAAATGGCCACAATGGCTGGAGCTGTGCCGCTCCAAAGCCAGGAGCTAAGAGCTTCTTCTGGGTCTCTCACGAGGGTGCAGGGGCTCAAGGACTTGGGCCATCTTCTACTTCTTTCCCAGGCCATAGCAGAAAGCTGGATTGGAAGAGGAGCAGCCGGGACTAGAACCAGCGCCCATATAGGATGTTGGCACCGCAGGCGGAGGATTAACCTACTGTGCCAAGGCGCCCCCATTCAAAATGTTGCCTTGCATCTGAAACACATGTATATCCATGACTTTGGCTCCTCCAAAATATACAGCCTGGCACAAGGGCTTCTGTGCAAGTGGTTTATTTTGAGAAAGTGACCACAGAGTAAAGAAGAGGAGGACCTGGAAGAATGAAGCAAGGATGGAGGAAAAACTGACACAGGAATGTGCACTTGACCTTCCTGGGCTTCTGTGACTGTTGGAACTCCACCTTCCTGGGGTTGCTCCCCAAAAGTCATTATCTCAGAATCATCTGAAGCCACTGGAGAGGAGCACGTAGGCCAGCTCTGGTCTCCCGTGGTCAGGGTTGCCCCAGGGAGTCTTTACTCCTTAGTATTTCAGACTGGCTGAGAAGGATCACCTCTGTTTCCCATGCCACAGCAGGGAAGCCAGCAGGCGATAGAGGTGGAAGCTGGGGTGAGGTCATGATCACACCATACATGCACACAGCTGTGTGTTGCAGCAACAGCCAAAGCAGAACTACAGGCTGAGAAGATGCAAAATGGAAAATAAAACATGAATGACACATGGATATTATAAACTACCTCTTGTTTATCCTTCAGCTAGGTATCTAATCCCACTCTCCCATACTCCCCAAACCCAAAAACATGGCCTTCATGAACATAAATAGTCTCCTATCATAGCCTTTGCCAGTTTCGTTCTACAGTTATACTTACACCTATCTACAGTGTCTTCCAGATCAAGGGTTGTACTGAAGGTGCACAGAGTCACAACTGCCTATGCCCTTTGGTCCAGCATCCACCAGAGGATGGGATGAGAATTAGGCAGCAAAAGCTTTGTGCTGAGAATATTGATGAGGTGGGAGTTGGGGGGACCCAGGCCAGGGCACCCGAATCGGCAGGCAATCATCTTTGGCTCTACTTCATCTGTTCTGACGTGCAACATTACCAGCAGGCCTCTATCTGCTTCTCATTTTCTTCCACTCATCCCTGAAGAAGTGTTTGCAGGGAGGAGTCTTATCACCATCTGTTGCTCTCAGTTTCCCAGACGCTCCCTGTCCCTGGAGCCGCAGACAGGAGATGGGACGTTAAGAGTGCTTTATGAGAATCAAAGCTCTTGCACAACTGCAGAAGATCTCAGGCAGGCAAGGACGGGAAGACTGGTAGCCCTTCTGTCTCGGTCTTGCGGTCATGTGCTCACAGAAGCTGCCAAAGAGATATTTGATTAAAAACTGAGAGAATGAAATCATCAATCTCCCTCCCTCTCTTGGGAAAAAATGTGAATCAGATTATCAGCTCTTCAAAGATAAGAATGATTAATACAAGGGGGGATGTCAAAAAGTTCATGGAAAGTGGACTTAAAAACAATTATTTTGATTGATGCAAAAAAGTTTAAAGCCACTCACGAAAAAAAAAATGTGTATTATGAAAAAATTATATGCAGGTTTTAACTTTTGCACCAAAATAAACACAATTTAATTCCATTTCCCCAATACCCTTTTGAAGTATCGTTATAGCACTTTAGGGGTGAAGGATCTGAAAGAATGTCTAACCTGGAGTTCTCATGGCATAGGCTTGGGTGAGCAGCATCAGCCTCAGGTGGAAATCATAAGACACACAGGATACTGGATCAGAAATGATGGGCAGTAAAACACAGCAATCTGAGTTTCACAAGCCCTGCAAGTGACTCTGATGCACAATAAATTTGAGAGGCACTGATCTAAGAGTATCCAGCCCCCTTTTACTGCAGCTGAGAAAACTGGGGGCAGAAAAGAACAGCAACACAGTCAAGACGCCCAGCCGGGAGAGAGTGTGTCCAACAAGGAAAGCAGAATGTGCCGACTCCCAGGTCAACTGCCTTGCACACTGCCATGTTCTGCAGTACTGGCTGCTGATCAGAGAACACCCAGCTTGTCTAGACCTGGTTAGGTCAGTTTGTTAGTGAAGGTTGCTAACAAACTCAGGTCTGGATTTGGTCTCCAATGGGAATCTTTCCCTTCATCCGTTCCATTCCACAGAGGCATTCTCTTAGTCAATAGAAAGAATAGATGTAAAAGTATGAAAAGCTTAATGAAAATTCTATCCCTTCTACTTGTGAAATAATTCAAAACCTACCTTGACCTTAAGAGCCTCTCTCTGTACAGGAAGAACCACTGTGTGCAACCTCACCTACAACAGTGTGTGCATTCACTAGTGGAGCATCACACCCGTCACCTGGGTCAGGTGTCCTCAACAAGAAACATGCCCTTCTTTGCCAGTCCCCCCACTTTAACCCAGGGGTCCAGATTCTGTTTCGTGGATGAGTAACATTTCTTTTTTCAAAATTATTTTT
This sequence comes from Lepus europaeus, assembly GCF_033115175.1. Taxonomy (NCBI): domain Eukaryota; kingdom Metazoa; phylum Chordata; class Mammalia; order Lagomorpha; family Leporidae; genus Lepus; species Lepus europaeus. The sequence goes on along the minus strand of NC_084827.1, from coordinate 161,482,312 downwards.
TTATTTACTTGAAAGAAAGAATTATAGAGAGAGGGAGAGAGGGAGAGAGAGAAAGAGAGAGAGAGAGAGAGAGAGAGAGAGAGAGAGAGAGAGATCTTCCATCTGCGGATTCATTCCCCAAATGGCTGCAATGTCCAGAGCTGAGCCTACTGGAAGCCAGGAGCCAGGAGCTTCTTCTGGGTCTCCCACATGGGCACAGAGGCCCAAGAACTTGGGCCATCCTCCACTGCTTTACCAGATGTACTAATAGGGAGCTGGATCAGAAGTGGAGCAGCCAGGACAAAAACTGGCACCCATATGGGATGCCAGCACTGCAGGCCAGAGCTTCAACCTGCTGTGCCACAGCGCTGGCCCTGGATGAGTAACATGTCTAAAAATCCCAATTGCCCCTCTTCTATCAAATAAAGACACAAAATCAGCTACTGTCATTACTGTTATTATTGTGTAATAACACCATAATTTTATACGAGACACAAAATGGTGCAGAATCTTAGAGTGAAGACCATATCTTCCAAGAAATGTGAGCTTGTACGCACATACTATTTAGAACTAACTTTCGTCATTTCTCATCTGGCCAAGGGGTCAGAAATACTCAATGTGGGCTGCCCTGGTTCTGTAGATTAGGGTTTGGGAAGCACTTTTCCTTTTTTCTGGATGTTCTTTCTGGGTGTCCTTTCTGGGCCCTCATGGCAGCCTGTGGCTATTTCACTGATTGTACTTTTCATTTTCATTTGCAGGAAGCAAGAAGGACAAGCTGGATTTCTGCCTTAAATAAGATCTCCCTAATGTCCGGGTATCTCTTTAATTCTTAGCAATGAGAAAAGCCCTTAGTGTAGGCAATCTGAGCTAGATCCTCTCCAAAGCCAAGGCAAGTCTTCACTACCACCCTACATCGAGCATGGCTTCCTTCCAGCTGCTCACCTTCCAGAGACAAACTGGTATCAGAAATGTGGCTTCCAGCAGGAAAGTGGGGCTGTTGAAGGCTGGAGAAGGGAAATATCTAGGGACAGGTGTCCAAGGGACAGGAGGGTGCATATGAAAGAAGTTGCAATTCAATTAGAGTCAGTTCTTAGAAGCTATCAGGTAGGCTTGGGGATGGTTTGGGCATTGAACTCCAAAAGCTGTGGGTTAATGGGGCTTCTCATTTGCTCTAAGGCCATGTTGGCACCAGACCTGTTTCTGGAACAGGAAACTCTGCAGAGTCCAAGAGGCAGCCATGGTTCTCAGTTCCTGGCTTGGACAAGCTCTTGGCTGGTGCATCATGATGCAACAGACTATGGTATTTCAGAAAGAGCCAAAAGGCAGCAGAAGATATCAGAGGAATGAGAGGTGTCCCCATCATGGAACCCAGAAGGTAAAGCTGTTTGAGGGTTCTTATCATCACAGCCAGGATGGCAAGAAGGTGCAGCTTCTCCCTCCAAATCCCTCAAGGAGAGGACCAGTGACATCATCTCCTCCTGCTACCCCCACTTCCTTGCCCTGGTGCCCAGGAAAGGTGTCATGGAAGAGACTAGTGTCCTCACATCTGCTACCCTGGGACTTTCCCAAAGGGAAAGAGAATTCCTGCTCAGGGAATTTTGAAACTCTTTGTGTTGGATGTCTTTCCCAGGCCCAGCTTCCAAGTTGTAACAGAGAAGGAAGAAGGAACGCAGAGCTTGTGGAAAATAGAGGCATAGATCCAGTGATCCCCTCAAAGACCCCATCAGCCGAGGGACTCAGAAAAGGACAAACAGAGACACAGGAGATGAAAGACACAAGAGGCAATGAGCTGCAGAGGCCATAGGCTGAGGTTACAACTCATCTGAAAGTTCATGCAAGGACATTGGAAAGAAGTGGAAGTGATTATCTAACCTAGTGACTAACCCACTTGCTCATTAAGTAAAGGTTTGTAGAAGTCCTGCCACCTGCATTGCAAGGGTGAGCTTCTGCCTTCAAGTTCACCCTCTACTGGACAAGAGACAAATAAGAGACACTAGAAGCGACAGTTCTGTCTAAGGCTGACATGGGCTCTGCCAATGCTGGGCACACTTCCCAAGCAAGACTGGATTCATCCTCCCAGGTTGGCCCTCTTATGAGTCTCACTGGCATTTTACAAATGAGGAAACTGAGGCACAAGGAGGGGAAGTAAAAGACCCTTTATTGTCCAGGTATGAGTGGCAGAGCTGCAGTTGAAAGACTGTGTTCTTATTATAGTGCAGTATCACTGCAATGGTGAAGTTTGCAAAGGAAAGAAGCACCCAGTGGTAAGATGACAGAGGAGCAGCCTCTGAAACCCTTTCCTTTTATCAAAGCTGAGTTATGCAGGACAGTGGGAAACAGCAAGAGAACATCATTAAATCTTGAGCTAAGGGAGAAAGGAAAAGAATCAATTCCTTATAATAAATATCTCTGTGCACGCACACACCCCTACATACTCTGTTGGTGATATTTCTCTGGAGAAATCTGATTAATACACCTGTCAAGAGTACAACCCAATCCCCACATTTTCCAATCTGGTGGGGGCACTAAATGCCCAACCTCAGGACAGAAAACTGCACTTCACATGAATGCCGGCGTGTTCGGGAGATGGAAGCTTTAGGGAAACCCAGGCCCTCTTTCTAGCTTTGCCTTCCTGCAGGAACTTCAGGCTTTGTGACCCAAGGAAGCTGTTTACCAGTGTCCCCTCCTGACCCTGGCTGTGAGGGAGGGAGGAGGCAGGAAGAACCCCCCCACCCTGGCTTCAAACACCCTGGAGGGAGCAGTAAATGCATGGTACCCATTACTTCTGTGTTCCCCGTCGTTGTGATTGATGCTCCAAAGGGATAATTATCTGGTTAATTGCTGTGGTGCAAGCAAGGCCCTGGTCTACACTGAAGCAGAAACATGGTTCGTGTGTGCACAACCAGAGAGGAGCAACTTCCAGAGGCCAGCACGCCTCAGCCCTTCCTTTCTTCAACCTCTCAACACACACTTCTGCAGGAATTCGCCAGCATATAGGAAAGGGACAGAAATGTGTTTCACCCCCAGAGGAGTTTTATTTGGGCAGTATGTCATTTTTTTAAATTGGGAAATTTCACATTAAAATCCAGATTCCAGCCTCTCTTTGCAAAAAGGAGCCTTGAGCACGTTCCCCATACATATTCGTGTGGCGGCAAACACACAAGAGCTAAATGGATGGGGCAAGACTTCAACGCTGCCCATCCCCATTGTTCCCTGTGTTCTCACAGTGGGTCCCCTTGAATCACGGACTGTGTGTGGATCCCCTTAGATCATAGACTGCAGCTCCACAGCCCTGGACCAACTCACTTACCCATCTGGGGGTGACTCCGGGAGCCCTGCACAGGAACCGGCACCCCCGAAGACCTCAGGGTGCTCTTCTCCTCTGTGGCTGTAGCAGCTTCTCCCCTAGAAGGAGCTGGGGTCACAACATGACTTCTACAGTGGCAGGCACCATCTGCATCTGCCAGCAAGAAGGAGCTGGGGCGCCTGCCCAGCAGCAAGAGCCTGGGGTGCTGGTGTCAAGGCCAAGAATGCTGCCTGGACAGTATCAGACAGCAGCTTAGGCATGCCTGGAGACAGGGCAGGGTAGATGCACTGTGCCCTAGGACATGTTTAAAGTCACACAGGCTGAGCAGAAAATGCTCAACATGGGGTCAGCCAGGGACTAAGCTGCTGGCTGCTGGAAGGGAGGGAGCTGGAACCATGATCTCTAGCTCAAGAGGGAGAAGACAGATAAAACTACAAGTCCCCTGCCCCAGCCCTTTCTATCCCCGGCCTTCCTGCTGCCTCCTTTGTTCCTGGCACTTCGCTGACCTCATGGGTTTCTAGAAGGGGTTTCCAAAGAGTCTCCTCCTGGCTTCGTCTGCAGTTGTGCCTCTGCACCCTGCTTCTCCCTCACCTCTGCCTGTCATCCCACCTTTATCTCAGGACCATCTTCATACACCACCTGTCCCTGCCACCTCCCCCAGGCTCCCAGCTGAAGGCAGCCCTTCTTTCGCTTGCTCTCTCCTCTCAGGGCCCAGGGTGCCTCACTACTGAATGCCCTTCTCAGAGTGTGCATGAGCCAGTTTGGGGTCCAGCAGGTGGAACGTAGTCTGAGCAGGCCAGGTTGCAGTGAATGAGATGCCTGTGCAGTTGGCTTTTACAAATAAAGAAGCTGACAGTCAGAAAGAGGAGGCGAGCAGGCGAAGGCTACGTGGTTTGAAGGGATCGGACGGAGGTAGGCGCCTGGGGCTTTGGGTGCCCAGCCACCCCTGTCTCCTCTGGGCCTCCCAGCCCCACTACACAGACAGCAGAAGAAAGTAACAGTCCCAGGCTCCACAGGAGCACCGTCCAGGGTCTTGGTCCTCTGCCAGCTCTTCCTAGAAGCCTGTAACTGGACATTCCCGTTTTGTTTTGTTTTTTTCCTCTAAACCACCTGAAGCTCATCTTGCAGCCTGATTTGTGAGAGCATTTGGATTTTCTCTCTCCAGGGCCTAATGTGAGGCTAAGAGGACATGGGGGAGGAGGGAAGTATTCACCTGACATGGACAAATACTAGGAACGCAAGGTGCCCAGGCTCTGCCAACAGCTCCCATCCATTCCCCGTCCCAGCCAGGACCTGCCCTCAAAGATACCTGCAGGTGGCTGAGCCTGCAGGAATGCTTCCCAGAAAGACACCTATTCCCATTTCCAAACAAACACATTCACAGCTCACTTGTGCTGCCTGGATGCTTCCAAATTTCCCCCACCCCCTGCTGGGCCTGATTTCCCTCCTACTTTTTTTTTAATTATGAAAAATATAGGCCATCTGCCATGCACATGGGAGGAAGGAGACGGCCAGAGGGCCATAAACAGATCCTACGTGAGGCCAACCCCTTCATGCTCACCATCCAATCCTAGAAAATGCCTGGCCCATTGCAGCTAGTCCTTCCCCAGGGCTTTCTCTTCCTGCTCAGAAGAAAATTATTTAGAAGGATAGATGCAAAGTGCACACAGCTAGGAGCAGAAGGTTCAGGATGTGAGATTAAGAGAGATGGGAGGCCTTGATGGGAATCCCACAGCAACTCCTTCTTGGAAAAGTGTGGATTTTTTTCATGGCTTCTAGTCCCTGCTAATTCAGAGAAGAAAACTCCAGAGTTCAGGTTTCCACATTAAGGTGCTTAGCATTGTTTCACTCATTTGCAGAAGCCTCAGCAAAACTGTTGATTTGACTTGACATCAACAAACCAAATTTGTCCTCACATAAGCTAACCCAGACTTGTTTTGCAAAATTTGCATTGGATTCCCAGGGCAATATAGGAGGTGAATAAATGTGCCTAGGCACCTGACTTAAAGAGGCAGCTGAGGGTAAGGATTGCTTATTGGAAATATGAAAGGGGCCAGCGCTGTGGTGCAGTAGGTTAATCCTCTGCCTGCGGCACCAGCATCCTACATGGGCACCAGTTCAAGTACGGGCTGCTCCTCTTCCAATCTGGCTCTCTGCTGTGGCCTGGGAAAGCAGTAGAGGATGGCCCAAGTGTTTGGGGCCCTGCACCCGCATGGGAGACTGGGAAGAAGCACCTGGCTCCTGGCTTCGGATCGGAGCAGCTCCTGCCATTGTGGCCATCTGGAGAGCGAACCAACAGAAGGAAGACCTTTCTCTTTGTCTCTCCCTCTCACTGTCTATAGCTCTACCTTTCAAATAAATAAATAAGCTCTTTAAAAAATATATGAGAACAACTCACAAAGATTCGATTTTCTATGGACAGTACATCAACTTTGTTTTGTCACACAGCAAAATAATGTTGCCGACAGACTAGTGATCCACCTGTTGATGACAGTAAAACTTAGGGATCATGGGGTGTCACAGTGACAACTACTACTCTGAATACCTTTCTTGAGTGCCCTGGCCCCTGAACTCCAGCTATATGGATTTGAATACTGGTTCCTCAATTAACAGCAGTGTATTCCCTGGCAAGTTCTTTACCTTTTTGGTGCCTCAATTTCTTATTTTAGAAAATAAACATAATTATAGAGTTGCTAAAATATTTAGCAAGCTACTACCTATAAATCTTTCAGAATAAAGCCCAGTGTATAAATATCAGCGATCCTATTTGCTGTTGGCTTTGACTAGATAGCACTTCCAGGAGTGGGTCCCTCTCCTCTGATCACAGCCTAGGCACAATGCCCTCTTGGTCTTTCCCTGGGTTTCACAGCTAGAACACCCACTTCATTCTCCAGAGGCTGGGGCTCTGCCTCTGGAGGGCCTCTCCACACAGGAATGGCAACACCAGGAGAAGAATGGCCATGGCCGCTGCTGCTAGGTAGCTCAGGTGAGGTTCTTACCTGTAGCATCCCACAGAGAAGTAGAGCACCCCCAATTCCCAGCTCCCATGAGAAAAGGCATGTAGCCAAAAAGGGATCCACAACTGACAGGGAGGTCTAGCTCCTCTCCCCTTGGTCTGGACTGGCCTCAGAGACGTGTTTGACTGACAGAATGACTCCAGGCCTCTCAAAGCCATTCAGCCTCTGCCTGGGTCTCTGAAGCAGTCTCCCAGAGTCTGAGCCACATGACAGAAGTATGATTCTCCTGCTCCCGAGACAACCTCCAAGGCCTGAGACTCCTGAGAAGAAGAGCCTGGCCGATCCCAGCCTTCCACCCATCAGCACCAAGGCTCTAGACCTGCGAGGGAAGCTGTTCTGGATCCTCCACACCAGTGCCCATGCCAGCTTCATGCTGATACGTGACCCTGGTTGCCACCAAATGGTGTAAAAGAACCATGTGGCTGAGCCCTGCTCAAATTCCTAACCCCCTAAAATTCACTACATGCAAGAAACAGAACAGAATTCTTCTTATAAACCACTAAGTTCTGGGATGGTTTTGTCACACAGCAATGGTAATTGTGTCTGTACTAGTCCCAAGCAGAGCAAAGAGTAGCAATGTCAGACCTGGCCAAAATACCCTGGGAGTTTGTTCAGGGGATATTTTCTTCTAATATACTCTGAATCTTTTTCTTGCAGAAGCCACACCCTCCTCATTCTCTGATACTCGGGGCAGACATGGTCGGCTCCTTAACTAGCCACTCTCCTCTGTTGCTGAGCTCCCTGCTAGACTCCCAACAGCATGGCATCCTGCTCATGTGACTGAGTCCTGGCCAAGGAAATGTAGACCTTGCCCACGACAGAGCCTCCTCCATGATGGTCCAGATCCTCTTTCCTGTCTGTTGGCTGCACCTGATGCTCTTGGTGACCTTGGAAGCCACATGTGGAAGCTGGCAGGGCCTCCTGAGAATGGACTCCTGATTGAATTTTATGGGACTGATAGGTAGAGTTCTTTTGCATTAAGTCGCTGAAATTGCCAGAATTTGTTGTATCAGCTAAAGCTACCCCGTATTCCACTGTGGCTAATGACAGTGCTGTGAGCAATCAGAGAATTCCTTTGCTCTGGCCACGGAGTCCATGCCTGTGATGGATATGGGAATCTAGCTTAGACTAACAAACCCCCTTCCTGAAATGTGTGATGTACACTCTTTCTCCAAAACCCTCAGGAGCATTTGCTGCCACAAAGAAAGAGATCAATGTCTGGACCCATCTGTTCGTGAAGCTAGAAGATTCTTAATATCCAATCACACAAGCCAATAGATTCCATCTGGGTAAAATGTTATTGATGATACCCCTAGCATTGGAAAGAGTTCTCATTAACATTGGAAGATTATCTGAGATTGAAGAAGAGTCCTTGGAGGCCAACTTCCCCTGAGCCAGTGTCCCTAGCGAATCAGACACTCGGAGCTCCCAGAACACATGGCCCACGGACAAGCCAGTGGGGCCTTGTATTTTATTCTAAGACCATTTTACCCCGTACCTTACACACCTGATCTAGGAAGCAAACCTAGGTTAAGATGTAAGCATCAGCTCTGCCTCTTTGGGTAAAGCAGAACACTTGGCCCACAGTGTTGTCCTTTTAAGGATTTTCAAGTGATTTCAGGAGCACCTGAGCTCCAAAGTGAGGTTCTGAGAATGTGGGGTGGTGTCTGGAAGAAGGCACAGAGCAACAGCTGGACGGGAGGCAAGGAAGCAAGGATTAGGCAGAAGCTATAAACCTTGGGGCAAAACCTGTTTTCAAGGGAAGGCCCTAAGCATTGATTTGCCGTGCACTTGCCCTTCACAGTTTGCCTTGCCCTTCACAGTTTGCCTTGGTTCTCACCTTTTTATCACCTGTAGGCCTCACCACCCCCAAAGGATACATTCAAGTCCACACTGCAGCACCTATGAATGTGACCTCATTTGGGATTAGGTCCTGCAGATGTGATCAAGTTAAAATTACTTCATTCGGATTAGGATAGGCCCCAAATCCACTGACTTGTGTCATTATAAGAGAAAAGAGAGGGAGGGGCCAGCATTGTGGCACTGCAGGTTAAGCTGCCACCTGTGACTCGCGCTTCCCGTGTAGACATCAGTTCGTGTCCTGGCTGTTCCATTGCCAATCCAGCTCCCTGGTAAGGTGCCTGGGAAAGCCATGGAAGATGGCCCAGGTGCTTGAACCTCTGCCACACACATGGGAGACCCAGAAGAAGCTCCTGGCTCCTGACTCTGGCTTGGCCCAGTCCTGGCTGTTGCAGCCATTTGGAGAGTGAACCAGGGAATGGAAGCTCGCTCTCTCTCTCTCTCTCTCTCTCTCCATGTCTCTGTGTAACTCTGCCTTTCAAGTAAATACATCAATCTCGAAAAAGAAAGAAAAAAGAAAAGAGAAGGAGCTTTGGATATAGAAACAGAAAGGAGACACGAAGGAGCAGGCTGCATTATGAGAAAGACAGAATGCCGCGGTGCAGCTGTGAGCCGAGGGCTGGAGAGGATTATCAGAGGCCAGCAACAGCCACGCAGGGGGAAGGACGGGCCCCTCCTGACCTGTTGGAGGCAGAATGGCTATGACAAACCTGTGTTCCTGTTTCTGCCTTCAGAATTGTGAGAGAGCACATTTCTATTTGTTATTTTAAACTTGACATTTCTCCTGGCAGCCCCAGGAAACCAATACACCCATGTTTCTTCTATTCAGGGTTTCAAAAAGTTCATGGAAAAATGGAATTGACAGAAACATTTATTTTAGTGGAAAAAAGGCAGCTTTGAAACGCATGCATACTTTTTTTCAAAACACGCATCTTCCATGAACTTGTTGAAGCACCCTTGTAAATGAATGAACACTACCCACAGTGACTGTGGCAAAGACAGGCACGTAAACCACTGGATTCAGTCATGAGCTGGAGGAAAAGAAACCTTCCCAGGCAGCTATAAGCAACGTCTGTGAAAATAAGTGCTTGGAAGAACAGATGCATTCCTACTCCTAGCTCTGTATCCTCTCTGCCTGTGCCCATACCCAGATGGATACAGAAGGACTTTGTGAGAGTAATAACTTGAGGTTGTGCCAACCAACTCTGTTCCTGAACTCAGCAGTGGAGCTAGGTCTGGAAGATGGGTCCCCAGACCCAGCTATAGCAGTCAGACTTGTCTAACATGACCTTGGGCAAGTCCCCTAAGTTCTCTAAACCTCACTTTCCTTGTCTGTGAATTGGGCCCAATCGCAGCTGCTACCTCCTAAGGTTGTTGTAATGAATCAATGAGCTGATAGCCACAAAGCACACAGTGGAGGGATAGGCACAGATAAGACCTAAGTGTCGGCTGTGGTTCTGGTGAGATAGACCCAGGAAGGTCAGCACAATGGAAAAGCTTAGGTGAAACATCTTTACCGTGGCCCCCAGTCCCTGTCTCCCTTTCCCTCGTCACTTTTCTTTTGCTCCTGTTTCTCTGTCAGGCATTCAAAACTGCGTGGACTTCCCTACCCAGACGTGGTCTCTAAGTGTCCATTTATCTCCTCTCTCGTCCTTGTCCCCAGGCTCTCTGTCTGTCTGTCAGCCTCTCTCATCCGCACACTTGACCTTACGGAGGACCTCACCTACATCACGCCACCCCCATGACCACCTGCTCCGTCAGGGCAGGATGTGATTTATGACTTATTGCAGATCTTGCAGACTTCATTTAAACTCCCAGCCCCTCACCCCTCTTCTGCTTCCCCCATCTGAGGTGGAGACATCTGGAAACCTGTTTAATAAAGTGGCTGACAGGCAGCTAGTTCCTGGAGCTTCTCAGGGGGGCTCCAGGGAGCCATTCTGTAGAGGAAGCCGGAAGCCCGTCGGGTTGATGGACTGCTGGTCTCAGCGAGAATCCAGTGGGATGCTGCAGCAGGGCAAGGGCGACCTCCCACCTGCATGCACAGGAGGGGTCTGGGATGCAGGTTAGAGGTAGCCACACAGGAAACTACCCTTACTCCCTGCCGGGTCCCCTCCCCCAACTACGTAGCCTGCATAAGACTCTAGACTCTCTGAGTCTCCTCCATTTAGATGAATTTGACCAGATGAGTTCTTAGACCCCTTCTGGTCTGAACATCCCAGAATTCTAGGGTGGAGCAAAGCATCCTGGTGGGAGACAAGCTGGAAGGCAAATCAGGAAAAGAGCAGGTGTGGTTGACTGAACCTCGACACTTAACACAGGCCTTGGGCTTGGGGTGCTGTGGGACAGCAAGATCAATAAAGGAAGCTGCAGGTGAGAAGAAGAGAGCAATCACGTGTCTGAGTCTCACTCCCTGCCCCAAGTCAGAGCCCCTGGCTGCTAGGGTGTCCAAGGTGCTCCAGTGAGCTCATAACCAGAGGGGACAGCCATGACTCCTATACCCAGAGAAACGAGAAACTTGCACGAGCAGAGGGTCGAGTGTGACAGCAGTAAGCAGTGTCCTACAGGCCAGAACCCCTGAAGAAGTGAAGAAGAGAAAATTGCCCAGAGAGCAGCGGGGGGTTGGGGAAGGTTTCCTTGAGGACCTAGGAGCTCAGCTGAGCCTTAAGTTCTTGCAACATGGAAAGAAGAGGGCAGGAATTGTCTGGGCCCAGTTCAAAATGAAAAATGCAAGACTCCTTTTTCAGAAATTTCAAGACATAGACAAAAGAGCATTAAACCAAGCACAGTGCCCTTCTGAACACTGCAGAGGTCACAGAGGTCACCCACGAAGCAGACCTGACCCTGGGGGGCTGGGAAGGTGCTAATTCTTCACCTGGATAATGGTCACACAGCCATATACCTATGTCAATATTTGTCGTGCTGTATAATTAAGATAAGTTCACTTTATGCCCTCTCCTATCTGCATGTTTTACCTTGAGAAAAAGGTTAACCTATAAAAAATTAAAAGCAAGTCAGCAAACCAAGGCTACTTTTAAAGCCTGATCAGCCCATTGCCCTTCCTCCAGTTCTGCACACCTCCCTGACTCCCCCCAGCATTTATCACCCAGAAACTAGCCATTCTGCTGTCCTGGGAACTCACTTTGTTTGCTCGCCACCCCACCCACCATCTCCCCACTGAGAGTTTGTTTAAGCTGCTGCCTTTACCCTCTTCTGAGGACTGGGAGGCAGCCACGACCCTGTCTCAGTTCACTGAAGTCTCTCCCTCCATCCTTAACTAGGCCTGTACCAGGTCTTCTTAAAAACTGCAAGGTGGATGAATGACCCACATATAAGCTCTAAAATCAAAAACTATTAGAAGAAATCATGTCAGTCAGTCATTGTGACCCTGAATTTTGCAGTGGACTTGTAGACGTAACATCAAAAAATCCAAACAAAAAACACAGACAAATCAGATTTCATAAAAATCAACATTTATGCATCAAAGAACATTATTGAAAAGTAAAAAGATAGAATTGAAGAAGTTTTATTTATTTATTTATTTATTTATTTATTTTTGACAAGCAGAATTAGACAGTGAGAGAGAGACAGAGAGAAAGGTCTTCCTTCTGTTGGTTCACTCACCAAATGGCTGCCACGACCAGCGTGCTGCGCCAAACCAAAGACAGGAGCCAGGTGTGAAGAAGATATTGCAAATTGTCTTTCTTTCTTTTTTTTTTTTTTTTTTTTTTTTTTTGACAGGCAGAGTGGACAGTGAGAGAGAGACAGAGAGAAAGGTCTTCCTTTTTGCCGTTGGTTCACCCTCCAATGGCCGCTGCGGCCGGCGCATCTCGCTGATCCGAAGCCAGGAGCCAGGTGCTTCTCCTGGTCTCCCATGGGGTGCAGGGCCCAAGGACTTGGGCCATCCTCCACTGCCCTCCTGGGCCACAGCAGAGAGCTGGCCTGGAAGAGGGGCAACTGGGACAGAATCCGGCACCCCGACCAGGATTAGAACCCGGTGTGCTGGCACCACAGGCAGAGGATTAGCCTAGTGAGCCGCGGTGCCGGCCAATTGCAAATTGTATTTCTAATAAGGGTGTGACATCAGAATATATAAAGAAGTCTTAAAGTCTAAAAAAAGGCATGAGTAGACACTTCTCCAAAAAAGATATGAAAAAAAATGAACAAAAGTCACGTGAAAAAGTGTTTGACATCACTGTTCAGTAAGGAAGTACAAATCAGTTCTGCGCTGAGATGTCACTTCAGATATGTTAGCTTTATGTTTAAAAAAATCAAACATGACAGGTGTTGGTGAACATGTAGAGAAAAGGAACTCCTATACATTGCTAATGGGGGTGTAAAATGGTGCAGCCACTATGGTGAATAGTTTGCCTGTTCTTCAGGAGATTAAACATGGAATCACCGTTAAGACCCAGTAATTCTACTCTTAGGTATACACTCAAAGAACAGAACATACTCAAAAAAAATTGCTTGGGAATGTTTGTCTCACCCCTATTCAGAATAGTCAAATGGTGGAAACAGTTCAAGGTCCATCAACAGACGAATAGATAAACAAAATGTGTTCTATCACACAATGAAATATTATTCAGCCATAAAAAGGAATAAAGTCCTGATCCATGCCACAACTTGAAAACATGGAAAATGAAAGAAGCCAGACACAAAGGTCACACTTTTCATGATTCCTTTTATACGAACTTTCCAATAGCTAAAGTACTAGAGAGAGAAGGCAGACCAGTGGTTGCCAGTGGCTGGGAGAAGGAGGAGGGAGGGATTTCACAAGGTGTGAATGCACCCAGAGCCTCTGAATTGTGCCCTTGGCATTGCTCAGTTGTGTGTTATGTGGACTTGGCCTCAATAACAAATAGTAGCAATAAATAATTTTTCAAAAGCTCTGCAGAAAGAGCAGTGAACATTGATCGCTGAGAAGCACAAAGTTGGCCTCCCAGAGACCCTGTAGCGTGGTGTCACAGCTGTATGTTAGCAGCATGGCGACCTGGGTTTGAATGCTTACTTTAGTGCGTGCCAAATAACCCCGGGAAGCTTGCTGAGGCCTCCATGCTGTTTTCTTATCATAAGTTGGGGGTAGTATTATTACTCTAAGGTGGTTCATTTGGAGTAGGTATGAGTCATGGTAGGTGCTCAGTAGATCTGAAAAATTCTTGCTCCTATCTGCACATATCTTCCACCACACCCACACCTTCAGTCCCCTGCCATGTTCGTGCTTAAGCCCAGGGTGCGTTTAGCAGGTAAATAGCAGGGACCACGACCAGTCCTGGGCCTGGGGGTATTTAAAGTCTGTGGAAGGTTGCCTCACCCAAGCAGAGTTCGCAATGGAAATATTATAAGACAAAGTGACAACAAGAGAAGAGAAAGCAGAAGTCCAAGCCTACCAAGCTCCGGAGACCATGTAGGTGTGACCTTCCCATCCTGTTTGGCAACACCAAATTAAAGGATTTTCTACTTTCTACCCTGCTACTTTTCACGGCTGTGCTCACAGATATGGCAAGAAAAATTAGAACTGACTTCTCTCCAACATCAGCAATCTGCATATGGCTTCCGTAAAGCTGTTTCGTTCCTATTTTTTATTTCAGTAGACTTCCTTTTTACTTTGACGCATTTATTTTATAGGAATTTTTTATTAATACTCTAATTCAGGGACGGCAAATAACAGCCTGGCAGCCAAATCTGGCCAACCACCTGCCTTCTCAAATAAAGTTTTATTGTAACACAGCCATGCCATTCATTCCTGTAGCATCAGTGGCTGCCTTTGTACTACAACAGAGAATGAGGTCATTGCAACAGAGGCTTTGTTATCGGCAAGGCTGTAAATGTTTGCCAGGTGACTCTGCAGAAAATGTGTCTGCCTCCTGCTCCAAGTGAAACCCAGACCCACTTAACTTCACTGGGGAAAAAAGCAAAAGTCAATATTTAGGAGATAAATTATTATTAAATCCTAACTAGACCCTGTTATTGCCACTTAATAAATATTTGTCCTTTTATTCACACATTCATTCGTTATTGATTTCTCACTTAAGACATGATGAGGGGCCGGAGCCATGGCGCACTATGTTAATCCTCCACCTGCGGCGCTGGCATTCCATATGGGCACCAGTTCTAGTCCTGGCCACTCCTCTTCCGGTCCAGCTCTCTGCTGTGGCCTGGGATAGCAGTGGAAGATGGCCCAAGTGCTTGGGCCCCTGCATTCGCATGGGAGACCAGGAAGAAGCTCCTGGCTCCTGGCTTCGGATCGGTGCAGCTCCAGCCATTGTGACCATTTGGGGAGTGAACCAATGGAAGGAAGACCTTTCTCTCTGTCTCTCTCTCTCTGTCTGTAACTCTACATGTCAAATAAGTAAATAAAATATTTTTTAAAAAAAGACATGTTGGCTGGCACCGTGGCTCACTAGGCTAATCCTCTGCCTGTGGCGCCGGCACTCCGGGTTCTAGTCCTGGTTGGGGTGCTGGTTCTGTCCCAGTTGTTCCTCTTGCAGTCCAGCTCTCTGTTGTGGCCTGGGAAGGCAGTGGAGGATGGCCCAAGTGCTTGAGCTCTGTACCTGCATGGGAGACCAGGAGGAAGCACCTGGCTTCTGGCTTTGGATCATCACAGCGCATTCGCCGTAGCGGCCATTTGGGGGGGTGAACCAATGGAAAGAAGACCTTTCTCTCTGACTCTCTCTCTCCCACTGTCTAACTCTGCCTGTCCAAAAAAAAAAAAAAGAAGAAGAAGAAGACATGCTGAAACATCCCGGGATGCAGATGCAAAAAAGGTAGAATGGGCTCTGCTTTCTTGGGGTTCACATTCTGATGGGGAGAGACAGGTGCTGAAAAAATAAGTATCCATGGCTATCTTTGATGTTCAATGCAACAGAAAATAACAAACAATACGGTGCATGATATGACTGAGTATTGAGTAGAGTCCTTTCAATGGGAGGAGAAGAAAGTGGCATTGGGCACAAACGTTAGCATTCCTAGCAGAGAACACAAGGTGCAAAGGCCCTGGGGCAGATGGATGCTTACACAATTGCTGTCTCTGACATTGCCCCACCAATCAGCACACCCCAGTGACTATCAATTTGTTGCCAGGATATATCTCAGAGGGCTGCACATCTGCCTTATTGGTCTTTAAGGTTGGAACTGAGCCTGAAGGAGGACTCTGAGCCACCCCTGGGATGTTCCATGAAGCAGAGTGTCCCAGCTGGGGTCTCTGGAAGTAGATGCTGAGATGGAGCCTGGGTGCATGGTGCTTCGGAGGGGTCAACCCCAGTGACAGGAAGGAGGCAGAATCAGTATCAGGCAGAGGGAGAAGCTGAATGCAATGCAGTCCAATAAGATCTTGGCCAACCTGGTGGGAAGCTTTGAGGTGGTCAAAGGCGCTCTGTCCTGGGTCTGGCAGAAATGGCCAAGCCCATAGAGTCCCTTCTACTCTGTCACTGGAGGTGGGCTGCCCTGAGCAGGCATGACCTTGAAAGAGTAGTTCTCTGTAGCTGATTTCACCCCAAGGGAGCTGACAGGGGGAAACCATCTGCTGACAACACAGCCCTGGGCTCAAGGCCCACCTGGCACTAGACTCTGGGCAGTTTCTCCCAGTGTCTGCAAGGGGGAAAGGCATTGTCTGAGGATTGAACTCTCTCTTGCCCTAACTCCCTAGCCCCTCTGCACCCATCCTGTTCTTGCTGAAAGCTCACTAGTAGGGTTAGAATGTTTCCTGCTCTCTCTCTCTCTCTCTCTCTCTCTCTGTCTGTCTCCCTCCCTCTCTCTCTCTGTAACTATGCCTTTCAAATAAATAAATCTTTTAAAAAAGGAGGGGGGGTACCAACACTGTGGTACAACGAGTTAAGCTGCCACCTGCAGTGCCAGCATCCCATATAGGTATCAGCTGCTCCACTTTTGATCCAGCTCCCTGTTGATGGCCTGGGAAAGTACTGGAAGATGACCCAAGTGCTTGGGCCCCTGCCACCCATGTGGAAGACCCAGAAGAAGCTCCTGGCTCCTGGCTTCTGTCTGGCCCAGCCCCAGCCATTACAGTCATTTGGGGAGTGAACCAGCAGATGGAAGACCTTTCTCTGTAACTCTGCCTTTCAAATAAAAAAATAAATAAATCTTTTTTTAAAAAATGCGACCTTCGCAGAGATGCCCAACTAATTTGTGAGCTGAAATGACCTACAACACAGAGGCTTCTAGCCATCAGGACCCAATAAATAAATAAATTTGTTCACAAAAGCTTCTAATAAATGATGAATCATATTATCGTGCATAGCAATGGAAAAGTTCAGAAGGATCTCAAAAACTGTGAGACTGGGGCTGTGAATATTCCCAAGCTCTTCTAAGGACACAAAACAGAGGACCATCTTCTGGAGGCACCTTTGAGATCAGCTTCATTCACAGGCCCTGGATCCTTCACCCTCTCTTGAAGCACCAGTGGCTGCTCAGATCCACCTAATGACCCAGCACAGCAAGGGGGAGAAAGCTATGGTTCAGTCACTCACTGAAATCTTGCAGAGCAGCTCAGTGCAGAATGAAAACTGTAAGTTTCCCTGAGAAGCCTCTGGGACACTTGGAAGTAGGAGAGCAAGTGAATGGGATCAAGACTCCTTCTCAGGGCCAGTGTTATGGTGCAGAAGGTTAAGCCGCCACCTGCAACGCCAGCATCCCATATTGGAAAGCGGTTTGAGTTCCTGCTCCTCCGCTTCCAATCCAGCTTCCTGTTAATGCACCTGGGAAAGTAACAGAATATGGCCCAAGTGCTTGGGCTCTTGCCACCCACATGGTAGATCCAGATGGGATTCCTGGCTCCTGGCTTCAGGCTGTTGTGTACATTTGAGGGGTTAATTACCAGATAGAAGATCTCTTTCTTTCTCTTTCTCTGTCACCCTGCCTCTCAAATAGATAAAATAAATCAAAGGAAGGAAGGAAGGAAGGAAGGAAGGAAGGAAGGAAGGAAGGGAGGGAAAGAAAAAGAAAGGAAAGAAGAAAGAAAGCAAGAAAGAAAGAAAGAAAGAGAAAGAAAGAAAGAAAGGAGGAAAGAAAGAAAGAAAGAAAGAAAGAAAGAAAGAAAGAAAGAAAGAAAGAGAGAGAGAAAGAAAGAGAGAGAGAGAGAAAGAAAGAGAGAGAGAGATCTGGGGCTGGCATCATGGTATAGTAGGTTAAGCAGTCTGCCATGCCAGCATCCCATATGAGCACCATTTGTAGTCCTGGCTGCTCCATTTCTGATCCAGTTCTTGCTAACATGCCTGGGAAAGCAGCAGATGGTAGCCCAAGTGCTTAGGTCTCCATGGGAGACCCCGATGGAGTTTATGGCTCCTGGCTTCAGTCTGGCCCAGCCTAGGCTGTTGAAGCCATTTGGGGAGTTGAACCAGTGAATGGAAGATATGGGTGGATGGGATCAGTGGCCAGACACTCTGGATGGGTGGGCTTTGTAATGGGGCTTCGCGTATCAGAACAGGCCTCTGCACCCTAGGTGTGTTTACCATCTGGACTCCTCAGAACCACTGAGTCCGAGTTTATCAGGGGTTCTGAGAATCTGCTCTGTTCAGTTTGTTGGTCAGGCTAAGCACGGTGAGGTGTGAAAACCACAAGCCAGGTAGCACCTGGTCCCATGTCCACCACAGAACCCGTGAGCTTCCTAAGATCTCAACTCTCTTCTGCCAACATCTGAGGATTGGAGAGTTTACTATGCACATCTACCTCCATGGTTGCGTTTGGCTCTGAGTCAGAGAATAGGCAGAACAAGCCAAGAAACAGATGTGAAATAGGATGGGGTGCAGGAGAAGCTGGACTAGTGGCAGATGCTGGCCAAGAGGATGCATGGCGCTCTTATCCAAATCACCATAGCAGGAGGAAGCCGCGAGGACATCTGTGAGCAAGCGGAGTGGGAGCCTCGTAGGAGCACTGGCATGATCGTGGTGAAGGCCTTGAGAGCCAATAGGACTAGAGTGAGGCTTGCCTGGGGAAAGAAGGGCAGCCGCTGTGAGGGCAGCTGACGCAGGGGGAGAGACATGGAGGCGCTGCAGCGGTTCGGGCCTGGCAGTCTTGGGCGAGCCCTGTGAACTGCTGTTTTTTCCAGAGTCTAAAAGGGAGTGGCCACCCTGGGATGGGTGTGAAGAGGCCGCAGTTCCTGCAGGAGACATCTGTCAGTCTGCATCTGCTTCCAGCCCAGTGGAGCAGGAAAGACTTAGGGATGGCTCTGAGCCCAGGGATCCAAGATGGGAAGTGATGAAGGCATGAATCATTCGGGAAGGAGAGATGAGAAGATGACCAAGGGCCCACGCTGGGTGTCCCCTCTCCTGTTCTCTTCCTAGTCAGTCTGAATGGTCCAGAGCCAGAAGGAAATCCTCCCTGCCAATTCCCCACCCAGATCAACCACCTGCAAGGAGATGGACAGAAAGGCATCTGGCCTTTGGAAGGCTGAGATTTTTTTTTTAATAGAGCTAAGGAGCATGATATGGTAGTAAGGAATGAAGAATGGGCCAACAGGAAGATCATAAAGCAGGCATGGTGAGGAAACTTCATACTGAGGGGACAAGGAGGCACCTAGAATGCCCTGCAACCTGAACAAGACCTTTCTAAAAGATGCAGCTTTTAGTGGCTCAGCCACCAGCCTGGCTGGCCGTCCTTCCCCTTTCCTACCTTCTCTGAACATGAATTACAACGAATTACAGCCCTTAGCATAATAACCCTCACCCCATCGAATGCAAGAGGATTTGGATTCTCTTCCTCTCCCCCTGGCCTCACAGAGTAGCTGCCTGACTCTGGATCTGACCAGTGTTCCCAGCCAGGATGGGAGGAAAAACAAAAAGATCTTGAATGGAAGTTTTAGACGACTTTGCCAGGCTCAAAGCCAGGGCAGGTGGGGGAGCTCAGGCCCCTGCTGGGTTCTGCAGTGGATCCCTGGGGGTAATGGCCACACTTGGGATGGGTACTCTGAGCAACAGCCTGGCAGGCAGTGCAAACACACATGTGCATGTTCAGCCCTGATCACCCGCGAGAAAATGCATTTGGGATCAGTTGCTTTATTTTATTTTCCTCTTGCTCCTGCATCTCAGACTTGAGACAAAAGTGAATCAGTATCAAGGAGCAGAAAAAAGGAAAAGGGAACACATCCAGATACTTGTAGGAGATTACATCCCTGCTTGACCCATATTCCCTCTTCTCTCCCCAAAGGCCAGCTGCCCTCCAACAGCTCCCTATCTCGGCCACCATCATCGCTCTGCCACCAGGGCTTTATCTGGCCTCAGAATATGATTTCCTTACACATGAAATGAAACAGGTTGCAAATACTGTGCAGTCAGCCACCCAGGAGCAACTCATGAGAGGCAGGAGTTGGTGGATAAGAACTTGGGTTTCCTTAGGGGTCGCTCCTTGGACCTCTGTTCCCTCCCCATCCCACCTTCCCACTCTCTTACCACGTCTCCAAGAATCACCTCGTAGATCAACGCGTGCACCCTTGTCATACTATAATTACATACTTGGTGAAGGGTACTTATGAGGAAAAGAGACTTATTTAGCTCAGAGTTTTGGAGTTTGAAAGTCCAGGAATGGGCAGCCCCATTGATGTGGCTTCTGGTGAGGGCTCGGCAGCATCATGGCACAAATGAGCAGGAAAGATCACATCCCCAGTTAGGAGGCCAGGAAGAGCCTTTCAGAGTCAAGTCCAGGCTTTTGTAACAACTTGCTCTTGTGAAAACAAACTCAAAAATCCCATGAGAGCTATCTTAATCTGTTCCCAAGGCAGAGCTCCCAATGGTCTAAGGATGTCCCTCTAGGCCCCTTCTTCTGGAGGTCCCAACTCTTGTCATATCACCACATAGAGGATCAGGCCTCCAACACATTAACCCTTGGGAGACAAACTGCATCCAAAGCTTAACACCCCAAAATCTTGATTCAAGGAATATTTTGAGAGGAACCTAGATTAAGGTAACATGGAGTTTAAAAAATAAAACATGGAGCTGGGGAGAATCACTGTGGCTTAGGAGGCTGGCATTCCATATTGGTTGGCTGCTCCACTTCCAATCCAGCTCCCTGATAATGCACCTGAGAAATCAATGGAAGATGGCCCAAGTAACTGGGCCCCATCACTCTTGTAGGAGATCCAGATGGAGTTCCAAGCTAGCAGCTTCAGCATGGTCCAACTCTGATCATTGTGGCCATTTGGGGTGTGAATCAGCAGACAGAAGATTCTCTCTCTCTCTCTCTCTCTCTCTCTCTCTCTCTCTCTCCCTCTCTCTCTCCCTCTCTCTCTCCCTCTCTCTCTCTCTCTCCCCTCACCCCCTTCACTCTGCCTTTCAAGTAAGACAAAACAAATCTTAAAGAGTAAAACATGGGGATTATCCACACCCTCTAAAGGGCATCTATTGCTGTGCACTGCTGATGTCCCTGCCACAGCAACAGTCAAACATCAGAATATGGAAGCAAGAGGTAAAGCGGACCAGACTGCTCTCTTCACAGACACTGCTCAGCTCTGCCTGATCACTGCAGACCAGGTTGTGTTGCAGAACTCCTAGGTGCACAGAAGAGTCCTTTTGCCTACTCTGGGCCACTTTTTCCTTGTAGAGAAGGCAAAGTGTGGCAAGTGAGAGGTTCTCTGAGAAGCTGCGCCAATCCCAAGGTATGGTTTCCATTCACAGATGCCTCATCTTGCAGTATTCAAATTGCCAGTTGTAGTCTCTGCAAAGAACTTAGGAACAAGCTCCAGAAATCCCTGGTAACCTGGAAAATACAAAACAGCAAGCACGAATCAAGAGAGTTTCATGTTGCTTGGAAAGAAAGAAAACATCTTGAACTGCTTTCCAGAGTTCCAGACCTGAAGCCAGCACTCAACCGGCCATGAGCACTGTCCCCTGCACACAGTGCGTGGCATATCCTCTGAGCACTTGAGTTGCCTGCTCCCTGTGCCTCCCTTCCTTTTCTCATTCATCTATCTCAGTACTTGACCTTTCTTCTCTCAGCCCACCCCAGCCACTTGGCCACTAAACCACAGAAGATGCGGAAGAATTCCAGGAGAGGCTGGGAGCATGCTGGGTGGCCAGAGAGTGAGCTGTCCCATCATTGAGTCCATGGAGGGGAGGTAAGTTCCTAACACTCAACTCAGAGCCCAAAGGGGTAGGTGGGGCTAGGGGCTGGGGGGGGGATTTCCTTGATTCTGAAGCCCTTGTGTATTTTCAAGGAAATTTTATCCATATGCTTCTGATTCATTAACACTTAACTCATCAAAATGTTATTTGGTAGAGCTATTTGAAGTTTAAGGCATCTTGTAAGAAAATGTTTAATGAATTCAAACAGCTTTTTCACTCCCTTTAATTTTTTGAGGGAGGGATGGGATTTTTTTTTCCCCCTTCTTTTCTCTCCAGAAAAGCAAGTAGTCACATCCTGTGGAGTGATTCAGGCCGGAATATTTGGGAAGAGACTATGAGATGCAAAAACAAAAGTCCATGTATTGGACCCAGATTGCCTTAACCAATGGTATGTTCTCTAGGTCACTCATCTTCCAAGAACTTATTCAATCACCCTAACTTCTTAGGTGTCAGAGAAAGATCCTGGAACACAAGGACACCCATAGCATCAAAGTTCCCATGACTTCTACCTTCTACATTTGTATTTGTATTTCGTCTCAACTCCTCACTATCTACGCCTTGCCCAGACTTCAGCAAGGTACATTCTGCTCTTAACACAGACCTCCAAGATGATAAGAAGGCTGAAAGAGTGTGAGTGTGGCAAAGGCCAGAAGCAATTATTTAACAGGTGTTAAGCCTTATTATCCAGAATCAGCTGAACCTCAGGTGGAACAAGAAGACATGGATAAAAACAAGGAACCACTGAAAAAGAGAAGCAGGAAAATCTGCCCTCAGCAACAGGAGGACCTAGATTGTTAACCAAGGAACCTGTAGACTCATCCCTCCTATAAATTCTAAGTGAAAGGGAAATGAGATCTACCTTCAGCTCATTGCATCTCTGATCTCTAAGTTTCTAATCAGCTGCAGAATAGGCAAGATGACCTTCAGAGGATGCCTGCTCACCCCAGGGCTTTTACCATTCTCCCAATAGCCCAACGTAGCTCAGCAGAGCCACCAGGAGCAGAGGACCTTCATGCCATTCTTCCCCTACAGCCTCAGACTTTCAGGGATGAAAAGATTAGATCCCTCCATTGCCCTCCAGGGCAGCCCACAGTAGCTTGTGCACTGTTATTCAGAGAGAGGACAAAGCCAAAGGAGTAACCATAGGTTCTCCCAGTTGGTGAACTTAGCCCCCAGTGCTGCTCTCTGGCTCAGCCAGGGCAGAGACTGAGCTGCTTTGCTTATTCTGGCTTCTGGAAAAAGAGTTGAGGGACCATGCACAGGACAGCAGCTCAGAGGATGGGATTTCTTGCATTCAGAGTTGGGGTGGGGAAACTGAAGTTTTTCAAGTGCAAGTGAATATTGCTATGCATAGAGTCTCAGATACAGAGAATGTCAGTGTCATTGTTCACTGAATATCTAAGTCTAGCCATCCCCCCTGTAGACCTGTGGTCTAGTCCTGCATAACTTTTCCTCTAATACCTCCATATCAGTTTATGGAAGGAAAAATTCTTATGCCAATGAACACATCTTCATTAAACACCTGGAGGGAGAGGGAGAGATGGCACCCAAGAGAGAAACTTCAGTATTTTTGGAGCCTAACCCTAGAGGTGACATCCCATTACTTCTGCTATCTTCTATCCTGCTAGGAGGAAATCATGAAGTCCAGATCATGTTCAAGGTGAGCAGCTTACACGAGGGTTTGGATAGTAGGAGGCAGAGATAATTGAGGGCTTCCTCTGAGGTTGCCTTCCATGGACCACTAGGGTGGGTGTCAGAAGACTGCATTCTAGTTGCTTCTATCTCTGTCCTTAGCACTTTCTCAGCATAAGTTCTAGGCTGTGTCTTCTCATGCCTCTGGGATTTCAACTATCTACAAAGCAAATGAGACAAGATGATTGCCCAGTCCATCAGAACCATAATTTGATGTCCTTGAGAGTCAGTTGCCAGACTCCTCAGGTGGTTTAAATGCCTTGGAAAGTCAACTATCCCTGCTTCTTTATAGAAATCCTTCGCAGCCAACATTCACGGACCACCTGCTAGGTTAACACTCCTAGGGAGGATACCACTTCTTCCAATCGTATTCACATCAGTACTTTACCCTGTAGTCTACATTCCATCAATTCCACTGAAGACTTGTCCCTTCTTATCTGTGCTGCTCTCATTGGTACTAGGAAACAGGTTTTCCAAGCTTATCATTCCAATAACTTTTACATAATTTGAACATGGAGCACCGGGTCTGCTCAGTGTCTGAGTGATAGGTGATGTCCCACTAAAAGCCAAGTTGCTGGTGCCTAATTCAGACACCATGAGGCTGCAGTTGGCTGCCTTTCCCACAGGGCTCATTCTTTTATTGACTTCTTGGTGGCCTTCTCTTAGCCAGGGACCATCAACTCAGGAAAATACTGAAGAGACAGAGAAAGCTACGTGGAATTAAGAAATTGTACTTAACACTACTTGGCTCCTAACACGTGAGCTCCTTTTCTCTTCCCAGCAATAGGACTGTGGATACCACCAGGAAAGATCAGAAGTGACAACCTATAGACCCCAAAGGTTTCTGGAACTCAGGACCTCATCCAGAGAATGGGTCAATCTGAACCCTACTCCTTCTCTCCCTCTCCATCATTTCCTTGAGAACAATATAGTTCAGCCATTTGAGGTTGGCCGGAGTGCTGGGAGAGGGAGAATGTCAGCCTTGCCCTACACTGACTTTCTTCTTAGATCCTCATAAAACTGTTTGAAGAAGGTCTTCTCTGTTCATACTGACTTCTTTCTGGACCGTGGACAGCCTGGCCAAAGAGAACCAGCTGTGTGAGAATGGGAGGCAAATTTCACAAAAGATCTACAACTTTTCATTTAGGGCCACAAATATGTCAGAATAAGAAGAATCTGATCATCCTTCACCACCTCCCCAAATATCTCTTCCTTTGGCATTGAATGAAGAACCTGGAACCAGGCACCAGAGGCTCAAGTGTGTGCTCCCCCCACACCACACCCATTAGTGACAGTGGATGAGAGTAGCAGCCCCAAGTGACAGAATTCTTTCTCCCCCTGCTACACTGACCTGATGCCCAAACTCTATTTGCTCAAGTGCACAGAATGGGCTTCATGCTTTCTGGGCTAAGCCAAGGGCCCCTTTGCAGTGCATCAAAGGACTTTAAATACTAAAGGCCAGTGTGTCCACTACAATAACAAAGCATGCACCATGCAGGCACTGCCGTCTGCTTGTGATAAGAACTGTCTCACTCAATTCTCCAAGTAGCCCTCTGAGGCTACTGTTTGCAGATGGCAATGAAGGAGAGTAGGAAGCTTGCAGCAGTCACACAACTGTCTGGCTCTCTTTAACTGCCACTCAGCAAGGCCCTGTGGTATTCCACAACTCTGAACAAATGCAACAGGAGGTAGCCTATCCTTGTTTGTAAAGACAAATCCATGAATTATCCATCAGACATATTTAAGAACCAGCTCTTCCCAAGAGACTGTGTTCACCCAGTTCAGGCATCAACTCAGTCTGAGAGCTTTAAAGATGGGAATCCCTTTGCCACTTCTCCCTTTGGTGCAGCATCATGAGAGAACAGCCTTCTACTGAAAGTTAGCAATCCTCCCCCATGGCCTTCGCCCTGTCTTTCAGGAGCCCACATTTGCAGGCTAACAAATGAGACAAAATTGAGGAATCTCCCCACTGGCAATGGGAGAGCAGCCCCTCTATGTGTTCTTGAGCTCTTCTCAAACCCAAGGCTCAGAGGTTGTAGTTTAAACAAGCAGGAAGCAGAGAGGGAGACAGCTACAGTCTTGGCTATAAAGTTTCTGTCTCTCAAGTGGGCATCTGGCCTGTGCGACCTCAAGGGCGCTGTCCAGATGTGTCCTTAGTCACTTGACTGGTGAAGAAGTGGCAGACATAGCAAGAAGCAGACTGCCTGCCAAAATTGATTTGTGGAAGCAGAGCCCTGGGAGATTCCCAGTGCAGTTCCTTCATGTAACAAAGGAGAGAATGAATTCTAGAGAAAACTGCTTTGGAAACTCTTTGTTAGGCTGAATCCAGGGCTGGTTCACCCAGCTCATGCATGTGTCCCGCTAGGTCTCCTACCACTTGTGTGCAGAATCAGACCTTCTGTGAAGCTTTGAACTGGCATTCCCAGGACTCAAGAAGAGGCATTCTAGAAATTCTAGAAGATTCTGGGTAAATAAAGCAGATAATTTATTGTCTAAATGGGTATACTCTGGAAGTTAAGGATAAGGGCAAAGCAAAACAGCAGAAATGGAAACCTGTGGCCACCTCAACCATGAGAGGTCCAAGGGCTCCATCGTTGGAGAAGGAACATCCTGAGAGCACAAATCCAGATGCAGAAGGCCTGGCTTTCTCATTAGGTCAAAGGACACACAAGGACACCAGCACTGTGACCACTCGAGCACCGGAGACACAGCAATGACCAAACAAGTCAGGATCCCCCAACACACACACACACACACACACTCCTAGATTTCTGTGATTTAGCTCCTACTGCTTACTAGAGGTGCCTTTCCCAGGCCACTGCCCCACCCTGGGCCTCATTTCCATCAACAGGAGATGAGGGAGCTAAACCAAATCGCCTCTTATGCCCCTCCCTTCAAGCTGCAGCGTCTGGGAATCTGCAGAACCCCTGACTGAGAGAGGAGGTCCCAGCACAGCAGCCTCCATCCTTGCCAGCCCAATGCACTAACCAGCACAACACATGGCCTGGCACCTCTTAGGATAGGGAGGCCAGCTCCACCCTACACCCCCATCCCTGCCTGTCCCAGCTCTACCCTGCAATGTGTTATTGCTCTTCCTGTTGATGGATTGGAATATCCTGGGAGACACTGGGCTTGGGGGATGCAACACAGAGGTGCACATGCAGACACAAACACACACACACACACACACACATGGGCCAGGATCAATGTGAAGAGCCACAACATTCAAACAAGTGTAAAGGACATGCCAAGAATCCACTGGCACTGCCTTCTGTGAAACACCTGGTCGTGTTTAACCCGAGCAGCAAAGATGATTTTCATATGGAGACTCCCGGCAGGGATGGTGAGAGGCAGACTGGACATCCTCAGTATGGGCCAAGCCAGTCTGAGTCACCCCATCCTCCCCTAAGGGACAGGGTCCACCCCTGCCAGGTGACTTGTGACAGAGAGGGAGAGTGCTGGCACCCCAGGACTCCACCATGCCCTCGCTTTGGACACACTCTTTAACCTAAGCTCTGCTACCACCTCCCTGGGAGCCAGCAGATGGGGAAACAGAAGGGAGATGGCTGGAGGGGCCCACTGGCTTCCCATGGAGGACCTCAGCCTAATAGAAGTTGTCATGTGTCAGCTTAGGGCATGAGCAGAGCTGCCTCAGCAGCAGCTGCTCTTGTAGCCCCCTGCCAACATGGTGCTGCTCACTCTGAGGCTGGACAGAGGAAGGAACCCTGGACCCATGCTATGAGAATAACCAAGCAGCAGTAAAGGGGAAAGGGACTCTGAACATGAAATTGACCTTCTGCCTTTTGCCACCCCGGGTCCTGGTGCTTAATGATGCTATGTTTCTGATGCTGTGAGGTGGAGAAAAACGGGAAGGGTGAAGCAACAAGCAGCCCACTGTTAAGCTTTGCCCAACTCCTCAAAAAAAAAAAAATCCAGGTTTTGGAGTTATAGATTCAGTGTGGTCAGTGTCATTCTACACGTGATTGCCCTGATGCCTAGAAAGGTTCCCAGAATCCATGCCATACAGTTTAGCTGGCAGAACATGACTCAACCCAGCCCAGTGTCCTACCTTGCACTATGCTCTCCTCTCTACGTCTCTCCAATCAGGGATACAAGCATAGCAAAGTCAGCTGTGGTCTCACTTGCTACTCAAAGAATCTTATTTTTTGTTCTGAAGTTTTTTTGAATCTCAAATGATCACAAGTTTGCAGGAAAAAAAATTACATTTTTAATATGTATTCCAATAACAACTCTACTTAAAATAATTTTAAGAAGTTTAGAAATCTATAAAAGTCTTTGAAATTGTAAGGAAGTAACAATATTTTTGCCAAATGCTGAAGTTTCTTTATAACTAGCCAAGACACACTGTTTCTGACTCTCTTATTCTCCTTAGTGAGGCATTTGAATATATGGTGCATAGGTCTTTCTATGATCCACATTTCTCTCACTCTTGAGGTCCTGAGTTCCAGTGGTCATGTGAGCTCCTCCATTTAGGATAACTAGAAAAATGGTTCAGTTTGCAAGAAATAAAGGAGGCAAAATTGTTTGAAGGAGGTAGAAGGTTGCAATGAAGTTTGCAAGAGAAGAGAGAGGAGAGATGGGGCACAAAGTTTTCAGCCTCCTAGTGCCCTTCTATGCTGAGCACTGGGAGGAAGAGAGCAGATGGGTGTGAGGGTATACAGTAGGACTTCAACAGAGGTCTCGGCAATCCCATGCAATGTTCAGAAGGAGCCTTGAGAAAGGCCCACTCTTCAGGCAGTTAACGGAAGCATTCAAACATCTCAATTTAGCAGAGCCTCCCAGGGCTCACCGTGCTCCCAGAGATGCATTAGTAGCCTGGTTATAAAATGGCAATGGCCATTTGTGTGAAGGGCAGGTGCAGAAGAGGTGCCTCTTAACACGTTCATTATAAGCAGCAAGACAAAATGATTGGCAAACCTGTCATTAAAACAGCAGGGAAGAGAAATCCTGAGAAGTTCTAGCAAACTCGGAAAATAAGTGGATAATGATGGAAATACTATACAAGAAAGGTAGGTAAAGTGACTTTACAAAGACAGACACCAAAAAGGGCCCTGTGTTTTATTTTAGCAAAAATATTATGCATCACCTAGTTCTTTATGGATTCTTTTGTGCCTTGAGGTCCCTGCACTCTTATTATTTTTTTATTTTTTCTTAAGTTCATGAATGATAAATTAGTACATTTCCTACTCTGCTTTTTCACAAAAGGTTTTCCAGAAAGCTTTCCTTCCTCTGACAGAAAATAAGTACACATACACACATATAACTCAGGAAAATCAGAAGTTTGACGGATCAATGACAATCCTGGAAAGACAGGAAATTGCAACAGCTTTGCATGAAGGCAACCAGGAACCAGGAGTCTGCTTCAATGAAGTGGTAATAGCTGTAACTAGCTCTCTGATTTGAAGGACTTAGGTGTAATATTGGCAATAAGCTCCTCAGAGCATAGAAGCAAGTGAGCTGGTTTTCACAAAGAGCAAGGGAATTAGTTTAGAACATTAGAAAACCAGGCAGAGCAGTGCAGTGGAAGGCACAGCACATCAGAGGCTCAGACCTAAAAATCAATTCTCATTTCTGCCTTACCTTAGCTTCAAAACTTTGGATAAGTTATTTATATTCACCAAGCTTTCATTTCTTCACTTACAAAGCTAAGAAAATAATGCCTGTCTGAAATGGAAGGCAACTTGTGTACCATAAATTACTTGGCAATTTATTATTCTAATGGCTGAAACTCCAAATCAGTGTCCACTGGGAACCCGAAAAGCAGAAAAAATCAGTGAACAAACATAGAAGTAGAAAAGTAGAAAATTAAAAAGCAAACAAATAAAAGATTCTCCACTGCAAGCAAAAGAAATTTAAATTAGACATCAGAAAACCTTCTCTTGCCAGACTCATACTGCAGTAAGGCCTGCTGAAAACTAGGAACAAGTTGATGGGGCTTAATGAAAACTCCTTCTCAAGAGAGCTTTCTTGGCATGAGATCATCCTCCTTCTAAGGGATAAAGAAGAGCTGTTCCTTCCTTGTGGCCTAGTCTCACCCATTTTGCAATTCAATAGCTGCAGGAATCCAGTGGTCATAAGAGTAACAGCTTTCAGCTACTGAGAACTTACTGCATCAAGCACATCAACACCAAGTTCTATGCACATATCTGTATTGCTCACAATTCATCTCCCATTCATACAAAACAAGAATTATTTTCTGTTCTATAGATGAGAAAATTGAAGTTCAGTGACCCTAACTTACTCGTCAGAGGTGACGCATTTAATAGAAGAGCTAGGAATCGGGCTCTCCTATCTGTAACTCCATAATTTGTTTTCCATTATTCCAAACTACCTATATTGGTTTCCTATTGCTACATAATTAATTATGCAAACTGAGCATCTTAAAACAGCATATATTTATTCTCTGACGTTTCTGTAGGCCAGGAATCTGGGCACAGGAGAGTTGGATCCTCTGCTCGGGGTCTTATCAAGCTGCAAGCCAGGTATTGTCCAGGCTGTTTTCATCTAGAGGCTTGATTGGAGGTGTTCCTCAAACTAGCGAAGAGCATCTCTCACCTTATCAAAGGCCCAGTGCCCATCCCAGGTTTGCACCTGATTAGGTCTTGACTATCTAAGAACAGTGCCATTGGACTACCTCAAGTATCAATTGACTTTGGATCTTAGTTATATTTGCTAAGTTATGTTGGGCAGAAGCGACTCACAGGTCACATCTACACTCAAGGAGAGAGAGGAATATACAGGATGTGAACACCAGGGGGCAGAGATCATGGGGGCGACATTAGAATTCTGCCTACCACACTACCTCCCTGGAGGTGAGGCTGCAAAGAACACAAGCCTAGAGCAGAGAGGAAGCAGCTGGTTCTGTTCTGCTTTGATGGTTTCCTACAGAAATGAAGCTAGAATGCTAGCTTCTCCCTCGTATCAACAAACAGACAATAATCTAGAACCTAGTTCAAGAACAGATGCTCTCAACCCTGGCTGACATTAGAGACACCTGAGAATTTTTCGAAGCAGAAGAATGCTCCCCAGAGATCCTGATTCAATTGGTGTGGGCAGGACTTGGGTACCTTTGGCTGATTTTGTTTTTGCACTTGCTTTTAACTTCCAAGATTCCCTTAATGTGCAGTCAAGCTGAAAGTGCCTAGTCTGGACTGGAGATCTACGGGGTGTGATATGTTCACCCCAAGAGCCTTAGTAAGATAAGCTACCGGGATGTGTGGAGAAGATCTTCAAACTTCTGGAAAAAAATGTATTTTTAAGTTTAACTTTAGACTTGCAGTTTCCGGTCTGACACGTGAAATGTTGGAAGTCGTTTCTCCCATCTTCACAACCAGAAAACAGAACAAACGGAAACTCGGCAGCTCAGATTCCTCGGAACATTGAGGTTACAGGGCAAACCACTGCCCCACCCTGGATACAGAACATCACAGCTTACGGGAAGCGAAAGCCTAGACGCTGGAGCCCACAGCTGGAGCCAATATCAGATGAATGCTTTACATACAGTTGATGGATTGCTGGAGGGTTGGTATAGACTTGCTTAAGAGATAAAAACTTGGAGGGGCCCCCCCGGTCATAGGAAGGACCTCATACTTCCTTGAGTTTTAGTTCATCCCTTCAGGTTCTCACTGTTAAGATCAGAGAAAAACCTGCCCCAGGAGGGAGAGGAAAGGGGAGAATAATCATTTTTGAATATTCTCAGAGCTGTCTGTTTTCCTTAACAAGGCTGCCCTCAAGGGAAACTAAAGGTTTTGCCAAACTCTACCCAGCCAGAGGAAAGAGAAATATCCAAGTCCGACTCACAAAAAGAGTAAGACCCCATCAGAGGACTGTGAAATAATTCCCCCTACCCCATGTATTAACACTGCATCAATAGCGCTCCCACGCCAAAATAAGGGATTACAGGAAAAAAAAAAAAAGCAAGTCTCAGATTCTAAGGTCTCTGGGGCAACCTGCACACATTAGCGGAGATGCAAAAAAGACACTTTGGTGTCACAGCTACAGAAAATAGAAACCCAACCAAGAAACATAAAACCCCACACAGAAAGGCAGACCTACCTAGCTCAGTTCCTTGACCAAATACATTAAGTTGAGCTTTCATAAAAAATTACAAGGCATGTTAAAAAAAAAAAAAAAGCCTGAAAAGACAAAGCAATGGTTAGAACCAACCTCAGATAGAGCAGAGATTGTTGGATTATTAGACTGGGAATTTAAAATAACTGTGAGTATTGTGCTAACGGATCTAAAGGAAACATGGACAACATTCAGCAGCAACTGGGTAATGAAAGCAGAGATTGAAAGTAAGAATACAAGAACACTAGATAACAAAAACACTGTAACAGAACTGGAAAATGACTTTGATGGGCTTAGTAGACCAGACACAACTGAAGAAATAATCAGTAAACTTGAACAGATGTCAAAAAAAACTTTAAAAACTGACATGTGGAGAAAATAGAATGAAAAAGATGCAATAAAATATGCAGAAGCTGTGGGATAATTATAAAAGACATAGCATGGATGTCATAAGAATACAATATGAGGAGAAAGGAAAACTAAGGAACACATAAAATACTTGAAATAATAGTGGCTGAGCTTTTTCCAAACTTAATGATAGACATCACACCACAGATCCAGGAAGCGCAGAAAACAACAAGCAGGGTAAAAACCAAAAAATACCATGTTTGAACTGTGGAAAATCAAGGACAAAAGGAAAATCTTGAATGATACCAAAGAGAAGGAGCTTTATAGAGGAACAAGAAAAATAACTAGATTAAACTTCTCTCCAGAAAGCGTGCGAGCAAGCAGAAAATGGAGTGAAATCTTGGAAATATTGAAAGAAAAAATAACTTCCAGCCTAGAAATCTGTTTCCAGCAAAGTTTTCCAGTAAATACAAGACTATCTTTAGCAAACAAAAATTGAGGGAATTTGCCACCAGTAGACTTTGCTTACAATAAATATTAGTTCTTCAGAGTGAAGGAAATAGTTCAAAAACTCAGATCTGCCTAAAGAAAGAACATTAAAAAGAAATAAATAAAAATAAAAGTTTTCTGTCTTAATTGGTCTAATAGATAATAGTTCAAAATAATATTACCAACAATGTGTGAATACTTGGTGATTATAGCTTATGGATAAATGAAATGAACAGCAGACTTGGGTACAGTTTCTAGCTCCCGGCTTTGGCCAGGGATACCTGTTGTCATTTCAGGCATTTGGGGAGTGACTAACAGATAGAAGATTCTCATTTTCTTTCTCTTCTCTCTACTGTTCCTCTACCTTTCAAATAAATAAATTGATCTTTTTCAAAATTGAGAAATTTTACAAATATTGGCTATTGATAGAAAAAGCATATTTCAATTCATAGATACGCATATTAAAGGTATACACTCAAAATCCTTTTTAAAGATGGAATGAGTAATCCGAAATGTTTGGAAGCTCTTGATCTGGAGGAGAAAAGGCAGCTTCTGAGTAAGCTGAGATGGGGCAGGGATTCTCCATGCACAAGAGACCTGCAGCAGTACTGATGCTGGCGTTCCTCCAATCTCACCTGGAGTTGCAGGTAGAGGACATACGCTACACTCCAATAACTGTGCTTGCACCTAAGAAAGGACGAAAGATCTCGACTACTGGGAGTCTCCCCACCACTCCACCCCTGCCCACAATAACAATCCAGTCATATGTTACTAGTGTACTTATTTAAAAAAATATTTTAGGGGGAACAAAGGAGTAAGAATGGATCTAGCCGGTGCTGTGGCTTAACAGGCTAATCCTCCGCCTTGCGGTGCCGGCACACCGGGTTCTAGTCCCGGTCAGGGCGCTGGATTCTATCCCGGTTGCCCCTCTTCCAGGCCAGCTCTCTGCTATGGCCCGGGAAGGCAGTGGAGGATGGCCCAAGTCCTTGGGCCCTGCACCCACATGGGAGACCAGGAGAAGCACCTGGCTCCTGGCTTCAGATCAGCACGATGCGCCGGCCACAGCGGCCATTGGAGGGTGAACCAACGGCAAAAAGGAAGACCTTTCTCTCTGTCTCTCTCTCTCACTATCCACTCTGCCTGTCAAAAAAAAAAAAAAAAAAAAGAATTCTATGCTATACATTTAAAAAAAAAAAAGAATGGATCTAAATAGAAAGCAATAAGTGAAGGAGAGAAACTCAAGGAAGAAGAAAAGAGAAAGAAAAAGGAAGGAAACAAGGAGGAAGAAGGTAGAGAATTAGGAATGGAGATAGGAACTGCTATGCTTTCACTATCCCGTCAAAACGCATGAAGAAATTTAATTGCCTTAAAGATAATTAAAAATGAATCTTAATGGAGAATGGGATGGGAGAGGGAGCAGGAGATGGGATGGTTTGCGGGTGGGAGGGTGGTTATGGGGGGAAAAACTGCTATAATCCAAAAAGTTGTACTTTTGAAATTTATATGTATTAAAATTTTCAAAAAAAAAGAAGAAATTTAATTGCTTTGTGATAGTGTTGGGGGGTGGGCCTTTTTCTTTCCCCAGAAAAATTTTATTAAGGAATATACACTGGCCAGCGCTGCGGCTCACTAGGCTAATCCTCCGCCTGCGGCGCCTGCACACCGGGTTCTAGTCCCGGTCGGGGCACCGATCCTGTCCCGGTTGCCCCTCTTCCAGGCCAGCTCTCTGCTGTGGCCCGGGAGTGCAGTGGAGGATGGCCCAAGTGCTTGGGCCCTGCACCCGCATGGGAGACCAGGAGAAGCACTTGGCTCCTAGCTTTGGATCAGCGCAGTGCGCTGGCCGTAGTACGCCAGCCGCGGCGGCCATTGGAGGGTGAACCAACGGCAAAGGAAGACCTTTCTCTCTGTCTCTCTCTCTCACTGTTCACTCTGCCTGTCAAAAAAAAAAAGAAAAAAAAAGGAATATACACTTAATGTTTTTCATAAGTAGAACTTTAGCAATATATTGATTCTTCCCACCCTACCCTCCCTCCCACCTGCACTCCCACCCCTCCTCCTCCTCCCTCTCTTATTCCCATTCATATGTTTTACTAAGGTCTATTTTCAATTAACTTTATAAACATGTGATTAAATCTATACTGAGTAAAGAGTTCAAAATACTGTATGAAAAGTAAAACAAACTGTTCCTCCACAGTTGAGACAAGGTCTGTTTAAATCATTGCATCTTGAAGTGTTACTTTCACTTCTATAGATTAACTTTTAGTGCTCTATTAGTTATCACAGATCATATTTCACTAAGTATGTTTTCCAGATTCATACATTTTATTGCAGGAATTTTTTTTTTACTACTGTGTAGTATTCCTTGGTATATGTATGTATTCTGTAATTTCTTTATCAAGTCCTCAATTGACAGGCATTTGGGTTGATTCCATGTCTTAGCTATTGGCAATTGAGCTACAATAAACATGAGGGTACAGATAACTCTTTCATATGCTGATTTCACTTACCTTGGGTAAATTCCCAGGAGTGAGATGTCTGGGTCATAGGGTAGGTCTATATGTAGATTTCTGAGGTATCTCCATACTTTCTTCCACAGTGGCTGTACCAGTTCACATTCCCACCAACAGTGTATTAGGATATCTTTTCCTCAAACCCTTGCCAGCATTTGTTGTTTGTTGATTTCTTTAGGAAAGCTATTATAACGGGAATGAAGAAACCACAATGAAGAAACCTCATTGTGGTTTTGAATTGCATTTCCCTGACAGCCAGTGATCCTGAGCATTTTTTTATGTTCTGTTGGCCATTTGGATTTCTTCTCTTGAAAAATGCCTGTTTAAGGGGCAAGTGCTGTGGCGGAGCGGGTAAAGCCCTGCCCTGCAGTGCCGGGATCCCATATGGGCGCCAGTTTGAGTCCTGGCTGCTCCACTTCTGATCCATCTCTCTGCTGTAGCCTGGGAAAGCAGTGGAGGATGACCCAAGTCCTTGGATCCCTGTACCTGCCTGGGGGACCCGCAAGAAGCTCCTGGCTTCGCATTGGTGTAACTCCGGCCGATGTGACCAATTAGGGAGTGAACCAGTGGATGAAAGATTTCTCTCTCTCTCTCTCTCTCCCTCTCTCTCTCTCTCTCTCTCTCTCCCTCTGCTTCTCCTTCTCTCTGTGTGTAACTCCGACTTTCAAGTAAATAAATAAATCTTTAAAAAAAAAATGCCTGTTTAAGTTCTTTGCCAATTTCTTCACTGGGTTGTTTGTTTTGTTGTTGCTGAGTTTCTTGAGTTCTTTATATATTCTGGTTATTAATTCTTTATCAGTTGCATAGTTTGCAAATAATTTCTCCCATTCTGTCAAGTACTTTGTCACTTTGCTGAGTGTTTCTTTTGAGACAAGATCAGGCGTCTTCAGGGTGGTATGGCCATAGATGAAGCTTCTCAATTTGATGTAATCTCATTTGTCAATTTTGGCTTTGACTGCTTGTGCCTCTGGGGTGTTTTCCAGGAAGAACTCTTTGCCTATGCCAATGTCTTGCAGGGTTTCCCCGATGTTCTCTAATAATTTGTTGGTATAGGTCATAGATTTAGGTCTTCAATCTACTTCAAGTGGATTTTTGTGTAAGGGTTTAAGTAGGGGTCCTGCCTTGTGCCTCTGCATGTGGAGATCTAGTTATCCTAGCACCATTTGCTGAATAGACTGTCCTGGCTCCAGGGATTGATTTTAGCTCCTTTATCAAAGATAATTTGGTTGTAGATGAGTGGGTTGATTTCTGACATTTCTATTTTGTCCCATTTGTCTACAGTCTGTTTTTGTATTAGTACCAGGCTGTTTTTATTATAATTGTCCTATAGTATGTCTTGAAATGTTGTATTGTGATGCCTCCAGCTTTGTTTTTGTTATATAAGTTGGCTTTAGCTATTATGGGTCTCCTGTGTTTCCATATGAATTTCAGCATCATTTTTTTCTTTTTTTTTTAAACTGTTATTTAGTAGATATAAATTTCCAAAGTACAGTTTATGGATTACAATGGTTCTTCCCCCCCACAACTTCCCACCCACACACAACCCTCCCATCTCCCGCTCGCTCTCCCATTCCATTCACATCAAGATTCATTTTCAATTATCCTTATATACAGAAGATCAATTTAGTATATATTAAGTAAAGATTTCATCAGTTTGCCATCACACGGAACACAAATTGCCAAATACTCTTTGAGCACTAGTCATATCATTAATTCACATTGAACTACACATTAAGGACAGAGATCCTACATGGGGAGTAAGTGCACAGTGACTCCTGTTGTTGACTTAACAAATTGAACTCTTGTTTAAGGCATCAGCAATCTCCCCAGACTCTAGTCATGAGTTGCCAAGGCCATGGAAGCCCCCTGAGCTCGCCGACTTTGATCTTATCTCGACAAGGCCATAGTCAAAGTGGAAGTTCTCTCCTCCCTTCAGAGAAAGGTACCTCCTTCTTTGATGGCCCCGTTCTTTCCACTGGGATCTCACTCACAGAGATCTTTCATTTAGGTTTTTGTTTTTGTTTTTGTTTTTTTTCCAGAGTGTCTTGGCTTTCCATGCCTAAAATACTCTCATGGGCTTTTCAGCCAGATCCGAATGTCTCAAGGGCTGATTCTGAGGCCAGAGTGCTGTTTAGGACAGCTGCCATTCTATGAGTCTGCTGTGTATCCCACTTCCTATAATGGATCGTTCTCTGGGCATCATTGTCTGTACCAGTTCTCAGTGGGAATGTTTCCAATTTTTCCCATTCAATAGGATGCTTGTTGTGGGTTTGTCATAAATTGCCTTGATTGTATTAAGGAATGTTCCTTCTATACCCAATTTGCTTAGAGTTTACATTATGAACAGGTGTCATATTTTATCAAAAGCTTTCTCTGCATCTATTGAGATAATCATATGGTTTTTGTTCTTCAGTTTGTTAATGTGATTTATCACATTGATTTGCAAATGTTAAGCCACCCCTGCACACTGGGGATAAATCCAACTTGGTCCAGGTGAATGATCTTTCTGATGTGCAATTTGGATTCAATTGGCTAGTATTTTGTTGAGGATTTTTGCATTTATGTTCAATAGGGAAATTGGCTTATAGTTCTCTTTTCTCTGTTATAGCTTTTTCAGGTTTAGGAATTAAGGTGATTCTGGCTTCATAGGAGTTTGGGAGGATTCCTTCCCTTTAAGTTGTTTTGAATTGCTTGAGGAGAATTGGAGTTAGTTCTTTAAATGTCTGGCAGAATTCAGCAGTGAAGGCATCCAGTCCTTGGCTTTTCTATGCTGGGAGGGTTTTTATTGCTGATTCAGTTTCCTTCTTGGTTAGGCCTGTTTAGGTTTTCTATGTCTTCATAGCTCAATTTATGTAGGTTGCATGTGTCCAGTAATCTATCCATTTCTTCTAGGTTTCCTAATTTGTTGGCATACAGCTCTTTGTAGTAATTTCTGATGATTCTTTTTTATTTCTATGGTGTCTGTCATTACATTTTCTTTTTCATCTTTAATTTTATTGATTTGGGTCTTCTCCCTCTTATTTTTTTTTTGTTAGTTGGGCCAATGGCATTTCAATTTTGTTTATTTTTTCAAAAAACCAGGGTGTTTTTTTTCACTGATTTTTTAATATAGTTTTTTGGTTTCAAGTAGGTTTGGTTTTTCTCTAATTTTAATTATTTATTTTATTTAATTACTTAATTATTTATTTTGGTTTTGGTTTGTTGTTGTTTTTCTAGGTCCTTGAAATGCACCGATAGCTCATTTACTTGGTGCCTTTACAATTTCTTGATTTAGGTACCAGTTACTAAAACTTTATTCTTAACATTGCTTTTGCTGTATCCCACAAGATTTAATATGTTGTATTGTCATATTTATTTGTTTCTAGAAATTTTTTTATTTGTCTTTTTGATTTCTTTTATGACCCACTGTTCATTTAGGAGCATGTTCTTTATCTCTATGTTTTTAGACATGTTTTAGAGATTCTTGAGTTGCTGATTTACAGTTCCATTCCATAGTGGTCAGAGGAGATGCATGGCATGATTTCAAATTGTTTTGAATTTGTTGATGCTTACTTTATAGCCTAGCATGTGGTCTATCCTAGAGACAGTTCCATGTACTGGTGAGAAGGAAGTGTATTCTGCACCTGTAGGATGAAAGTTCTATAGACCTATCTGTTAGGTCTATTTGATCTATAGTCGATTAACTCTGTTGTTTCCTTGCTGATTTTCTGTCTGACTCATCTATCCATTGCTGAAAGTGGAGTATTGAAATTCCCCATTACTATTTTATTGGAGTCTATGTCTCCCTTTAGATCTGTTAACATTTGTTTTAAATAACAAGGTGTCCTGTAATTAGGCGCATATACATTTATAAGAGTCACATCTTCCTGTTGAATTGATCCCTTAATTATTACATAGTGCCCTTCTATGTCTCTTTTAACAGTTTTTGTGTTAAAGTCTTGTTTGTATGATTGAAGAATGGCTATACCAGCTCTTTTTTTGTTTCTGTTAGCATGGAATATCTGTTTCCATCCCTTCACTTTCAGTCTGTATGTTGGTGATATGTGTTTCTTATAGGCAGGAAATAGATGGGTTTTGTTTTTTTTAATCCATTCAGCCAGTCTGTATCTTTTAACTGGAGAATTGAGACCACTTACATTCAAAGTGACTACTGATAAGTAATGAATTGGCCCTGCCATTTTCCCATAAATATTTCTATTGTTTAAACTTTGGATTTCCTTTGTACTTTTACTGGGAGGTTTTCTATCTTCACTTGATTTCATAGCAACGACCATGTTTATGTGGTTCTGTGTGTAGCACATCCTTAAGCATCTTTTGTAAGACTGGATGGGTGGCGACAAATTCTTTCAATTTCTGCATGTTAGGGAAGATCTTTATTTCACCTTCATTCATAAATGAGAGCTCTGCATGGTACAGTATTATGGGTTGACAGGATTTTTTCTCTTAATACTTGGAATATATCTCGCCATTCTCTCCAAGCCTGTAGTGTTTCTGTTGAAAAGTCAGCTGTGAGTCTAATTGGAGACCTTATGAAAATAATCTGGCTTTTCTCTCATGCATATTCTAGAATTTTTCTTTGTATTCTACTGTGGAGAGAGTTTGACTACAATGTGTCATGATGAAGATCTTTTCTGGTCATGTGTATTAGGAGTTCTATGTGCTTCCTGTACTTGGGTATCCTTTTCTTTCTCTAAATTAGGAAAGCTTTTTTGTAAGTATTTAACAAAAAAATGCCTTCTAATACATTCTCTCTTTCCACGTCTTCAGGAACTCCTAAGACTTGTATATGGGGTCATTTGATAGTATCCCATATATCTTCAACACTGTTTTTTAGTTTTTTTAATTTTTTTTTCTGAACTGACCGTAAAATTTCCAGTGATTAGTCTTCTAACTCAGATATTCTTTTGTCTGCCTCACCAAGTCTGTTCCTAAGGCCTAACACTGTATTTCTTATTTGTTCTACTTAATTCTTCATTTCCAATATTCCATTTGATTTCTCTTTAAAATCTCAATTTTGTGGGAAAAATTTTCGTTCATGTGATGTATGGATTTATTTAGTTCATTAATTTGCTTGTGATTACTTCTAAGTAATCCTATGATCAATTTCTTGAATTTCATTTTTGGCATTTGGTTAATCTCTTCATCCTCACACTTCAGTATTGAAGTGTTGTGTTCTTTTGGCGGCATCATGTTGCCTTCCTTATTCTTGTTTCTTGAATTGCTGTGCTTATTATTAAGCATTTATAGTGATACTTGTTGTTTTCTTTTTCCCTGTGATGACTTTTATCTTTTAATGATGTCTCTGGGAATGTCTGCTCTTTCAGTGAGTACACAGTGTGGTCAGGGAGCTCTGTCCAGTGCTTCAGAGTGAGGGGAGTGTCTAGTGTGACACCCAAGTTGGGCATGGTAAATCTCTCTCTTTTATTTTTTATTCAGAGTGGAAGTTTGTTCAGCTCTGTTGATGTAGTCTCATGCTTACCCTTTCTCCTCAAAGGAGACCAATGCCTGGGCACTAGCTCCAGTGGGTACAATTTTCACCCAAGCTGCAGCAAGAACCATACAAAGGATCTGTGCAGTCCTTGGTGTGAACACAGATCCTGCAGCAATGACCCTCACCAGTGAATCAGGAAGCCCCAAGCATGAGGAGCCACCTACAGTGACTGCCCAAAGTCCCAGCCATACCCTATGCCCTCTCATGCAGCCAGTATTTTCACAGTCCTGGCACACAAGCCTCCCACAGCCATGAGCACCCAGCCCCCTTTCAGTTATCCCAGCCAGACTCAGGTGTCTCTGCTCTGCTGGTTGCCGGACCTGTGGACATGAGCTGGCACAGCCATTGCATACGTTCAAAATGGGGCCTGCCCTCTCTTGGCTAGTTACAGGACACCAGTGCCTGGTGGTTGGGGAGAGATAAATGTGCTCCTTTTATTTTTTACCTCTAGGTTGGCAGGTGCACTCTCCCCTACAGGACTCCAAGCCAGACTCCCCCAGCTTTATCACCAACGGGTTAGGCTACTGCAGTCTGGTCTCACCTCACTCCAAAGTTGATGCTGAGTCTCTTGGCAACTGTGGTCCTGAGTTGTTTGTGCCCACACCCTCCACATAGGTGCACAGTGTCCCTCTAATTTGTGTGGAGTTTCCTCTGCCATTTTCTCCCTAACTCTTCCCTGAGATTGCACTTTCTCCACTTTTTTAAACTATGTTCCCCTATTCTAGAGTAGTAAGCTCCCTCCCTATTCTGTCATCTTTACTCTCCTCTCAAGGTGGGCCTTTAAGTACTGTTTAAGGCATTCAGGGTTTGCCCCCTTGCATAGACTAAGGTCATGATCATGGGAGTGGACTTCATTACCTGGGAGTGAGTTCAGCTTCTCCTGCTCTCTCCTTGCCCTTGTGTGATGCTATCTGCTATGTGGTGATGCAGCAAGAAGGCCCTTGCAAGGTGTCAGCACTTTGACATGGTGCTTCTCAGCCTCTGGCACTGTGATCCAATAAATTTATGTTCTTGTTTGTTTGTTTGTTTTTGACAGGCATAATGGACAGTGAGAGAGAGAGACAGAGAGAAAGGTCTTCCTTTTGTCATTGGTTCACCCTCCAGTGGCCGCCGCGGCCAGCGCACTATGGCCGGCACATCGTGCTGATCCGAGGCCAGGAGCCAGGTGCTTCTCCTGGTCTCTCATGCACGTGCAGGGCCCAAGCACTTGGGCCATCCTCCACTGCACTCCCGGGCCATAGCAGAGAGCTGGTCGGGAAGAGGGGCAACCGGGACAGAATCCGGTGCCCCGACCGTGACTAGAACCCGGTGTGCCAGCACCGCAGGCGGAGCATTAGCCTATTGAGCCGCGGTGCCAGCCAAATTTATGTTCTTAATAATCACTCAGTCTTGAGTATCCAGTTCTAACAACACAGAATGGACTGAAGCAAGAGGGGAATGAGCTAGAATACAAGAAAACTTTACTCTGTCTTTGGGATCATGAATCAAGCAAAGTTATACAGAAGTTGAAACTTACGGAGATAAAAATTCTCACTTTTATGCTTCACTCAGAGAACATTGAAACTTATGATTGCACTATAAGGAATATTTTAAAATATGGGTCTATGGAGCAGGCTTTAATTTTTCATTTATAGTTTTTATGACTACAGAAGAAGTTGTGTGATGAGACCTCTATGAAGGAGATGTGGCACCCAGCCAAATCATATCCAGCATCCTTAATCCTCTGGAGAGTGTTTTGGAAATGAAATTCCATGCTCTAGTAGTAACTTGAAGCCAGAGCAAGCAAGCAGGACATCAAGACCAACCTAAAAGGGACTAACATAGCCTGGATGTTTTGCCATCCCTTTGGTAAAAGCAGACACTGAAGATCCTCAACAGCGGGCCTAAGAGAGAAACAAATCATTGTGAGGAATGAGGATAGAGTCAAAGGATACAAAGGATTACAGAAGTTGTTAATCCAACCATGTCCCTGCTTCTGATGTACTCCTCAATACACCACAACCAGACTTCCATTCTCCCTACTCCCTTCGTCTCCTTTCTACTGAAAGTTCTAAGTTGGGGCAGGAGTTTGGCACCAAGGTTAAGATACCACTTGGGATGTCTACATCCCATAGCAGAGAGCCTGGTTTGAGCCCCAGCTCTTCTGCTTCCAGTACAGCTTCCTGCTAATGCACACACTGGGAGGCAACAAATGATGGCTTATATACCTGGGTCCCTGCCACCTATGTGACAGGTTTTCATTGAATTCTGGCCTCCTGGCTTCATCCTGGCTCACTGGTTGTTGCAGGCATGTAGGAATGAATCAGCTGATGGAATGTCTCTATCTGTCTGTTTCTCTGCCTTTCAAAGAAATGGAAAATGAGAAAATAAATAAATATTTTTAAGGAAGAAGTTCCAGTTTCACCCATGACCTTCTGATTTCACAATCCAAAGAGTATGTCCCCTTATTTCCAACAGACATTTCAACTGTATCTGACACTGGTGTCACTAAAACAATAAAGGAACACACACACACACACAACAATTAAATATGTAGGCTTTGAGAAACAGGGAGTGGTGTACAGGCTCTGAGTTTCCACCTATGTTGCTGATAGTTGTCTTCAGTCTCCTCCTTCAGCTTCCCTTTCAACCAGTTTTTTAATGTCAGAACCTGTGATCTGACATTAAATGTGGTGCCCATAGGTAAATCATATATTCTATGTAAGGTTTGACTTATGGGGGAGTACAATAAAAGTATCATAGTCACTGTTGTTGACTTTTCTGAGAAAGAGGTCAAGGACCAGAAGGAAGATCATCACAGGAGCCACCTTCATGTTGGCCAGTAGATTGCATGCTAAAATTCTCTACTCAAAGCCCAACTTCTCTAAGAGTAAGAGCTCGAGCCAAAACAAACAAAAAATGTTATAGAAATAAATGCAATTATTCTAACGTGATTTTACTTTTTATCAAACACTTCTCTTAAAAGATAAATAACTAGATAGGAAAATAGTTTTGTGAATTATTTCTACAAATAATCTTATCATTTCTCAGCAACTTCTACTAATGTCACTGCCCCATAAAAGTTAAAACTGAACTGATTAGAAGTTACTCCCTGTTTATTATGTGTCGTGTATTTAGAGATCATTAAGTGTGCTGAACGTCCATGAAGCTAGAGTGCAGCTGGTGATCCCTATCAACTCCCAACTCTGCCACTGACTAATACTTGGCAGAGCACAAATCTTTTGCCTGCTTGTCCTCCTTCCCTCTTCTGTAGACTGGTCCTGTTGGATCTCAAAACTCTGTTTTGTCTAGGTGGGCTGACAATCTCACCTTCCACCAGGGTCCTCATCTCTTTGGATCCAGCTTTCCCATATCTTCTTCTAGACCCAAGATTATGGCCTGCACAAAACACCCTGCCTCCATTCCTTGAAAACAAATGCACCATTTGCAAGGACAAAAAAACTACATTATCAAGCCCAAGCTGAAAGTACATGTGAGGCACAAATATACAATGAAGGGTGAGGTTCTATTCAGGACTGCTGATTTCCACTGGACTCCATGGGATAATAATGGATGCAGTCTGTGAGAAAGTCCCTGAGGAAAGCAAGCTGCCACCAAGCCTCTCTTGGGGGAACAGACCTGCAATGTTAGCTCAACCCCACCTCCAACTTAAAACAGACCCACAGCTGTTTCTTCATGGATTTCTTTCAAGCTGCCTGGGGAACTTCCTTCTCCATCCTTCCCCAATGCCTTGGGGAGTGGCAAAACTGGTTTTTCCTGTGGCACCTTAGACTTTGTTCTGGGTTCCTTCTTTTCTCAGGACCCCTTTTACAGTAGACTCCAGGGTGATCTTGCTTCCCATTCAAGCCCTCCATTTTCAGGTTTCTTCTTCTGGAGTGAGGGCCTAGGAGTTTCAACATACAAAGTGGTGTGGGAGGATACGGGTGCTCAGTCTCCAAGGGGTGGCCCCCTGCCCTGCTACGCTGAATCTCACAGCCATGCAGAACAGAGATGCCCACAACGAAAGGATGCTGGGGGTTAACCCCCTTCTCTGCATCCACCTCTATGAAACCCAATGCCCTGAGGTGCCGCTCCCATCTGTCTCTACAACTCTCTGCAGAGAAGGTCTTTACCAACTGGTCAGTCATATACTTCAGCACCGTGCAGGAAATTAATATATTTGTCTACCAGGACTTACTCAAGTAGCCCTTTTTTGAGACTAGATATTTAAAGAGAACAACTTTATAGGGGAAAAAACAAAAAATGGGACAAACAGTTCCCTTTGGGTTTTCAAGTTAATAATGAATGTTAAAAGCCCAAGGTAAAGGTCAACTCTTTAAACAAAATTTTATCCCATGTATTCAAAACTTATATTAGCATGAAAATCTGCCTGGTGAAAAGCTAAAGATTCTCTGTTTTGAGCAAATGCTTTCAGAAAGTGATTGTGTTGTGATTTTAGGATGGGTCTCACTCCTTCTTACCCCAAATCACACACAACATTCAGAGGCCCTGGGCAGCTGAGCTGTAGCAATTAATTCCTAGGGGAAGTCTGTGTGACAGGTGCCTCCTGGAGTCAACATAAGCAAAGACAGCATCGCACCCAGCTGTTCACATGCACTTACATTTGCTGTTGGTGTTGTTGTGATGATTGTACCCTTATTGAAGCAATTCTGAAATGGGCAAGATAGTACCTGCCATGAGATTTGTGGCAATGTCAGGAGCATCTTCAGTTATCAAAACAGCTGTGATTGGTGGGTGTTATTTCCTAGATACAGGCTGCTAAACATTCTGTGATGCACAGGACAGTACCCCACAACAAAGAATTATGCAGCCCAAGATACCTGTTGTGCCAAGACTGAAAAGCCCTGCCTTTTAGAGTAACCAACCTTGGAAAAGATTCATTTTGATACGTATTTTCAGACCCTTACTCTCCTGCATCCATGCATGTATTGACACCTACACCCTGTGTTGGCATGAATAAAATGGCAAACGGAAAGAGCCACAGAGA
The DNA here is from genome assembly GCF_033115175.1 of Lepus europaeus. Lineage (NCBI taxonomy): Eukaryota > Metazoa > Chordata > Mammalia > Lagomorpha > Leporidae > Lepus > Lepus europaeus. The sequence continues at coordinate 161,437,474 of NC_084827.1, read as the reverse complement.
GGTTGGTATTTGACACAGCAATAAGATGGTGCTTGGGATGCCCACATCCTGTGTTGGGATTCCTGGTTTGAGTTCCAGCCCCTCTGCTTCTGATCCAGCCTCCTGCTAATGCACCCTGGGAGAAAGCAGGTGATAGGTCAAGGACTTAGGTCCTTGTCATTCATATAAGAGACCTGGATTGAATTTCAGCTACTAGTTTCAACATAGCTCAGCCTTGACTATTGTGGGAATTTGTGGAGTGAACTGGAGGATGGACTCTCTCTCCTCTCCTCTCCTCTCCTCTCCTCTCCTCTCCTCTCCTCTCCTCTCCTCTCCTCTCTTCTCCTTTCCTCTCTCCCCACCCCTCTCCCCTCCTCTGTACCTTTCAAATAAAATGGAAAAACATTTTTAAATGTTTAAAAGTAGTCACAGTCTCTGACCTTAGAGGATATAATTTTGCAGGAAGGGATCAAAATTTAGAGTATATACTCAGGGCCAGCACTGTGGCATAAGAAGTAACTCAGCCACCTGTGATGCCAGTATCCCAAACGGACACCAGTTCAGTTCCCAGCTGCTCTACATCCAATCCAGTTCCCTACTAATGCTGCTGGGAAAGCAACAGAAGATGATCCAAGTCCTTGGACTCCTGCATCCATATGGAAGACCCAGAAGAAGTTCCTGGCTCCTGGTTTCAGATCGGTCCAGCTTCCACCATTGGGTCCATTTGGGGAGTGAACCAACAGAAGGAAGATCTCTCTCTTCTCTCTCTCTCTCTCTCTCTCTCTCAAATGAATAAATAAATATTTAAAAAGAGATTTGGTCATCTTTCTGAGCATAAGGGGAAGCCACAGGGGTGTACTAAGCAGAGCACTGATGTGATCATGTGGTCATTTTAGAAGGTCACTCTGGCTGCTATGTGACAAAGAGAGAACAGAGGAAGGGGCTTGAGGGGAGACAGTGAGATCAGTAGGAGGAGGGAGCCATTGCAGGAGGCCAGAATTGAAAGAATACATCTGGACTTGGATTTAAGACACAGAAGTAGGAAGATACAGATTCAAGGGGTATTTTGCAGGTGTAATCAATGGGGCTTGCTTGTGAGTGAGAAATGGACAACTAGGGGGAAGGATGAGTTGGGAGGCTTCTGGTTTTGGACAGATGGTGGGTAGATGGGGTACCATTCACAGAGAATGAAGGTAGTGAAGGAGGAATGTCTTGGTCATAGTTCATAAACTCACATTAGACACTTCCAACTCAGTGTCCTACTGGCATCTCAAAAGCAACATACCTCAGTCCACACCTGGCATCTTCCTCCAAATCCATGCTGACACCTGCATCTTTTTCCCTGTTAAGGAACCATTACACAGGATCAGAAGCCTTGCTAGATTCATTTTGCCAGCTCCTGCAATATCCAGCAATGTATCTGGTCCTTTGGAAGAGATTAATAAACATGGCAGAATAAATTAAACCAATGAATCAATTACCTCTAGGTCGGTCTCTCTCTCTCCCTCTCTCTCTCTCTCTCTCCCTTCCTTCCTCCCTCTCTCTGGGTTCCTCTGTCCAGCTCTCCACACCACACTCCCTCATCCTGTTTATTTTGGGTAAAAGGTCAAGTCTGTTTAGCTTAGAAAAATCTAAGGTCAAATTCTGATGTGACCCCAGCACCTGGAGCCACAAGACCTTTGACCTAGAGTTGCACAGGACTGTTTCCTCAAGCAGCCCAACCAGGCACTCAGAGAGAGACTTCACAGAAGTGACAACCACTGGTGTATTTTATTGTTTGTTTGGGTGCCTAAAGTAATACTTACTTCCTGCAAGAGATATGCTTCATAAAGCATCACTGTAAATTGATTTGCTGAAATGTAGAGCTGCAGTTTTTTCAGTCAGATAAATCCATTCCTATGTTTACATGATTTTGTGAACTCTTGTTCTTTAAGGCTTCTGGGGACTCAAGACTCATCTACCACACAGAGCTGGTATAGCAAGAGAAATGGCTGTTGACAAAAGCAAGTCCCACTGGTCAGAGTCTCCTTGAGCTTAAACTTTCGTTAATCAATTAGTCAGAAAAGCATCCCTGAAGACCTGCTATACTTGTCACTGTAAAAAAAAAAAAATAGAAGAGGAGGAGGAGGAGGAGGAGGAAGGAGTTGCACAGACATGGACCTCCAGAAGCTTGCAGCCTGAAACTGTCTCCTGCCTTCCATTTTCAGAAACCACAGGTAAGAATGCTGGCCAAGAGACGGGACAAAAGAGCAGAATGTTGAAAAGGAGTTCTGCAGTTCTCTTTGGGTCATATATTAGTTCATTCTACAGCAACAAAATGATGGCCAGAGCATTTCCCTTTTTTCAGTCATTCACGTTTATTGTAAAGTTAAATATTGAAAACTGTCATTGGCCAGGCAAGAGCAGTACAGCAGGGAACAGAGGAAGCCTTGCTGGGGCTGACATTTGAGAAGGGGAAGACAGTCAATGAGCAATAAATAAACAAGAACACCCCAGGTGGTGACGATTGCTATAGGACTGTGTGAAATGACAGAGGGGACACTGTAGGTTAGGCTTTTAGGAAAGCACCCTCCAGTAGTGGACATTTAAGCTGAACCTTGCATGATCTGTCAACTAGAATCTCCCTAAAGCAAGAGCTGATTCCTTTTGTAGTGACTAACATGATTCCTTAGCTCTGGTAAGCACACAGTGGATGCCATGTGTTTGTGCTCTTTAGGCTATGAACAATTACCTCCAAGAACTACTTAACACTGGGCTTCCTCAACCAGAATTGTTCAGTAGCTCCTGTCATCCATGTGGGATATGTTCCAAGAATCCCAGTGAATTTGACCCAATATATATTGTGTTTTTTTCCTATTCACTTAAGTATGATATCTATTATAAAGTTTATTTTTTTAACTTTTATTTAATAAATATAAATTTCCAAAGTACAAGTTTTGGATTACAGCAGCTCCCCCCCCCCCATTATAAAGTTTAATTTCTAAATTAGGCATAGAGAGATTAACTATAACAATTGAGATTAACTGTAATAATTAACAATAATAAACAGTCTCTCCACACTCATTCCTGATTCTGTTTAGCCATCCCTTATCAGCAGTAAGTGATTTGGTGTCACTCATTTCAAGGGCATCTTTTGCTGATGTCTTCCTATGGAGTCAATGCCTTCTGGCACAACACATTGCTGGAAATAAGAACACACTTTTCTGTTCACGTCACACACAAATTTAGTGTCTTTTTTGTCTTAATAGCACTTATCACACATTATGACCCTAACTTTGGCAGTTTGAGGTGCAACAGCAAGACCAGAACCAATTTGCTTTCCTTCTTCAGAATTTCACAGATAAAAGATTCATCCTTACTGTGGTTCTTAGTGGCCTCATCCTATGATGATGTTTCTCCTTTCCTTAAGAAGTCAAACGCTTTCATCTTTTCACTTAAAGAAAGCACTTCCCTTTGCATACCTAAATTTCTAGTGCTGCTATTCCTGTGCTTTGGATTCACTGTTAAGTAAGATAGAGATGACTTGCACAAAAGCTCTGTGGTATCACAATAGTCAATCTGATAACTAAATGATGGGCAGATAGTGCACACAGAAGAGATTCAATGGACAATGGATGATTCATGTCCCAGAAGGGACACAGCAGCAGGTGTGAGACTTTATCATGCTACCCAGAACAGCATTCAGTTTAAAACTTGCATGTTTTTAAAATATTTATTTATTTATGTATTTATTTATTTGAAAGGCAAAGTTATAGATAGTCAGAGGTATAGGCAAAGAGAGAGAGGTCTTCCATCAACTGATTCACTCCCCAAATATCCGCAATGGCCGGAGCTGGGCTAATCCAAAGCCAGGAGCTTCTTCTGGGTCTCCCACGTGGGTACAGGGGCCCAACAACATGGGCCATCTTCCACTGCCTTCTCAGGCATATTAGCAGGGAGCTGGATAGGAAGTGGAGCAGCCGGGACTTGAACAAGTGCCCATATGGCATGCTGGTACCGCAGGCGGCAGCTTTGCCTACTATGCCACAATGCTGGCTCGCAACACATGTACAGTTTTATTTCTGAAAATTTCTGTCTAATATTTTCAGACTGTAATTGGTTGGCGCTATGTAGCTGAAACTCTGGAAAGCAAAACCACAGATACGTGGGGACTTCTGTGATCACAAAGAGCCGTGTGCTCAGAGGCCTCCAGCGAGCAGGCCTAGCCTTTCCTCATATTTGGGAAATTTTCTAACCTTAGCTCTCTTTTCCTAACATTTTTCATTTCCCATTTATCTTTTCTTGGGATCACCTTTTGCCCAATATCCAGGTGAGATCTTTTTGACCTCCAGCAATGACAACAGGAAAACCCTCCCTCCTCTTCTGAACCGCAGCAAAGGAAGCAGCCTGGTCCAGCCCTGATCCTTGGGGCTATCTGGGGAGTGAACCGGCAGATGGAGGATTGCTTTCTCTCTGTGTCTCTCCCTCTGTGTGTGTGTGTGTAACTCTGCCTTTCAAATAAATAAATAAACTCTAAGAAAAAAAAAGATAGGATTAGCAGATAAAATTAGAACATGTGACTCAATTTTAATTTTTAGGATCAGATATTTAGTATCAACTGGATTTTTAGTATCAGGTATATCCTGTACCTAATTTGGGACATATTTACACTAAAACAGTATTTGGTGCCTTTCTGAAATTCAAGTTGAACTTGGCTTCCACATTTTTACTAAATCTCTACATTAGAACCACCAGGCAGCCCACTCACAAGGATCTCCATTCTGAGCATCTGCACTGTCTATTTCCAATGAAGATGTGCAAGGATTGCTTTATCAGGTCTAGCCCAGGTTAGCTGAAGCAGTGGGTACTTTTGGAGCAAGGGGCCCAGGGCGGAAGAGTGGCAGGAGGAACCATGCTGCAGAAGGTAGCTCTGGATTCTGAACCAGGACATCTTGTCCCTGGACCTGCTCTACACTGACACGCACAGCCATCTCTAGAGCTCCCTGTCTCAGCTTCCTGTTCTGCCACGTGGTGCTCACAGCCCTCAGCAGGCTCCTCCCACACTTTTTGAGGACCCTCAGCACAGCTCTCTGTGGGAATGTAGTTGGTAACTGTGTACTGGGGTGTTGTGGCACAGCAGTTTAAGCCTCCACCTGCAACACCAGCATCCCATATTGGAGCAACCGTTAGAGTCCCATTTCCAATCCAACTCCCTGCTAATGCACCTGGGAAAGCAGTGGAAGATGGCCCAAGGGCTTGGACCCCTGCCACCCACATGGGAGACCAGGCTGGAGTTCTTGGCTTCTAGCTTCAGCCTGGTCCAGTCCCAGTCTCTGTGGCCATCTGGAAAATGAAGCAGTGGGTGGACAATTTCTCTCTGTGTCTCTGCTTCTTTGTCCATCTCCTTCTCTCTCTCTGTCACTCTGCCTTTAATTAAGAAAATAAATACATCTTAATATTAAAATAAAGGAAAAAATACATCTGGTGGAGTTGTTACTGTTACTTATGGTAAGAAATGGAAAGGATCAGCCATGTGCAGATGCTGGGGAAGGGAAGACAAGGTGGCCTCCCCTGGTCCTTTACCCCTCACCAGCATCAGTTGTACCTGCTGCTGTCAGGCCTGCCCAATGTCCACCCCACAAGCTGCACTTCAAATCATTGTCAGTCAATGGCGGTTATTTTTAGACATTGCCATTGCCTTCACACCAGGCGCAATCAGGTCCTACTATGTAAGTGCGGCCAAGCTTGGCCTGCTCTGTCCTCAGAAGGGAAGCTGCCAAGGGGATCATGGGAGGCAGCAGTGGCACAAGACCGTGTCCCCTGAGTCAGCCTGATGCCAGCTGGGTGAGGTAAGCCTCCGTCGGGGGCACCATTCACCTGCTGGCTTCTGGCCTCTCTCTGGCCATGATCGGCACCCAGCAGTCTGGCTAGGGTAACAGGACAGGTTGGATTCCTGTGGCTCCTGGCTGAGGAGTTGTAGCCCAGATACCATACGTCAACAAGAGGACAGACAGTGAGCTGGCTCCGGCCTGGAATTGGTGCTTCCATCCTGGCTCTATTCATGCTTTCTGGTCTCTCTCTCTCTCTGGACCCTCGGCCCTGCCTTCAAGATCCAAGGCTCAAACAGTGTAGCTTGCGTGCCCCATGAACGTGAATGCCTCATCCACCATGCCAGATGTACCCTCATCCACTGCTGTTCCCTCGACAGCATAAACAGCCATCCCCAGTTGAGGGGAAATAAGTTTGGGGGTCTTGTGAGCAGAAGCAAGCTATGCTGGGCTCAGGATCTCTTTTCTCTGTAACGAGAAGGACTGTGTGGTAGCCATAGCTGAAGGGGGTTGAACTACATAGTGAAATTTCCATGCTGCCCTCATCGACTGGGGACATGGATTGGAGACAGTGGGACAGGTTACAAAAGTCAGTCACAGAGAGCTCTGCTCTTGTCTTCAAGACCCAGAAACAAGTGCCTTTGGCAAAGGAACGTTTGAGGTCCTTTGTCCCATGGAGATGAAGCAGAACACACCCGGATGTCTGCTCGCAACAGGCAACCTCCATAGCAATATCTTGCAGAGCAGCAGGTCTTCCTGGCCTGGAGACAGGAAGACCTACAGTGGGGGGAGAGGGAGGAGCCAGGCCAGGCCTGTCAACTACACGTGTGCCTCACCCAGCGGATCACCCTGCCCTTCATCCTGCAAGGGCTGCCATTGCACCCTGAGTGTGGTGGGTCTGGGAACACGCACAGGAGTTAGGCGATCACATGCTCTTCCATGTGTGGTCTGTATCAATGGCTCAAAAGCACCCCATCAAGGGAGCAGAGGCCCCAAGGGAGCTGCCCAAGGTCCCTGCTGGGGAGCATCTCGTGGGCTCCCTCTGGCCTGGAGCCTGCCCCCTTGCTGTCTCTGAAATGGCTTCTCTCTGTCTCTCCAGACCAGATCCGGTTTCACTAGACTGGGAGCTCTCCAAGCCCTTTCCTGCGGTGGACTGATTTATTTGGCTGCATCTTTCAGAGCGTGATGGCAAGGTGTCAGCCGGCACCATAGCTGTGCAGATGTTGCCCTTGAATTGCCCTATAAGGCAAACCTCGTGTGGCTCTTGCTCACCATTTCTGACCGTTCCTCCTCTCTCTGACCTGGGAAAGGCTTGGAAAGAGGCCGAGAACATCTGTACAGCCCGTGAGAACTGGGAAGGAGGACAGGGCTTGCTGGGGGCAGGAGTGGCAGGTGCCCGGGAGCCAGGCGCACCTCATGTGGCTCTGGCTGTGCCTATGAGCAAGTGTGTAGGCCTATTTCTAGCTCTGAGACTCAGCTCACCAACTCAAAAATGAGTTTTCTGACTCTCCAGCCCCAAGCAAATCCCTGTTCCCCCAATCATCCAGCTCTGGTTCCTTAATAAAGCCAATACAACGTGCTGATTGGTGGAGTGCAGATCAGTGTTGAAGAGCAAACTCTCAGGGCTGCTGTGGTGGTGCAGCAGGTAAAGCTCCTGCCTGCAATGCCAGCATCCCATGTGGGCACCAGTCCAAATCCCAGATGCTCCACTTCCAATTCAATTTCCTGCTAATGTGCTTGAGAAATCAGTGGAAGATAGCCCAGGTCCTTGTGCACCCATGTGAGAGACGCAGAAGAAGCTCCTGGCTCCTGGCTTCAGTTTGATGCAATCTTTGCCATTACAGCCATTTGGGTAGTGAACCAGCAGAAGATCCCCCTCTCTTTGTCTCTCCCTCTCTCTCTCTGTAACTGTGCCTTTCAAATAAATATAAACAAATTTTAAAAAAACTTTCCAGAAAGAAGAGGAAAGATGTATATAAAATAAAATATGCTGATTCACAGGTGTACAGCAAATAATTTAAAAACAATGAAACAAACATACTCTATTGTAAGCTCCAAAAAAGCCAATTGATTTTCACAGAAGGCATTTGTGGGCTTTTGTCAAACTCTTGCTCTACTCTGAGCCTATTGTTGCAGTTCAAACATTTTGGCAAAGGACCGGGTTTGACCACCAGCTTGCAGAACTCCTAGAAATGTACTGAGTAGAAGCTGGCTCCAGTATTCCACTGAACTGAAACCTGTGTGCAGATGGGCCCTGAGCGCAGGGCCTGCCCATGTCTGCTCAGCACCCTTCATGGACACACCCAGCCAGCCACTGCAGTTCAACACCCTGGATTGAGCCTGCTCTCCTTAACTTACCCAATGAAGACAGCCCAGCCAGCAGGCTCTGATAAAGTAGGTACAGGTGTCCAAAGGGAGCAAGACCAAGGATTAATGGTGGCAGCTGGTGAGTGGCCAAGACGACTCCAAAGAGAGTCTCTTCAGAGACTGAAGAGAGGCGATGGTCAGGGGGCAGAGAAGGTTGCCTGGAAGGAGGAACAGCAGGGGAACAGACCCACTACAAAGGACTGCCTTCCCTGCCACCCAAACCACTCAGATATTTTCCTTCAACAAGTATTTATTGCCCACCACGTGGAGCAAAGCACTATTCTAAGGTAAAGTCCCTTCTCTCCAGGAGATTAAATTCTACTGGGAAAGAGACCACATAAACAGCACACAGGAACCCCACTGGTAGAGGATGCATGGAAGGAAGAACTGGCTGTGGTCCTTACTCCCTGGGGATGCTGCACAGGTGCTTCTCAAGGAGCAGTGAGGCATGGCTAAGCCAACACCAACAGGTTTCTCTCATGCGGGATCCCCCTGGCATGCTCTTAGTAAAGTGAGTCACCAGCAGGGGCTGGTGGGCTACAGAGCTTGTCAAGCTGGCATTATGGAAGGGAGGGGAAAAGTGAGTGGGAGGTCCGAGGTGGCGATCCAGAGGGCCTGTTGTCCTGTGGAGCTTGCCATGGGAAAACTGCTTCAAAGTCCAGGTTATAGAACCCTGAACAGGGAAAGTCAGAGGGGCAGAAATGTTGATTTGGACAGGCAGCTGCTCTTGTCTGCTGAGCGGCTGCTAATTTGCACTGCCCCCACATACCTCCGACTCCAAGGAACATGAATTGCCAGCTCCTGGTGGCCCTTGCTGCAGGCAAGCTCTCCCACTTCCTAAAGGGCAGGTGGAGCATCCTGAGAGCTCATAGTGACACACAGGTCCCACAGACTATCCAGTAACTAATGGAATTAACTTGGCTTCTCCCAGTGGCTTCTAAGACATATCCCATGGGGCCCCCAGGGGGTTCCCCATGGAGCCTCAGGAGTCACTGAGAGAGGAGAAGGAGAAGCTGAGGAGGTGGGACTTAAGTCCCCTCTCTGCATCAACCACAAAAGACCCCTCTGCTCTGTGTCGAGCCTCGGCCCAAGAAACTTATCTCATCTTCAAAACACAGGCGCATTCCAACACACTCCCCAAATGCTTCTCCCTTAATAGCAGTCCTCTGCCTGCTCCCTGACTTTGGCGGTTGACCTGATCTCTTCCTCACACTCTGTCTACTCACCCAGGCTGGAGCAGGGAGGCAGATGGAGGAGAAAACTGAGACCCAAGAGCAGAAGGGGCTACAGTCAAAAGCAGAGCAGACATGGCCCCAGAGAAGCACCGTGTCAGCCACGACACAACTAGAGCTTCCCCTCCAAGAGCTCCCATCATTCCTCCCTCCCAGCCCACAACCCCCCCTGCACCCCAGGGCTACTGCCCAAACACTCACAAAAGCCCCTACTTCATTTCACTCATGGCCGATTGCACCAGTTTTTGAGCCAGCCCTGAATGACAACCATTTTCCCCAGGATCAAAAAATCCTTTTTGCTGATCCTTCATGCCACGCAGGCTGAGTTGGGGCGCACATCATCTGGTCCTCCAGTCGACCTCCCTCCCCCATGCCACAAGGATGGGTTCTGGGTCCCACCTCCAGGGAAAGACGGAGGCCGTGTCTGCAGGAAGTCAGCAGGCATCTCTGAGCCTGCTTCTACCTCTTTATAATGTGGGGAGTCCCGCCGCATCAGATTCCCTAGCCTGCGTGGTAATACTGAGCAAAGCAGTGACTAAAAGACAGACAGGGTCCTCAATGCAGGCTGAGAATCAGCAGTAATTTGAAGTGTCAGTTATCTCGCAGTACTGTTGGGAAGTACAAAGACCTATTGTTTTGTTTTGAGGCCAGCTTGGACAGTTTCAGTCCGACTACTCCTTTCTCCCTCAGCAGAGACCTGTAAGACAGCCTGACCTTGACCGAGGCTTTGCCACTGTGATTTTCACAGAAGCTGAGATAGTCACCCCTTATCTTTCTTGGGAATAAAATTGCTGAGGGCTGATTAGAAAGGAGAGAGAGTGTGTAACCGAGGACCCGCCTTCTCTGGAGGGGAGATGAGGTGGTGATGGGGGCCCATGGGGTAGGAAGGGGGTCAGCCATGTGAGCGGCTCTGTGTCTGGCAGGGGCACCACCAACAGACCTCCCTGGAGCCAGACAGTCCAGTCATCCTGATTAGGCCAATTCACTCTTTATCTGGGGCCAGCAGATAAGGCTGTGCCTGAGAGGGGTGACTACTGGATGTGCTCCGAGGGAAGGAGACCCAAGGAACACTGGAGCTGATAGGAAGGCAGGAAAGAACAGGGGGAGGGGCTCTTCGAGAGCCTCCTTTGTGGATTTCAAGTGCTTTCCAGTGAGTGTGTGAATGCTGGGCCTGCTCACACGCCCACCTGAATTCTCTGGCTGCTGGCTTTCCAATTCTAAAGCATCAAAATCCCCTGGTAGGCTCCCTAGAACGGGAGGAGGGGGGCATCCAAACCCACCCCCATGCTGACTCAGCAGGTCAGAGTCACAAGTAGGTAAGGAGGTGTGGGTATTGCTGGTCCCAGGACCACACTTTGAGAACCATTGCCCCAGGCAACTTGCGGAAAGCTCCCACCTGCAGCCGGACCTCAGCCCCACCGTTCAGCAATCCCTCAGATCCTCTCTCTCACCACTGTTAGGAAACGGAGATCACAGGAGACCTCCAGAGCCAAGGAAGCCCCCTCTCTTTGCCTCTCCCCTTGACTTAAAATTTGAGAACTTTGGTTCTGCACAATAGGGTGCTTGATCTACATTTTCAGCACTTCCGTTCATCACCTTTCACTTGAGACCCTCTGGGATCCTCCCAGAATAGAATCTGTCTTGTCCCAATCTCTTCTCTCATAGGACTTCTCAACTCTGCCCCGGCCAGTACTCATCACCCAGGCTGTCCTCAAAGCCACCTGTTGCCCTGGGCCCTCCTCAGTTCACATAACAGTGGGAGTCCTGGCAAAAGCATGGTGAATTGTTTGTGGGATCTCTGATACTCATTCCTTGCAAGTCTGCACAAATCTCTGTGAAGAGGGAGTTAGTGGCCCTGCTGGCAGACAACTTCCTTCCTGTCCTGATTCTTTCTTCCATTTATTTTGTCAAATATGTGTTTATCTGAAAGGTAGAGTGACAGAGAGAGGTACACACACACACACACACACACAGAGAGAGAGAGAGAGAGAGAGAGAATATCCCATCCATAGTTTACCCACCAAACGGACACAACAACCATTGTTGGGTCAGACTGAAGTCAGGAGCCAGGAACGACATCTGGGTCATTCATTGGTGGTAGGGACCGAAGTACCTGGGCACACTAGCAGGGAGCAGGCTCAGAAATGAAGAAGCCAGGACTCAAACCCATACTCCCATGTGGGATGCTGGGCATTCCAAGCTTTGGCTCAACCCACTGTGCCACAACATCGGCCCCTATTCTTTCTTTAAATGACAGCCATACTGCAGATGGCTACTTATTCTTCTTTAGTAGAATACTGATAGTTTATTCTTCTTTAAAATTTTTATTACGAGAACAGATTTCATGTATTTCCTAGGTACAATTCTAAGAAGATAACCAAACTTACCTCCCTCTTTCTTTCCCTCTCTCATCCCTCTCCTTCTCTCCTTTTCTTCTTTTTTGCAAAAACACAATGTCAATCCACTCTATAATCACAGGTTCAATTGGCCACTAACCTTAATCTTCAACAAGTAAGAAAATAGAAAGACCACAGTTCCACAGGAGTATAAACAAGGGCTAGAAACAACAGCCAAATCTCAAGATGTCCATTTTGTTTCTAAAAATATTTTTTGTTCTATATCAACTCTCACATATTAGAGAAAACATATGATATTTGTCTTTTGGGGACTGGCTTATTTCACTAAGCATAATGATTTCTGGTTGTGTCCATTTTGTTGCAAAAGACAGGATTTCTGGGCCAGCACTGTGTGTGGTAGGTAAAGCAGCTACCTGCACTGCTGGCATCCCATGTGGGTGTTGGTTTGGTTCCTGGCTGCTCCACTTCCAATTCGGCTCCTTGCTAATGTGCCTGGGAAAGCAGCAGAGGATGGCCCAAACCTTTGGGCCTCGACACCCACTTGGGAGACCCAGAGGAAGTTCCTGGCTCCTGGTTTCAGATAAGCCCAGCTCCGGTCATTGCAGTCATTTGGGGAGTGAACCAGCGCATGGAAGATCTCTCTCTGTCTCTCTCTTTCTTTGTAGCTCTTTTTAAATAAATAAACAAATCTTAAAGAAAAAAAGACAGGATTTCATAGACCCACTTACTCTCAAAAGATGTTCCTCTCTCTCTCTCAACTCCACCTCACCGTTCTTTGACACTACTCACATCTCATCTCCCTTACAAACTGAAAGGAAACTCAAAGAATGTGAGTTGTGATTCTGAGCTTCTGTTCCCACAAGTGAGAGCTAGGCAGGGTGCCCACAGATCCCTGCCTGGGCTGGCACCCTGGGTCTGTGAGTCTCCCACAAAGGCTGCCTGGTGATAACCTCTAGTTCTCCACATGTCCTGCCAGACACATGTGCTTGTCACCAACCAAGCCTGGGGCAGGGCAGTATCACCTTCTCCTTGTGCTGCAGGTGAGATCTGGAGGAGGAAGGGCATGGGTCCAGTGTTTCACAGCTGATTCCTGGTGGGGCTGGGAGCGGAGCCTGGGTCCACCCCAGCATGAGCACTGTGTCCCTGCCTTGGCAGCCAGCTGGCCCTCGACATTTCTGCCTGGCTCTGTTCAGACTATGTGTGCCCAGATGGTCACAACAGGGAGGACCTGTGAGTGGCCCATAGGGACGATGAGTGAGTGCCCCCATGAGACCCATGGTAGACTGCAAAACATCCTGTATTTTTCAGCAGACGGTGGGACCTTGGCAATACTCCCAGGCACTGCCCTACTCCAGGCTCTTGACTCCTCCCTGCTTCCTGGCCAGCCACACTTGAGGTCCTAACATTCCAATAGCCGAGGCCCAGCTACCCCTTCCTCCTGGCCTGCAGAAGTTGCTGGGCGCACTCGTCAGTCCTGGCATTCCTGCTGCTTACTCCTGGAAACAGGTTCCTCTCCAAAGGAAAATCAGATTCCTCAAACTCCAAAGCAGAGCTGGGAGGAGACTCACAACGCTAAGCATTTCTCCAAGGGTATGTCACAGGACACCAGTCCCCAGTAATGCCGCTGGAAGGGGAGTTCTCCAAACAAACCCATTTTGGAAACACCTGCAGACTGTTTAGGGAAAGACTCAGTTCCCTCAGACAGAAGACAGCCTCTTTGAAGTCCTATAGGAAGGGACCTGTTTCCCAAACTTACTGGATTCTGGCACCCTCTGGCACCGCTGTGTGAGCTGATGCTCTGCAGCATCAGACATTAGCACAGCTGTGCCCAGGCCCACAAGTAATGTTCTTCAAGCATTTCACATGGGTAAGAGACGCTCTGGCCCAGAGGTCAACAAACCACAGCCAAATCTGGCTGTGGCCTACTTTTATACAGTCTTTGAGGTTGGATTTTTATTATTTGAATTTTTATTTGAGAGGAGGGGAGAGAGAAAGAGGAACAGAGGAAAGAAAGGAGGAAGAAAGAAGAGGAAGGAAAGGGAGCAGAGGGGAGAGAAGGAGGGAAACCCACCCTGCTCTCTGATAGAATTAGCTGGAGTCAGCATCTGCAGCCGAGAGCGGGAAGGAGCTAGACAAGCAGGATAGAGATGAAGGAAACGCAGCACAGCCCTGGTCAGACACCAGAGGTTTCTCCAAGGACACTGAAAAGGCCTCCGACCATCCCATCATGTATTCCAGAGTCCCTCTGTGGAGGTAGAGGGGTGAGGAGGCCTCAGTGTGGGGGAGCCAAACTGTGCCCAGCCAGGCAGGTGAGCTGCAGGGGTGAGCAGCTCCTGGGGCAGAGCAGCAGGACAGGACCTGTTCCTGGGCCAGCCTGGCCTGGCTGGTCCCTCGGCTGTAACCAGACCCAGCCTTGAGGACACGGGGCGGGGGAGGGCCCGCGAGCAGAGACATACAGAGGGATTCCAATTTGAGGGGATTCGGTTACAAGGTTGCACCAGCCACTTCCTGGAATCCAATGGACAGACGTGAGTTCTGAGAATTGGGAAGGGGGGGTAGAGCAGAGCAGGGAAGGGGAAGAGCTGCCGTGCAGAGGAGAGATGGCCCTGCTCTCAGGTCAAACGAGGCTAGCAGGCCAGGCTTCTGGAGGCACAAGAGCCAGGGACACTTCTCCCCCAGCCTGCTAACTCCTGCACCCAACAGGCTGCCCGGGCAAGCTCTGAACTTCTCCTTCCACAAAGCTCCTAAGTGGGCAACCAATGCCTGGGCAGCCCTGGGGGTGGCTGAGTTTCTGTAGGGTGGACAAAGACAAAAGGAAGTGAAGGTGCCTGCCCCTCACTCCCATCCCACCACCGTCACCTGACCCTGGGGTGCAGGGAACAGGGTGCCCCGCAGCGCTGATCCTGCCTTCCTTTCCTGTCCTTCCTCCCTCCTCAGGCCCTCCTACTCTTTCTGATGGGGTCACCAAATAACAGTGTGGGGACTGTGAGCCCTAGCTGGCTGCAAGAGACCTCCAGCTGGACTTAGTCTGGGTTCTCAGCTTCCTGGGTAGCACTTCAGCCAGGAGACGTAGCTAAGCTGAGCAAGAGAGCAGGATGTATTGAGAGGCAAAGAGATGCTGCACTCGGGTGTGAGTGCACACAACTTCCTGAGGATAGAATTGCCTCCACTCAGTCTAGGGCCAGCCTTGTGTAGGGTAGAGATGATGCTCAGAGCAGGGCCTGATTGAAGATCCGGAGGAGACCCAGTTTGAGGTGGGGCTGCAGCACATGTGGTGGTCTTCAGGAAGCTGTCAAGATGTCTGGAGTGTGAGAGAAAGTGAGGCTTAGCTGCATGACCAGGAGCAGGTGCTCCGAGTCTTCAGCCGCGTTGAACCAGCATGGAAGATGGCAGGATTCAGATGGTGTACACGGCTCGGATGTTGGCAGTCATTCATTCCTTATCCCTACTGACTCCCTGCCTCACTCACATCTTTTCTGTTCTCTTTTTTTTTTTTTTTTTTTTTGACAGGCAGAGTGGACAGTGTGAGAGAGAGACAGAGAGAAAGGCCTTCCTTTTGCCGTTGGTTCACCCTCCAATGACCGCCGCGGCCGGCGCGCTGCGACCAGCGCACCGTGCTGATCCGAAGGCAGGAGCCAGGTGCTTCTCCTGGTCTCCCATGGGGTGCAGGGCCCAAGCACTTGGGCCATCCTCCACTGCACTCTCCGGGCCATAGCAGAGAGCTGGCCTGGAAGAGGGGCAACCGGGACAGAATCCGGCACCCCGACCGGGACTAGAACCCGGTGTACCGGCGCCGCTAGGCGGAGGATTAGCCTGTTGAGCCACGGCGCCAGCTCTGTTCTCTCTTGAGGATTTCTCCCCATCTGCCTGCCTCAATCCCATCTGTGGCTCCATATTCCATAGCTACTCAGGTGAGAACGTGTTTGGCACCTCGTCTGGAACCCCTGCCCACACGGAGTGAGTGGTGCTCAGAGCTCAGAGTACCCACGGGTGCTGCTCAGGAGTAGGCAGCAGCCTCTTGAGGCCCCACTCTCTGCACATTCGCTTCCTGCCAAGGAGGCATCTGCTGGGCTCCATCAGCCCTCGGCTGAATAACTCACTGATTCCCCAAGCTGCTCCCCACTCACCATCACTCACCTCATTTGCCCTCTCCTGTCTGTTTCCCTCACCCACCAGGACTCAGAAATGATGGGCTGGGAAGGGTTCATGTGCCTGCACCTCTGCAGGAGCTGTGGGCATGGGCTGTGAAACCATTCATTTTTGAACCAGGACAAGGCAGCTTCACCCACGAACCCACAGGCTCACAGGAGCCAGACAGAGTGGGAAAAGGACACTGCAACCACACTTTCTGAACCAATACATTTGCAGTTTGGACCATCCTGCAAAATGCATGTAATATGAAGACTACATGTACTATCTCTGCTGAGTCTGGAAGAGACGTGGAGCACGTGTTCATACAAGGGGTGTCCGATTGCTTTGGTTGTTTAGCTACAGAGATGAAGAGACAGTGCTGACCAGCCCTTCCTGCAGATCAGCACCAATGCTCCTCTTTCGTCCAATACCCAAGCATCAATTGTAGATGTGCCTAAAACATAACCCAAGTCAGATGACACTTCCGAGAGGCGCCGCCCGCAGGACATCATCTCTGGATCTTCAAAGCTAGTTCCAGGAAGAAGTATCCCTTTCCTTAGCAATAAATCTTTTTGGCTCACGCTGACTTATCCCTGGGGACTGCCAGCTAACAGACTCAGTAACTCAGTAATCACACACTATGTATATGACATGGCCATATGAGGGCCACACAAACAAATGAAGATGTGAGTGAGTTCCCTGGCCTCCTGTATGAACTCTCTAAAGCAGCTCCTGCCCCCAACTTGTCTTGGCCACTCTTTTGACCAGTTTTCCTGCCGGGAAAGCCCTGTCCACTGTTGTACCTACCTCCTCTGAGAAGTCTGATTCTGCTCAACTTTATTGACATTTTCCTTCCTTGACGTCCCAAAGCCCCAACTGCCTGAATTTTTTTACTGGTCCCTGCAGCCTCTCTGCATTGAAGGCTGGCTTCTTCTATACCTCCATGGCAAACACCACGAGGGCTCTAGGCAGATCCTTCCATATCCCTATGGGAACTCTATGAACACTCCCAGGGGCCCATGTGAGCCACCCTTCTTTGGAGGGCTCCCTGGAGCCTTGCCCTGCATACAGAGAGCCTGGCATGCCTGGGCATGGATGACTCCAAGGGATGACCCCAGCCCCCTTCTTACAGGGCGTTTATCATTCAGGATCTAGTCACAGTAGGCAGAAACCGCATAGTTACTGTAACGGAGAGAATGTAATAAAAAGAATTAGTAAGTACATGTTAAGAACAGGAAAGGCCAAAGGGAATATTAAGGATTCAACGAGAAAACAATTATAACACCTAGCATCTTCGGGGAAATAAAGGGAGCATCAAGATTATTAAAACTTAAAAGTTTGAGAAATATACCCACCAACCCGATATGCAGTCCACAGGAAAGGGGCCACTGCTCTGCTGGGGCTAAAGGCAGGAGAGGTTGAGAACCCAGGACCCAGACCTGCAGTCCCATGCACAGAGTGGAAAACACTGCTGATGGGATTTTGAGGGGAGAATAATGGGCCTTAACTACAAGTGTTGGAAAAACTGCAAGTGGGAATCACTCACCATCTCTGGAAGGAAACCATCACTTCCAGGGTGAAAAAGCATGGCTTTGTGAGCACAGGAGCAGTCAGCATACAGAGGAACAGAAAGAAAGCAGGAAAGCGCACAGGTCATCCCAAACCAGGGGCTGCCCTGCAGAGACAAGGCTAACTGTGGGCACCTAAGAACCCTTAGAACCATACACTTGCAGGGTACACAAATTCCAGGACTACTTGAAACTGAGAATAAAGCCAAAACCAAAGAAGAGATCTTCTGTTGTGACCCAACATGCTCTTGTTCTGATGCCCATACTCAGAAAGGACACCCCTCTTCCTTATGTGGGTGAGTTTATTCTGGGTGACAGTAAACAGGATGTCAGCTTAAGACACTTAACCCACTGGGACATTGAGTATGGAAATTATCGACCATCCCAAAGAGAGGGTCTTAGAGAACAGCTGGCATAGCCTGCCCTTCTCCTCTACCCAGCGGCAGATGTTAATAGATCAGGAATCAGAATCTCTGAGAGACCATGAACAGGGCATGGCAGGCTAGCCCTGGGACCAGAGCCATTCTTTCACTCAACAAGCATGGACTGAGCATATTAGTCTAGCCACAAGTTTAGATCCTAGGAAAACATCAGGGAATGGGAGACATGGAAAGTAGGCTGCCTATGGGAAAGGTTAGAAGGGCTTATTTGCCACTTACCTGCAGTCCTCATCAAGAAGCAAAGCTCTCAGCAGGAGCTGTGTTTTAAAGGGAAGGCTTGGAATGGCAGAACACAGGAGGGGTAGAAACTGCATTTTCAGCCGGTGCCGTGGCTTAACAGGCTAATCCTCCGCCTTGTGGTGCCAGCACACAGGGTTCTAGTCCCGGTTGGGGCGCCGGATTCTATCCCGGTTGCCCCTCTTCCAGGCCAGCTCTCTGCTATGGCCCGGGAAGGCAGTGGAGGATGGCCCAAGTGCTTGGGCCCTGCACCCGCATGGGAGACCAGGAGAAGCACCTGGCTCCTGGCTTCAGATCAGCACGATGCGCCGGCCGCAGCGGCCATTGGAAGGTGAACCAACAGCAAAAAGGAAGACCTTTCTCTCTGACTCTCTCACTGTCCACTCTGCCTGAAAAAGAAAAAAAAAAAAAAACCTGCATTTTCTTCCACACTTCACTGGATACTGTAGTTCTGAAAACTCTAAAGTCTTCTCAGCCTCTGCCTTCCATCTCCTCTTTCCTGCTCTCTGGGACTAGAACACCCTAGAACATTGTGTCTTCATGTTGTGGATATATATATCTATGCCCACACTCTCTTTGGAAAGGCATTGGTGCCTGCACTGGAAAACACACTATGTCCTCTGTGGATCTGCAGAACTGACCTGACAGTGGTGGGGGTCAACCAGCTTGGAAATCAGTAATTCACCTGACTATCACTTGAAAGTAAAATGAGATGAACTTTTAAAAGGTGTGGTGGGAAGCCTCAGAGGAAACGGAGAAATCAGAATTAATTTGGGGTTGAAAATGTTTGCATTCTGTTCCTCACATTTCCAATGATGCCAC
Organism: Lepus europaeus; assembly: GCF_033115175.1. Lineage (NCBI taxonomy): Eukaryota > Metazoa > Chordata > Mammalia > Lagomorpha > Leporidae > Lepus > Lepus europaeus. Next base: position 161,418,534 of record NC_084827.1, on the reverse strand, counting down.
ACCCATTTTTTTTAGCGGTGACAGAGGTGAACCTACTCTGAGCCCATAAAATAAGGAGAGGCAAAGAGATAAAAAAGGAAGACAAAAGAGGCTTTGCATAAAGTGATGATTCAAGATCTAGCTGGGACAGGGAGGGACTGTGTGAGAACTCAGAACAAGCTGCAACTTAAAACTCATGATTTGTTGGGTCAACAACAGGAGCCACTGTGCAGTTGCTCCTCATGTGGGATCTCTGTCCTTAATGTGCTGTACATTGTGATTTAATGCTATAACTAGTACTCAAACAGTATGTTTCACTTTGTGTTGCTATGTGGGTGCAAACTGTTGAAATCTTTATACTAAATTGATCTTCTGTATATAAAGAGAATTGAAAATGAATCTTGATGCAAATGGAAGGGGAGAGGGAGCGGGAGAGGGGAGGGTTGCGGGTGGGAGGGAAGTTATGGGAGGGGGAAGCCATTGTAATCCATAAGCTGTACACTGGAAATTTATATTCATTAAATAAAAGTTAAAAAAAAAAGAAAAAGAAAAAAGTAATGTACAAAAATTGCAAAAGTTAAAAAAAAAACTCATGAATTGTTTGTTTCTGGGGATTTTCCTTCAACATTTTCAAATTGCAGTTGACCACAGATAACTGAAATTTCAAAAAACAAAACCAGTGATGGCTGGGGGTTGGAGGGGGTGAGGGAAGCGCCTTCTCTTGGTAAAGCATAGCTTTAAGTGTTTTATGTGCACATACAGGTGCTGTGTTCAGGAGAACCTTATAAACAAGAATTTTTGGAACTTAGGTAAGAGAAACAATCCAGAAAAAAAAGGTCATCACTCCTTTTTGTTTCTGATAGAATGGTACCCTAACCTATTCTAAATAAATAGAGGTCTCTAATGTGTTACAAGTCTTCTAGGGATTTTACAACCTCTCCTAGACACTCACTCATAGGTCATTGCCAAAGTTCACCTTTAATGCATTCTCACAGTGCTCATGGGGCCACTCTGGGGTTTCCTGCAGCTCTACCTGGTATGAGAAAGGAAGAACCAGGATTTATTTTATTTTCTTTCATTCAAAAGGTACTTGTTGAGCCCCTGCTAGGTGCTAATATCTGCAGCAGGGAGGTCCTCTCCTACCCCAGAAAGATAGCAGGCTTGTCTTGGCAGCTCCAATCTTGTTACATGTCAATAAAATCTATCCAAAAATCAATTTAGAAAAGAACATATCCTCTCTGACCCTATAATTCCAATCCTATAGCTATGTCCTACAAAAATATAAAAAACGCCAATAATATGAAGATGTAAATCTTTATATATTTTAATAAAAATTAAAAATTGGAGATACATTTAATATAAAATGTTGATTAACAGATTATGAAAATCCAAATAGTAGATTATGCAGTTGTATGCACTTGTGTGCCTACACAGACACACACACACATACACACACACACACACGGTATCTGGCCATCTTCTGTTGCAAAAAATACAAGACTACAGATTGCGTAAGTTACAAAGAAGAGAAGTTTATTTTGGCTCACAGATCTGGTCCAAGTCAAGCGGCCAATCAGCTGATGGCTTTCTTTCCAACAGAGTCCAAAGGCAGCACAGGGCATAATTGGCAAGAGACAAGGAACTTGTATGTGTGAGTATGTATCCTATTTCTCTCCCTCTCCCTCTCCCCTCTCCCCTCTCCCCTCTCCCGTCTCCCCTTTCTCTCCCTCCCCCTCTTGGTCGTCTTACGAAGCCCCCAGTATTCATTCTTGCAGCTCCATTCTGATGACTGTCTAATCCTAACTTGTTTCCAAAGGCCCCAGGTCTAAACACCACGATCAGATCAAGCGTCCACTCTCAGTGCCTCACAGGGGGGATAAAACTCCACCATGAGTTTTGGAGGAGGGAAGCCATAGCAAAAACAATACTTGGTTTTGACCAAAGAAGAAAATAGCAAAGAGCAAATATTCTCACATGTCTCAGGTACTAGGCAGCCAGGCAAAGGGGCCAGTAGCATTCCCAGGAGAAGCCTTCGACATGCAGGGATGGATTTGGTGGGTCCATGAACCCAGCCCCCCACATCTGGAGGGACACTGCTGAGGTGCATTCCGCAGAGTTGCTCAGAGAGTCCCTGAGGCCATGGAACCCTACTTGTCCACAGCAATGACCAGCTTAGTAACAAAGTCTGTTCTCCCTCCCTGTCCCACATGCCTTATCCCCTCCCTCCTGCTCCCTACAACCTACTACTTCCCACTATAGATCAGGTCTCAAGCCCTTACCTCAAGCTTGAGCCCCAGGGTTTTGGATATCAAAAACTCAGCAGGGTGGGCATTTGGCACAGTGGTTAAGAAAAACCCACATTTCATATCGGAGTGCCTGGCATGGAGTCCCAGTTCTACTCCTGATTCTAGCTTTCTGTACCCTGGGAGGCAGCAGGTGGTGGCGCAAGCACTTGGGTCCCTGCCACCCACGTGTGCTCCCCAGATTGGATTCTCAACTCCTGACTTCTGCCTGGCCCAGCCCCAGCTGTTGCAGGCATTTGGGGCAGTGAATCAGCAAATGGAAGATCTTTCTCTGTCTGTCTCTACCTCTCTGCCTTTCAAATAAAAGGAAAACATGCTTTTTAAAACTCAGGAAGGAAGTTGTATGCACAGAGATTCTGTTTCATTTCTCATGGAAAACAAGAAAACGCAAAGTGAAAATGTGCCTGCCTGCTTTAAGGGAGGGAGGGAAGATGCACTGAGAACATTCACAGACTATTCAGTGAGTTATCCCAGCACCCCATCATCATCACTGGCATTGTGACTGTCAAATACCAAGTACACAGACAGAGGACAGATGGGAGTCCCTGCCCATCAAAGACTCACAACACTGGAGAAAGATTCCTAGGGCCTGTTTCAGGCAGATCCTCTGCCCAACACAGTTCTCTGCTGCTCCAGCTACTTAGAAAGGGGTCATGCTTTGGAGACCAACCCCAGTGTTCTACCCACCACAGAATGAAACTGAGTGCCAGGGACAGGAAGATGAGAATTTGTTATGACTCTCCTGTTCCCAGTCTGGGGTCCAAGTCTTATCCAGGGAGAGGGCTAGGTTCTCTTTGCCTTGGTTGTAATTCCTTAAATTTTGAGCTATGCTGAAGGAGAAAGTTGGGGCTCTGAGGCTAGGAATGAAGTGGCCCTGACAACATATGGTCCCAGGGATCTGATTGAGAATTCACAGGCAAGTAGGTGGCTCTGTACCCAACCCCAGATTCTTATTCTTAGCTCCCCTGTGCATAAAATCAGGGTGGCCTGTGAACGGTTTGGGAAGTACAGGCGAGAGAAAGAGGTGGCTCCAACAGTTAGTTGTGTTAGCCACCAAAGGTCAGGACAGAGGGTCCTAAGAGGCAGGGAGAATAAACAACACCAGCAGGAATTGTGCAGACAAGTTAAACAGTGCTTCTCCATGTGAAAAATGTTTCTGAGCTCCAGCCAGTTGGAATCCAGTGCTAACAGATATCACAAATGTTTAGGAGCAACCAAGAAGTTCAAATCCTAGATTTTATATGAAAACACCTGATTTGCCAGTGGTGGCAACTAGTTCAAAATTTTGCTCACCCCATGTTTCCTTGCATTGTATGACAAACAAAAGGCATTTATGGGGTAAATGCTTTATGGGCCTGACCCTCCAGCTGAACTTATGTCAGTAAAATCACCCTCTGTAATTGGAGACTGTATTACCAGTCCATAGTAATGAACAATTATAAATTTTTTGAGGAGCAGAAAGACTAGAGAAATATTTTAGGGAAGGAGCTGTAAATTAACAAGGGTGGACTACATGCAAATTCATAAGCTTATGATTTTTAAAGCAATTTTGAGCCAGTTTCAGCACTTGATCTTGTGACATGAAGATAACAATGGCTGCAATGTCATGACAAGCATTACATCAGACAAGGTCCTGCTCCTATAAATAGCTGGTTAGCTGCTGTTTTCTGTCACTGGCTTCACTGCGTAACACACTGGTTTAGGATTAGTAGGTTCTGTGTCCAAACCCCAATTGCATACTCCTACCCATTCCCAAAATGTCTCTTTTACAAGGAATCTAAAACTACTGCTCTCACCAAGACAGGTAGAAAAATAGCCCATTACATAAAGACATTGAGAAAAAGGCAAAGGCTCCTGAGCAGAAGGAACAAGAGACCACAAAGGGTTAATAAATCTGTTAGGCTAAGAAAGCATAAGACTGACAGAGGAGACCCAAAGGAGGATCAGATCACTCAGGGTGGGAGCTAGAGGAGGATGAGAGGAGCAGCAGGAGTGCTAAAGGCAGCTTTGACTACCTCTGTCTTGGTGAAATTCCTTTGAAGGTATAATAGTACTGCACAGACTTGGTCCTAACTCAAGCACACCCTAAGCCATATGATCCTAAAAATCAATCACTCAACCTATTTCAGTTATGAAATTGGAATACTGGTTAACCTGAAGGTGCACTTGACGATAGTTATCCTAGGATCTGCTACAGAACTTCACAAGTGCATCCGTGGGCCACATCCAGCCAGTGGACCTTTGGGTGAAATTTAATTGGAACACAGCCATGGCCATTCACTTACCCGTGGCTGCTTTCACCCACAGAGATGAGCCTCTGTGCTATCTGATCCTTTCCCTTTCAAGGAGTCCTCTCTAGTGGCCCTCATACCTCCAACAACTCACAAAAGCTCCTGTGAGGTGTAACAGGGTCATGACTGCTTACATCACTCAAGGCTGTCATCAATGAATCTTGACTGTCCCCAGACACTAGGTTCAAACTTTCACATCCTCAAGTTCTCCTCTGCACATGCTAACATTGAGAAATATTAACTGGGCACATGGCAGGCATGTTTCCCAGAACTGTTACTTTTATTTTAGTTTTCTCTGGTTTTCCCTCCTAGACTACAAGCACTGTGACACAGGAGTTGAATCAATAATAAAAGAAAGTTCTATGCAAATTTAGCAAAAAGAGTGACTGTGGTGTAGATGACTGGCACCAGAGTGAAGCAGGAAAAGCTGTTGATCTCTTTTGCCTTTTCCTTCTTGTAGTTGGGCTAGCACATGCACAATACTCCACCATCCCAAGACTTAGTAATTTCAAATGATATGACTATAACATTACTGCAACTTACTACTGCTAGATACACTTATCCTGCTGCCATAGTACTGCAATATCCTACCTCAAGATGCTCTGCTCTTGGGTCAGAACATCTTCAAGAAACAAGCTATCATCTCTTCCCCCTCTCACATTAATACCAAATGTCTTGGTGTGACTATCAAAAAGCAAACATGATCATTAAAGAAGCCCAGGGGCTGGCACCATGGCTCACTTGGTTAATCCTCCGCCTGTGGCACCAGCATCACATATGGGCATCGGGTTCTAGTCCCGGATGCTCCTCTTCCAGTCCATCTCTCTGCTGTGGCCCGGGAGGGCAGCGGAGGATGGCCCAAGTCCTTGGGCCCTGCACCCACATGGGAAACCAGGAGGAGGCACCTGGCTCCTGGCTTCAGATCGTCACAGTGCCAGCCGTGGCAGTCATTTGGGGAGTAAACCAATGGAAGGAAGACCTTTCTCTCTGTCTCTCTCTCACTGTCTATAACTCTACCTTAAAATAAATTAAAAAAAAAAAAGAAGCCCAAGAAGCTCATCAATATCTAGGGAAAAGGACAGGACTCTAGGATCTACCTAAATTGGCTGAGCAATGAAAAGGCAGCTCCTGTCTCTTCCAGCTGCTACATCTTTCTTATTCCAAATGTTAACACCATTGAGTTTTTTTAACTTTTATTTAATAAATATAAATTTCCAAACTACAGTTTATGGATTACAATGGCTCCCCCCCCATAACTTCCCTCCCACCCGCAACCCTCCCATATCCCGCTCACCATTGAGTTTTGAGATCTTAGCTCTGAAGATTCACTCTAGACCTGCATATTTTTTTTAAATTGCAATTATGGAGGCTGACACTAAATTCTGGTTAAGGCACTACCTGCAATGCCAACATCCCGTATGTATGACGATTCAAGTCCAGGCTGTTTCACTTCCAATCCAGCTCCTTGTTAATGCACCTGGGAAGGAAGTGATAGACAACCCAAGTACTTGGGCCCCTTCCACCATGGAGGAGACCTAGATGGAGTTGTAGGCTCTTGGTTTTGATCTGGCCTAGCCTTAGGCATTGTGGCCATTTGGGTAGTGAACTAGCTGATGAAAGATTCTCTCTCTCCCACACACACACCCCTTCTCTCATATCCCCTTCTCTCTTCTCTCCCTGTAACTCTGACTTTCAAATAAACAAGTAAATCTTTGAAAAATTTGTATTTGTCATCCTTGGGGGAGCTAGGTTGTACTTTGCAGGTTTTCTGCACTTGCTGGTAATGAATAGGAGCTCAGAGATGATCTGGTACCTTTATGTAAATTACAGAAGTTTTTAAGTTTTATCACACAAGAGATTCCAAACAGCTGTGAGAATTATTTGATTCCCCCAACTGCCCCAACACTATTAGGAAAAGCTCAGGAATATTGTCTTTTAAAGAGTTCCCAATATACAAATGCCTTCCTAGTCTTTGTTATGTTTTTACTTTCTTGCTTATAGTTCTTGGGCTTCATGTTGACACAACCTGGGCTTATCTCTAAAGCAAAGTTTATTTTCATTACTGACTTCAAATGAAGCTAAATGTATGAGCCAATGGTAATATGGCTGTTGTACTGCCCAGCCCAGCCTGTTCTGCCCCAACATGGAGAGTCTATCAAACCAAGACAGCTATTTTTATATCCAGAAATCATCTCAACCTATCCTAAACTAAAACCCAACCACAAATTCCATTAGTAAATTTCTCATAAAGGATCAAATGATATATTTATGTCCTCTTGAGTCACTTCACTCGCCCTCTGCCCAGCAAATCCAATCTATCCTCTTACATGAAAAAGAAAAGGAAAAAAACTCAATTATATCTCAGGGATCACAGGCCACTCTTCAGCTAAGCAATAACACTCAACAACAGTGTTTTTCAAGGAAAGGAGGGAAATTTTATTGAGGGACCCTGGGTGGAGAGGAAGCGTCAATGATGATTATGGTGGTCCTGGGTCTGCAGCTGAGGCAAGTTTTCTCTGTGTCATCTTTAGGGGGATAGGAGACATGGTAAAGCACAGACTCAATCAGCCTCTTCAACCAAAGCAACGATGTATCTGGCTGACTGAGGAGAAAAATGACGAGAGGTGAGATGTGCAGTCCATAAAGTCACACATTTCCCATATTGAGACCTTCTGAACTCAGTTTCCCATGGACCCCAGGATGCAGGGTTTCAGAGTTTGAGAAACCTGTCTTTGAAAAAGTAGATCCAGTGGTTATGTCGAAAGGACAGCATTGGAAGGAGGCTCTATCACACAGCGAAGACAGCAATGAACACAGAAAATCTGATTTTCTACAGGTCTTCCTGGTAAAAGTTAAGTGTTTGGCAAAGAACTAAGTGTTTTTCTTGGGGGAAGTGCTGGTGAGTGATGAAGGAAGAAGTTGCTAGGGAAGAGCTGGGGACAACCTTCACAAGGTGAGTGAAAAGCAATGTTTTCCACAGAGGCATGCTGTCTTGGAAAACAGCCCAAGCCAAGATGACAGTTCCTCAGTTTTAAGAGTCCCCTTTGAAAGCAGAGAATGGCATCCATACCTTGTCTTCTTGATCTTTTTCTGGAGCAACTTCTTTGTTTTTGGTCTCTGTGGGAGATCCTTCAGACGACATACTGAACACTTACACTGACAAAACTTCACCATCTTACATTTCTCAACTCCGGCCAGTAGTAGTGAGGTTCTGGTTGAACCAACAACCTGTATGCTGCCCCCCTTAACCTCCCCCCCTGTCCCAGGTCCATTGGTCCCAGGCAGTCCATTCATCACACCCTTTATATAAGTAACCATGACATGGGCCCTCCTGGTAAAAGGACCTGATGATTGATGATGCCTTGTCACAATGGTTGAAAGTCAGCATGAAAGCTTGGTTGGGTGTTTGGGGGAGTACTGAGACATTGGGGTAAAATCACGAAAGTATCTATTAGCAATGCCTGAATCAGCTGGCTACCTATGGATATAGGCCATAGTAATCTCCATGAAGGATGCCAACCAAATCAAATTCTCTTTAGCTTTCAAACACAGGCCCAGCATTTTCAAAGCCCTTGTCTGCCGGCACATTTACATATACACTCTGAGTTTCATTCTTATTCTAGAAAGAGATCTTCTGAAGGAACTTAAGCAATGTGGAATTTTTTAAATGTAATTATTGAAGTGCAGACACACACAATAAATTGCCCATATTTTAAGAGTACAATTTGAAAAGTTTGAAATGAACCCATAGCCACACATCAATATAAGCAGCATCTCTAGCACACACACCCAGTGGGTTTCTCTATACCCATTAGCACTCCCAACTACTCTGTTCCCCAAACCCTACTCCAACTCCCAAAAATGTAGAACTTAAATTTCTAGTCCAACTCATTTTTTTTAAAGTCACTATCCCTGCCACATTCTCCAGAGCTCTACAAAGTACAATTTCACATCTGGGAAGCTTAATATCTGGGGAGAGAAGACACATATGCAAATAAAAAGTTCTGGGCAGAATCAGGTAAAGGACATAAAATGTGCCCAAAAGATGCAATATGGGAGATTGGAGCAGAAGCAACCATAGAGTTTGGAATGTTTGCTTTGAGTTTTGAGGGACACATGGACATTTAATAGGTAAATATACTAAAAAAATTAGTACAAATTTCTCATGAATGTGTTTTTCTATTCCTTAAGTAATAACCCAGTTTGGTATAACAGCAAAGGTTGCCTAAAAGAAAATAAGACACAGCTTAAAAATTGAGTTTGGGTGTGGTGAAATTTAAATGTTGTGATAAAAACTATATTTTGTAGACAGTAGGAGTTTCCAAACTTTTCAAACATATTGGTGCCATGATTAGTCTTGTTTCACAAAGCTGACCTTAGGGAGGTGTGGGGTCAGTGTTGTGACATAGTGGGTTAAGCTACCACCTGCAACATCAGCATCCCAGATTGCCAGTTCCAGTCCTGGTCGTTCTGCTTCTGATCAACTCCCTGCTAATTTTACTAGGAAAGCAGCAGAAGGTGGCCCAAGTACTTGGGACCCTGCCTCCCATGTGAGAGACCAGGATGGAGTCTCCAGCATGGCCCATACTTAGCTGTGTTGGCCATTTGGAGAGTAAACCAGTAGATGGAAGATTCTCTCTCTCTCTCTCTCTGTCATTCTACCTTTTGATAAATAGATAAATAAATTATTTTAGAAAAGTTTCTTTGCACAGCATTCCGCGTGAAAAAACACTCAAGCAGCTTCCACAACAGCATAGCCTGAAGGTAACAAGAAATTATTAAGGACCCTGGATGGTGGAAACTGGGCATCAGGAAGGGAGGCTCAACAGCTAGCAAGGAGAGGAAGAGCCCAAAATCACACCTGGGTTCAATGCTATGTAATGTGACTGTTGGGTCATGCCAACCAGAAGGATCAGATTGGCAGAGAGGCCCAAGAGAGAAGTGCAAACCTGGTTTCCAAACCTTATCTTCCAGAAGACCAACCTTTTACAGAGATGGCATGGGGAGTGGGGGATGGCAACAATTCCAGAGGGGGAGTGCAGAGTGGGGCAGCAACAATTTCAGCACCTCCCATAGTCGCTCTAATATCCTGCCTCTTGCAGAATCTAAGGGGCAGAGCATTCTACAATTCCTTCATCATTTCTTTAGCTAGAGATCTAAGGGCTTTGTCCTGAGAGAGCAACAGAGGCTGAGAAGAGGAGGAGAAGAAGGAGGCAGAGACCTATCTTAACAAAGTGTACACAAACCTATGAAGCCGGTTCATTTATTCCATGTCCAACTTTCTTTGTCAAAATTATTAAAAATCCAATTGTTTTCATTCCAAAATAACTCAGATTCTGAAGCTACCACAACCAGAGTTCTGCAATCATGATTTTTATCTTAGAGGTCATTTGATAGATCTATGTATTCATCCATTCATCACATTAAGGATCTGCAGCTATTCCCTAACCACATTTTTGGCTCTTTGTGTTCTGTGTTCTTTACTGTACATGTATGGGGGCAAGAGACAGTATTAGGGATGGATCAAAAGGAAGTGAGGAGTATGTTTTCATGGAATCCCAAATTTTTATTAAAAAGACACCTAAGAATCCTCTAGCCTAGGTAACTTCATGGATTCTCCTTCCTGCCCCAGCAGCCGGAATAAATACTGACTTTGTGAACAAAATAACCTTATTCAGGAGCTTTGTCTTGTCAGATCTTAGGGATCCACTTCTCATTTGGCAGGGATATATTGAGAAGCTGATGTGTGCCTATCTTTAAGTACTGAAAAACAAATGGAGGGGCAAGGATTTGGCCTAGCAGTTAAGCCCTTAATTAGGATGCCTATACCATATATTGTAGTTCCTGGGTTCAAGTCCTGGCTTTGCTCCTGATCCTAGCTATTGCTAATGCAAACCCTGGGAGGCAACAGGAAGTGATGGCTCAAGCAGTTGGGTCCCTGCAACCCGTCTGAGAGACCTGGGTTGAGATCCAGGCTCCTATCTTTGGTCTGATTCAGGCCAAGCTGTTGCATTTGGGAAGTGAACCAGTAAATGGGAACTTCTCTCCTCTCCTCTCCTCTCCTCCCCTCTCCTCTCCTCTCCTCTCCTCTCCTCTCCTCTCCTCTCCTCTCCTCTCCTCTCTTCTCCTCTCCTTTCCCTCTCAACTAGTTTTTATAAAATATTTAAGAAAAAATAAAATATGTAAGAATTCATCTAATATTAATTATTCTAGTTCCTTATACAAGAAAGCCTCAATCTGTTTATATCTGTGAGACCTTGGGCAAATTACTTAACCACCTGATCCTGGAGCATGGCGGTAATAGTACATACCTCACATGGTTGATGTGAGAATTAGGTGGGTTAATATCTCTAGATCAATTACTATATTCCATGCATTGTTCAAGGAGCAATCTGTTATTATCATAACTCTGTCCTACAAAATTGTAAGGTGCCTGAAGGAAGACGAGAAAAGAAGTAACAAGACTAGTCCAGACAGGGTGTTACTCCCTGCAGATTTAGCTAAAGCTGAAGAAGGAAGCTGAGATTAGACAGGGATGAAGGACAAAAGGGTAAGGTGAGGCTAGAATAGCAACAGGAAGGCCTGTCATTGATTATGGCAGAGTAACAGTGGTTGAATAAAACCCCTTCTTCTGAGAATTGTAGCCCAGAAGGGTTGAAGAGTATGTTTTAGAAAGGCTTGTGTTCAACTGCTCAAAAACAGCCTCCATCTTCCACTTCATCACCTTCTATCTCTCTCCTCCCCACTGTATCCTACCCACACATCCTACTATGTCTCTGTCCATACCTCATTGCCAAATGCTGTACTAACAAATGAGATTTAGTTCGTCAAGTGCTCCACACAGACAGCTAGTAAGTCCTAAATCAATGTTATGGCTACCCTGAGTTTGGCAACTTCCACCTTTGAAAATCTGTTACTTTTCAACCCTACTTCCTTTCTTCTGCTTTTTCACTCTGCTTTCCCAGCTCTCTCACCTAAAAATCCCAAAAGTTAACAAATTCCATGATTTTGTGCTAGCACAATTTTGTCCCTAGAGAATATCATCCACTCTCATAGATTTGACCACACAAAACTGCACCTTGCCAGCGCCCAAATCTGAATCACCAGCCTCCACTGTTCCCCCAAGCAACCAGATACCTGAGTTTCAGTTGTCTACAAGGAATCCACTTGGACGCTGTATCTCTCGGCTAGACCTTTCATCCTCAAAGCTATAACCAGTCTTTCTGTCCAAATATATCTCCTACTCCTGTACCCACTCAGCAGTCACTCATCTGGGGCAGAAGTCTAGGACTCAAGCTTTCGTTTTGTACTCCCCCACATCAGTCACATCAATGTTTCATTACCTACCTCTTCCTCCTCTTCTCCGTCACTGACTTGGGCAAGTAGCTTTAGATTTAAATCCCAGCTCCGCCCTGTAGTGCTTTTGTGTCCTTGAGCAATTTCCTAAAGCTCTGAGACTGTAAAGAAGGAATCTCCAACCGGGCATTTAGTTTTCTATTTAGTAAAATAATAGGATTTCCATTAAATCCAAGTCTTTCTGGTTTTCACTGATGGAAGATTTTTAAGACTAGGAGAAATAAAATTACTTGTCCATAAAATCTGCTTAAGTGTTGAAACAAATCATACTGAGTCCCACTGCTCAACTCCTGTAGATTGGGTTGGTGACCTCAGATAGACTTTGTGACATCCCAGAGTGGGGAAGACCAAGTTACCATGAATTCAGTTTCTCACAGGTGGATTCCTCCTGACTCAGAGTTGAGAATCTCATCTTCTTCAAGTAAATAACTAGAAAACTTGGGTCAGATTCCTAACTTTCGTGACTGAGTGTGCCCATGATAGCAGCCATATTAGAGTATATTACAGTTACACTTGCCCTAGGACTTGGCCAGTTTTCTGCAAGACCATAGAAGAGAGCAGCAGTGGAGGAGAACATGGAGGAGAAGAGGAGGAAGGCAGTGACTGGAAAGGTTGTGGGTGTGTGTGTGAAGGGTGGAGAGAGAAGTAGTACCAGCTGTGGTTGGAGGATGTATGCAAGCTGAGTGGGATGGAGTCACTGCTGAAGCGGCTCCATTTGTGCTTGGGGACATGGCAGCAAGAAGCAAATCGTTTGCGAGTTTATCATGCCTGTTATGAATCTGATGTTTAACCAGCTCTCCGGAACTATAAGGTTGAATGAGAGGGATTTTTAAATCTCATTATCTGGAGATTTACCTTAAGAAGGGTCTTGAAGCAAGGATGGAGAGACAGAGTTGACTTCCTTGTCAGGGTACCACAAATGGCTCTTGTTTCAAAGGGACACCAGGTATGCGGTTTTGCTTTCAAATTTTTATTTATTTAAGAGCCAGAGAGACAGAGTGAGCACAAGAAAGAGAGTGAGAGAGATCCTATTAGCTGATTCACACCCCAAATGCCCACAATGACTTGGACTGGGCAACGGTCAAAGCCCAGGGCCAGAACCACAACTCAGATTTTCTACATGGGTGGTAGAGTTGGAAATCAAAACTCCAGGTACTCCAATGTTGAAGGCAAGTATCTTTTTTTTTTAACCTTTTATTTAATGAATATAAATTTCTAATGTACAGCTATGGATTACAATGGCTTCTCCCTCCCATAACTTCCCTCCCACCTGCAACCCTCCCCTCTCCCGCTCCCTCTCCCCTTCCATTCACATCAAGATTCATTTTCAATTCTCTTTATATACAGAAGATCAATTTAGTATATATTAAGTAAAGATTTCAACAGTTTGCACCCACATAGAAACACAAAGTGAAACATACTGTTTGAGTACTAGTTATAGCATTAAATCACAATGAACAGCACATTAAGGACAAAGATCCCACATGAGGAGCAAGTGCACAGTGACTCCTGTTGTTGACCCAACAAATTGACACTCTAGTTTATGGCGCCAGTAACCACCCTAGGCTCTCATCATGAGTTGCCAAGGCTATGGAAGGAAGGCAAGTATCTTAACCACTAGGCTTAGTGACTGCTGACAGGATCCTAGGTTTAAGCTTTGGTGTCATAGTGTTGAAATTCTGAAAAATTGCCTTAAAAGGGGCCAGCATATTCACCTTGCACTGAGCCACACCAAGAATGCAGCTGGTTCTGGGGAAACATGTTCCTTTTTTTAACCTGGAATAGATGTCACAGGAAGTGACATGTAAGCTACACCAAGTCATACCTAAAACGATAACAAAATCCTAAGGGAAAACCTGGAAAATGTCAAGTTGGCCATGTATACTTACCTGCAGAAACTGCTGAGACTCTCCCTCCCAGACCCGGAACCTTTTTAACCTCAATTTCATCTTGCTTCCTTGCAACATGAAGAAAGTGCCTCTGTCACTATCCCAGGAAATAGTTATTACTGCACCAAGGTACAGTCCTTGCAAGAACCCCAGAACACCTCTGCAGCATTATCCTCCACACTTCCTCCCAGGAAAAAAAAATGAGGCTAAGAGCAAAAATTTCTTGACAATAAAATCTGAACACTGAAACACCCAAAGGTTTCTGGTTCTTTCTTTGGTCCTTACTAAAAACGAAGGGTTTGTTTTGAGGATTTTTCTAGGCAATTACTTCTGCCCTCCAAGCACAAGGATGTGTGTAGATGAAGTGTTATTAACCTCTGTGCTTTGGGCTACATAATTCCAAGACTAGAAAGGGCAGAAAATGAGTTACCTTGCTCCCTTTTCTTTAGTGTAAATCCCAGTAACCCTGCTTTTTGAGGTCTCCAAACGTGAAAATTCTGCCCAAAACACCATGGCGAAACTAAATAGGCAATGATACTGCCAGAAAAGACTCAGTTTTCAACTCTACCTTTCAAGGATCTCAGGTCACAAATCAAAATTTAACTTCTAATCTGTCTCCTCTTCTTCTGCCTCCGTTGGTCACCATTAAGATTAGGAAACAGAGGTTCAAGGCCACTCAGATATATTAAGACTGAATTGTGATGCTCTCTCTTGACCCAACCTTGATCAATAGTTATAACGGGGCACCAGTGCTGTGGCACAGTGGGTTAAAGCCCTGGCCTGCAGCCCTGACATCCCATATGGGCACCAGTTTGAGTCCTGGCTGCTCCACTTCCAATCTAGCTCTCTGTTATGACCTGGGAAAGCAGTAGAAGATGGCCCAAATCCTTGGGCCCCTACATCCACATGGGAACCTGGAGGAAGATCCTGGCTCTTGGCTTTGGATTGGCCCTGCTCTAGCTGTTGTGGCCATTTGCTGAATGAACCAGCAGTTGGGATTCTCTCTCTCTCTCTCTCTCTCTCCCTCCCTCCCTCCCTCCCTTCCTCCCTCTCTCTGCCTCTTCCTCTGTAACTCTGTCTTTCAAATCAATATTTTTTTAAAAAAATGGTTATAGTAGGTATTTACATTAAAAATAAGTCAGACATACTGAGCAGCTCTATTCAATGCCTTCTACCAGCATGGCGGTCACAATGCTTTGACATCCTCAATTATGAAGTCATTGACCACATGTGGTAACATTGATCTGTCTCCCTGGTTCTTTTTCCCCCTTGGTAGCAACTCTGTCCCATTTTAAAGGACCAGATGTCTTATGGTATATACACACTATGGAATAGTATTTAGAGTGTAAAAAAAATGAAATTCTGTGTTACGCAACAAAATGGATGCAACTGGAAACCATTATACTCAGTTAAATAAGCCAGTCTCAAAAAGACAAATACTATATGTTTTCCCTGATTTGTGATAACAGAGTACCTAAAAGGTAATGTATAGGAGTGAGATTGACATTTTACAATGGATAATTATTTACAGCTCTTGTCTCAACTGATGAGAATCGTGTCTTTTTTTTTTTTTTTAATACTATTGAACTCTTCATTTGGTGTAAGGGTAATCTTATGAATATAAAGTTAACTGAAATAGATCATTATAATAATTAAGAGTAGAAATAGGAGTGTGAGGAGGAAGGGTGTGAGCATAGACTGGAGGGCAGGTAGGGTGGGAAGTATCATTATGTTCCTGAATCTGTATATCAGAAACACATGAAATTTGTATACCTTAAATAAAATTTTAAAAAATAAACTCAGTGAACTGATGGCCCCTGGCAGGTGGAATGATTTTAAGGAGACACAGGTCCTGTCTATTGGCTCCTAAACATGAAAGAAGGATGAGCAGAAAAGATACACACACATATGGCCAGAAATTCCAATTGTGCACCATGGTACAGTGGCAAGAAGCCTGCACTGGGGATTAGGTAATCTGGGCTGGGGATCAGACTCTGCCTATAATTTGTGACTTTGGCAAGGTTACCCTTCATACTTGAATATATTTATTATTAAATTGTTCTCTAGCAACCCTACAACTCACAGTGCCTTATTCCACTTGGTAGATGAATTAAAACACATTTGTTCCTGAAGACCACATGAGGCCAAATGATTTAATGTGTGTGATATTTCAGTGCCTTTACTTAACCCCTTTCCAATACCCCAGGATGCAGCCCTACTTTCGTTGTTAGTTGAAGAGAAATGTGTTCTCAGCATATTCTGGAAAGGGACACTTTATTCACTGTTATGCATGCATATTGAGGTTAATGCGGGCAGGGAGGCAGTTAATGTGAAAACCTTATTTGTAATAATCTGAAACATAAAATTTGGATTTCATGTCCCACTTCTGCAAGTGGTCTTGTTGTTATTCGTGATGTGGGAAGGCAGAATTAATGGACATTCTCAAATAATTTTTAAAGGTCAAAAAATTACAAAAAGTAAATGAGAATTTGAATTTACCTCAAAATGAGAGCTTTAAATTGGTCCAGAGGACCTCCAAATTGACACCCTGCTTTTAAGGACTCCCCACTTTGTTCCAGTTTTCCTGTCTTCAGTATCAGTTTCTATCACTGTGATCTTAACAGCATATGTATGAAGGAAAAGCAAATTGAACAGAGAGTCAAGGTCAGATTTATTTTTAAATCCATTAGGAAAGCCATTAGGGAGCTGTGAGCAGTCGCCCACCTGGGGATCAGAATCCTGGGGTCCCTCCCTGGCTCTTCCACTGCCTGGGAACAGCCCCTGAAATAAAGCTCTTGGCCTCCCAAAGGAACTAGGCAAGATAATCCCTGAGGAGTTGACCACAGCCACCACTGTTGTGATGAGTGTCCCACATTTTAGCAGCCCAATCAGCTCCTAAAAACAAAGCAAAAAGAAAAAAAAAAACAAAAACAGGAATTGTTTATAGAAAGACAACTTGGGGATGCAGTGGGAAAGATAGGAGAGGATCCTAAACACATAAATGAGGACGAATACCAACAAATCTTAAGGCAGAATCTAGCCCATCCTCAGAACCAAGATGTCGTCTGTGTTTTTCCAGAACTGAATGGGAAGAGGTGAATGGAGTTAGGGACTTTCCTTCTTTTTTCTCTCTTGATTCACACCTGAGAGATCAGGTGTGCTCGAGGATCACAGAGTTTTTCCACCTGCAGAGATTCCTCTCTCTAGGGCTTTCACCTATTCCAGCCTGCCCTTGACCCCTTTCTTTACCTATTGTAACAACAGCAGCAGCAATGGTGTAGAAGACAGTGTACCGTATGCCTGCAAACAGGGTAAAAAGGTCCCTGCTTCCCAGCTGAGGTCAACATCTGGAGAGGCTTAGGTTTCAGAGAGGGATTTAAACTGAGTCATCAACATGTGTAAGGACTGTCAGCAACTTTTCTTGCTCCTTCTCCGTAAACCCCAAGTCCAGCCTGCTGGGAAGATCCAGTCCCATGGAGACATCCATTGGACTCCCCAGGAAAATTAATGGAGTGAGTTTGAATTGGAGAGGTGAAATGGGACCCAACTAGTGACCCGTCTTCCAAAACAGTAACGCCCTGAGCCTACCCTTCTTAACCTAAGAGGCCAGTGGGAGTGCTGGCCTTCAAGCCCTTCCCAGCAGTACTCCCTTGGCCATCCTTCTAGGTTGTGAACAGACCATGCTGTCCATCAGCCTGTCTGCAGGCAAGCTAACAGTCACCCTAGAGAGAGAAGGGGCCGATAACTCCTCTTCAAAAAGTCTAAAAATCCAGTTCTCTCTCTCCATGACCCAACAACTATTAGAAAATACCTTTCATCAATCCAAAAGAAAACCAAAAACAAGGGAAACAGAGAGAGAAGCTGATACCTGTTGGGGGAACCAAGGTGTCAAAGGGAGAAAGCATTTAGTGGGCCTTCTCTGCTCTTTGTATGCTTACTCATTTGAAGTGGCTCCCGTGTCTTCTCTGTGTTTGTTTCCTCATCCCAAATGAAGCAGAAAAGGTAAGAAGAGAGTCAGCAAACTGGATTAACAGATGGCTCTCAAAAGAAGCCTCCCTCTGGGCCTGCTGAGGGTCAGAAGTGACCTCACTGTGCTCTATCTAAATTGCCATTGGCTCAGGCAACAGTGGGGCAGAAACGGAAAGAGTGACAGAGGCAAGCAGCAGTAGCCAGTGCTCAGCTCTGCTCTGTCTGCACCCCAGGAGGTCCGCCAAAGGAGCCAACCCAAATACCCCCTACAGCCCCACCCTTATCTGGCCTCTCACTTTCCCCTCCACCACACCAGGCTTTCTGCAGCTCAAGATTCTCAGCATGGGTGTCTGAAACCAGAACTGCTCTTCAACTCTACGCAAGGGAGACTTTTCTGTTTGCTTCTTTGTCAGTTCTCGAGTCTGGCTGCCTTCTTTCCTGTGATCTCAGCTTCTCCTTGGCAGGGTGGATCTTTTGGGGGTGGGAGGGACTGGGGAGAGAAATAGTATCCAATCTCCAAAACCATCCAGAAAATGCCTCTCAAACCCAAGAGGCCAGTCCCTCTGTCAACAGTTTAGACAGCAGAGCCAGGCCTCGGGTGAGCACTGAGTGCCAAAATGGTATGAGGGAGACAGTGTCCTTTTGACCTTTCCCTATCTAGAAACATTTCCACTTATGCAAAGTCAGTCTGATTGTGCTAATCTGTGTGTCCTCACTGCATACCAAAGCAACTACATTGAGCAAATAGTCACTGGCCTTCTACTCTCTGCCATGCTAGTGCCTATAGGAAATATACCGGAAATCAAAGACAGGCCTAATACAAAGATGCCAAAGTCAGATCATCTCTGAAATCCCCAAACCCACCTTGTTTAGTTATGAAATAAAAAAGCTAAAGTCCAGAGAATTCCAAACAGGACCAGAGCCAAGACAATCTGTCCCTCAGTGGGGCCAAGATAACATAATAACATGGCAATGAAGGCACAAAACAGGGTCTTGCACAGTTTTGATGAGCTGTGCAGATTTTAAGGCCAATGGTGTAGGGACAAGGGACATTAACTTTCAAGTGACAATGAAAACTTGATAAATCAGGCAAGTCTTCCTTGGAGATATGGAACAAAGTGAGGAGGAATAAAGTAGAACAATAAAAGGACTTTTTATTCATTTAACAAATATATTTCACAAGTACTTGCTGAGCTCCTCTTCTAATGGCAGCATTGCAGAACCTGGGTACACAGTGGTGAACAGTTTATAAATTCCTGCTTTCATGGAGGTCTGTGCTTTCATAGGAATGTGAAGACACCACTGGGCTGGAGTAGACACAGAAATTCCTGACACACAAGGGCAAGGCAGCATCCTCTTCTCCAGAGCTCCTCCTTCTTGTCGATGAAATCACCAACAGAAGGTCTACAGAGAGACCTGCCTGGAAACACAAAAGTGAAAAGTGTCACGGTGGCTACTCAAGAAACCTGAGTTTCAAAGTATGATTTATCTTCTTATCCATAGATATCAGAAATACAGAAACTGGGACTTGAACTGCATTCTCTCTTTTATTCAACCAACTTTGCTTAGACTCCCCTCCAATGACATACAAAATATAGTTCTTGAATGAGGATAATGGCAGTGGAGAGAGGAGGGTCATAAAGAAGAAATCACTATTAACTTTTATTGAAATTTGTTCCAAAGAACTAAAACATGATTTGTAAAAGTGAGAGAAGAAAAGGTTGGAATGACAAATCCTTTAACGCCACATACCAATCATCATTCAGTTCCCCTACTTGGATATCTCAAAAAAGCTCTTTAAATTCAACATAGCATGTTTTAACCCAAATACATGCTTATCACCATCCCCATGCCTGGTCTTTATCCCCAGAGTGGCAGTGGCATCCAGACAGCTATATTACACAGAAACAAAAGCTGTACCCTTAACACCATTTGCTCTCACCTTCCAAATCCAATCCATCACCAAGTCTTTGTCTTTTGTCTGCTTCTGTATTTCAATCAACACCTCTTCATCCAAGTCTAAGCCATTATCAGATCTTTCTCCCTATTGAACCACTGCTATTGACAATAGCCTCTCCCTTTATTCACTCAACTCCTCCAATAAATCAATAGCCCACCCACCAGCTGCCTGTCTCATTGTGCCAACCTTCTAACATTTTTCAAGGCTTCCCAGTGTACTTGAGCATGGTTTGGTCTCTGCCTCTCTTTTCAAACTCATCCCACACCATGCTGGGAGGTTCCCTCTGCCCCTCCTCCAGGCAAAATGAGCCTCTAAGTAATTCCTCACTGATATTTATGGATACTAGATTAATGGCATCCCATGAGTCTGAAAGTTCCATGAGCACAGGACCCACATGTGCCATTATCCACCATTGTTTTCTTAACACCTAAGCTCAGGCTGCATCCTATCTAATCAATAAATATTTATGGCTGAATTTTTTAATATAGTTAGGCCAGTGATTCTTAACCAGGCTGCTGTTGCCCCCTGCCCCCACTCCCTCAACCTCCCAAAGGAAAAACAGTGATATTTGGACATATTTTTGGTGATGGCATCTATGGGGGCTCTGCTGGCATCTAGTGAGTAGAGGCCAGGGAGGCCAGGGATGCTGCCAAAGGAGGACTCACCAAAAGTTATCCAGCCCATTGTGTCGATAGTTCTGAGACTGAGAAACTCTTAGATGAAAGAGAAACAATAATTATGTTTTGATCATACTGAGTTGGATTTTCTAGAGTCAAGTGCTTGTTGCCTCCAGATACTTTGAGACTTAAACATGTATGCATACACACATACTCTGTGGGTACTAAACACCCTACAAGTAGGAGACATGTATTTTAGTGGTCTCTTGTAGTTCTCAAATGCCTGGCATTGAGCCAAGATTTAATTGCTCATAACTACCTATCTGGAAAGCCTTACCTAACCTGAAAAACATCTCAAAATTGATGCCAACATTTGAGCTGCATGAAAGGGACCACCTTATTTCACATATATGACCAAAGAGTAACAAAGGCTAGTGACATCACAAAAGAGCACCGCCTACCTGCTAGGCCACGCCCCTTCACAGTCACAATGGCCAAGGCCTTAAATACCCACACTCTCAGCTCCCGGGCCTTGCAAAGCCCCTCATTTTGGCAGAAATTACAATGTCGACCAGCCGCAAATTAAAGAGTCATGGCATGAGGAGGGGCAAGAACCGCTCTCCGCACAAAGGAGTCAAGAGAGGCGGCAGCAAAAGAAAATACCGGAAAGGCAGCCTGAAGAGTAGGAAAAGGAGTGATGATGGTGAGTGAGGGATGAATAGGAAAGTAGTCAAACTTGGGGATATGTTGCTCCCCAGGCCCTCACATCTGGAGGCAGCCCACATATGACCCTGAAATCTCAGCAGAGATCCTTTCCAATGACTAAACCCCTGCTTGGGTAACAAAGTTTTGATGGGTGTTTTCTAATGGGTATCAATCACTATTGCAAACCTGTCCTTCCCCCACAGCCAACCGCAATTACCGCTCCCACTTGTGAACTTACCAGCGGGCTCTGTCCTGGTGGGCCTCAAACAGCACCAGGCAGCAATGAGAGAACAACAGAAGGGGAACTGCCAAGGAGGCCTGAAGTTAGACCAAAGCCAGAGAAGAGCCTATCGAGTGTGGATAAAATGCCAATTGTGACAAAATGAGGAATGTATATGTTGGCTGTTTCTCCCCAACATCTCAATAAAATTTTAAAAACTGAACTGTTTCCTTTGATCTTTTGGTTGGAAAGACTTGGGTTCCTGAGCAAAGCAGACTTGGGGAAGAATTGGCCCAAATGAAACCATTAAACATGACTTGGAAAATATCAAAGTAATTTGTCCTTACAACTCCTTCCCATGGTGGCCCCATTCTGGCCATCTCCATATTTAGGTCTTTTTCCCAAGGCATGGACTCCCTCCCCAATATGGAAACAGAGTATAGGGAGAAATGAGTTCATCTGAGTGCCAAATATGAGCCAAAGGTCACAAGCTACTTTTGTCAAGGGACTTCTAGCATAAGGAGACACAAGCTGAAGTTCATTTGGCCCAAAAAAACATTCAGTGGAGGCTCTCAAGTCATTGGGAAGCATTAGCAGGCTGTGAAGAGTTGGGAGGTGTTCTGAACAGAAGGCAGCATGAACTTTGTAAGGAGAACACAATCATCCACAATCATCCTATTGGCAAAGTGGAAGTGATGAGGGCTTTAGGCCTAGACTTCTACAGGTTTTTTAGTAATAAGCCACATTTTCAGATGGACGCAACCAGTAGCTAGAGATTCAAGCCACAATGAGCATTGGTCAAGTTTGCCTGAAAATAGGAATTATCTCAAATCTTGGTGGATTTTATTGGCACAGAACTGACCTTAGCTCTATAGTCAGGCAAAAAAAAAAAAATTCCTAATGCCTCATTTTACCTTGACTTTGGGTTGGGATATGGTTTACAGTTGTCTGGCCAGGGATCTAACACCACCTCTCAGCGTCAGCTCAGAGGGGGTAATTTTTTCTGAATGAGCTCTTGCCGTTACCTCAGAGCTGGTACCAGAACCAGCCACCCACATGGATTCTGGAGACACAATCAGGAAAGCACATCATCCGGAAGGAATGAGAGGACCATGAGGTCCAATATGAAGTTTCCAACAGTGGCAGGGAGAGATGGTGAGACACAGTAACAGAAGAAGAAAAGGGGACACTGGTTTGATCCTCTTGCAGGTGCACGAGGATAAAGATGTTGGGACATTTCAACAATAGAATCCAGATCTTTTCACTTGTTGGAGGATATGGTCCTCACTGTCCTGTAGCTCTAGAGAACACACACACTGCTCCAGGGTTATCTCCTTTCCAGGTCACATAATCAATTTCTGTAACCTCCAGGCATATGGATACTTCAAACTCATTTTCAAAAGGGAACAGGAAAAAACACCCTTTCATAATCCTCCTCCACTGTGGTTATGCCTATTTCACCTCCTCAATGTTCCTTTGGTCTGTCCTGGTTCCTCTAGGCTCAGATTAGCCTCAAAAATTTGTTTGCCCCTACCTGTTCATGCAGAAATTGACAGTTCTGTAAACTCCTTCTGAAATGGCCAGTTCTCAATGCTGATCTGGTGCCTTCTAGGAGGTTGTTTGCCTTCATATATATAAAACCTGAAATATCCTTGCAACGCACAATATCCATAAAATAAGCCCCAAACCTAAAAATTGTTATTTTGATGTTGAGTAAATTCTTCCAAACTTCTAGTCATAGGTTGGGTTCTCAACAAGCAGAAAATGAGGCAGAATGAGAGGCCAATATGTGTGAAGGAAAGGGGGAGGAGCTGACCAAAGCACTAACCAATCCACCAGGAAAAGAGAGCCAGTTAGAGTACCACAACAGTGTGCCACAGTGGCCAGGCCTTTACATACTTGCCTGTTCACTCATGCAACTGCACTCATAGATAACCTTGGCCAGGCATTTCCCTGCTGAGGCACTCCTTAGAGCAAACGTCAGTTAGCGGTTCACTTGATCACATGTCTCACAGTCTGGACCATGTACCTCCTGTGTCTGTGCTTTCTGTTAGCCTGCATTTCTTCCCAGCTCCAATCCCCATGGTCTTTCACCCCTGCTTCTGCACAGATCACTGCCTTGCCACTTCCTGATTTAACAGTGTGCTATAAGCCTTCCAATGTTGTCATGTGCAGCTCACCCCTTTGCACCACACACTAAGATCATAAGGCAAAGCCAACAGAATAACCCAGAAGAGCAGTCATGTTGAGACTGTAACATCATTCCCCACAGGAAACTTGTTATGACCAAAGAAGTCAGCCTGGCCCAGACAACTCTCCATAAGGGTCTTCCAGAGGAGCCAATGAAGAGATTTTACTGAAGGGAACAGTTTACAGAGGCTAGACACCTAGAGCCTAGCACTGGTAGCTTCAACATTAGATCTGAAGGAGAGACAAAAAAGTGTCATAGGGGTCCAAGGACAGCCAAAATTTTGTGGTGGTGGAGGACGGGCTTCCTGCTAAAAACTATATTGGGGATCACAGCTATCACCAGCGTCTCAGAAATGGGAATGAAACACCCTGATAGTTCTCCAAACTCCTGCTGGTGCTCCCATTGACCAAGGTAAAGCAGAAGCCAGCAAGCAAGTGATCCCAGGTGACAGAGAAGAGAAGGGCTGGCTAAGAATATTGGGAGATAGTTCTGAACATCTCATGGTGCTGGCTAATGCCACATTGTAAGCAAAATTTCTTCTTAGAAGTCTGCCACTTCAGCATACTGTTTCTCTCCTGCCAGGCATTGTCACAGACCAAAGTCTTTTCAGGAGTGAATAGCAAAGGGATGCAACAAGGGAAAAGGGAGCAAAACTGAGCTACCCACCCAGGACTACCAAACCCTCAGCTTGGCCAGAATGTGTTTTCATGTCCTTTGCATGACATTATTTTTTCCAGATCAATACAGTACATCACCATTCTACCACAATTTTATATTTCCATAATTTTCTAAACATGGAAATCATTGAATTAATCATTAGGGTGGGCATGTGATGAACAGCCAGGGGCTAGTCAGGGCAGACAAGATCCTTGCCTGGTGACTTTAGCCATTGCCCTGTTCAGTTGTGAAGGATTAGTGGCTGCTCATTTGCAATCAGAATGTTTGCCAGGTCCACATGCTGGAATTGGTCCAATGCCTGTGTTGACCAAGTCCCTGCCCTCCAAGAGCCTTCATCCTGTCCCTCTGTTTATGGCTCCTGCAGACCCCACACCTGTGGGTCTTTTGACTGTGCTGACGTTCCTTTGGGAGACTAGAAGATCTCACCCCTGGGTGCATTTTCCCCATCTCTCTAATCAAGGAAGACTTTGTTCCCTTCCCCAGTTTTCTCCAGAACGTCATGTCCTGAAGTCATGACTTGTTTGGCCTTTTTGGAAAGTGAAAAATTAAAGAAGTCTAAGTATCTTGGCCACAAGTCCCTCTGGGTCACCTTGACCTTCCTGTGCACTGACTTGGATACAGGGCCTCAGCTCCACTGGCCACAAGGTCCTGTGGGGATGGTGAAGCTTAGGAGCCCCATGTGTGAGTGGAGAAAATGTGAGGAGCTATGGAGAGCACAGCTGACTCCCACCTCTGAGCCCCAGCCCTTTGCAGATGACCCCAGGAGGGATCAGCCACAGGCAAACAGGAAGTTCTGGAGAAGTGCTCAGGGCTGTGCTAGGGAGGTGAAGTCCTGGAAATGGCAGCTGGGAGGAAACTCTGTGTGCTTTGGGAGTGGTTGTGGCAAGTCAGACATGGCCTGGGGCTCAGTTGGCAGGGCCACCCAACCGATGGGTCCTTTGAGACCAGAGGAGAGCAGTGGCCTAAAAACTCTGCTTCACTCACTGGCTCTGCAATCTGAGCACTCACTGCTAAGGCCTCTTCTGGGGCAAGACCCCCAAACAGAGCACAGTCTTCCTTCCTGACCTCTAGAGGCATGGAACCTTAGTTCCCAGCTTGGTCCACATCACCAGGCTGATGGGTAGAAAGCTATTTTTGTTCCACAGAGCCTGCCTTTCCTTGTGTCTGGTCCCACCAAGCCTTTCTCTCTCCAACCTTCCCTCAGCCCAAACATGAGCTCTCTTCTCCAGCTGAGCCATTCCTGTGATCATAGCAAAGTGTCCCAGAAGCAGTGCAGTTGACCCCTCTTCCCTCTGCATCCTGGTGCAGGAGAAAAAAAGAGTCCAGAACCAAAACCCAGGGTCTTTATTGCATCAGAGCCAACCAACTCTTCCTACTTTGGGGACTTCTGTGGCTTTGCACATTGCTTTTCCTGCAACAGAACCTCATCTCTTTCTATGGCCCAGCTCCAGAAGAAGGATATCCAAGCCTCACCTTGGACAGAAAGTGAGGCATTCTGGGCAGTCAGCATAGTGTAGGATGAAACAGATGGGCATTCTATTGAGTTGGCCCTGCATGTAGATGTCTACTGTACTGGCTAGGTGATCTCGGGTGAGTTTTCTAACTTCCTTTAGCCACATCTTCCTTATCTGTGGAATGTCAGTCTTAAAGCTGACCTCACTGGGGGCTTAAATGCAATAAATTATAAGCCCTGAGTAAGTTGTATTCTCTCTCTCTCTCTCTCTCTCTCTCTTATAGCGTTTTAGGCATCCTTGAGCCTGTCTCACACAAAGTCATGACCCTGCTTCTCAGATCTTACTTTCAGGAGGTCCTATCCCATAAGGCAAGGCTGGCCCCACACTGGCAGACAGATCTCTCTCTGGCAGTGCCTGGCTTGCTCTGCAGGGAGCTAGCTCCAGGCTCCCATTGTGACCTGGCACCTCTCCACCTCTCCTGACCATTTTTCCTAGGCCAGGCCCAGAAAACAGAGAGCATGCCCCTGAAGCTTGTTTTCCTCACCTATAAAATCAGGGAGCTGGGGGTGATCTTTTATCTCCAGCTAGACTGCAGGCTCCTAGGAGCAGGAGCCAAGCCTTCTAAGAGATGTGCATACAAAGACACAGTTAAAAAAAAAAAAAAACACCTCGGTAAGTCCATTTCTTAATACACTGTAAAAAAAAATCTGAGTATGAATGCTCATGAAAAGGGACAAAAGTGGATTAATAAATTCACTAATTAGGATCATGCTTCTTCTTTTCCCCATTAACAACAGGTAAGTACCTCTCTAATTCCCTATGAAGTCCTCAGGATTTTACCAACAAGACATAAAGATCTTAAATTCCACGATCTGCCAAGGTCATCCTCAAAAACTCTGAATAAGGCCTTTTTAGTCAGATGAGGAAGAGGCCCTGCCTTTCTTGAACTACTACTGTTTTCTTCAGAAGCCCAGAAGAACACTACCATACCAGGTACCCAACAAGGCTTCTGGAAGTCTGGTGTACAGAGCATCACCCGGGGACTCTGATGAGCTGCAGATTCTGATTCTGTGGGTCCAAGTCTGCCCAAGACTGCATTTGTAAGATCTCGGGTGGTGCTGGTCCACGGACCACACAGTGAACAACAGGGCACACGGAACACAGTTAGCATCCCAAGATACAAGTGAAAAAGAAGGTAAGCACCCTAAGGTCCTTTCCAGTTCTTAAAAAAAAAAAAAAGAAAGTCCTAAGATTCTAAAGGATGAGATTAGAGAAATGCAGAATGCTGCTGCTATGTCTGATTTCTTCCATTCTAGGAAGAGAAAGTAGCAGCATTGCATGTGGACAGTGGGTTGGCCAGGCCCAGGGCTTTCTCTGCTGTCTCTGACCTCTTGGCAGCCCAGAACATTCAGTACCTGGGGCCTGAGTTGCCCAGAGAAACTGTGAGCGAAGATGGGAGAGAGGAGATGAGAAAGAGCTCTGCCTTCAGTGAGGCTTCTCCCCCGTGGCCACCTCTGGAGGCCTGGAAGGGGATCCCTGGTTTGACTACAAATCCTTGCCTGTTTCCTTTTCGACTTGCTTTTCTAGTCTGCAGACCATGAATCACATCCCACTCCACCACCTGCTGCTCAAAATGTACATCTGTTTGCATTTGGTTGAGACCAACAGCAACAGATGGCAGCTAACCTAGAAGGGGGGAAGCAATCCTTTGGAAGGATGAGATGGAGCTCAGGGGACAGAAGGAAACGCTGGACAGGGGCCTCACAATGGGAGCTGGTCAGGCAGCAGATAGAAATGCAAGGGTGTTCTCTTTTGATTGAAATGTCTCCAGTTGTTTTCCATTCTTACATCACTCCTCTAAAAATTCAAGAGTCCCGGGAGAAAGAAACTGATAGCCATGCTTGTGTTGCCATGAGGAAAATAGAGACTGTTGCCCAAGAAGGGGATGTGTGTGCCGGTCAGTCAGATTGACAATGTTCACCACAGATACAGAATCTACTCCCTGCAATGCCAAAGGTTACAAAAAACCAGCTGCACAGGGTAGAAATCACATTCCTGAGCACACACAGCCATATTCTTGGCTCTGGGATGCCCCTATAGAATGCAGTTTTTCCTGTAAAAGGTCCATCTTAGCACAACAAATTTTCTTAGGAATAGACAACACACACTCTACTTTCACTGCTTGTACCAGAATTTGCCTTTGGTCTCACCTCTGTTTTCCCCCTGTAGGAAGTTTTGATCATAACAGGTATCAACAGCAGTTGGGATGGAGAGGAGAGTCTCACCAAGCTGCATTGTGGGGCAGACGCTGGATGGATGCCCAGGCTCGCTCACTTGTGTTCACGTTTTATATTTATGCCTCAGAAAAAGTAGACGTGCCTGTGAATTGTAGCTCTCGGGAAGATTCCACGATGGAGACTGGGATGTCCATGAGACTCAGGAGTTCAGGAACACAACACCAGGTTGTTCAGGAGACAGCCTGACTCCAGAGGGCTCCATCGAACTCCTAACAAGAACAGCTGCACTATTTCCTGCCTCCAACTCTGAGCAGGAAACAAGATGTGCGTTAGCCGACTTAGTAGATAGAATCTCATTGGGGCTTAGATCTGTGGCAGCCAATGGCCCCATGTCGCTCAAAATATACTACTCTGAACAGAGATGCATTACATTCTCACTGTAACTTATGCCAGCTTTCAAAGACTTAGTATGAAAAAATAGAACATAAAATATCTCACTAATGATTTTTCACATTGATTTTATGTTAAAATTATATTTGAGGCCATCAGGTTCAATAAGGTAAATAAAATTATTTTACATGTTTCTTCTTTGTAAAATGTGGCTACTAGAAAATTTTAAATTATCAATGTGACTCTGTTGCACAGAGCTGGCCCAGGCTCCCTGGATTTTCACAGCTCAGTAACTCCTCATCTCTCACACTTCCATACTAAGCCAGGCTCTGTGCTGAGCAAGCATTGAGCAGAGATGAATAGAGCTCATTCTCTACCCTCACCTTCCCAATCCATTGCAGACACACACTCACTCTTCTGACTAATGTAATGCTTTAGTTCTAGAGGTTTGCAGGGGGTTCTCATGACCATCCTGTCCTTACCGTGTCAAAATTATCATGTTATCTGGATGTTTGGGGAAAAAGTTGCATACAGTTGGATATTTGTGTATTCCTATCTAGATAATATTAGCTTTTAATGTCATTGATTGGTTTATGAGTATATGTTAACAAAATGCAAATATACAAAAACTTTAAATGTTCTTTTTGACATATCAGGAAATTTTTATGTGTCATAGACAGAGGGGCATAGCCTGACATCTTATTAGCTCTGTGACCTACTCATACCTCTGCCTGCTAACTCATACACAAGGGCAAAAAATTAGAGATGAAAAATCAAGAGAGTGACACGCAACTTTAAATCCTAACTATGGTATATTCCATTAGTTTTTTTGAAAATGGCATAGTTTCAGAAACTTCCATGTCTAGGAATAATAACAGCAAAACTTGTTATGTCCGAAACTCTCCTAAAGCTTTATACCTATTAACTTCTTTCATTCACCTTGACCATAATTCCATGAACTAGATACTATTGTGATTTCTATTTTAGAGATGAAAAAGTAATTTGTCTAAGGTCCCACAGCTAGTGAGCTGGGATTTTAATGAGATTGTCTTCTCCAGGTCTGTGTCCTGGAGTCACAGGAAGGGGGATTGAAGCCTAGATTTCATGGACACCTTTGTGTCCATGTGATGGCTCAGGTGATGGAAGAGTCAAAACTAGACTCTGTGGCAGACATTTGATGCAAGGGTTAAGATGCTGCTTGGGATACTTGCATCCACGTTGGAATACCTGGTTCAAGTCTCAGCTCTGCTTCAGATCCAGCTTCCTGATAATGTACACTCCGGGAGGCAATGGGGATGATTCAAATACTTGGGACCTTGCCAGTCACAGGAAAGACTGATACTGAGTTCCAGGCTCCTGGATTCAACCCGGTCCAGTCCTAGCTGTGGCAGGCACTTGGGACAGCCAACAGATAGAAGATCTACCTTTGTCTCTCTAAGTGGGTCTACCTTTCAAATAAAATGAAAACAACAGTTTTTTTTTTTAAAAGAGAACTCTGTTCTCACTGCCCCAGCCTCCCTATCCCCCAAATCAAACCATGTCAACATCCAAAATGAACAGAAATTTTGATAGCAGACCTAGGAGCTTGGGGATGGAAAATGAGAAGTAGATGGCATTTCTCATCTCTCTTGACCCTGGTGGAGGCAAGGCCAACTGAGCCACACCCTGAGTAATGAGCAACAAAAGAAAGATCAAAGGTGTTGACATCAGCCTATTCTAGAACCACATCTTGTCACAGCCACTTAACAGTTGTGGAATCTTGCACAGGTTACCTAGCTTCTTTGAGCTCTGTCCCTTACTCTGTAAAATAGGGCTAAGAACACTTTCTTGTAGAAACAGAACGAGAATTTATGTAGAATCCACAGGCAAAACAACTCACACTATAACTGGGGCAATGTGAATACTTGACAAATATTGGTTCCTCTCAAGATGCCCTCAATCCCTTCAACTTTAACTGGAACCAAACAAGGCTGCCTGAGATTTCTACAAAAGGGTCTATGGTAGAGTAAAATAAACAAGGGTCTAGAGGTTTGCCTCAGTGCATGAAGAGGGGAACCTCCACACCACTCCCTACATCACAGGTTGGGCAAGGGTTACCACCAGGGGATGTGCCCATGGCCTCACTCTGTGTTGCTAGAAAGAAAGAGGAGGATTGTGAGCCCTCGCTTGGACCACAGAGGCCCTTTGTATCTCTCAGGAGAGGGAAGGGTGGGGCTTGCTGGGGGAGCAGGGCTGGGTGGGGTGATCTGGCAGCCTCAATGGCGTCTAAGAAAGGCTGGCTTGATGCCCAGCCTGGTGTGTCGCAAGGGCTGGTGGGCAGAGGCGCCCTGTGAGGTGAGGACAGGTGTGAGCAAAGAGCAGAGACTTGGAAAAAGAGAGAGCTGTCTTTTACTTCTTTATATCACCTTGCATTTTAACTCATTCAATTCCATTTTTTAAGCTATGTGAGCATAGCCTCATTTTCCATTCTTTGGTTTTTTCAACTAAAAGGCAGGCATTTGCAACGTCATGGAGTTCCACAGAGGGTGCCCTGGGCCCTTCTTCTCCATCTCCCTACACATGACACAGACTGCACTGATTCCCACTGAAAAGACAGAAACTTCACAAATGCCTTGGACCCTAGGACTCCTAGAGACCAGAGACAGTCTTGTCTTAATTAGGTCTACTTGAGTTTCCTACTTTCCTTCCAAGGAAGGTAATTAGGCCAAAGACCTAGGGGAAGCCTCCCTCTGGAGAGAGAGCTCTCTGTATGTCTCTGTCACCTCTCTCTCTGCTGCTCCTCTCACATTTTAAAACACAGCTCCAAGCACCTTTTCCTAATCAGTTGAGGCACAGGTGAGTCGGCCTCATGGCCTCTCAGTTTCTGGCTCACTGTGCTTCCCTCTCTAGAAGTCTTCAGCTCCTGTGGATGCAATGACGTTCTGGCTGCTGGGTGTGGCCTCAGGGATCTAAAGACGCAAATTTCCCTGAGGACAGTCATGAGGTTTGTCATCCACATTGCTTGCTACAGGGTCTCCTCCCCACTCAATCAGTAAGGGCTCACTGAATGTCTGCTCTGTACCTGGACTATAACTTCCCACCCCATCTAGGATGGTAACCAGTGGTCCATAAATGTCTGTGGTGTGGTAGGCCTATATGTCGGCTCTTGGCACTTACATTGAAAGAGTGGTCCTCGTAGGGAGTCATGTGCCTTTGAGGTGAGCCAGGTATCAACACCAACCAGGCAGTTCTTCACCAAGGATGTGTTAAGAACCTGAAAGATGCAAAGCATTGTCTTAGGCCCCTCTGTTTGCACACCAGGAGATCCCAACCTTGCTCATTCCACGACACCTAAATTCTCAGGGTAGTGATTTAGTTAGAGCGGTTAAGGCAGGGCTCTGTGAACCCAAACTGGTGCTCCAGTCCTGGACATAGCCATGAGGACGGTGTGATGTGCAGTACTCCATTGGGATATCAGCCTCTTCTAGAGTGCCTAGCACCTAAGAGATGCTCAACAAATACATGTTGCATGGAGGGACAGGTGAGTGTGGTGGTGACATTGCTGACCAATGACCACATACATCTCCACTAGGAGGAGGTCCCCTTAGACCCATCTCTTATGTTCACATTAGAAAACAAGAGCCAAAGTGGCAAGAGGGTGTGGAAAGTTTAGGGAACCAAGGTTTGGTAAACCTGGACACCCTGGTTTTGACAAAAACTCAGAGAAAAAGCTTCAGTATGGGATGGTATTAGGGAAGCATCCACTGCCACTCCACTGCCTGCATTCCCACTCCAGTCCACACCGACCAGGTCAGATCCAAAGAACATTTCACATTCATTATTCCATTCTTGTGTAATTCTTAGATTGTAAGCTTCATGAGGCTGGACACTGTCTTTAGGTTTGTTTCTGAAGGAATTTCAAAAATATCATAGGAAAGTGGAATTGAAAGCTAAGTTTATTTGGTGCAAAATATTTTACACCAAAAACTCATACATGGCCGACACCATGGCTCACTTGGTTAATCCTCTGCCTGTGGCACCCGCACCCCATATGGGCGCCAGGTTCTAGTCCCAATTGCTCTTCTTCCAGTCCAGCTCTCTGCTGTGGCCTGGGAGGGCAGTGGAGGATGGCCCAAGTGCTTGGGCCCTGCACCCACGTGGGAGACCAGGAGGAAGCACCTGGCTCCTGGCTTCAGATCAGTGCAGCCCCGGCCATAGCGGCCATTTGGGGAGTGAACCAACAGAAGGAAGACCTTTCTCTCTCTCTCTCTCTCTCTCTCTCTCTCTCTCTCTCTCTCATTGTCTATAACTCTACCTGTCAAATAAAAAAATATATATAAAAATAAATAAATAAAATAAAATAAATAAATAAACTCATGCATAGATTTTTTTTTTCACAGCAGACATTCGTTTCCATGAACTTTTCAAAATAACCTCATCCTATTTCTTTCTCACTGGCCTTAGTATCCCCAACATCCACCACTGCAACTGGATTACCTGATAATTATCTGTTAAGTACATGGATTTATTCTTTATATGTGTTGCTTCTCAATTCCATGCAAACTTTTCCCTGGAGTCTGAAGTAACTTCCACTGCAAATGCAGCCACTTTGTAACAGTAAAGTCGGATTTGACAAAGCTGATCAGAACTGAGAATTGTTGAGTTCTGTCCAGGGAGCTGGTGGGGACAGAAAAATATATGGCTATTGGGGTGAAATAAAGAGATCTGAGTATAGAGAAGGATGGGGTGTCTGTCAGACCTCAGACTAACACTCATCTGAGCTCAGAGAGTGAACTTGAGGGCCTTGTTCCAGGGTGCAGTTGTGGGGAGAACAGGAATGAAAGAGTCGGCTAGAGGAACCAAGAGAGTATGCAACCAGCCAGCTCTGGCCAAAGGACAGCTGGGAGAGAAGTTTGCACCTGACCTTGGGGTGGTTTAACCGTAGCATGCCCCTGGAAGGAACTGGGCACCCTCCAGAATCAGGACTAAGAGAGGTCACTTGGGTAGCCAGAGAGTGAAACGCAATCTGACATTTTTTATTCTGATCTGGGTAAAGTTGTACCAACCTGTGTGCCTTTAGATTGTCCAATATATAAACTATATACTCAGATTTTTTAGCTCAAATCAGAAAAATGGAGCACTGTATTCTGAGGTTGATTCTTCATCAAGAAAGACTTTAGATCCTCAGTAGGTCACAGTTCCAAGATCTGATCTGAGAAAGAAAACTGACAAACTGAACAATGCAACCAACATATCATGTCAATGCCCATAAAATATGAGGGAACCATAGGGTTATGTCTTGAGCATCCAGGCAGAAACTTGGGCCCTAAAATTTTTGAAACTCTTATGGCAAAAGTTGAAACATATGCCAAAAAAATAAATTTAAGAGCTGACTTATTAAAGATGTAAATTAAAAAAAAATAACAAGGAGGGAGGAATAGTGAAGATTCTTGGGATACTAGTAACGTTTGGTTCTTAATCTGGGTGTTGTTTATGATTGTGTCCTAGGGACAAAAAAAGTCACTGAGCTGTACACTTGTGTGCATTTCTTGGTATTTTATAATGTATTTCAACAATTTTGTTTTAAGTAAATGGCCTAACAGTGGGACCCAGAAATTTGACCTCTTGACATCTGCTATGGTTTGAATGTTTACATCCTTCCAAAATTTGTTTTGAAGCCTAATCCCCAATGTTTTAGCTTTAGATGAGGCCATGAGGACATGATTAGGCCATGAAGGCTGAAGGGCCAGTGCCTTATAGGGCTGCAGGGAGCTGCAGGCCACGTCCTGCTCTTCTGTGTTCTGCCATGCGGGAACATTGCGTGTGCCCTCTGCAAGAAACATCCTGGAAGCAGACACTGGTTCCTCACCATAC
Organism: Lepus europaeus; assembly: GCF_033115175.1. Lineage (NCBI taxonomy): Eukaryota > Metazoa > Chordata > Mammalia > Lagomorpha > Leporidae > Lepus > Lepus europaeus. The sequence goes on along the minus strand of NC_084827.1, from coordinate 161,384,442 downwards.
ACTAAACCTGCTGCTGGCTCGATCTATGTTTTTCACTTTCATAACTGTGAGAAATAAATTTTTGCTTATGAACTGCCCAGTCTTTGGCATTTTGTTATAGAAGCACAAGCTGACTACGACAGTATCTGTTCTAGAGAAATCTTTAAAACCCCCACAAGAGCTGTTCAATAATGCAGCAGCATTTGAGGCTAGCAAGACTCAGGAGCTGCCATTTAGCCTAGTGGTTAAGCTCCCCATTTCTTGTATTGGAGTAAATGGGTTTGATTTCTGGTTCCAACTTTCTACCAATACAGGCCCCTGAGAGGCAGTGGTGATGTTTCTAACAGCATTCCTGTTACCCACATAGGAGACCTGTACTGTTTTCCTGCCTTCTTGTTCTGGTCCCAGCACAGGCCTAGCCACTACAAGCATTTGGAAAGTGAACTAGTGGACAGGAGTGCCTCTTTCTCTCTCTCTCTCTCTCTCTCTCTCTCTCTCTCTCTCTCTCTCTCTCTCCCTTAACCTTTCAAATAAGTTAACAAGCAATTTTGAAGTAGGGGTGTGTGTGTGTGTGTGTGCATGTTCAATAGACACACACAGATGTACTAGCATAGATAGATTTCCAAGTCATGTAATTAAGTGGAGAAAAAAAAATACACACAGCATGATCCCCTTTAAATTTAATAGGATACTCTATATTTCAAAATAAGGTAAGTATGTCTGTGTGTGTATATAAACACACATGCATAAATATAACTGTATGCATGTGTCTGCATGAGGGCACTTCAAGAAGTTTATGGACTCACACAGAAACACAAAGTGTAAAGTACTGTTTGAGTACTAGTTATAGCATTAATTCACGTTGTACAACACATTAAGGACAGAGATCCTACATGGGGAGTAAGTGCACAGTGACTCCTGTTGTTGACTTAGCAATTGACACTCTGGTATATAAAGATAATTGAAAATGAATCTTGATGTGAATGGAATTGGGGAGGGAGCAGCAGAAGGGAGGGTTGTGGGTGGAAGGAAAGTTATGGGCAGTGGGGGAAAGCCACTGCAATCCAAAAGCTGTACTTTGGAAAGTTATATTTATTAAATAAAAGTTTTAAAAAAAGTTTATGGAAAATAGAATTGCAAGTTAAGTTCATTTTAGCACACACACAAAAAATTTGAAATCCATGCATAGTTTTTGTATAATATACATGTCCATGAACTTTTTGAAGATTGTGTGTGTGTTTACAAACATATAAGGACACATGCACATGACTTTGCAGATGGTTCAAAATTTTTAACCACCCTGTTGACCATGATCATCTCTTGGGAGAAGAGAAATTTAGAGTTGAACAAAGGAGACTTTTGATTTATGTGTATTTTAATTTTATCACACATTACTTCTATAATTAACTTTTTGAGAAATTTCTTCAAGCTGTGAGCAATCTCTTTCTGGCAAGACATGGAGACATCAGCAGTCCTGCAGCATAGAGTCTCTTTGTTCTGTGGAGATGGCCCAAATGAGGCCTTTAATGATAGAAACGGGCTGTGTTCCGTGCTCTGCAGGTGGTTGGCAGGAGTGAAAGCTCTTTTGGGGTGCATGTGGGTGGGTAATATTCCCTTCATTAACATGTCCCCATGCTGGAGCAGAGCAGCCTGGGCCAGGTGGCTTTTGAGGACACATGTCCTAGCTGAGAAAGGAATGAAGACCTCAAGAGATGGTGGGCCAGTTAGGTCTAGCCCAACAGCACCATGCTGAGTACTTGAACTCCCGATGGTTTAGTGCTTTCAGGATGAATGACTCTGGGATATTTGCATAAAATCCTTCACAAAACTCCAGCCATGAGTTGCACTCTTTCAAATAAGGCCTGAGTTGCAAGCCGCATTTCCTTTGTGAAAGTACTCTTGCAAACCAAGGATGGTGGTTCTTGTAAAGGCCATCTCGTTGGCATTGTATCTGTCAGTAGGTCATTACTGATACACAGTAAAACTCTTTTTGTAGATGTATTTTGCATCTCGCTACTTCACTGGTCTTGTACAAGTCCTCCAAAATTTTCAGTCCACTCACTTGGTGTTTTTAGATATGCCATCTGTTATTGGCTGAACTGTGCCCCCCTAAAAAGTCACATGTTGAAGTTTTTTTGTTCTTTTTCTTAAAATTTTTATTTATTTATTTGACAGGTAGAGTTACAAACAGTGAAAGAGAGAGACAGAAAGAAAGGTCTTCCTTCCATTGGTTCACTCCTCAAATGGCCGCTACGGCCGGCGCTGCGCCGATCCAAAGCCAGGAGCCAGGTGCTTCTTCCTGGTCTCCCATGTGGGTGCAGGGGCCCAAGCACTTGGGCCATCCTCTACTGCTATCCCAGGCCACAGCAGAGAGCTGGACTGGAAGAAGAGCAACCAGAACTAGAACACACGCCCATATGGGATACCAGCACCACAAGCGGAGGATTAACCTATTGCGCCAGGGCGCCGGCCCCATTTGTTGAAGTTTTAATCCCAGCACTGCAGAGTCTGACTGCTTTTGGAGAGAGGGTCTTGAAAGGGGTGAGTGAGTGAAGATGAGGATGCTGGCATGGGCTGTAATCCAGTCTGGCTGATATTCTCATAAGGAGAGGAAAGCTGGGGACATCAGACGTGTGCATGCAGAGGGACAACCTTGTGGAGATACAACAAAGGGGTAGATGGACACAAGTCAAGAAGAGAAACTCAGAAGCCAAAACTTTTGACTCCTTGATCTTGGATTTGTATAGCCTCCAGAATGGTGAGACAATAAATTTCTAGTGTTTAAATCTCCCAGGTTGTGGTATCTTGTCAAGACAGGCAAGAAAACCATGCATCATTACACAACTTGAAAATAATAATGTTGATTGCTCTTTCTGGCTAGTTCTACCACTTATTCCTATTTCCTGCCACATCATATTGGCTAACATGTACATTCCTTAAAGTGCTTCATGAGAGGGCCAGTGCTTGTTGGCCTTTCCAGCAGGCCTTTTTTTATCAATTAAGTCACACTAGAAGAGTTGACTCTGAAGGGCATTATGTTTCATTGATGGGTCCTGTGAGGTTGATGTATTGTCCTGGTGATTAGAGAAGCAGACTGAGGGTACATGAGGATAAGTTACTTGTCTGGGACCATAATTAATAATCAGACTATTCTACCTGCTGCCAAGCAACTGGTCAACAATGAAGGAAGAAAAATTTATGTTAGGATAAAATACATATTTGCTAACCAATGCTACAATTACTCCTTTCTGGGGTTTCATGCTTCCTCTTCCTTTAGGGGACGTTGTTTTCTCCAAATGCAAAATAGAACACAACAGCTGGACAACAGATCCTCCACCTTGTAGGCATCTGCCTTCCCAGACCTTTCTGCTCTGTGATTAGTGAGGTGAGAACTCACAGTGGAAGGCGCTTAGTCTTGTGGTTAGCCTCTAGATGGTCCAGATGTGTTGCCCCTGGGTACTCAGGAATGTGGGCTGCTTAGTGATTTGTGTCAATGCAGGTGATACAGCGAAAGTGATAAGAAGCCTTTGCAAGGTTTGCTTAGAAAGACACAGACTACAATCTTCTTCACTCCCTCTTGTTCTCTTACTTACTCATCAACAGCTAGGCTGTAAGTGGCCATACATGACAGGGGCCAGAGAGAGGCCTCTGTCCAACAGCCCACAGGGAACAGGAGTTCTGAGTTCAGCCATCTATGAGGACCGTGATCCTGACAGTGAACTTGCGAGGGGTGGTTAGGAGCAGATTCTCCTTCAGTTGAGAATGTCCCCTCCTAACACCCTGACTGTGACATCTTGCAATGCTAAGCCAAGGGATTCAGTGAAGTCACACAGAAACATGAAAGAATAGGTGCTCTTGGTTTCAATTTTGGGGATACATTCTTACACCACAATAAATAATGAATGCATTCAGTCTGGAAGTGAAGAGCCTTGGCCCTAGTCTCAGCTCTACCAACAGCTCACAAGGAACCTTCAGGAAAGGTTTCCATGTCTGGAATCAGCCAGCCTCCTTTCCCATGAAGGAGTGATGTGGGAGTGATGCCTCTGACTCTCCCTTCCAGCTCCATAGCATCGTTTGACACCCCCACCATGTGCCCTCCGGGCCATGGCCCTTCCTCTTCGTCCCTCTGCCCTTTTCAATCCTACAGTGAAAGAGGAGAGACTTCCCTGAGAAGAGGCCCAGCCCCTGCAGTCCAGCCTCAGCCTTCCCTGGAGCACTGAGAACTGAAGGCAAAAGGAAGAAATGCTTCTGCTGGGCGCGCTCCAGGAACTGCCCCTGCCGGTTAGACTCTTGCTGACTGCTGCTAACGGCCGCACTCAGTGCTCAGTCCCCCTGTCAGCTGACGACACCCAGGTCACATGTGCTTCCTGGTTCCTCCAAGTCAGCTCCAAGAGGCTCTAAAAGTCCGTCACCTGCCTTCAGAGGCAGCCCAGCAGGGTGCCCTTCCTCCTGGAGTGCCCAGAGAGTGCTGGCTCCAGTCACCTGGTTACATTCCAGGGCAAGTGATTCACAGGATTGGGGAGGGGCAGGGAGGTCGTCTCTCCGTGGGTGGGGCAAGAGTTAGGACTCAGGACTGCAAATCCCCATAATGCTGCTGGATGTGGAAGAGGATCCCAATGCTAAGCCTCAGGTGACCTTCCTATAAAATAGAGGGAACTCCCTGGGAGATTTCTACTCCTGCTACATCTCTGACATTTTCATTTAAGCCTTTCCTCCTACCCTTACTCTACAAACCTGTCTTCACACCCTACCCTCAGTACCCCCAGCCTTTCCTTCAATGTCTCCACACCCCCGAGAGAGAAAATCTGAGGCTGGGGCCGCTTCCCCATAGACAAGGGCATGGTAAAGGAAAACTGCTGGTGAGATTTAAAGATAGAACATCTCCCTCTGTTGCTTCTGGCACTGCTCTTTAGAAAGCGCTTGTCTGTGGGGTCCCGGTGGCCAGGATGATGGCACGTGTGTCCTCTGCAGGAGGAAAATAAGAAACATGAAAAGAATTTCCTTCTTTAATGCTTTTTGATCCTTTCTTTTATTTCCTCCACTTTCATTCGGGAAAGAAATCCAGGAGGCCCAGTGGCACATTGGTGCCCAGAAGAGCACAAAGCAACAGAGGCCCTGCACCTCTGTGCTGCTCTTTCCACCACACATATAAGAAAATCTCATTCAAATAGCTCAAACTGTAGAAGGAACTTATTGGCTCACCTAGCTAAAAGGGATGAAGCATAGATGGGCTTCAGTGGTTTCACTTCTCTGTTCCAGTCTCGACTTCACCTTAACAGAGACACCCCTGCTCTTTTCACAATGACTGCCAACAGCTACCCAGGTCATGGACTTCTCCACGCACGTCTAGAACCAACGGAAGACCATTGGCTCCAGCTTGCGCAACAAGTATCCTGAAGTTTCACTCAGACTTGACTTGCTTAAGTCATCCCAGAGGTCATCATTGCTAGGAACTGGAGGTGCTGTTTGGCTTAGCTTCTCCCACTGCTCCAACAGCAAAAGCAACTTCCCTTGAACCACATGAATTCCCAAAAAAACTGGAGGGAAGGAGAGAGGAAAAAGGGACCTTGGGAAGATAACCAACAAGTGTCTGCTAGGGATACAAAGTGGTTCTTCCAGTTTAGAGCCACGGGATTTTAAAGGGCTTACTAGCCGCACTATCCACCCTTCCTGGACTTATGGATGATGACAGAAGGTCACACCCCACCCAGGTAAGTGTGCCCAAGCACACATGCAGTCACTCATTCCCTTTGGAGTCTGGTTCTGCATCTGGACAATGAAAAGTAGGAGTGCATAATCTCTAAGTCCTAGTCCTCTTCCAAGACTCTGTGTAAAAAGTAGATATGCTAAGAGGCCCCCTTACACTACGAGCAGACCTGTGCTGTTAGTTCTGTCCTTCTTGGGCCCACCTGTATGGACTCTGTTCCCAGGCACCCTTGACAACTGGTTTTGGTTGGGTTTGGTCAACAGAAGATACCAGCAGGAGATGAGGAGTTGGGAAGAGAGAGATCCAGGGACCTTTCTTGCTCCCCCCATAATTTGGGCCACAGCTCTGACAGTATCTGTCCCTCCAAGGCCATGAAAGTCCTTTTCTGCGATTCCAGATCTCGCTGGGATTCTGGTCATAATGATCCCTCCCCTTCCTCCCTCATGGCCTCAACATTTTTATCGGTTTTTATTTTTAAACTTGCCTGCACCTTTGTAAGTAGTTCACTAGCTTTTTTTTAACATTTAAACCACTTGAGTTGGATACTGGAACACTGACTGATATAATATATATACTTGCATTCCTCTGCACATACCCATCCAGGCAAAAAATAAGAATTCTTTATCCTTATATGCATGTGCACACACACAGACAGAAATAAATGACTATTACTCTAGGGATGCAAATAGATTTTATTTTCTGTAATAATACCGCTCAATCAGTAGCAGCTGTCAGGAACACAGAGTTGAGGAGGATTCTGAATCCGCATAGTAAGTTGAATAGTGGCCCCCAAAAACATATGCCCATGTCCTAAACCCCAGAGCCTGTGCCTGTGACCTTATTTGGAAATAATGTCCCCATAGATAGAATTAAGTTACGGGTATCAGGATGAGATCATCCCAGATTTAGGATGCACCCAACACTAATGACTGGTGCATTCGTGAAAGAAAGGCATAGAGCAATCTGAGAAAGAGGAAAGTGACCCCTTGAAGATGAAGCAGATGTCGGAGTGATGCATCTATAAGCCAGGGATTGCCAGCAACCACCAGCAGCTAGGAGAGAGGCATGCAAGAGAACATCACTCAGAAGCTCCGGAAGGAACCAACCCTGCTCATACCTTGACTTCAGACTACTGGGTATCGGCCACAACACTGTGACAGAATGTGTTTGTGCTTAGACAAAAAGGCCTGTGACCATTTGCACAGCAGTCCTAGGGAGAAAATAGTCTGCAGCCTGACTCAGCTCACTGGAGTGTCACACAAAGTCCAGGGCTGGGATCCGCCATCACTGTTCCATCTAGTTTGGACACCTTGGAGATCCATCAGCCTGTAAGAGTGTCTGTGCCCCAGTGGCCTTTCTTATGGAATCTGTTTATGTAGGCATCCTACACTCCAGGAAACCAGTGACACACACACACACGTAGTACTTGAGAGAGTACTAAAAGATGGCCCAAATAAGCTCTTACACAGGTACGGTGAGGCTCTCAGCTTTGCTTGTAAGTGTGTGCAAAGACAAACAATCCCACAGTCTAAAGGCAGAGTCTCTGTCTGCTTCATTTAGTCTTCCTCTTCTCCACTTCTCCCTGTGCCCAATGCCGCCTTGCACACACAAAGACTAGGATAAAACTTGATGAATGAATGCAGGGGAGAAAATGAAATTAATTGGTTACTTAGTGAGTTCCTAGGCTATGAATTGGAGCCAAGAGAAGCAAGTTGCTCTTGGATGCACCAACAAATCCCCTTACTAATCTACTCTTTCAAATAGGTGCGAAACGCTAGACTGAGAATCATAAATCTGTGGGAAAGTCAAGACTTAAACCAAATTGAATTACCTGTGCTGAGAACTGGTGCAAACGTGTCCAGGTTCTCACCCACATCCTCAGACACACTGTCATTTTTAACATGCTTGGATATGTAAGAAGTACTAAGTGATCTTCTTGTGTTCTTGAAACATCTTAATTTGATGTGCAGCTGAAGCAGCATTGTGTGGAGTTAGAGATGCAGATTCTGAAGCCAGCCTTCCTGGATTTGGATCCCAGCTGTGTCACTGACCTTCAGTGTAGCTAGGGGAAAATGATTTAACCTCTCTTTGCCTTGGTGCCCTCATCTGTAAAACAGAGAGGGTAATATTGGTGCCAGACTGTTTTCCAAAGCACCTACACTATTTTATATTCCCATCAGTAGTGTATGAAAGTTCCAATATCTCCATTTCTTCCTGAACACCAGTTATGTGCCTTTTTTATTCTAACAATATTGGTGGTGTGTAGCAGTGCCTCATGGTTTTGATATGGTTTTTCTTTAGCTAAATAGAGATGCTTTAAAAATTCTTTCATGGGGCCGTCGCCGTGGCTCAATAGGCTAATCCTCCACTTGCGGCACTGGCACCCCGGGTTCTAGTCCCGGTCGGGGCACCGGATTCTGTCCCGGTTGCTCCTCTTCCAGTCCAGCTCTCTACTGTGGCCCAGGAGTGCTGTGGAGGATGGCCCAAGTGCTTAGGTCCCTGCACCCACATGGGAGACCAGGAGGAAGCACCTGGCTCCTGGCTTCGGATCAGCGCGGTGCGCCGGCCGCAGTGCGCGGCGGCCACAGCGGCCATTGGGGGGTGAACCAATGGAAAAAGGAAGACCTTTCTCTCTGTCTTTCTCTCTCACTGTCCACTCTGCCTGTCAAAAAAAAAAAAAATTTCTTTCATGGTCCTATTGGCTGTTTGCATTTCTTAATTTATTACAATAATATTTTACAGTTTTCAGAGCATGCATTTTACAGTTTTTACATTTATTTTTTATTATTTTGATGCTATCATAAATATTTTCTTAATCTGTTTGAATCACTCATTGAAAGTGTATAGAAATATAAATGATTTGTATGTTTAAAAATAAAATTATTTAATCTCTCTTTGCCTTGATTCTCTCATCTGTAAAATGGGAGGAGGTAATAATAGTATTACTCCATTGGATTGTTGTTCAGGTTACTATTTGTAAACTGCTTAAAATGTATGGAAAGAGTTCTCTATAAATGTTTGCTGCCACCAGTCCTTTTAGCAAAAGATTCCTCTTGATTGATGGACAAATTCCAGCCCAAGGGCATCACCCTTGGCCTCAGAGTGTTCTGGTTTCAGGAAAGACCCTGAGGATCATTTAGACATGAACTGAAGCCAGGGAACCATGCCCCTCTTGTGTCTAGAAAACATGAGTCTTGGCCACGTCTACTGCTCATACCCTGCCTTCCTTCCACCAGTAGTAACCCATCAGAAAAGTGCAGGGAGCTTGCATTTAGGGCTGAGGCATAGATGAGAGAGCAGTAGAGGCAGGAAGAATGTCCTCCATTCTCCAATACAGAAGGAAATATTGCAAGAAGCCCCGGAGGCCGTTTGTGAAATGCCTTCTTTGCTTAGCATAGCCCTCAACTCTTTCTCGCCCCTCTTTCTGAGCTGAGAACACTGTCGTTTTGTGAAAAGAATAACAATGATGCATATATGCCTATAAATGGAAGATGAAGTGGTGACTGAGGGCTCCTCCTGCCAAGGAAAACAAGTGCAAGGCAGCTGCAAAGAGAGAAGCCAGGGGAGCTTGTGGACTCAGAAGCTCTTCACCTCCCTGGGACCCGACTCTGGCCTGAGCAGGCCTGCACGTCTGGGAATAGCAGCTCCATGGCCCTGCGGGAGCAGCCTGCCAGGAACCTCGGGGCCATGGACCAGGAGTTGCTGGGAGCTGAATGCTTCGATTTGCCATGGGAAAGGAAAGAAACAATTGAAGGTGGTGGCCCAGAGAAACCACTGTTTAATTTGACAGGCAGCAACCGAATGATTGCTATGCACAAGACATGGAACTGTGGGGCAGAAGCAGCAAGGCTGTCGTGTTTTCTGCCCTCAGAGTCCTAGATTTAATGGGGAAAAGGCCCGTGCAAATGAGAGTGAGATAAATAGCAGCATCTATGCCCTTTCCAAAGTATCGGTTTCACTTGAAATCAGGAAGAAACAGGTTTCCAAGGAGCAGGTGGGTGGGGGATGCGGCAGGGAGAAGGTCATACTCAGTTTTGAAGGAGTGACATCGCTGGTTCATTTTAAAGGAAGAGCAAGATTTTGAAAGGTGGAGATGATGTCCCAGAAGGGTACTCTGGGCAATAAGACCCATATGGCACCACATAGAGATACAGAAACCCAGGACACTTCTCAAGGGAAGCAAGAGACCCCATTTGACAGGCTAGGTACAAATGAGAGAAGCGTGCAAATGCACAAGTGAGTGGGGAGGACCTAAAAGCTGGGCTGGGAAATCAGCACCTGGCTTGGAGTCCCAAGGAGAGTAAGGCGAGCATGGGGCTTTGGGAAAACTCTCTGGCAGCCAAAGGCAATGGCTTGGAAGGAGGGAAGGATTACCAGCCCTTGGAAAGGATATCTAATTGGGGCTTTTGTTGGCATTTATGAAAATCTAAATTCTCTACCATAGCTTAGCTATGAGGGCCCCCTCTGCTATCCCTCCTGCCTCATCTTGTGCAGCTTGTGGAATGCCCCACCAACACTGGCTGTCTTCCTGGTCCACCAACCCTCTTCAGCCTCAAAGCCTCAGCTTGTCTCCAAGATGATCACCATCAATTGTTCCCCTTCCTGCACACACCAGCCATTCTGCTGTATTCTATTATGTATTCTAGGCTAATCTGGGACTGCTTTGATCAACAGAATGCTGCAAAAGCAATACTACAGCAGTCACTATAAGTCCAATCTTTAAGAAGATGGGAAGATTGTTCCTTCCTGCTCACTCCACAGAAAATCAGGCTTCATAGAAGGAGTTCTTGAGCCCTCCATGCTGTGAGGGATACCAAATTAGCCATGCGGAAAAGCTACAGGAAGAGAGATCATTGGTAGCTAACCTCTAATCATTCCAGCCAGCCGAATCCAAGTTCCAGACACATGTGAAAGAATTGTCTTGACTATCCAGCAAGTCAAATCCTCAGATGACTGCAGCTCCCAACTGCTACCTGACTGCAACTCTGTGAGAATCAAGACCTAGTAGAGCCCCATCAGCACACAGAGTTATGAGAAATGAGCATGACCTTTTGTATTAAGTGAGTGAATTTGGGAGTAATTTTGCCCTTCTTGCTCTGGGATTTTCTTTCTCCCTCGCCTCTACCCTCCATTGCCCCATGGCTGATCCTTGTCAAGCATGCCCATCCCACTTCAGGATCTTCCTTTCATCTGAGCCCTTTACAACCTGAATATTATTACATTATTTCACACCTTCTTTTCTCCCTCCCCAAAATTTCTGATAATTGAATTTTATTTTGTGGCTGCTGCCTCTCTCCTTTCACTAATCATGGGCTCTCTGAGGTCAGAAGCCACGGATGTTTGGACCCCTATTTCGTCACCACACCTAGCAGATAGTATGTGCTCCATAAATATTTGAGCAACTTTTAATCTCTCTATACAGCAGAGAAACACTGACAGGGTGATGATGAATCTCCAGAGTCCCAGTAGACTCCCAGACAAGTAAGTGAACAACTACATAAAACCACAACATTAATCTTGGTGCAAGAGGATCACAGCTGCTTGAAGTGTCTTTGAAGTCTTTGTTCTTTCTCTATTCCACAAAACAACTGATTGAACAATGGCTGCACAGAAGTGGCTCATTACATATTCAGCAGTTCATTGATAGCAAACTGATTCCAAACACCGATGAGTCAATGAATGGGTTAATTGTAGAGTTAATCTAGAACTTGTTACACCACAGGGACTTCCCCAAAACCTGGAAGAGATCGTTTGATAAACCATCAGCGCAGAGCCTCACCTGCCCAACTGGAACCCTATGAGCACACCACATGTCTGAGTTTCTGGCTCCCAGTGGGAGATGGGTTTATTAGGAGGAAGCTCATCAGAAGGCAAGAATTAAAGGGTGAAGTTAGTGTCAACACTCTGATCTGTGGACCCATGAATCAAATCTCAGCCTGTGATAATCAGCGGTCCAAGTTGCATGGTATGCACCAATACCTCTCTATCATGATCCACACAATTTATGCTAGAGAATGTTGGAGTGTGTCAAAATTATTGTTCTCCACAACCTGACCTCTCAAATGCCACTTCCTCCAATCTCACCAGTGCTCCTCACCTCTCTATGCCAGTCAGTCCTCCTTACATTTTCTTTGCCTCTGCTCTAAAGATCCCTGGCTTCCTCCTCTTCCCTGAATTCTGACAGTAGGGCAGTGAAATGGTCAGAGGTTTCTTTTCCCTCCTTTTTGACAGAAAGCCATCAGGAATCCATAGAGGAAACAGGAGAGTGGACGGCTGGTGCCAGAAAGGATATGTGTGTTGTGGATAATTGGGAGCCAGAAGATTCAAGTCCTTTTCCCACCTCTGTGACTTCTAGTCATGTGATCATTATTCAAATACTTCATTTCCTGAGGCTCAGCTTATTTATCTGAGAAATAAATAACCATATAATGGCTATCCATAACCATATGAATGATAGTAATTATGCCCTCCCCCCCTTGCTATGGAGATGGAGAAGGGATACCTCCTATACATTTCAAACTCTAAACATATGCATTGAAACAAAATTTCTGCTGTCTGGATAGGAGAAAACCCAGTCTTGCTTAGGTTAAGAGATCCTGTGTCAGTATCCTTGAAGGCACCATCTAGGACCTGTGTTCTGGAACTATGTCACCCACTCTTTTAAGCACTGTGCGTGGTGTGTAGCAACCATCTGATAAATAATTGCTGAGTGAATTGATGTGTAATACAAGGTACTTATGACCAAGCCATGAAAAGAATAACCCATCCACATTCAGAGTTGCTAAAAGAAATTTGACTGGGGCAGATTGGCAGAGAGGAAAGTCCTAATGAAAGCCCTGAAGACCTGGGGCCATATACCTCTTGCCCCCTACCCCTGTTTCTACATCCTCTGTCCTAGGTTCCCAGGAGCTTGCCGTTGGGCAGAAACTGGGAATCTCTCAATTGGATCTCAGTAGAAATGGCAAAGGAGGGAGAAGAAGAGAGATAGACAGTTGCAGAGGAGGTGGGAGAACTCAGGAAAAGACAAAGGCAGTATGCTTCCAACTTCAGTCTCTGAGAGCAGGAGGAAACCTTTGTGATTTGTGATCGTGTAATCTTGCAATGAAATCTCCCATTGTCTACAGGAGGAACTTGGGGGATAGCAAGATCACAGGAGTCACTGAGTTTGAGTTCTAAGGGAGCACAAAGGTGTGGCTGGCTGGGATTCCCTGTTTCATATAAATTCCCACCATGCCAGACTAAAGGGGGCTTAGGAATGGGCTGCACTGCCTCCCCTGTCTTTATGTTCTCTCCAGACTCAATTCCCCACCCTTATCCTACAGCACACAGCAAAGGGGCTGCATGTGGAGCAGATGCCCTATAAGTTGTGAGGGTCCTCAGGCGGGGAGAAATGGGAGAAACTCCCTGCTCAGTGTGTAACCCTGTGTGGCTTGCAGCTTGTTGGTCTCAAAGGAGGAGTTCCCAGGGCACCCCAATCACCTGCCTGCGAGTCAGTGGGAGCTAGCGGGAGGAGGAGGACTGTTGCCAGAGGCCATATGAGCACTGACCTCCGGCCCTGGCAGCAGGGGTAGCTGCTGTGTCCGTTGGCCTTCGCTGTGACCCAGCCCTGAGGGAGCATCTGTAGCTTGGTGGTTGTCTGGGAAGAGGCCATGGGAAAGTCCAAGGGCAGCCACAACTCTTGACAGCCATCCCAGAATCCCACTGGAATGCCGTGCCAGAGCACACTGAGCCCTAAGGTCTTGGTTTTATGCTACTTTATTCATTTTTAGTTTTGGCTGGACTTTCAGTTGGAAATTCAGAACTCTAAAACTATCTCGGGACTCTAAAACTATCAGTTCCAAGCACGACACCCAGCTCCTCTGCGGCTGATAACCTGTGATCAGGCTCAGCAGCTCAGCCATCCAAAAAAACAAAAACAAACAAAACAAAACAATAAAAACAAAGCCCTCACCCCCACCCCAAAAAAAAAGATCCACATGCAGGGAATCAGAGACCAAGGCAACAACCCAAATCCCTGTCTTCAGTCCCGAAATCTTGCACCGTAGCCAGAGAAATGTATCTGGGGGCAAGCCCTTGCCTCATTCACTGCTGAAAGCCCACTAGCCAGAGCAGCCCAAGCACACAGTAGGGTCTCAATAAATATTTGGCTGCAGAAAAGTATGGACTTTCTGTCTCTACAAAGGGAATCTCCAGGCAGAGTGACCTCTCCCAGGTACAAGGCAGCTCATTTAGCTTGAGATGGGAAGGCAAGGGTTCACCACCTCTGGCCAGTGGGCTAAACTGTGTTTTTAGTACAGTCCATGAGCTAAGACTCTTTTTACTGTTTAAACTGGTGGGAAAATGCAAAGGAAAGAAATATAAGTGAAACGTGGAATTTCAAATTTCAGTGACCAGAAACAGGTTTACTGGAGCACAGCTGCTCCCATTCGCGTATCCGTGCTGTCTGGGGCTGCTCGTGTACATTGGCAAAGTGAGCACTTGCCACGGAGACTGTGGTCCCTGAAGCTGAAAATATTTGCTATCTGCCTCTTTACAGTAAAAGCTTGCTAGTGGGGTTGAACATTGTTTCTCTCTCTCTCCCTCTCCCTCTCCCTCTCCCTCTCCCTCTCCCTCTCCCTCTCCCTCTCCCTCTTTCCCTCTTTCCCTCTTTCCCTCTTTCTTTCTCTCCCACTCCCCTGCTCCTCCTTTTAAGTAAAAGCTTTCCTCCAATGGTTCAAATCACCTTTAGTGGAATAATGTGCATGTCTTATAGTGTTTCTGCCTGAAAGAAGAGACCTGTTCCAAGACAAAGGATGGCGTGGGAGGAAATTTTTGAAGTGGGCAAAGGGTTCGAAAAGAGGGTACCCTAAAGAAAACCTTGGCCACTGGATGATATTGCTAAGGCCCAGAGCTCTCAGCAGGCCTCCAAGGAAGGATACAAAAAGGGAAATTTCTCTGAGTTCATATAAGGACCTGTTGTCTTACCCTGAAATAGCCATGCCCCCTGCCCAGACATGCCTTCCCCCGTCTTGCCTCCCTCGATGCCTCATCCATCCTGGGGAAGTGTGAACACCGCTATCTTTGGAAGCCTTCCATGAGCCATCCACAGGGCACCCTACTCAGCTCTGTTGAGCAGCAGAAATCATGGTGTGGTATATTTAGATCCAGACATAGCAAATGTCACCCATCCCTGCCTGCATACAAACACAGACACCCATGGCAGACAACCCTCATCAGTCACAACAATCCAGTCAGCAAATAAAATGACCACTGCTTGCCATCACCACTGCTATGCTTGCCTCCAGACAATGGGCTCCTTGCAAGTACAAATTCTGTCTCCGTGGTCTGTATTCCCCTGTGCTAACAGGACACCTAACTCGATCACGTAAGCCAGTCCTTGCCTCCTTTTCCTTGCCTTGCCCTGTCAAGTCGCTGGAAGGTGCAGAATAGAATCCACTGCTCTCTCTTCTAAGATGCTTCTGAGTACCTCCCCAGCACCCTGTAATGGAAGCAGAGCTCTCAGATGGGAAAGCACTTCTAGAACTGGAGCCTGGGATACAGATCGGGGGATGTCAGCCCCAGCCAGGGTCTCCTCGCGGAGGCGTCGCCTCAGCTGTTGTTGCCTCTTTCTTCCTCTGATCGGCTAGGAAGGTTTCCCACCCCACCTGAGCCCCCTGTGCAGGAGGAGAAAGGATCAACGTCCCCTATGCCCCAACACAAACTCCTGATCCTTTCCAAGCCAGAGGAAAGTAGCTTTCTAAACCTCTTTCAGGAAGAAAATAAGCTCTCCTCTTTTCAACAGGTATTTCCAGCTACTGGCAAGGGAGTTACAAGAAACCTAAATACAATAGCCTGTCTCCTGGCAGCTGCTGTTACCCCAGCAACCCCCAGCTTTGACAGACTGCCTTGGATACCAAGCGCCTTGGAGACAGACTTCTCAGATCCCACTCCTCAAAGGATTTACAACTCTTGTAGGACAGTACTCTCTTTTGATTTAACTGGAAAAAAATTTTTTTAAATTATCGTTTTAAAACAAACAACAGCAACCTTATTAAATATCCATCTTACAATGCTGTGGGCATAGACAATTTAATTTAATTTTATAAGCAAAAAAGTAATTTGTGTGTGAAGTTACAAATGGGAGATGGCAATTGAGGGGACCACCAAAGGGACATAGAGCATATTTGGAATGGTGGTTCACAAACCTCAATCAAAATGCACTTGCCTGGGGAACATGTTCACATGAGGATACCCAGGCCCTGCCCCAGAGATCCTAATGGTGTCTGAGTTGAAACACAGATCATTGCATAAACTCTTCCGGTGATGCTGATGGATCTTTGAATTTGGTTACCAAAGATCTGAAGACTTCTTCTTGTGCCATCCCTGCCATGCTCTAAAGATCTCCTGATCTTGACTCCCTGCATTCTTGTCTCCAAATTTGAAAGCCAAAGTGACAAACATTTGTATTCTTTCAAAGAAGTGGAAGACACAGAAGCCTCTAGGTGACCCTGTGCTATGCTGGGTGCTGTACAAAGGGAACTGGGTTGCTTGGAGCCCTGGGCTGTAGAAGGTCTTGTTGTCTATTTGGGTTTTGCTGCCTGCTTTATGCTGGGTTCTGGGTCTGCAGGCTATTGCCCAGGTAGCAGACTCCAGCTGTCTCTAGAGTTACAAAGTGTGATGTCCACCACATCCAGGTAACAGGAACAGACAGGCAGCAATAGCTGGGATCTGTATGAAATCTGGGGTGGCAACCTGCTAGGGAAGAAGAGGTCCCTGGATGTGAGCTTTGCAGGTGGTCTGCTCACACACTGTGTGGATTGGGGTCAGCCACTTTTTTCTCCCTGGACCTCAGTTCCCTGAGCTATGAAACAAGGGGTTGAAATGGTAGGGGCATAGATGGGTGGAAGAAATGTGGGTTCTGAAGGCAGACAACTTAGATTCATCCTGGACTGGCTTTGTCACATCAGGGAAGTGACTAGGCTTCGCTGTGCCTCAATTTGCTCACCTATAAAATGAGTCTAATGGTAGCTTCCTTGTAAGGCAGTTGTGCCAAATAAGGAGATGATGTGTGCTAGGTGCTTGACTTAAATGACCTGAGATCCCACACCCAAACACACGTGTCACTCCAGCTCGCTCACTCCTTAGCAAGCAATCTGATAAAGTAGATGCCAAATTCTGGCAGGAATGGTTTGAAGAAGGTAAAGAGAAGTGGAGATCACCATGTACATGCAGACAGGGAGGGAGGGAAACACAACCTTCTAATGCAAATAGGGTTTAACTTAGGATTTGACTATTGTATAGAAGAAGGAACCAGAGGAAAAACGCTGAGGAACAGAAGAGAAAAGGTCAGGGAGACAGAGTTGGAAAACGTATGGATTAGACCCATCCCTCTCAGTCCAGCTTGGCAGCCTTGTTTATCCTTTGCTTCTTTGAAAATGAAAAGGGGCTGTGATGAGGATGTGTAAAAGAAGGAAGCATGCTTGCACAGTGGCTGGAACACAGTAGATGTTCAGCAGATGGATGGATGGATTCCAGGTGGGAAAGTGAGGTAGGAAAAGGAATACAAAGATATCCTTACAGATGAGTAAGCATATCAGCATAGCTCAGCAATTTCCAGGACGTGTGATGGAACTATAAACCCCTAGGGAATTCCTGGGGTTAGAGGGAGGTGTTTCCTGTCAATTAAATTTAAGAACAGCAATAGACAGCATGATACATCCCTCTCTTGCATCATTGCAATAAATATCAACATACAAATGATACTACAAAATCCTTTCTAGCTTTATTTATACCTAGTAGTTCTCAATTTAATTCACTTTTAAGTCAATTTAAGTACATCCAACCTGTAAACTTTGCACTGAATTTGAGCAGGGGTCTTCCCAGAGTAAACTAAGGGAATGGTGACAGAGATACTTGGGAACATCACCCAGAATTTTCTCTTTTTTTAAGATTCATTTATTTGTTTGAAAGGTAGAGTTAGAGAGAGAGAGAGAGAAAGAGAGAGAGAAAGCTATCTGGTGGTTCATTTCCCAAAAGTCTGCAAAGGCCAGAGCTGCCTGGGCAGAGCTGGTCAGAAGCCAGGATCTTCATCTAGGTTTTCCATGCAGGTGCAGGAGCCGAAGTACCTAGGCCATTTTCTGCTGCTTTCCCAGTGCAGTAACAGGGAACTAGATTGGAAGTGGAATAGCCAAGTCTTGAACTGGGATGCTGAGAATATGGGATGCTGGCATCACAGGTAGCTGCTTAACATGCTACAGCACAATGCCAACCCCTCACTTGGACTTTTCTTAGTGATCCCAGTGTACTCAGCTTTAGGACCCATCTGTAACCAATGAATAGAAGGAGCACCCTGGGTAAAGCCCCACACATATTTCCAGAACAATTGTGCTTAAATGCAATCCAATCCCTTGCTTGTAAGTCATAGTAGCTTGGGCAAATTCCTGAACCTTTCCTGGCTTCTATTTCCCCATCTATAAAGTCACAGAGCCCATCTCACAAGATCACTGAGAGAATCAAATGAATTAAGATACTGGAAGAGGTTAGCACAGTGCCTAGAATGTAGTAAGTGCTGAGCAAGCAGAAAATGACACTGGGATTATTATGCCGCCATCTAAATATTCCCTGCCAGTCATCCTGCAAATATCCAGAACAATTTGGACATTGATACTGAGAGTGGTTCCAGTTTCTGCCTCTATGCATTTAGGGGGTCGGCCTAGAGCCACAAACGAAGAGGATGTAGGGCCGTTTCAAAGAAGGCAATCACGGTAGTGGCTGCTCTGTGTTTTCTCTGAATCCAGAGCAAAGGAAGAGGCCTTTCAGAAAGAGGACGTGTCCTCCTAAACCAGTCTGAGCTGGCAGCATCAACTCCCACAGGCTGGCAGCTGGCCACCAGGAGATGAAGAATCTGCTTAGTCATTTCTCAACTGCAAGAGCAAGTGGCTTGGAGAAGAAGCCAGATCTACCCCTGGGAGGTCAGCCAAGAGCCTCTTGAAAAGAGAAAAGGGGGAGCGCAGAACCCCAAGTGCCAGGGTCTGATCAAAGCTGTGGCGCTTCCAGTTTCAGAGACCCACGTCCTGCTCAAATGCCACTACCCTAGGCTGGGACAGGATGGCCCAACAGCACTCCTGGCCATCAGATCGAGTCCCCAGCCCTTCCCCTTGCTGCAGAATGCTAGCCGCCAATGGCAGCAGTACCTGCAGAGTCCTATGGTCAGCTCCCTTCCCTAGTCATTCATTCATTGTGCAATAATCATTGAATGCTTACAATAAACCACAAGGAATACAGGTGTGCACAAGTCAGGAAGCGTCCTTCCCTTACAGGTTAACACTTTGGTGGAGAAAGAAAATATACAGATCAACCGGTGAGGAAGCAAAATGATGTTGGGGAGTGACAAATGCTTTAAGGATAAATAAATCAGGATGAGAGGGTGGGAGGTCAATGGTTCAGGATCTACAACAGCCAAGTCCCTTCAAAGAGGGGCACATGAGCCAGGACCTGGCCAGAGTAAAGGAAGGAGTTCTAGGAGATCCGGAAGGGAAGCACCCTTTGCAAAAGGGCACTGAGCACTGTGACCAGAGACAGTAATGAGCCCAGCATATGGACGAGCAGCCAAAATGGACATAGCCAGGTGGGGAGATAGACAGAGTGGCAGGAAGTGGTTGCAGGTGAGGTCAGAAACCTTGGCATATGAAAGCAAGGACTTTGGTCATATTCCAGTCATGATGAGAAGAAGTCACTGGGGAGACTTTGAGTGGAGGAAAGTACAAAGAGCTCATTCTGCCTACTCTGTGAAAATAGAGAGTGAGAGGACAGGTGTGAGCCCAGGGAGAAGCCTCACAGGAGAGGATGAGATGTGGGAAATATTTTGCAAGTGGACCAATACTAGCCCTGCTGATTGATAGAATACAGGCTGTGTGTGAAGTTGAAAGGTCAAAGGTTCTCCTAGAGTAGCTTCCTTGCTTCTTTTTTTTTTTTTTTTTTTTTTTAGATTTATTTATTGGAAAGCCAGAGGTACAGGGAGAGAGGAAGAGACAGAGAGAATCTTTTATCTGCTAGCTTACTCCTCAGATGGCTGCAATAACCAGGACTGGGCCAGGCCGAAGCTAGGAGCCAGGAACTTCTTTCAGGTCTCCTACGTGGTGGCAGGGGCCCAAGTACTTGGGCTTCTTTTTCTGCTTTTCCCAGGCCATTAGCAGAGAGTTGGATCGGAAGTGGAGCAGTCGGTGCCCATATGGGACTCTGGCATTGCAGGTGGTGACTTGACTCCGGCATTGCAGTCTATTCTCCACAATGCCAGGCCCCCAGTTCCTCACTTCTAAAAATGCGGACATCCACAGAAGGAAGAAGGAAGACAATTATAATGCACTGGATGAGGTAAGAGGCTCAGGATGCCCAGGAGACATCTGCATCTGTTTGGAGCCCATCCATCAACCCTGCAGTCCACAGCAGGAATATTTAAAGCCCTTTGCAGGGCCGCAGATGCTGTAGCTTAGTAGTTTAAGCCTCCATCTGCAGTGCTGGCATTCCATATGGGCTCCATTTCCTTTCCTGGCTGCTCCTCTTCTGATCTAGCTCTCTGCTTCTGGCCTGGGAAAACACCCGCATGGGAGACTGGGAAGAAACTCCTGTCTCCCAGCTACGGATCAGCCCAGTTCCAGCTGTTGCAGCCATTTGGGGAGTGAACCAGTGGATGGAAGACCTCTCTGTCTGTCTCTCCTTCTCTCTGGCTGTAACTCTGCTTCTCAAATAAATAAATAAATATTTTTTAAAAAGCCCTTTGCATCCCTGCATCTAGACAGGGTTGGATACAGAGCAGATGTATACCACTGAAGAATGACACATTAACAACATTTACCTTTCTGTTCAATCCTGTCATTTTGCAGGAGGCATTTGAAGCCCAGCAAGAGAACTAAGTCACTCACTCAAGATCCAACAGCAGTTTGGGTGTAGAGCCAGAATAAGAATTCAGGTATCATCTCCTGACTCCTGAAGCTTGGTCCCCCCACCACCAAGTTCAAGTCCTCTTTCCATTCTTCTTACATTGATTTCTTGAAGTTATTCTCTAAAAACTTTTCTTATTCTTCTATGACGAAAGTTTCTCTTATCTGATTTTCTCTGCTAGCAATTTAATTCTCTTTTAATCCCCCTCTTACTTTAAGTGTGAGTGATGTCACTACACTTTACTCTTGAAACGATCATGTCAGACCATTCAGGTAAGTATTTTGGTTACCATGTAGGACACAGGTGTCAAGTGAACCAAATTCTGCTCCATAGGGAGGTTGAGAATAAACTGAAACCAGAACCCAGGTTGTCCTGAATCTTAGCCCAGTGTTCTTTTCTGTTTTCCCAGAAAATGTTTGAAGCCCAGATCCTGCCATTCGTTAGCAGCTAAGGGTTGCCCCAAGCTCTTTAGGAAGAGGAAGATGACTAACATCGCCCAAGACAAGTCTTCTCCCATCCACCTAACAGTTTCTCCTTTAAGCTCTCCATCTAGTGGCACAGCCGACCCCCTTCAGCCAAATCCATTTCCTCTTCTACGTGGACACACAGCCAAACTACATTTCCCAGGCTTGTTTGAAAATCATAAATATACACTCTTCCCAGTTGATCCATAAAATCTTCCAGACTCAATGGTCTATGCCTTCTTCTCTTCCAGTAGTTTAATGCAGATGAGCAGGGCCACTCTGGAGTCAAGCATCCAAGATGGCAGAACCACAAGGCGAAAAGGTCCTGGATCCCTGCTTCACCTCCTGGAGGAAAGGGGCCTGCCCACCAAGGAAACACGTGTTACATTTTGTGAACTTCTACTGTGCATGAGCCATTAGACACTTTGAAGTACTTTTGTTTGATTTTATTTTATTTTATTTTATTTTATTTTATTTTATTTTACAACAGCCGATATATTGACCTGAGTTAGAGACAATTGTCTGTGGCTGGGAAAATCTCCAGAGTATCCACATTCCAACACCAGACCATTAGCATCAAACTGTCATTGAAGGAAAAATATCAAAGAAGATAGACAGTACACTTCCTTATCAGAAAGCACACATCTGGCACTATCCAAGGTCAATGCAGCTCAAAGGTGTCTGCACAACCACAGCACTCATTTCCCATCTCCTTGTCCAGTGTTCTTTTCAGGAGACCAAGTTGCCTCTCCATTAACAGGTGGTGAGGACAGCATCTAAGACTGCATTCAGAGCAGGACACTGATAAACGTCTCCTGTGCTGTAACCTGAATCTCCCTGTTAGTGGGTTACATCCATCTCTCCATGTGCTGCCCTTAGGGAAATTAAGCCTGATGGCTGGTTACCCGCCTTGCTGTAATAGCCTTCCTGACACCTCCCAGGTGAATATTAAATTACCTGTCAGTGTCCACCTGTCCAGCACAGCTATGATCTCATCAGCACCTCTTAGTATCAAAAGAAGTGAACACAACTGTGATCATATAGCCCCATAGCCTTGGCCATGAGGGTCAAAAAGCCAGTCCACCCTAGACTGGCCCCATCATCCGGTTCATTCTTCCAACACTCAAAAGGGCCCACAGTTTTCACTTACAGGACAGTGCTCTGGGGGAAGGACTGGGGGATGGTTTCAGTCAAGTCCATGTTGCTATAGATACTCTGCCCCACTCTCACGTTCCTCAAGCTCTCTGAGCACAAAGCTGGAGACAGCACAGCTCTTTTTCAGGCAGGGAGTATACAAATATACATTTTTCAAAGACTATCCCTCTTGTCTTAAATTTCTCATGAGGTTTAAGATCCACAATCCTATCAATATAAGTGCTTTGACCCCTTATCCCTAATGTATATGATGTCTATTAAATATCTATAATAAGAATTAGTTTTCTATACAACATAACTTACACAAGATGGGATATTTAAAGGATGGTTATTTTAAAAACATATCAATAGGAATGCTAAGAAGTTTCTCCCTGAATTTAGTGGGCCATTCTGCACACTCCCCTCTTTGGAGAACATTTGTTTCCCCCAAAGCCATTGAATCAAAGTCACAAACTGGCATTCTGCAGGCCAAATGTAGCCCACAGCTGTGTTTTCTTTGGCTTGAGCAATATTTTCTAAATTTTCTTAGTTCCCAACACTTAAAAACTGGACAAGTTCACCAAAAAAAAAAAAGCTAGAAATTTTTCCCCATTTTATTTACTGCTTCATCCACAATGTCTGTTACATAGTAGACACTCAATAAATATTTGCTCAATTGAATTTCCAGGCTGGCATTTCTTCCTGGTAGTCATCACCTGGGGCTGACTGGTGACTACTGCCTTTAGCAGGGCGTTGTCTCCCCAGACCTGAGCCACAGTCCCCACTGTCCTGTACCCAACCAGCTTTACTCATACCTGTTACCTGCCTGGCCCCTGTTGGTATCTGAATAACTGCTCCTATCTTAGGGTTTTCTGGTTGTGTGATGGCCTCTGTCACCCTCCATGAGGTCAAACAAAAACGATATTCCATCTGGAATCCAAGGACACAGATTTTTGGCTAATTCTGCCAATTTCCATCCTGGGGGAATTTGCTCTCTGAGCCAGTTCCCCTAAGCTGGAAAGTAGGAATAGCTCTACCTTCTTTGCAAGTTGCTTGACAATCAAAACAGATGAGATAATACTTGTGGGCTGTTTGTTGATGGCACCGTATTATAAAAAAAAAAAAAAAGTGTCATTGTCACAATTGCATTCAACTTCCAAAAGGACTAGTGGAGGTGCTGGGGCTGGAGATTCCTGACATTAACCTCTTAAGCTGACCACACATACTGCATTAACCTATCTCTCTATCTACCCCATGCCCAGCCTTACCCTCCCATCCACCACTGTGGATTGCAGGTGTAATGGAAAGACAAATGAAGGAACAGGCTAAAGATTAAGGGAAAAGCCACAGCCACAGGTTAGGTTCAATTTCTTCTATTTAATTTCTTCAATTCCTTTCTTTCACTCTCATTTCTAAGTCAATAAATCCTGTGACTTAATGCACTGTCAGATGTAGTGTCCAATGCCTCTCTCCCGGAGACCATCACTACACCTAGTGTCCTTCCACTCTACATCCTACAGGCTGGTCCTTACACACTGCACCCTGGTCTGCTTGCATCTAGATCTCTCACGGACATTGAACCTTGTTATTCATCCCTTGAAAACATGCCCAAGAGAGCTTTTCCTCTTGTACCCTTTATTAGCAGGGAGACTATTTCCTTCTTCCTTTCCTTCCTTTCTTTCTCCCTCCCATCTCCCTCCTTCCTTCCTCCCTCTCTCCCTCCCTCCCTGCCTCCATGTTTCTTTTCTACCCTCCTTCCTCCCCTCTCTCCCTCTTTCCTTCCTTCAGATCCCACAGAACATGCTTTACAAACCCTGTTCTAACCCTTGAGGGGTAATGGGTGAATTTAACACATGGAGAGAGAAAAGGAATGGTGAGGCCACTGGGTTTCTATCCTTCAACCCCACCCCACATCATGGTCCCAGAAAGAAATGCAAATGACTTTCCTCCTCTGCAAAGGACACATGTGATCCCTTCAAAGAGCAGAAAGTCCCCAAGTATCTCTTCCTGCTTATTATCCCTAATCAGCCTGGACCCAGAGCACCCAAACTTGAGCCTACAACAGACAGAGTTAAACCAAGGATATCCAAGAGGACCCTACCCTAAAGGGAGGCAATCAGAAGGCGCACTGTGATCAGGCAAACTCTGGTCTCCAAACTCAGATAAAGACTTTAACCTGCTCCTATCCCCACAGAAACACAAACTTGAGTGTGTGCCTCTTTGCTAAGTCAAATTCCCATGAGTCATCTGAAGCCACATTTTAACATCTCAAGTCTTTCCACTTATTATTACTCATTCCGTTTATGGAATTTATCTTCCTACCTACAATATAAAATCCAGGAGGCTTGAGGCAATATCCTATGCTTATTTGATTTTCCTGAGTCTCTAGTTCTCAGGGATAGGTATAGAGGAAGTACCTGACAAGTGATACTAAATAGTATTTAATGAAATCTCCTCTGTTCTTACTCATCCCAGGAAGGAAGGGTGGTAAATAGGAAGGATGTCAACCTATCTCCTCCAGCTGACTCACAGAATCAACCAACGTCCTCCACTCCCATAAGAAACTGACCAGGGAAGCCATGGCACCCTCATTGCTCAGAGCTGAGGACCACTTTCCCATGTCTGTGTATGTCTGTGCTCACTGAGTTTTTGCTCTTGAAGAATCAGTTGTGTTCCCAAATTTGTCCATGCCAGCTGTACATGTTAAATAAAGGTACCTGGAAAAGTGCGTGTTTCCTACTAGACTGGGAACTCTGCATTTGCCTTTCTAGGTCCAGACTCTACTTCTACGTCCCAGGAGGCTGACCTACATGGACTGCGTCAGTCAGGCTTCCCTGTGCTCTGGCTTCTGGTTGGATTCAGCCCCAAGGGAGAGGTGGAAGTAGAAGACAGGAGGAAAGAGAAGTTGAGTTATTTATTCCCTGAATCCCCTCCCTGAAGGTCTTCAGCCTGATAGTGACTGAATTCCTCCAACCCAGATCCTAACACTTACCAGGCAGCTACCTGACAACGTTAGCCATGGGACGGCAGAAGCTGATTGCTGTTGCCATTTGCCTGTCATTGAAGGCTTCACTACTTTTTGTTGGTTTCCTTCAACCCTGCCTAACCTTGACCATTCCTTTGGAGTGCACCATCTCTTTCCTGTCCCCACGGGAGATCCCCCTACCAACAACCATTCCTCACTCCATCTTCTCTAACAAAGCCCCATCTTGCTTCATTACCATGTGGGGATCATCTGTCTGATGCCAAGGTGGAACAAAAGAATATTTATGGGTAGGCATTTGACACAGTGGTTAAGACATCACATGGGATGTCATTATCCTATAGAATGCTTGGGTTCAAGTTCCATCTCTGCTTCCTTTTTTTCCCTAAGGTATTTATTTATTCAAAAGGCAGAGTTACAAAGAGAGAGGGAGGGAGGGAGGGAGGGGGAGAGAGAGAGAGAGAGAGAGAGAGATCTTGGATCTGGGCCAATCCAAAGCCAGGAGCCAGGAGCTTCCTCCAGGTCTCCCTTGCGAGTGCAGGAGCCCCAGCACTTGGGCCATTTCCTCTTGACTTCCCAGGTCAGAGCAGAGATCTGGGTGAGAAGTGTTGCAGGGGGCTAGCGCTGTGGCGTAGCAGGTAAAGCCACCACCCGCTGTGCTGGCATTCCCATATGGGCACTGGTTAGAGTCCTGGCTGCTCCACTTCTGATCCAGCTCTCTGCTATGGCCTGGGAAAGCAGTGGAAGATGGTGCAAGTCCTTGGGCCCCTGCCCTTGCATGAGAGGTCCTGAGGAAACTCCTGGCTCTTGGCTTTGGATCGGCACAGCTCCGACCTCATGGACATCTGGGGAGTGAACCAGTGGATGAAATATTTTCTCTCTCTCTCTCTCTTTAAAAAAAAATAAGAAGTGGAGCAGCTGGGACTTCAGTTGGTGCCCATATGGGATGCTGGCACCACAAGCAGCAGCCTTACCTGCTACACCACAGTGCCAGGGCCCCAACTCTACTTCTGATTCCAGCTTCCAGTCAATATGCACCCTGGGCAGCAGGAGCTAATGGCATAAGTAGCTGGACCCATGCCACCCATGTGGGGAACCCAGATTGAGTTCCCGTTCCTGGAATTAGCCTGTCTTAGTCCTGGCTGTTGCAGGCATCTGGAAAGTGAAAGAGTATGTGGGAGATGTATGTGTGTGATTCTGTCTCTGTCTACTTTTCAAATAAAATAACTAGACAAAATCTAAAGAAATTAAATAATCTAATCTAAAATTATAGTTTTTTGAGTGGTTTAACTGGGAAGCTGGCTATCTTTGCCTAATATAGTCTGAGAAATCAGATTTCCCCAAAAAAATTTCACACATGTGGGTAGTTTATTAAAAAATGTGAAGCTAGGAATTGGTGTTAGGTGAAGTGGGTTAAGCCACTGCTTGGATTCCCATAGCCTACATTGGGCTGCCTGGGATTAAGTCCTACCTCCAATTCAGATCCAGCTTCCTGCTCATGTGCACCTGGGAGGCATCAAATGATGGCTGTAGTACTTGAGTCCCTGCCATCCATGGGCAAAACCCAGATAAAATTCCTGGCTGTTGGATTCAAGCTGGGTGAAGCATGACTGTTGTGGGCATTTGGGAAGTGAACCAGCTCTCACTCTCACTCTGCCTTTCAAACACATTAAAAATTGTTTTAGCAAAGAATATGAAGTCACAGATCGCAAGTAAAGGATAAGAAAGTTCAAACAACAAAGGGAAAGGCAATACTAGGATGTGTTGAATTGGCCACTGTTAAGAAAACGGCATGCTCAATCCTGCATCCATATAACAACCTTATGAATGGGTCTCAGCATTGTCTTGGTCAGGGAAGAAAGGGATGAGCATTTCTCCACCAGCTCCCATCCTCTACGCAGATGTTAACTGCCCTGCAATTCCAAGTTGCCTAGATCAAAGTGCCTAGTGGTTTCCCGTGGATGTCCCATAATGTGCCATCAGAAAAACCCAGGACAGATAGAGAAAATACCCTAAACGGCTAGCGGGGAGGCACTGACTGGTTCCATCTTCATAAAGTCTGCCAGCCTCAGTGGAAGTGGTCACCACAGCAGTGGCTGGAAGGAATGAACTGAGCGGCATAGAAAGTGATGCCCAAGCAGTGACTGCTACGCTCCATCACTTTTACCACTCAGATCCATGCATGCCTTCCCCCTTTGTCAAATCTGTGACAGAATTCCCTGTACAGTGGTCACCAGCCACAAGCTCCACAAAGACTTAAGACAGAATCAGTGAAAACATGTGCTCTCTCTGCATCACAGCTGTTCTGAAGCCAGAGTTCACATTTCTCATCTCCCTCCTTCCCCATGCGATCTAGCTTCTCTCGCTCTCAGTCAGCACTTGGGTTGCTCTGGGCTGCTTTCCTGGTGTGGTGTCCCAGGCCCCTCAGAGAAGATTCTCAGTCTTTAGTTGCCTTGTCCTTGTTGAATCACATGTGATAAAATGGCTCATTCATCAATATCACTGGTCAAAGAAGCACGAAGTGATGCTCAATGAATCCCACAAGTTCCAGATGTACTCCTCTCTGCCCCTCATTGTACAGAAGTCATCGAACTTGTGTCACTCAAGGTCACTTATCCTTACCAGTAAAACCACATCTTTCTTTGCTTGTTAGTCCATTGGAACAGGGCGCCTAAAATTAGCTAGTAGTAATTGGTAATGATAGAGGGTTTGAGGTTTAGAAACTTGACATTCACCTTGGAGGGATGTGGTGGTATACTCCTAACCACAGGGCACCTGAAAATGTATTCAGTGTGGCAGAGCTTGGAATCTTGTCTTTGTGGAGCTTATCTCCTACCTACTGGCATGTGTGAGTCTTAGTAGGACTAACAGATTTAATGAGCATGATTTCATCGATATTGTAAAGAGGAGGCACAAAAGGTTGTTCTAAAGATTAAACCTCTCAGGGCCGGCGCCATGGCTCACTTGGTTAATCCTCCGCCTGCAGCACCGGCATCCCATATGGGTGCTGGGTTCTGGTCCCAGCTACTCCTCTTCCAGTCCAGCTCTCTGCTGTGGCCCGGGAGGGCAGTGGAGGATGGCCCAAGTGCTTGGGTGCCTGCATCCACGTGGAAGACCAGGAAGAAGCACCTGGCTCCTGGATTTCGATCAGTGTAGCTCCGGTCATGGTGGCTATTTTGGGGGTGAACCAATGGAAGGAAGACCTTTCTCTCTATCTCTCTCTCTCACTGTCTAACTCTATCTGTCAAATAAATTTAAAAAAAAAAATATTAAACCTCTGTCACAGAGAAAGCACTTAACAGGTATAGGCTTTCTCCTTTCTCTCATGTCACTTATTTTTTCTGTGTCCACAGTGTAGGCACTTAAGGGTTATGAAATACTCTCCTCAAGAATTTTATTCAGAGGCCACCACCTGTGAAGATGGCATCTCACATGGGCACCAGTTCGATTCCCAGCTGCTCCACTTCCCATCTGGCTCCCTGCTAATGTGCCTGGGAAAGCAGCAGAAGATGACTCAAGTACTTGGGCCTCTGCACGCATGTGGGAAACCCAGGTGAAGCTTCTGGCTTTGGCCTGGCTGCAGCCATTTGGGGGAGAACTAGCAGATGGAATCTCTCTCTCTCTCTCTCTCTCTCTCTCTCTCTCTGCATGCGCATGTGTCTGTGTGTGTGTGTGTCACTCTTCCTCTCCTTATGTAACTCTATCAAATAAATTTAAAAAGAAACAAAGAGTTTGGTTCAATGAATTTGGTTCATACCACCCTTCTCAGGAAACGTACTTTTCTGATCCCTAGAACCATGGGTTCCCACGAGAATGGGCCACATAAGCCAATATAACTTGTGAATTCTTCAGACTTAGGGAGCTCCTAGTGAAGAAGTATGTGGATTGAGTTCACTTATTTGAGTTGTGTTGATCCAAGGACACTCTAAGCAATTCCCAGAAAATATTGCTGCCTTTGCCCAAAGTCTCTTCTCCTGATTCCAAAATGGGAGAACAGGATTACCACGAATATTTTGAACTGGGTGTCTCTTTCCTAAGGGCTGCCTTTTTTGGGATGCCTTCAGTTCTCAACATTTCCCTTGAATCATCTCCACAAATTGGAGCCCAGAAGAGCAGCAGCAGGTGGAGAGAGCCATGACCCTAGAGACAGAGGCTTGTCACAGAGACATATGGAAATATTATGTGCAATAACCCAGCTGGCCTTTATCTACTTCTCTTCCCTTGTTATTTTATCTTGACACTTACCCTGCACCTGCTGTGTGTCAAGAACAATGCTTTAATATAGATTAGCCCACTTCATAAAGATCTGTAATTCCAGATTATCCATGGGGTGCTGGGGTTGGGGGATGGTCCTAGGTAAGTCTCCAGCCTGTTTCCAGATCTGTCGATAAATGGATGTGCTATTTGATCTCCCAGTGTTCTTCTAGTTCAAGTTTGCTAAAATTCTACATAGTTCTGAGATCCAATTTCTCCCTCCAACAGGAGATCCAGTGGAAATTTCAAACCTCTCTTAACATGAGCTTCAGCCTGGGCCAAAGGCCTGAGTGCAGGCAGCATAGTTTTTGCAGTGACCCCAAGAAGCAGAAGTGGGGAAAGGGGAGCAGGGAAGGAGGAAAGGATCCAGCCCCCTACTAACATGCCTGGAAAAATAAACACAATGGAGCTGCTCACTCCTACAAGAAATTGAGGCTCAATCTCACTGCATCCTCTAGAGCCATAGAGAATGCATCTTGTAATTTCTCCTGGAGGGATGGGAAGAAATATTTATCCATTAGCTCCTTATGAGCTTTCTGTTACTGTAACACAGTATCTGAGGTAAAGTTTATACCCCAAACAGGTTTATTCAGCTCACTGTTCTGGAGTTCAGGGACATGGAACTGGCGTCATTGACTCAACTCTAGTGAAGTCATCATGGTGAACAGTGTCACATGGTGGGACCACGTACAAGAGCCAGAGGTCACTTTGCAAAGCAGAAAGAAGCTAGAGAGTGATTGAGACAGAGGTCAGACTCAGTCTTCTTTTTTTTTGACAGGCAGAGTTAGACAGTGAGAGAGAGAGATAGAGAGAAAGGTCTTCCTTCCATTGGTTCACCTCCCAAATGGCCGCTATGGCCAGCGCTGCACCGATCCGAAGCCAGAAGCCAGAAGCCAGGTGCTTCTCCTGGTCTCCCATGCGGGTGCAGGGCCCAAGCACTTGGGCCATCCTCCACTGCCCTCCAGGGCCACAGCAGAGAGCTGGACAGGAAGAGGAGCAACCGGAACACAACTGGTGCCCCAACCAGGACTAGAACCCGGTGTGCCCGTGCTGCAGGCAGAGGATTAGCCTAGTGAGCCACGGCGCCGGCCGAGACTCAGTCTTTTAACAATTCATTCTCATGGGTGCTAACTCAAGGGCCCATAAGAACTGCTTTAATTCCTTCTGATGACAGCACCCCCAGTGACCTAAGAACATCCCACTGGGGGCTGGCACTGTGGTATAGTGGGTAAAGCTAACACCTGTAGTGCCAGCATCCTTTATAGGCACTGGTTCGAGTCCCAGATGCACCACTTCCAATCTAGGTCTCTGCCATGCCCTGGGAAAGTAATGTAGGATGGCCCGAGTGCTTGGGCCCCTGCACCTGTGTAGAAGACCTGGAGGAGGCTCCTGGCTCCTGGCTTCAGATCAGCACAGCTCCTACCATTGCAGCAGCCATCTGGGGAGTGAACCAGCAGATGGAAGATCTCTCTCTCTCTCTCTCTTTCTCTCTCTGACTCTACCTCTCTGTAACTCTGCCTTTCTAATAAATAAATAAATCTTTAAAAAAAAGAAAGAAAGAAAGAAAGAATATCCCATCTAGGCCCCACTTCTTAAAGGTTCCACAACATTCCCAACACTGCCAACCTGAGGACCAAGCCTCCAGCGTGAGCCCTTGGGAAACAAACCACATCCACCTGGCAGCCCCCACCTTCCACTGGCTGGGGATTGTCCTGTGGGGATTAATCCCCTTCCTGTTCCCAGTTTGCAACCCTGTCAGTGCCCAACATTTCCACAGTAAAATCAAAGGCCCATTTTTCCCTTGTAGTTTAGAATATCCAGGCTTTTACAACTGTCCATTAACAAGGCCTCCTCAGCCCCTTCACCTTCAAAAGGTCTGGATCTCCCCTGCCCCAGTCTTATTCAGCCAGAATGATAGCTCCATTTGAAGCAAGGATGGAGCTATACTGCATCCCGGCTGCATTTTCTGTGTTGGAACCTTGATTAGACCTCCCATCAGGGGCCTGGACCAAGGCAGAAACTGTTTGCTCCCTTCACCTGGGAGCAGCCCCATCAGCACCCTGTCTTAGCTGCAAGGATTCCAGGTTATGGCCAAAAAGCACCAAAAAAAAGTGGGTTAGAAAAAAACCAGAGTGACTCCTTGCCCAGCCTCTTTATGTTGTGACATGGCCTCTTAATACCATGATGACAACACTTGATCCCACAGAGGGGAGGTGGCCAGTCCTAGGTCCAAAACTGGAATTTGCTCTTTAATAGAGCTTGGAGGAGAGCCCCATATTCCTTCTGTCACCCAAGTGAAAGCGTCACCCCCTCTCCCCCATTGTTTAGCCTAATTTTGTTACCTAATTGATATTGCTCCATTGTACCAATGCCTTGGAGGTGAAAACAATCAGAGCTTCCAAACACAACTCTCGGGGACAAGTCTTCAAATAATACCACCATAGATATTTCATGCGAATGACTCAGGAGGCTGACCTCAGCTGCCCCAGACAGTAGCCACGAGCAGCTCAGAGGATAGCAATAAGAAGACTCTGGTTCCGCCGTGTCAGGTGAGTAAGTTGGGGCAAGTCATATAATCATCCAGAACTCCAGCTTCCTTGAAAACTGAACAGGTGCTCTGCTTAACTCATCAAGTTACTATGAGGCCAAGTGACTTTGCAGGTGTGACAATGCAGCCAGGTAGCTGTGTAAGCTGTGGTGGTGCTAGAAGGGACTTATGAAAACACACCAACTATGGAAACTTTCCAAATATATTAGGTACGAATGATTGATGTATATGGGGACTCAGTCATGTTCCTCCAAAAGATATCAAACTTCTAACTCCCAGTCCTTGTGAATGTGACCTCATTTAGAAAAAGTCTTTGTGGGTAATAAATATAAAATGAGATTGAGCCGGCACTGCGGCTCACTAGGCTAATCCTCCGCCTTGTGGCACCGGCACACCGGGTTCTAGTCCCGGTCGGGGCGCCGGATTCTGTCCCGGTTGCCCCTCTTCCAGGACAGCTCTCTGCTGTGGCCTGGGAGTGCAATGGAGCATGACCCAAGTGCTTGGGCCCTGCACCCGCATGGGAGACCAGGAGAAGCACCTGGCTCCTGGCTTCGGATCAGCACGATGCGCCGGCCGAAGCGGCCATTGGAGGGTGAACCAACGGCAAAGGAAGACCTTTCTCTCTGTCTCTCTCTCTCTCTCACTGTCCACTCTGCCTGTCAAAAAAATAAAAATTAAAAAATTAAAAAAAACAACAAAACCATCAACAACAAAAAAAATAAAATAAAATGAGATTGATAGAGAAAGGGGAAGATCATGTGTGGAGACATGGGGAAAACTATCTGTAATTCAAGGCACATCCAAGGTTACCCAAATCTAGGGGAGAGGTCTGGAGTGCCACCCCCCCAGGCCCTCAGAGGGAACCAACACTCCTGATGCCTTCACCTTGGACTTCTGGTCTCCAGAACTCTGAGATAGTAAAGTCTGTGGTTAAATCCCACAGGCTGTGGTACTTGGTTATGGTGCCCCCAGGAAGCTAACACACTGCACCAGCGTGGTATTGCTCATATTCCTGTGCTGGCCCTGTTTCCTCCTCTCTGCAGCTCTTCCTTGCCCCCATTGAAAGTAGCTGCTAGTCACGTGTGACTATATAAACTTAAATATAAGTAAGTTTAAGGGAAACTTGTGCTTCTCAGCCACACAAGCCATGTGTCAAGTGCTCAACAGGCACACGTGATTGGCGGCTACCACAGTGGACTGTGCAAATAGGGGCCATTTATTTCATCACAGAAAAGTCTATTGGGTAGTACTGACAGAGCATGGTCCAAATTTCTATGAGGGACTAGCATTGTGGCATAGCAGGTTAAGCCACTGCTTGCAACACTGGCATCCCATATTGGAGTGCTGGTTTAAGTACTGGCTGCTCTGTTTCCTGTCTGATTTTCTGTTAATGTTAAACGCTGGGAGGCAGTAGGTGATGGCGCAAGTGCTTGGGCCCCTGCCTCTCATGTAGGAGACCAGATGGAGTTCCCAGCTCCAGACTTTGCTGTTGCAATCATTTAGAGAATAAACCAATGAATTGGAGATCTTTCTCTCTGTCTTTCCCTCTCTATCTGTTGCTCTGCCTTTCAAATAAACAAATAAACCTTAATCAAAAAAAAAAAAGAACTCTTATTAACCACAGGGTCCTTCATGGTTTAGTCCCAGCCACATCTGTCCAGGGTCTTCTCCTGCTGCAGCCTTACTTTCAATCCAAACCACATGCTCCTCTTGGCTGGTACTTTCTGTTGTCCATGACACTCATTAAATGATTTCCTTTACGAAGAATGCCCTCCCAGGGTAGATGTTACAACACAGCAGGTGGGTAAGCCACTGCTTAGGATACCCATACCCCATGTCCAGGTGCTGGTTTGAGTCCCAGTGATTCCACACTTTCCAACCAGCTTCAGGCTAATGAGCCTGGGAAGAAGCAGATGTTGGCCCCAATTGTTGAGTTCCTGCCACTCATGTGGGAGACTCAGATGTAGCTCCTCGTTCCTGACTCACCCATTGAAGGGCCAGTATGAAAGTTCCTTCCTCATTGTGGAATGAGTAATCAAGATAGCATTCCAGCATCTCACATACTTTTTTATGGTGTGAATATTTAATTCTCCTCTCAGCAACGTTGCAATGTACATCACATTATTAATTGTAACTCTCATGCTGTCCCACAAAAACTTACCCTCCTGTCCAACGGAAACAACATCTCCCCATTCCCCACCCCAACGCCCCCGGCTCTGGAACGCCCATTCTGCTCTGCACTTCTATGCTTTTGGCTTTAGATTCCACGTGTAAGCATGAAGGTGAGCTGTTTGTCTATGACCGGCTTACAGCCCTTAGCGCAAAGTCCTCTAGGTTCATCCAGGCCATTGCCCACGACAGATTTCCTCCATTATTGAGGGCTGAATCGTACATTTGTGTATACACCACATTTTGTTTTTATGTCCTGGGGCTGAGCCCGCTGCTTGGCAGACAGTATACACATGATCAGATTCAAATTCTGCTCCATTGAGGTCTGGGCCAGGGGTCTTCTCTCTGGCCACGTCTCCCCTGCATCACAGTCTCAGTCACTCATCCTCAGGCCCCCGCTTCCTTCCAGCGTCAGAGAAGTGGTGGAGGGAACCCGGAGTGGGAAGTGGGAGCTGCCACCTTGTCGGTGGCCTTGGGGAAGTGACCAGCTGAGGAAAGCAGGCCCTGGACTCTTCTGCACAGGGGCTGGCTGGCAATCCTAGCAGGGAGGCAACAGGAAAGTTGGTCTCCAAGCACACACACTGGCCATTCTTTTCCAGAGAATGTTCTGTCTGACCTCTCTGACGACCAGCTCTGGCGGCTCTCCCAGTCTCCCACATGGGCATTCTCCCCAGGCCATGGCCCCACGTTCCTGCCTCGACAAGCCCAGGCCAGCAGAGCCTCCCATGGCTGAGAGTCCCCTAGGCTGTGCCGGGAGCACGTCCACCATATTCCTCACTGCCTGGCCCAGCCTTGTCTTCTCCTGTGTGTTTCGTTTCAGATACACACCAACCTTCCTTCCTTCCTACTGTCTTACCAGAAAATTCCCTGTCAAACCTGGGGTCCATTCTTCTCTGCTTCCCATGCGGGCCACTCCAGGGCCTCTTCCTCTGTCTCTGAACTTTTCCCATCCAACCTGTTGAGTCATCTTCCTAAATACAAGTCACACCTTGCACAAGCGCTCAAGTCATGTCCAGCTAGGATTGCTCCTCGCCTTGGCCACCCTCCCTTCCTAGCGGTACCTGCTGGATTCGCAGCAGGTTGAGTGGGAAGCACGGAAGCCACAGCACAGTATCTGGCACACAGCACTTCCTTTCCATCACTGCTATTGTCGGCATCCTCTCCCAGGCAGAGTCCATCAAGCCTGACTCCTCCCTCTAACCACATTTCGCCTGAATCTCTGGCATGGGGCTTAAGTCTTGGACTCTGAGACAGGCTTGGTTTTGCCTATGGCTGCCTCACTCAGAAGACACAGGGATCAAGTGTGGTTCAGCCTGGCACCTCCCAAGACTAGCACAGATTAGTTCCCTAAATGTTGAGCCCCTCCCACTCCACCGCAGCTCCTGTGAACACCCCCTTCCATTGAAGCCCTCCACGGAAGTTGTGTGGGAAAGGGTGTGGGGCTGTGCCTTGTGAATCCGTGTGAGTGTGCCACAAATGACAGCATGTGAGGGTGTGACCATGAGTGTGTCTATGTGGGTGTGCGAGCGTGAGAAAGTGCAGCTGTGACAAATGCCTGTGCATGTGTGAAGGTATCGGAGTATTTCTGAAGGTGGGAAAGTAGCTAGGAGTGTGTCTATTTCTGTGATTGTGACATTGTGAGTGTAGGAACGCTTTCTGAAAGTGAGTCTCTATGAGCCTGTGTGAGTGTGTGTGCACAGGTGTGAGAACACTAGAGAATGCATGGGTGTGTGAGTGTGCACACAGGCATATGAGAAGTGTCTATGAGTGTGTGAGAGAATGGCCTTGTGAATGTGCATAAGATATATGAGCAGGAGCATGTGAGTGCGTGTTGGACAGGGATGCTTTCCAGTAAGTAGGTGGCTATCCTGATGGCCAAAGCATCTGCCTACAGTCAAACACCATCATGCAAATCCACAAAACATTTGCTCAGCTTGCTTCTCCCTCCTAGCAGACAGCACATGGAGCTGAAGTCAGTATCACAGAGCCATGAGCTGCCCCTCACAGTATCTAGGAGAGTACGAACAAGATCATTTCCAACAGACTTGGCTGGCTGGGGTTGAGGGCGCGTGTTCTGCCAGCACAATAAGATTAACTGATGTTTGCTGAGCACTCTGACTTACTGATATTACTGAGCTGTATACAGGGCATGTCACTGATTAGCAACAAACTCGGTGGTTCCTTGTTAATTCCACTTTTGATTCTGTTCATCGCTGAATTCTTTTGCTTTAATTTTTATTAATATAAAGAGAACAGATTTCATGTATTTCCTAGGTACAATTCTAAGAAGATAACCATATTTTCCTCCTATTCTCTCTCCCTCTCTCAATCCCCCCCTCCTTCCTTCTTTTTTTTTTTCCTTTAATTTTCGCAAAAAAATAATTCCAATCAACTCTATAATCGCAGGGTTTATGCACCACTAACCATAATATTCAACAAGTAAAAAGTAGAAAAGAAGACACAAAGAGATTAAATACTTTGCCTCGTCTCACAGCTAGTAAGTAATGCAGCCCAGATTCAACCCAGGAAGTGTGACAATAATGCTTGTGTGTGCAACTACTAGATTTGCTGCCAGGAATGGCTATTTCAGGGTTCTGTCCCACCCCCATGCCCCAGAGATCTGAGATAAAGGAGTTCATATGTTTGGATGTGAGAGTGAATGACTCAGTAACCAGGAAATGAAAACCGGGCAACTTGAGCAGGTGCCAAGAAGAAGAGTAAGAGAATGGGAGCCCAGGAGAGAACCCGTGGTCCTCAAATATTCAACCTTGTCGGTCTCTGAAAAGCACCACTCTGGGGCTGGAGCTGAGTGTAACTGACCCAGACCTGGAGGAGCAGCTTGCTGCCAGGCGAATGCCAGTTGGACTGCAGGCAGCAGCAATTTGTTCCTGGTTGAAGCCAAGCCACTTGGAGTTTGTCGGATCAGCAGATGTCAGGACAGGGCTGGGGTTGCCAGAGCCCAGGCCGGCAATCAACCCAACACTGGTGTCGCTTAAGCATCTAGAGGGGCTATGGTGACGGCTCTCAAAATGAAGCCCAAGGACCACAGGCAGCAGGATCCCCCAGGGGGTTGCTAAATTGCAGACTCCTGGGCCCAACCCTTCTGAATCACAGTTCTGGGATATGACCCTGAAATCTGCATTTTTAACAAACACTTGCAGTGATCCTGATTTGCTCGAAGAACCCCCAACCTGCAGAAATGATGTGTTTGACCTTGTCCTGCAGAGCAGCCCCTGAGATGTGCATGCTGTGATTTGTTATGCATCCAGTAAGGGAACTGAGGGAGGAGGAAGCCCAGCAAGCATATGAGTTGAGGTGAAGTCCTGGAGAAGAAGGCTGCTGGGGGAGGGGGGTCCCTCCAGAGGCTCCAGGGTGTCAGCACCCCATGGAGTGAACCACCCAAGTCCTTCAAGTGTCCAGATCATTCAAATTGTTTTATTTCATTTGTTTGAGAAGGATAGAGACACAGAGATCTCCTGTCCTCTGGCTTACTCCTCAATGCTTGCAACAGCTGGGGCTGGACCAGGTCAAAGCCAGGAGCCAGGAATTTAATCCAGGTCTCCCATGTAGATGGCAGGGACCCAACTACTTGAGCCATCACTGCTGTTTCCCAGGGTTTACACTGGCAGGAAAGTAGAAACAGGAGCAGAGCTGGGACTCAAACACAGGCACTCCGGTATGGGATGTGGGGATCCCAAGCAACTTCTTAACCATTCGGTCAAACACTTACCCTGAATGTCCACATCTTGATCACATGTAAGTCCTTGCCAAGCCACAGGTCAACACTGATGTTTTTCCTGGTGAAACTAATCACTTGTTTATCAGCATGAAAAGTGAGGGACTGGGTTCTCTTTGTGAAATCAAAGACAGTCAATATGTGGATTGGCTAGAAGAGTTTATAAACACTCCCCAGCTAGCATAGAACAGGTGTGAACCCAGGGAAACAGGCCTGCACAGATGGGTTCTGGGACCCGACCTTGGAGCAGTCATTCATCCAGTCATCGGTCGAGAGGATCTAAGTAGCCTGATGCTGATTAACAGGGTAATAGGATCCTGCCTTTGGAACGGTGTTGTTTCTGCTTCAAGTGAAGCTTCAGTGGGAGGTCAGAGCACCTGCAAACAGGACGAGCAAGGACTTATTTAAGCCAGCAGAGCAGGTGCGTGATAGTGTCTGCTTGACCATTAATGCTTAGCAACTGTGGGTCTGAATTTGGTTTGAAGCTTCCTGTCATTACAGACTCACTTTCATGGTGTTGGGAATAAAATGGACTAGCTAAACCCTAACCTGACTCAAACACAAAAAGAAAAGTGAAAGGCAGAAAAGAAGCAGCATGAGGTTCTATGAGCAATGTCACCTGTCCTGGTATTCATGAAAAACAGAATGAAAGCTTCATCACCCCTGTGGATGGTAAGTAGTTGCAAAGAGGAGCAACCTACTACAAAGAGCAAGAACAAATCCCACACACTGCTTCTTTGTCTTTCTTTTGTTCTTTTGCTTTTCATTTCTTTGTTCAACTATCTTGATCACTAACATTTGGGATGCAATTATTTCAAACTGCTTGGTTAATTAGGATCAACTTTTGGTTAGTAAATCAATGTGTACTTTTGTTTAAAAAATTTAATTCAAGCAAGAGACAAACACCCACCAGAGCTTCTACATATTATTGCCAATACAAGTTATTTTTCAGGTATATTCCTGTAGAGTTTGGTAAAGTTCTAAAATATTTATACCTTCTCCCTTACTTAGTATGACAATGGTATAGGCAGACGATGGGGATATGATAGGCTTGTCTTCCTCCCTTCCTCCCTTCCTCCCTTCCTTCCTTCCTCTTTTCCTTCCACCCTTTCTTCCTTCTTTCCTCTCCTCCCTTTCTCCCTTCCTACATCCTTCCCTCCCCCTCTCTCTTCATTCTTTGATTTTTTTCTGGTACTCACTACAAGTCAGAACGAGGAAATGAATTCACCAAATATCTTGCCCTCCCTCACAGCCATGGTCATGACACACACTCCAGGAAGTATGAACTATCATCCTTACTAACTGAAGTGATTAGGAAACTCTCTAAGACCCCACAACTGCTCAGTGGTTCAGCATGGACTTGAACTCATATCCTCTATAGTCTCAATTTCACTTTTCCTTTCTGAGGTAGCTGTTGAACAAACTTGGCCAACCTCATGAGCTCTAGCCCCACTCCCGCCAAGGTTGCCATCAGAAAGGGACAAGCCAAGACAGTAAAGGAGCTCTTTGGCAAACATCCTTGAGTGTCCAGGTCATGGGTCATGCCAAGGCTGGGCTCTGACATGAGCTAAATCTGTCCCTCCCTCCCCACTACCCCACACCATGGCCAAAGTGGCAGGGAGCAGGGGACTGAAGGAGACAACATTCTAACCATTTGTAAATCCCCTGAGAGGTGTGAACACTGCAAAGCAGAACACAGTGTGTCCTTGCTCCCGTGGGGCATCCAGGGCTGGGTCTGGGGCACAGTCAGAGGCAACTCTAAGAGGAGTGGCTCATGGAAGGGAAGAAAGGAAAATTTGGGGGACCTGACTCGGAAGGATCAGAATATGGAACTGAAGGTGGGAGTCAGCACAGTGTGTTGAAAGAGCAAGGGAGTGAGCTTGACTTGAACAACCATCAGCCTCACACAGCCCAGCTGCCTAGGGGGAGCCCACACTGGGCTGAGGGAAAGAGGGTCCTGCAGCTTTCTCCCAGAGCCAAGGATACCCAGATGGGAAGAAAGACAAGGCTGACCCTTGAGGGGAACCCTGGGGCTGGAAGCGAGGCGAGTCGCACTCTGGCCTGCATGACCCACTTGACAGCAGAATCTAGACTCCTGCCTGACCCAGACTTCCCCAAGTGTTCTTTCAGTTTCTGCAATGACAAAGACAAAGAGAAAGGAAGACAAATCAATGCAACTTGCAGAACTCCTGTGTCCCCTCCCTTGACCCAGTAGAAAACAGCCCCATCGGGAGAGGGGAGCTCTGAAAGGAACACAAAGTAGATTCAAAATCCACCACCATGAGCAATAGTTGGTAGTCAGCTCCGCCTCTTTCCACTCCCAGCCTCCTGGCTGGAGAAAATTATCAGAATCAGCTGCCCCCGAGGAGGAAGCCAGCAAAGATGACTGAATCTCTGGAGGTGGCAGCCCATCCCCGTATCTCCACAGCTGTCAGGCAGCTCCTGCAAGAACAAGCTCTGGTTACAGGGTGTAAGCAAGCCACAGAATCAGCTGGCTCTGGCGGGGCCCAGGCTGCCAGCGCTTCTGACACAGAGGAGTGCAGAGCCGGTCAGGAGTGCGCAGGAGGGATTTGCTAGGTAGTTTGCTCCCTCTCTGTGCTTTCCCTCCTCCTCTCTTCTCCACTTGTCTGAATTTCCTCCAAAGACTACAGATCTCCCTTCCCAAGGGTAGTTGTGTGCATGAGTCTCCATCTCCTCAGCCTGGGCTGCAATACACGGGAACAGTCCACCTTATGAGCTTTCAGGGCAGAATTGTGCTTCCTTGGGCCTAAAGCCATCCTTGCCATCTTTACACAGACACATGGTCCCTTTTGTTTGAGCAACAGGGTAGTCATATGTATTAGTCTACTTTCCTGCCCTAAATGATGAGACTGAAGTCTTACATTTTTGGCTCAATAACACCATGCTGCACCCCAAACAGTAACCTGCTCTTTGAGTGGTCAGCCAAGAAGTGTGGATGATCATGGTGAACATGTCCATTGGGGGCCTCCAGGGTTGACTTTTCAGCCCAACAGAAGGGCCCTCTCTCACTCTGGAAGAGAAATCAGAACTCCGAGGCTAGTCTTCTTCCCAAAGAGCCTCTCGATATCCTTCAGAACAAAGGATGGCCGGCTGGGATTCTTCTGCCTGGTGGCTGAGAATTTCAGAAACCAGACCACATCTGGGAGGTCCAGCCAGGTCTGTCAACTCCTAATGCAGTATACATAACCCAAGTGCAGTAAATTACTGGAAGCTGAACCAAAGAGTATCAATCCAGAGTGACTAGCTATCCAAAGGCTCAACTCAGCCTCAATGCCACATCAAGGTTCCTCATTGGTAGGCTTGTAGAATTTTATCTTCAGTCCTTACTTAATAATTATAAGACAAGTGTGGATCAGATAGGTCACTAAGCTGTGACTATTCACTGTTTGTATAAGCCTGGGAGCCTTTTCCCTCTCCCTGCTAGTCTATTTCCTTTCTATCAAATACAGGGGTCTCTACCTACCTGCATTGGTCGATCCAATAAATGAACTGCAACCTTTCTTATTTTGAGAATTCAAAGACAGAGATGATCAAGGGAGCAGAGGACCTTTAGGAACTGGTGAGAGAGGAGACCACCTCCAACAGTAAGGTCAAAGAACAGAGGAAAACTTCAGAAGACTGAGCGTCAAGGTCTAGAGTAGGCACCATGTACTTTTAGCAAGGTCAGACAAGACCAGACCTAAACACTGTGGCTTCAGTTGTGTTGCTACTAAGATACTCTGCTTTCTATCATTTACAAAGTCAGTTTGGAGTGTGGGGTATGTGTGTGCTTTAACTTGATTGATTTGAAACTTACTTTCCAGGGATCATTCAGAGCATCAGTTGATAACTATGTGTGCCCAGAATATGGGTCACAGGAAATAGAATGTTGTTGCATAACACACACACACACACACAACAGCTTACTAACTGCATGTTGAATGAGGATACTTCATGATGGATTTAAGGAAATGCTCATCTAGTCAATAATTCCTGCATACTTATTCTATGCTGGGCTGTATGTTAAAATTAGGTCAGTTGTACAAATTCTTCTGCCAAAACAGAGAAAAATTGATTCAGGGCTGTTAGCAATTTAATCAAACAGCTTAACTATTTTTAAAATAGTCCTGAATGATGATTGTTTTTCCTGCACTTGGAGAGTCAGGCAGATGAGCCTTGGCATAAAAATGCTCCTGAGATCCAAGTTGGGGTGAGGCAGGTGGCAAAAAAGACCTTCAAGAACTTCCAGTCCTTTCCACACTCCTGGAAGGTTTTGAAGGGAAAAAGAAGCATCCTTTGGTTTTGATATGCACGCTCTGTACTTGTATCTGTCTCTTTAGACATGGTTGTCCAAAGAGCCTGCTAAAAATATAATGTAAGAAGACAGGCATGTGGGGGTGGGGAGCTGGAGAGAGAATTAAAAAAAAATCTAGCCCAGTTCCTGCTGACTGCCTCCTGCCATAAATATACCACAGAGTTTAAGCAATTCACGATCTCCCCCTCTTCTCAGCCATTTTTGGTCACTTGACTTGGATGATTTTTTTTTTAAATAAAAGGGGAAAAAGTACTCTCACTTCTGTTCTTCCTGGTGGATTCAAGAGTCTTTGAGACTAAGTAAAACTCTCTGGCTTGAAAGGAAGTCTTAGTCCTGAGCTTGCTGCGTCCCAAGGGCAGGGTACAATGGCTGGAAATGGGCTGGGGAATGGTGGTCAGGACATCTGAGCCACATGGGGCCTGCTATGCCCTTCTGTGGGTAGCAGAATCTATCATGAGCCCAACAGTGTATGGAAACCAGTTAAACCGGCTTCCAACACTCAGAGCCCTGGGTGTACCTGGGTCCCCAGGTTCTTGGCTTCCAGGATCTGTTCCTCTGTGCCATGACTGGAGTTTGCTCAGAGGAAACACAGGATGGGAGTGCAGCAGGAGCAAGTCTGGTAGCTGAGTGGTTAGATCACTGAGCTCCCAGAGGCGGCTTCAACCCCACCCTTCTGCCAAACCCAAAGGTTACTGGAGCAGGCTGGCCTAGTTGGGCCAGGAGAGCTGAGTCATCCCCGGGAAGGGACAGCAGCGACTATAAATTACCCTGTGTTTAACGATGGCTTTCTAAATCCCGGGCTTCAGGCTTAGAGTCTTTATTTATATCTCTCGCAGGAATACTTTTTCAAACTCATGACAGTGCACTCTGTACTGCTTTGGGGACACTCCAAGCACCTGGTCTCCTCTATAATGAGTCCTGCAGGTGACAGGCCCGCAGAGGCGCTGAATCTGCTGTCACTCACACCCATGTGTACATTCCCTCATGGCCAAGCCAGGACCCCATCTCCT
This sequence comes from Lepus europaeus, assembly GCF_033115175.1. Classification (NCBI taxonomy): domain Eukaryota; kingdom Metazoa; phylum Chordata; class Mammalia; order Lagomorpha; family Leporidae; genus Lepus; species Lepus europaeus. Next base: position 161,341,224 of record NC_084827.1, on the reverse strand, counting down.
GCATGGAAGTATCTCCAACTGCTTTGAAACAATATTGCAGGTAGACACACAGGTAACACTAACACACACATACACACTTACATTAACACTTTCACATACTTACAGTCACACACACATACACACTCACACACTTTCACTTACACTCACACTCACACTCTCATACTCTCACACATACACTCTCACACTTACACTCACTCACACACATACTCCACACACACTCACACACATTCACTTACACTCTCATATACTTACAACCACACACACTCACACACTTTCACACACACACTCACACATACTCTCACACTTACACGCACTCACACACTTACACTCACACACACTCACACTCTCAATACTTACATACACACACTCACACTTTCACACACACTCACACATACTCTCTCACACACACACACTTACACACATACTCCACACACACACTCACACACTTACACTCACTCACACACATACTCCACACACACACACTCACACGCATATTTCATATGCATGCTGCCATGAACCTCCTGGTCCCCTATACACTTGGGGAACCACTTCTGCTACTGTGAAACTTGCCACACACAAGGATCACTCCTCTGTCTGAAGGGCCCCTCCAGCGATCAGATGTGCACCACTCTGGCTCAGGTGCATTTGGCAAGTGACTGCACTGGGAGCACTGGGCTTGGGTTGGTGCTGTTGGTGCTGTGTCTCATAGTATGGTCAGAGAGGTGCTGAGAATAGAGCCACCACAAAGAGCAGACCCTCATGAGTCAGAGTGAGTGAATCACGGAGGCATGGCCCCTCCTCTTGCATAACCTGAGAAAGAGAAAAGATGTACAAGTCAGCGGACAAGGCAGGGGCAGCAAGCATTTCCGTCCTACAGATAAATGCTAATATCTCTACTCCCTCACGAAGCTACACTCTCATGGTTTCTGTACCTTCCACCTCCTTCACTTTCTCTTCTTTCTTTCATGCATTCAATGAGATAAATTTGTGTAACTTGGTGAATTGTTGATTATGTATTTATTCACCTTGGGTTATTTACCACTATCTGTTCTTTGCAAAGTCTCTCCAAGGTCTCCAAATTCTCTCTTCCCACTCTACCAAGAAAGGCACAAAGTAAACGAAATGTATTGCCTGGGACCATGAGGGCCATAGCTGTGATGGCTCTGAGTCCAACTCCAACCCCAGGCCCCATCTAGCAACTGACATCTAAGGCAGTGACCCCAGGACTGAATTCAAGGTGTGTGGCCCCCAAATCATCCTGTCCAACACGCATCCTCTAAGCCCTGTGCCTTCTCAACCAAATGACACAAGGCTGATCCCAATGCTTTGCCACATCTCTGGGAAGGCTTGAAGACTACATCTCATGAGGCTGTCCTAGCTGTTAGTAGAGGGATAGGTAGGGCCCTACCAGGGGCAGCAGTGGCCTTACTGTTGATTGAATCACAATGCCAGAAATTTGTGAGAATGTCAACGTCCTACATGGGGTTACATAACAGTTCCCCAATTCCTCCCTCTCCCCACCCAGTTTCTTTGCCTGTCTTCAGCAGAAACCACTTACATACGTTTCCATGCCTATCCCACCACCCTGCCATCACCTGTATCTTTCAAGTACAGCCATATACAAGATACAACTCCTCTATCCGCAGATCACCAAACCATCTTTCTCCTACTCAACAATGCTGAGTTTTCACCTCTCCCATTGGCTTCTCCAAATAAAATGATTTTTTTTTCAACTCAACTTTGGGAAGCACTAGCTCTTGCCACAGATGTCTCAGGCAAATGTTTTATCTCATCCTTCCTTGTCTGCTCAATTACTACCATTCGGATGTGCTTTTTCTGCAACATGTGCATGCTGGTTAGCTTTCCCTTGAACTTCCACTCCTGCTCCTGCTCCTGCTCAGAGCCTGCTCTGACATCTATTTGATTTGACCAGTAGGAGCCACCTTCCATCAGGAGGTCAGAGTCTGACAAAGCAAAGTTTGCAAATTGGTTTTCCCAGCACCCTCCTTGATGCACTGTCCCAGGTTTCCTGGGTTTCTCTGCAGACAGTTATGGCACCTGTCACCTGCCCATAGAGATTCTATATAAGCTTTCTGTGGCTGCTGTAACAAATGAATGCAAAGAGATGGCTTTAAAACAGCATAAATCTGTCTGCTCATGGATCTGAGAGGCCAGAACTCTGGAATCAAGGTGTTGGTAGGGCCATGATTCCTCTGCAAGCTGTCAGGGAGAGTTCATTCTTTTCCTCTTATGGCACCCAGTAGCTCTCCACACGCCTTCATTTGTGGCCTCATCTCTCCAGTCTGTGCCTCTGTGGTCACACTGCCTCCTATTGTTCCCTGTGTCTCTTCTTCTGTCTGTCTCAACTCCCATCTGCTTCCTCTTACCAGGACAGTTGTCATCAGATTTAGGGCCCTCCTGGATCACTCCAGATGATCTTTTCACCTTAAGATCCTTAATGAGACCAATAAAGACCCTGTTCCAAATAATATTACATTCCCAGGTTCCAGCGATTCCAATGTGGGCCAATCTTTGGAAGGGAGAACTTGACCGTCCACTGTAGCTGCCCTTTCCGTGTCCCAGAAACTACTCTCCCTCTCCCTCTCCCTCTCCCTCTCCCTCTCCCTCTCCCTCTCCCTCTCCCTCTCCCTCTCCCTCTCCCTCTCCCTCTCCCTCTCATTCTCTCCTTGCCTTTGTAGGCCTAGGAGTGGAGATGCTGTTACTAGCTCTTGGATTCTGCACTATTTCTCACAAAGTCCCCTTTATTCTGTGTACACCTTTGTAAATATTCCCTGTGTGGAATTGTCTTCTGATTGTTCTGTTTAAGTGTGAAGTCTGTTTCCTGCCAGGATTCTGACTGACACAGGCGTCTTTTTTGTTTTTCAAAGATTTATCTATTTACTCATTTGTTTGAAAGGCAGAGTGCCAGAGAAGGAGGGAGGGAGGAGGAAGGGAGAAAAGAAAGAGAGAGAAGAGGGAGAGATCTTCCATCCATTGGTTCATTCACCAAATGCCCACAACACCCAGGTATGGGCCAGGCTGAAGTCAGGAGCCAAGAACTCCATCCAGATCTCCCACATGAGTGGCAGGGGCCCAAATACTTGAACCATCATCTACTTCTTCCTAAGATTTGTATTAACAGGGAACTGGTTCAGAAGCACAAAACAGCCAAAACTCAGATGGTCACTCCCATAGAAGATGTGGGCATCCCAAGTGGCAGCTTAATATGCTGTACCCCAACATCCACCCAGCACAGGCATCTTAAGGTTAAAGGTATCAGGGAGAGATCCATGACAGTTCACCATGCAGGCCCAAAGCACCACAAGCGAAGTAGAGTTCTAGATGACGAGGGTGCAGGGATGAGAAGAGCATTCTGTGGGCAGAGGGGAGCCCCCAGGAGCAGTGTCACAGCAGAGAGGTTAGACATCTTGCATGTAGCTTCAGCCTAAACTCAGTCACAGGTGGGACTACAATGAGTCCGGTTCTTTCCAGGCCCTTCTTGAATATTCCAGAACACACAGGCCTCTAAGCCTGATATAAATGGTGGCTTTCAAAGTTTAGCTTGCAACAGAACCACCTGGCAGCTCACAGAAACCCAAACGGCTGGAAACTCCCTCTCCTCCTCCACTCTGCCCCAGAGTTTCTGATTCAGTAGTTCTGGGTGATGCCCAAGAATATGCCTTCCTAGCAAGTTCCTAGATGTTGCTGGTACTCCTCTTCCAGGGACCAGACTTGGACTAACATTCACAAACAATACAATAAAGTCAATTCTCATAAGTAAAATATGCTAGGGAGGGGGGCTCCAGAGTTGGTGAACTCAGCGGCTCCACTAGGTCTCCAAAGACCTAAGTTCACTTTCTGCCCTGCCGTCCTCAGCATGCCAACCCTGACCTTGACCAGATTCTTATAGTTGCAGGTGGTGTCCAGCATCTGTTGCAGACTGGATAGTGGCCAGAAAAAGAGACTAAACATTCTATCTTTTTTATAAAATATGCATTTATTTATTTGAAAGAGTTACAAAGAGAGAGTAGGAGAGACAGAGAGAGATCTTCCATCTGCTGGTTCATTCCCCAAATGGTCACAACAGGCAGGACTAGGTCAGGCAAAAGCCAGGAAACAGGAGTTTCTTCCAGGTCCCCCACATGGGTGCAGGGAGCCCTTGGGCCATCTTCCACTGCTTTCCCAGGCACATTAGCAGGGAACTGGATTGGAAGTGGAACATCTGGGACTCGAACCTACCCATATGGGGTACCAATGCTGCATGCCATGGCTTTAACCCACTGAGCCACAGTGCCACCCCTGGACTAAACTTTTGAATGACAGAAGTCTTCCTGTTGATACTTCCTTACTTACAGCACATTGACCAGAATTATATTATGTCACAGGAAGAAAGAGTAGACAGGAACTACACTGAGAGGCCCCCCTGACCATGAAGAAGTTGTCTATGGAGTTAGGTCTTGTGCCTGCTTCAGTACAGTTGTCCCTCAGTATCCACAGATTGATTCTAGGATCCCTCTTGGACACCGAAAGCTGCAAATACTCAAGTTCCTTCTATAACATGGTGTAGTATTTATATATAACCTACTACACCCATCTTCCCATATACTTCAAATCACCTCTAGATTACTTACAATACCTAATGCAATGGAAACAGTTGTCATGTGTATCTCCTAAGAATGATGTCAAGAAAAAAGTCTGTGTACTTTGTGTAGAGATGCAATTTTTTAAAATGTTTTCCATCCAGTGTTGGCTGAATCTGTGGACAAAGAAAAGGAAACAGAGGTTTGGCCACGCTTTTTGACTGTTGTCTATTTATCTGAGCTTCCCAGACTTCCTTCTGGTTGTGGAACCTGGAGTTTCACGTAGAGGGATGGGCACACAACCCAGAACTAACACAGCCAAGGAGGTCCATGTTCAGGCAATGTGGAACCCTGGTAAGGAAACAAGATCCTTCTCTGGGATAAAGACTGTGGGAAAAAGACACTCTCTTTGTACACTCACCATGTAACTCTAAGAAAAGGCCCTTGAGAGGTGGTAAAAATCGACTTGCAGTAAGACAAAAGCACAGATGAGCAGAGGAGCTGCCGGGGAGATGGGGTCCTGATTCACGCAGCTCTTCCATTATTTTCATGCCCAACTCTGGAAGAAATGACTCATTTGTGTACACAAATCAGAGTTACACCTCTGCTCCTCACAACCAAACCATTCTAGATTTAGACCCTGCTTCTGCCACAATGAGCAGAGAAGAAGTTATGAGTCTCATGTGAGGATGGGGGCAGCTAGTGCTTCCTGGGCCCCATCTCCTACCTCATTCCCAGATACATCTTCCAGATCCTCAACAAAGACCCCAGCCACCAGCCCACTGGGTGATCAGTACCCAAGTAAAGTGCAGAGCCTCTGGAAACTCCAAAAGCAGGACAGAGGCAGACAAAAAAGACAAGCCAGGGCTGGGTAGCAAGAGGAACCAACAAGGGCATTTCTGAAAGTTCCTGGAAGATAGAATGAAAAAATAAGTTTATTTGTGTGCAAGAAAATTTATCTTTGTATTTATTTTATTTGTGTGCAAGAAAATTTTCCAAGGGATCTTCACAAAGTTCATGAAAAATGCATATCATGAAAAAAAAAAAAAAACACATGGTTTTCAAACTTGTTTTGCAGCAAAACACACTTATTGTTTAATTCCATCTTTTTAAAACCTTTATGAAGTCCCCACTTCTCCTTTAACAGAGTTCCAGGACATTCTAGATTCTCCCAGAATAGAGTGGCCTGGCCGGCGCCGCGGCTCAAAAGGCTAATCCTCTGCCTTGCAGCACCGGCACACCGGGTTCTAGTCCTGGTTGGGGCACCAGATTCTGTCCCGGTTGCCCCTCTTCCAGGCCAGCTCTCTGCTGTGGCCTGGAAGTGCAGTGGAGGATGGCCCAAGTACTTGGGCCCTGCACCCGCATGGGAGACCAGGAGAAGCACCTGGCTCCTGCCATCGGATCAGTGCAGTGCGCCGGCCGCAGCGTGCCGGCAGCGGCAGCCATTGGAGGGTGAACCAATGGCAAAGGAAGACCTTTCTCTCTGTCTCTCTCTCTCTTACTGTCCACTCTGCCTGTCAAAAAAACAAACAAAAAAAAAAGAATAAAGTGGCCTGGAGTAGAATGGAATGGAACTGCTGTGCTGGGAAAGGGTGGCATGGTGTCAAAACACCCCAGGCGAACTCTAATGTAACTACCTGGCTCTTCTCCACCTCCCCAAGGCATGAGCTTGGGAAAAAGGCTATCTGATCACCACTGCCTTTGTCTATCAATTCACTGAGGGCTGGATTAATCCCTGCTCAGTTTCTCCCGGGCCTCTCCCACCCCCTTCCCCAGTCTGGCTGCCCAGGTGATGTAAGCAGTAACCAATCTTGCAGTCAGCCTGCCGGTCCACTTCCGTATCCATTAAGGGAAGGCAGACACTTTAGAAAGAGCTGAAAAATATTACCAGTCACTCTCTGCACTCAACTTTTCCCTCCCTACAACTTGCCCCAGTCTCCACACCCCAGCAACATACATCCTAACCCCAGGAGAACAGAACTGGAAAGTACTGAAGCCAAAGGAAGAAAAAACTGGAATTGCAGCCCCACAGGCCTCACGGGTGAGCCAGGAGACTCTTTCAGACATGAGAACTGGTCCTGGGAGAGAAATTGAGGCATCTGGAAAACCTTGCATCTCTACTTCACAAAGAATCCATAGGCCAGGGTGCCAGAGCTGTGGCATAGTAGGCTAAGCCTCTGCCTGTGGCGCTGGCATCCCATATGGACACTGGTTCATGTCCTGGCTGCTCCTCTTCCAATACAACTCTCTATTATGGCCTAGGAAGGCAGTGGAGGACGGCCCAAGTGCACTCCCAAGTGCACCCACATGGGAGACCTGGAAGAATCTCCTGGCTTCAGATCAATCCAGCTCCAACCATTGCAGCCACTTGGGGAGTGAACCAGTGGATGGAAGACCACTGTCTAGTCACTAAATGCATCAACAGAAGCTGGTCACATTATTGCTTATAAAAAAGAAATGCTAAACCGGAACTCTGTACTTTCCACTCAGTTTTGCTGCAAACCTAAAACTGCTCCGAAAAAAATAAAGCTTGATCATTGTTTTAAAAGTGTTAAAGAGATGTGTGTTGAATGGATGATCAAGGGTTGGGCCACATTTATTCAAAGTTTGCAGCTCTGGGAAGGGGGATATAAGGCTACTGATGGCATTTCTAGCCTATGAAGTCTGAAAAAAGTGAGTTCCTCATCAAGGTGGGGGTGGTATTCAGTGTGGAAGGGCGATTGGCAGTCTCAGCCTGGGGATACATTATGAACAAAGGATGAGAGCTGTGTGATACCTTAGAAGGCAAATGTCTGGCAGATTCCACGTGTCTGCGCAGCTCTGAGCCAAGCACGGAGGAAGGGCTCTTCAAGAGAGGGAAGACACCGTGATGGATGTCTCTTACTCTGTCAGCTTGACACATCTCTTCCCTACTTCCACAGAGTACATCCCTCTGCATTTGTCTTCCTCCTACCCCATGCCCATTGTATTCTACCAGAGGCTATCAGTTATGAATATCTACCTCGCTGATCGTGATCCAAGGGTAGACAATGCTTCCCTGGCCTTCAGAGCAGACCTCAGAAGGAAACGGCAGTTCCCCCTTGGGGTGAAGATGGCAGCTGTGAAACTTGGGAATTGCTGGCACCCTTAGATCCCATTTCAAAAGAAGAGCCAGTCTAGTGAACATGCCTGGTGCGTGGGCAGAACCAAGATGAGCGACGCGAGGGCTATCCCTTCATGTTTTCCTTACGGCCAGTGGTCATCCCTGGGGCCACCTATATTCTCCCCTCCATTGGTTTGGGTACAGAAACTGACAAATCCCCTTTCTTGCTTCAGCTGGTGATGGAAACTCTTCCATCTATGACTGGTGTGATCCTGACTAGGGCAACTTTGTTCCCTTCTATTGCCTCAAAAGCAATAGAATTCACTGGTAGAGAAGACATTGTAAATAAGGCATTTAGAAAGTCATGCAAGACAGCACTAGTGGTTTTGAATGAACTCATCCTTATACCTAACTTTCTTCCTTCCTCCCTCCCTCTCTTCTTCCCTCCCTTCTTCCTTCTTCCTTCCTTCCTCCCTTCCTTCCTTCCTCTTTTCCCTCTTTTCTTGGCATTCTTTCTCTCCTTCCTTTCATTCTCCCTTCCTCCTTTCTTTTCTCTCTTCCTTCTTGTTCTAGTCACTAAATATCTTTCACCATAGGGATATTTATAAATAGAAATGAAAACATATAAAGAAAAGTAAATCTTCCCTTGAACCTTTTTTCCCTTAGAATGTTTCAGGGAAATTCTTTAGAACCCTTGCTTTTTATAGACATTCAGTTCAATCGTAGGACATTTTTAGAACTTTGAAAGATCATTGTGTCCCCGGCCAACACTGAGTCTTGTGAGGATTCTGTGCCAGCCCATTCTGGAGTAGTAAAGCTGATCCAGTTTCTAAAGAGCTCCCTCAGACAGCATTCCACAGCCATCATGCCCATTCCGGGGTTTAAATCCATCCTTCCTCTCGCCCACCCCATTCCCTTCCTGAGCACCTGTTGCTACAACAAAGAGAAGCTCATGGTTGAAGCTTCTGGGCTTGTCCAGGTGATAAACTGAGTCCATTCAGAGGAGATAATGCCATTTGTTGGTTCAGCTCTTTTCAATCATCAGGGAACACTCTGAGTGGGGAGAGGCATTCAGAGAGCTCTGTGGATATAAAAAGGTGATTATATTTAAATGGGAGACCTGTCACTAGACAAAGTACTCTGCCAGCTGACATGCAAGCAGCTTCAACGGCTGAAGCACAGCAGGCTGGGTGGGATTTGTGTGGCTCTGGGCTCAGACAGCTGCAGCCCTCCTAAGGGGACAAACCTTCCACAGTCCCTCAGATCTGGAAGGAGAGGCCACAGGCTACCAGGCACAAGGGCTCTCCTGGAGGTGGGGAGCTAGAAGAAGAGTGGGGTGGTGTCAGTTCTGCCTAAGCCATGAGCAATACAGGTTGGTATTCTCAGGACATTGCAAGTCAGGGCTGAATGAACTCCTCAAAAAACCAAAGATGTGTGATCTGTGGACACAGCCACTTTGAATGCTTAGAGATTAGGATTTAGCTCAGAGTTTTATTTGCCTGGTTTTATTCCTCTAGAATAGGGTTCAGCAAAATTTGGAGGTAAAGAACCAAATGGTGAACATTTTGAGGTTTATGGGCCTTGCAGACCCTGCTACAGCTACTCAGCTCTGCTGTTGATTGTAAAAGCAGCCATGAGAACAAACAAAATGAACAGGGCTGTACTCTGATAAAGTTTTATTTATGGGGCATGGAAATTGGAATTTTATATCTTTTTTACTTGTCATGAAAATTGTTTTCATTTTTTAACTTTTTTCTTTATTACTATGTATTCTTATTTTATTTGTAATGCAGAGAGGCAGAGAAAGATCTTCTGTTTGCTGGTTCACTCTTCAAGCGCCCTCAAAAGCTGGGGCTCGGCCAGGCTGAAACCAGGAGCCAGAAACTCAATCTGTGTCTCCCATGTGAGTGGCAGGAACCCAAGTACTTGTGCTATCACATGCTACCTCCCAGGGTGTGCATTAGCAAGAAGCTGGAATTGGGAATGGGGCCAGGCCTCAAACCCAAGCACTCAGATATGGGACACAGACATCCCACTGACACCCAGGATGCCTGAACCACTGAGAACGTGAAAGTCATTCCTAGCAAAAACAGATGACAAGACAGATTTGGCCCATAGATCAGATTTTGTCAATCCCTATTTTAGAGAGTCCAAAAGGAGAGAGGGAGAACTATGAGGGGAGAACTATGAGAGGAGATTATCTGATTTAGCCCTATATATGTACTCACCATGATTAATAAATTTTCATATACACAACATTTTAATTTTAACAAAAGGCATCCGTGATCTTGTTCAGTACTTACTCCAACCCTGTGAGTTAGCACTATATGTCAATATCCAGATGAAGAAACCATGGGTCAGATCTGATACAGTCAAAGTCATCCTGCTGAGTTAGACAAAGCAAGGTTAAGCACAGTGTTCCACCTCTCAGGAGCTTAGATTGTTCAGAGATTTCTCCAAACAGCTTGGAATAGCTTAGATCATTTAATTCATTTTGCCAAGAATTTATTAGAACTTCAGAGGCAGCAGGTGGAGATGAATGTGGGCAAAGATGCAAAAGCAAAAGCCAGCACCTCCTGGTTGCTTCATTGACCTTAAGGCTATGGACACACAAGAAATTGATCATTTTCTCATTAGGAGCAGAGAAAGCCACATTCTACAATGGGTGTGATCACTCAGCCCCAGTTCTGCCGCTGGGATCTATAAACTTCCAGGAGGTCAGAGGTTTCCCTGGACCTCCAGAGATCAGCCAGAGACCTTTCTCGGATATCTGACCCAGGAGCATTTCCATAGTGGAGCAGGTGCCCATCTATGTGGAAGATATCAGGGACCCTAAAGAGAATGTTCTACCCCCAAGCAGTCTTCCTCTTGTGAGTCACTCCAGATTTATACTGCTGTTTAGGTAAGCCACTGGACAACTAGTGCATAGAATAGGTTCTTGTCTCCACCACAGGGATATGACCTACGGCCAGTCACTTTGAATCTCCACCTGTCAGTTTTTATCTGTCCACAGAAACCAGAAGCCAGAGGAACAAGAAGGATCCTCCATCAGAGAACACACAGCCCAGCCAAAACCTTGGTTTTGACTTCTAGACTCCAGAACTGTGAGATGACACATTTCTGTTGTTTTCAGTCACTCTGGGTTTTGTGCTTTGTAAGAGGAGCCCTAGGGAACTGATGCAGGCAATCTCTTCATTTGACTTCCCCTGTGGCATAGAACTTTTCTCTACCTGCCTGTCTCCCCACTAGCTTGCAGCTTATCTCTGTATCCCTAGGGGAAATTCTGCTGGGAGGAGATGGGTAATTGCCCTTTGGATTAAAGTCCCTTTGCCCTGCACTCTGTGAGTCTGTGTTTGTGATGCTCTGTGTGTCTACTGCTCTGCTGGTCTAGGGATATTTCATCTATAGGACGATAGGTGTGGGGGCTACATTTTTTCTGCTTCTACAGCCTATAAATTCAAGCCTCAACTACGAAAGGCTCCATGTTCAGCCCTCTGGGTCTGACCCCTCCTGAGTGTATGACTATCTGTTCCAAGTTCCTTCTCTTCTCAAGCTGGTTGTCTGCCACCTAACCCCAAGGAGCCCTCAACTTCCCTTCCCGAGCTGATCTCAGCATCTGCAACTCCCTTTCCCCATAGGTCAGCCAAGGAAACATTGGCATCAAAAATAACTTTTATCAAGAGAATCAAGAAGCCAAGAGAAACGAAAGTGATAGACCAAGGCATGGATGCAGGCAGGTCACATGGCTTAGCGTCCATCAGGTGACATCAGACCACACACACTCAACTCTCAGTTCCCATCCTCATCTGTGACCTACGTGGAACAGATGTAAACCAAGATGTTCATTCTCCTAACATCCAAGAGAAAGTTGGGTGCTGCCCCCGGCCACATCTGGTGAGGGTTCAGAGCCTTCCTACCTGGGCATTGCTCACCTGCCATCACCGCTGGCTTCAGACCTCTTGGCAGAGCACAAGTCTCCCTCTGGGTCCTTCTGAGTCTGCCCTGATCTTTGCTGACTGTGGCAGGCACTCCCACCCTGATCAGGTTCAAGTCACAACAGCTTCAAAGAGCCTCCTTTTCCCATTGGCCCCTTCTCTGTCTTCTGCAGATGCCTGTCACATGTTCAGCAATAGTATGCCTGGATTAAGCACCCCTTCAGAAAGGCCCACTTTCTTCCTAAGTAAAGGAAATGACATCATTTATTCACTCAACAAACATATATTGAGCATTATTATGGGTGGGTTGAATCATGTCCTCCTTCCCAAAGATGTGGAATTCCTAACCCCTGGTGCCTGTGAATATGACCTTACTTGGAAATAGTCTTTGCAAGTGACAGAGTTAAAGTATGGCTGCTAAAGTGGGCCCTAATCCTATATGGCTGGGGTCCTTATGTAAAGGGAGAGTTTGGGCACAGACATGTGCAGGGAGAGGACAATGTGAAGGACAGGAAACACATCAACTAAAGCACAAGAAGCCTCAGAGAGGACCTGGGACAGATCCCCCTCTCAGTGCTCAGAAGGAACCAGCCCTGACAGCACCCTGACTTTACCCTCCCCACCTCTAGAACTGTATGATGGCAGATTTCTGCTGTGTGAGCTACCCAGCTAGTGGCGTTATGTTAGGAACCCCAGGGAACAAATCCAAGAACCTAACTGGGAGCCCAGTGCCTTAACCCAAATTACAACTGCATGCCTTCCCGGAGCTCCAGTTCTAGAAGAAGACAACAGACAACGGAGAAACAAATGAGCCCCAAGTATGGGATGCTGGGGGATGGTAAGTGTGCTGGAGAATGATCAGGCTGAGAAGAGGGGTGCAGGGGTATGGACCTACTGTTGTTGAACACATAAGGATCAGGGAAGGACCTGCCAAAGAGGCACTGCTTAAGCAAAGACCTGGAAAAGGGGAAAAAGAGTTTGAAGAAGATATCCTTGGGTAATGTGGATCAAGTAGAGGAAGCAGCACATGAATTGAGTGCCATTTGTATACCACAATGATTGACTGGGGCCCGGGTACGATTGGGAGGGATGATTACAAAGGTCTTTATTGGGGTGGGCATTGGCTCATAGCAGGTAAAACCACTGCCTGCAATGCCAGCATCCCATATGGGCATCAGTTCATGTCCCAGCACAGCACCTCCACTTCCAATTCAGCTCCCTGCTAATGCTCCTGGGAAGGCAGCAGAAGATTGCCCAAGTACTTGGGCCCCTACACACATATGGGAGACCTGGATGAAGCTACTGGCTCCTGGCTTCAGCCTGCCCCAACCCCAGCTATTGTAGCCATTTGGGGAGTGAACCAGAGAACGGAAGACTTGACTCTGTCTCTCCCTCTCTCTCCATAATTCTGTGTTTAAAATAAGTAAATCAGAAAGGAAAAGAGAGAGGAGAGAGAGGGAGAGAGAGAGAGAGAGAGAGAGAGAGAGAGAGAGAGAAAGGAAGGAAGGAAGGAAGGAAGGAAGGAAGGAAGGAAGGAAGGAAGGAGGGAGAGGGGGAGGAAGAGAGATCTTTATTGTGGGAAGGCCATTTGTCCCTTATCCATAGCTCTGTACATGTTCACATCATCTTCCCAATGAGATTATGCACACGGCCATGGAGATTATAAGAATTGAAAGAAGACTATGAATAATTTTCAGTAAATTTGTAATTTTCTAATGATTATCATGAATATATTTCATTTTTATGCAAGTGTGGCAAAAAATGTTAGTTCATTCTGTTTACCATTGAATTATCCCATGATGGTTTTTGTTTTGTTTTGTTTCTTTTTTTTAGGCAGTGAGATCAAGACAAAATCCCACACCAAGCCACCAGTCCTCCTCCTCCTCCTGCAGCACTTCCTGCTTTGGCTTTCCCATAACCTCCCACCACAAGTTCATCTGTCCCAGACCATAGACCATTCCCACTTCTCCCCTTTTGCCTTACAGGTGGGCATTCCTAGAATCCAATCCCTTCCTAATCTCTTTTCCCTCCCTTGCAAGTCTAACTCTGCCCTATCTTTAACCTTCCATTTTACATTAGCTGCTCAAAAATCTGTCACCTCACCCCTTACCTGGCCAGATAAGCCAACTACCTAGCTGTAGTTTCAGTATTTCATAGCACTACTACCTCAAATGCAGCATCTCTCAACCTGAACACAATTTCTTTCTCTCTAAGTAGTTTTCTGTTGACTTCTTGAAGCTCTGCTCATGGAGTGCATCCTCCTTGTGATCCTGATCTAAAATTTCATCAAGACACTTGACCTTCCACCTCTCCTAAGTTCTCCACTTCGGCTAGCCAATTCTGTCTTAGAAATTTCTCTCTCCTTGCCTCGGTCCTTTCTCCCCAAGACAATAGTTACTCATCACACGGAACTTCTCCCTTCTGCTGTGCGATCTTTGATGGAGAATTCTCTTCCTTCCTTCTTGGTTCACTTCACTCCTACACTTCATCAGAGAAACCTCTCCTGCTCTCTCTGACTGCAAAGCCCACCACTAGTTCTCCTTGCTCATGGCCCTGTGTTCTTCTCCAGGACTTAGCATCATTGTGTTAGGTAGGAAGTCAGTTATGAGCTTATGTGTGTGACAAAGGCCTAAAGAGAAGACATCTATGTCCAGCATATGCATCTGCATCTCAAAGTCATCCCGATAATGTTTCAGGGGCAGCCTGGCCTTCGCATCCTGCCCTGTCCCCTTCTACCTGATAACCTGCCAGGTGGAGGTCCCCACCCCTTCTGCCTGATAAATCTTCCACAATCTCCCAGATGCAGCCCAGTATCTGCATTTCAAACACCCTGCTCCGGATCCTGATTCTCTAGGGGGTCCTGCTCACCCTTCCTCTGAACCCAGGATGGTGCCAGCTAGGCTTCCCCCTGTCTGATACCTTCAAGGGAAAACTCAGATAGGAGTTTCTTAATATTTACAGCCATAAAATCCTTTGTTTCAGGAGGAGATGTGTGAAGACAGAGACCCATCTCCTTAAAAACCCCTGGCCTCAACCGGACTGCGCCCTCAGCCCTCTGCCTCTCTGCTGAGCCACCCACCTGGTCTGGCCAGGTGTAATCTCTCCACTCAACATGTAACCTCGCTCCTTCTCCCCCACCCCCCAAGTCCGAGCAACGGCACTCTCTCCCAGGTCCTGTCTGGAGAGGTGCCCATCCGTTCTTACTGATGTCCCTTCCCTAATAAACCTTGCTATTTTACCTCCCACTACTCTCTGTCTCACGCCTGAATTCTTTCTTGCGTGAAGACAAGAACCCTGCAATTTCTCCGGTAACAATTGGACTTCTACATTTTCTGTGTGATGCGTTAATTAGCAGCTGCCTGCCCTGGCAGGCTGTCACCTCCATAGGTTGGAGCTATTTTTGCTGACCACTGTGTATCCCCAGCCTCTGGCATGGAACCTAACCCATGACAGATAATTCACGTTTATTTTGAATGAGTGGCTTTTCCCACATCACTCTCAATAGCATTCTGCATTTTGCAAAGATGGCCACAAGTGTTTTTGAGACCATACACAACTCCTCCCTCAAGAGTTGGCCCCTACTTCCCCTTCCCTGGAACCTGAGTAGGACTCTGTGACTGCCTTGATGAACGGAATCAGCTATGGTGCACTGCCTGACTTTTGAACTCCAGTAGAAAGTCATTACATTCTCCTGGCTCTCTGAGGATGCTTACCCTGGGAACCCAGCTCCCATGTTGTGAAGAAGCCTAGCCTACATAGAGAGGCTGTGAGCGTGTGCTCCTGCAGACAGACACAACTAAGGACTCAGCTGACTGCCAGCATCAACTGCTAACAGGTGAGTTCACAAGACTTCAGATGATTCCTGGGGTGGCCGAGTTATCACACTTTCCAGTCTTCCAGTGGAAGCTCCAGGCATTTGGGGAAGATAGACAAGTAATTTCTTCTGTGTGCAGGACAAACCCCTCGTGCAGGAAATCTGGGAGCATAACAAATGGTTGTTTGATGCCCTTACATGTTGGGATCATCCTTTACAGGGCACTAGATAACCCAGCCACTTCTTCATTTACACCCACGTTGCCCCCTTTGCCTCTAAGGCAAATATGAGATCCTTGGCTTGGCCCTCAAGGTTTCAACAATTTGGCCCTAACTTCTTTGTCTCCATTTATCACCCTCCAGGAGAAACTTTGCTCCTGCTCATAGTCTATTCATTGTTTCTGCAACATTCTCTATCCTTTCTCCACTACTCTGGCCTCACCTTGCCTGTAACTGGAGTGGCTACAATGTGCAGCCTCACCAAATTCCTTTCATTGCTCAGGATCACTTGTGTGTACCTCTTCCTTAAGCCTCCAGGAACCTCCCTAAGCAAAGCCTTCACTCTCCTCAGAATTCAACCTTTCATTTTCCAGTTCTTTATTTTCTAAATGGAAAAATCAGGTTCCTTGATCTTGCAGTTATTTTCCTGATTATTGCATTTACTTTGATGGAGAATCAAATCAATTTAGTTATATACTAAATCAATTTACTTATTTTTTTATTATTATTATTTTTGACAGGCAGAGTGGACAGTGAGAGAGAGAGAGACCGAGAGAAAGGTCTTCCTTTGCCGTTGGTTCACCCTCCAATGGCTGCCAAGGCCGGCGCGCTGCGGCTGGCGCACTGTGCTGATCCGAAGGCAGGAGCCAGGTGTTTCTCCTGGTCTCCCATGCGGGTGCAGGGCCCAAGCACTTGGGCCATCCTCTACTGCACTTCCAGGCCACTCAGAGAGCTGTCCTGGAAGAGGGGCAACCGGGACAGAATCTGGTGCCCCGACCGGGACTAGAACCCGGTGTGCAAGGCGGAGGATTAGCCTGTTGAGCCACGGCGCCGGCCTCAATTTACTTATATACTTAATCGATTTAGTTATATTCTTAGCCAACAGTTTGCACTGCAAAGTATAAGAATAAAGACCTCATGGCATGGCACTGAGGCTTAGTGGGCACCAGTTCGTGTCCCTGCTGGTCCTCTCCTGATCCAGCTCTGCTTATGGCCTGCAAAAACAGCAGAAGGTGGTCCAGATGCTTGGGCCACTGCACCCATGTGGGAGATCCAGAAGAAGCTCCTGGCTTTGTGGTCATCCGGGGAGTGAACCGGAAGAATGGAAGACCATTCGCTCTCTGTCTGTAACTGCCTCTCAAATAAATAAATAAATACAATCTTTAAAACAAAAAAATAACAAAAACTTCTAGGTACATACTATTAGTATCCTATTTTACAAGTACAGGAGCTGAGGTTTAGAAGATTGAGTACCTAGGGCTGGCATTGTGGCGTAGCAGTGTAAGCCAAAGCTTGTTATGCCGGCATCCCAAATGGGAGTACCACTTCAAGTCCCTGCTGATCCACTTCTGATTCAGCTCCCTGCTAAGGCACCTGAGAAAGCAGTGGATGCTGGCCAAAGTGCTTGGACCCCTGCCACCCACCTGGTAGACCCAGATGGAGTTCCTGGCTCCTGACTTCAGCCTGGCCCAGTCCCAGCTATTGCAGCTATTTGGGGAGTGAAACAGCAGACAGAAGATCCCTTTCTCTCTCTCACCTCTTCCTCTCTCTGCCTTTCAAATAAATAAAATGAATCTTAAAAAAAAAAATGACTGAATGCCTTGCCTATAGTCACACACTTAATATGTGGTGGGACTAGGATTCAAAGCCAAATCCCCTGAGAAAGATCTTACTCAATATTCTGCCTAAAAATTATTCAGGTACTAGCTTGAATTATGTTTTTATAGTGCATGTTTTCCTCTTGTAAATCAATTCTTTATTACGAACAATGCAAGCACATGATAACAAAAAAATAAAATAGCACCAAAAAGTAATATAAAAATAGGTCTGTTGGGGCCAGTGTTGTGGTATAGCAGTTGAAGCTGCCATCTGCAATGCTGACATCCTACATTTGTGTCCCGGCTGCTCCAGTTCCTTGCTAATGTGCCTGGGAAAAGCAGCAGAAGATGGTTCAGGTGTTTGGGCCCCTAGTTGAATCTCCTGGCCCCCAGCTTTGACTTGGGCCAGCACTGGCTGTTATAGCCATCTGGGAAGTTCATCAATAACTTTGCCTTTCAAAATAGAGAAATGATTTTTAAAAAGTGTATCTGGAGCTGGTGCTGTGGTGTAGCAGGTGGAGCCACCGCCTGCAGTGCCAGCATCCCATGGGGGCGGCGGTTCCAGTCCCGGCTGCTCTGCTTCCTATCCAGCTCTCTGCTGTGGCCTGGGAGAGCAGTAGAAGATGACCCAAGTGCCTAGGGCATTGCACTCACATGGGAAACCCAGAAGAAGCACCTAGCTCCTGGCTTCGGATTGGCTCAGCTCTAGCCATTGTGGCCATTTTGGGAGTGAACCAGCAGATGGAAGATCTCTCTCTCTCTCTCCCTCTCTCTCCCTCTCTCTCTCTCTCTCACCTCTCTGCCTCTCTGTAACTCTGCCTTTCAAATAAATAAACAAATCTTTTTAAAAAATGGATCTGTCTCCAAAACTAGACTTCATCCCCTTTTTTTGGAAGCAATTACTGTTTGGAGTCCATTTGTGTATTTCCAGAATATACAAATATTCTATGTGCACCTGTAAGCATCTCTTTGTTCTACAGATGGAGCAAACAACTTTTCTTTATAACGTCTTTTGAAAAGCCTTCCATCCTGACGTGTATATAGAATTCTCTGTAGTCTTTTTCCTGGCTTCATACTATTCCACGCCAACGCTGTATCAGGGCTTATTTAGCAAGCTCTGTATTGATGATCTTTTGAAGCTAGCAGCCTAGCTTAAAAAAGATGGGGCAGGGGTGAGGATCGTGCTCCTAGGTTGGATGGAAAACTACAGTAACACAAGAAGGGAAATGGGCAGACAAGTTGCGCTGAAGGAGGAAGTGCCTGAATCCCAGGTACACTGCACAGAGAAAGAAAACCTGGCTGGGCAATCTAAGTGAAAACAGAGGTACCTCTGAATGCATTGTACAAAAGTGAGGCCAAGGTGGGCGGGGAGGGGGTGGCAGAGCCCCAGCCCAGAAGGGCGAGCATTTGCCTCTAACCCCCTCTTTCCTGATGACCTCACCATCGCTTCTCATGCTCTCCCCTCTTTTGCCAACCCCATCATTTACAAAACAGGACCCCACCCGAAAGAAAACAAACATGCTACTATTTATTCATGCCGGAAGGCCCACTGGACACAATAGACAGCAGCCCCAGCCTAATTAAATGAAATGGGGTACGTGTAATTCAAACCTCCTTGGGAAAATATAATCTGCCACCAAAAACATTTCCCACCGTTCAGACCACAGGGAAACCGGACCAGGCTCCCCCTGGGTTCCCAAGCAGAGAGGCTGGGATGCAGGGCAGCAAGACAAGAGAAGGTCAGTTTCCCGCCAGCAGTCTCGTCCCGCCCTGCCCCCGCCCCCAGGGCTGGCGAGCTGACATATCAGAGCTGCTCCCTCTGGGGGCTGGATTATTGAGCTAATTCTCCCGTGGAAAATGCTGCAGTCCAGATTCCAGGCAGAGGCAACCAGACACCGATGGCAAATCCAGGCTGGGGGATTGTATCTCTTTCTCCACTTCCAGACACATGAACTACATCCCTCCACTGGCCCCTGGCCCCACCCAGGTCTCCTTGCAGCCTAAGAGGCAGTTCTAGGAGGTTCCAGGGTGGACTCCAAGGGTTCTGAGATGGGGATGGGTGCTGGGGACCTACCAGTCACCCTTTTCTGACTTTGGACGTGGGCACTGAGAGTCAGAGGTGAGCGGACCTAACAGTGCTCTCCTGGGTGCCTTTGTCCAAACAGCCCTTGTTCCCTAGAATCCCCACCCCTGGCTCTGGATTAGATGCTCAAGTCTCAACTAGAGCAGGGAAGGACTTGACAGGTTTGCGAAACGTGCTCCTTGTCTTTTGCCTTCATCTCCGAAACTGTAAAAAAGGGGAAATAACCCCCTTCCCTTCCCCCACAGGATTAGTATAAAAATAAATGCAATCAGCTGCATGAAGAGCTTGGCACACAGTGGGTGTTCCCTTCTCCCAGAGAATGTCAGCCTCTAGGCCTCCTTTCCAGGGTCCAGTGTGAAAGTGGGGTGACCTCATGCAAAGAGTGATTGACGGGTGCCAGGCAGACCCACTTACCGCCCCCATGCCAGCTGTCTGAAGCGCCTCGCTCCTGAGTCATCCTCCTGGGCCAACGGCTTGAGGGATCTGCTAGCCAGGACGGCTGGAAGTCTCTGTCGTGGTCATGTGCACAAGGGGCAAGTGTGCTGTGGTCAGAAAGGAGCTCTCCCTTGCTGGGGGGGGGGGGGGGGGTCCTGTGCTGGTGGAACTCATAACCCTCCCCCAAGAGCAGAACAACACTGTGACCCTGAGCCCATCCTCAGTGGGGGCCAGGATGGCTGCAGCCTGACCCCCTGGGGACTGGGAGTGGCCTTTCCCCAGTCCTCCCCTCCCCAACGCTCTCTTCTCCAGGTGGAGCCAGTCCCAGTCCCTTGACCTTGCCCCAGAGCTCCAGTTTCCAGCCATTTCATCACCTCTGGGTCTCTCCTCTGAACCCTCTCCAGGTTCCCGTGATGCCTCTCAGGCTGCCCGTCAACACCCGCCCTTGCACTCCTGCCCGGTTCAGCTGACTGTACTCAGAGCTGACGCGGGCTGCGGGGAGTCTGGCCGGGAGAGACAGAGTCTGCTGGGCAGATGACCTCCTGAGCCCTCCCCATGCAAGTATTTTTAGGTCCCGCTTCCCTCTGCCTCCCGCTCAGCTCCCACGCTCTTCCAGGGCAGGCCAGAACTCTCTGGAACCTCTAAAGGTGCTACAACTCTCATTGTTTCCCAACACCTCGCAGCTGGGAAGTGTAACTGCTCTTCAGACCCTCCAGTCCTTGTCCCTTGTCCTTATCCTTTTCATCTGTTCCTTGCCTTTTTTTTTTTTTTCCAGAAAATAAGAATTGACTCTTGTGTTCAAGTATCAAGGAACCCCAACCATCTCCCTGGCTGCAGGCAGTTCCACCTCCCATGGATGCTGTTCCTCCTTTCTGGTGGCTGCTGGTCCAGCTGCAATTCAGATAGCCCAAGAGCCTGGGAGCCAGCCTGCTCCCAGAAGGTGGAGGGACCCGGGCTCTCTCTGAGAATCCCAACTCCTCATCGTCCAGAGACCTCAGACTCACCCAACAGCTGGGTGCAGTGTGGGAACCCGTGATCTCTGGGTGTCTGGGTGGCTGGGTGTCCAGGTCTCTGTGAGTCTCCCCTTCACTTTGCCTGTGTTTGGGGACAGAGCTGCTCTGATTTCTCTGCACAGCCTTAGATTTGTTTCTCCCCCTCAAACAACTTGCCTGATACCTCCCAAGAGCATCCTCCATTGTCCAAATGCCTCTCGGGGCTTCTGATGCCACTAGACACAGGGACCAAAGCCTTCCTCCTGTCACATTCTGCCCCAGTGTTCCCAAGTGCCTGATCAGAACTGCACTCTGAGGAAAGCTGTTCCAGGCTGTGATTCTGGCCAGTCAGCCACTCAATACTCACAGCACTCAAGCAAGAAAAAGAAGAAAGGAGAGAGAGAGCAATGGAGAGAGATGGAGAGAGGGAAAGGGTGCAGGGGGTCGTGTGTCACTCCCACCCTTTCAGCTCCAGTGAAGCCAGGGAGCCTGAAGAAATCCCTTCTCAGTACACATCAGATGGAGAGCAGTGCTAGGTAAACAGCTGGTGCTCAATGAGTACTTGTTGCTTTTTTCCTGGATGATAAACTGCACTGTCCTGAACAGGCTGAAGTGGGAGGAGGCAGGCCTTCACTGGGGCCCTGCACAGAGGAGCTCAGTGGGTGCACACCAGGGGCAGCTCCCTCCACATGGGGAGCTCAGCGCTCTGCACCAAGCACCACTCAATAGTCCCCAGTGACAGACGTGAGCGCCGGCCGTGGCGTTCTCCTTGCCCACGATAGCTTCTGCCCACTCTGCCCCTGCTCTCACATCAAAGGCCCCCCTGGTGAGCCATCCGGATCTCTACCTCCGAGTGTCCTCTGTACACACTCTGCTCTAGGGGGCTCTTATCTCCCAGTGCTGCACACCAGCCGGCCACGGCAGCCCCTTTGGCAGCCATCAGGAACCTCGCTGCCTCTTGTGGCATTTGCAAAGTCAGAGGCACCCTGGTGAGGAGCCAAGACAGGCGGCTGGAGGATGCTGGCTTCCAGGGCAGATGGTCAAGAGGACTGATTTGTGCCGCAAACTTAAGGCTTTCTTGGGGTGGGCTACAAAAACCTCTTAGGGAGAAAACAGTGGACAGAGTTTCCAAAGATAAATTAGAGCAGAGGAAAAATGTTTGGGAAAGTTCTGTGACCCGATTTTTCCCCACGAAGGTGTAACCCAGGACTATAGGGTTGCTTGGATATGTAGGAGGCTCCCTGTGGAAGTTTGTACCTCTTCCCAGCTTCCAGGGAGATCATTAATGGTGTCATCCACAACAAGGTGGCAGGGCAGTGTCCAGCCCAAAAGAACGGTCCCCACATCCGAGAATGTCCAGAATATTGAAGTCAGAAAAGCACAGGAAGGGGCGGGCCTTGCGCAAGTGCAGGCAAGCAGCATCCTATATCAGAGTGCCTGGTTGGGGTCCTGTTTGTTCTGCTTCTGATCCAGCTTCCTAATCATGCACCTGGGAGGCAGCAGATGATGGTCCAAGTACTTTGGGGAATTTCTGCCCATGTGGGAATCGCAGATGAATTTGTAGCTCCTGGCTTTGGCCAGGACCAGCCCTGGCTGAGGCAGGCATTAGGGGAGTGAGCCAGAAGATAGAAAATCAATTGGCTGGCGCCGTGGCTCAACAGGCTAATCCTCCGCCTTGCAGCGCCGGCACAGCGGGTTCTAGTCCCGGTCGGGGCGCCAGATTCTGTCCCGGTTGCCCCTCTTCCAGGCCAGCTCTCTGCTGTGGCCTGGGAGTGCAGTGGAGGACGGCCCAAGTGCTTGGGCCCTGCACCCGCATGGGAGACCAGGAGAAGCACCTGGCTCCTGCCATCGGATCAGCGCGGTGCGCCGGCCGCAGCGCGCCGGCCTTGGCAGCCATTGGAGGGTGAACCAATGGCAAAAAGAAGACCTTTCTCTCTCTCTCTCTCTTTCTCTCTCTCTCACTGTCCACTCTGCCTGTCAAAAAAAAAAAAAAAGAAAATCAATCAATATCACTCTCTCGCTCGCTCTCGCTCTTGCTCTCTCTCTCCTCCTCTTTGCCTTTCAAATAAGTAAATAAATGCTTTTAGGGAAAAAAAGAAAAAAAAAGCAAAGGGGCCAGCATTGTGGCTTTCCATGTGGCTCCCTGCTGATGAACCTGGAAAGGTAGCAGATGATGGTCCAAGTGCTTTGGCCCCTTGCCACCCACGCAGGAGACCTGCCTCCTGGCTCTGGCCTGGCCGAGGCCTCACCATTGTAATTATCGGAGGAGTGAATCAGTGGATGGAAGATTATTCTCTGTCTCTCTCTCTCTCTCTATCACTCTAGCTTCCAAATAAATAAATCCTTTCTTTTAAGAAGCAAAACACAGATAACCAAGACATCATGGAGGCAGACTGGTGAGCTCCAGAGCCATCCTGTGTGCTTCAGCTCCCAGCTCTACTCCCCTCCTATTGTGAACTCTCCATCCCTCAGTTTCTTCAGCCATAGGGTGGGATGGCAATATCCTACCTTATAATTTCTTTGCATCAATTAAATGAGCTCACCCATTTAGAATGCTGTGTGTTTGTTATTTAGATGAATTGACAAGATTGTAGAAACCATCACATGGATATCAGGGTGGAGGCCTAATAAAGAAGTGCTGAGAGGAGTTGAGAGAGAGAGAAGTTTAAGGGATGTGGGAAAATCTCCAAAATGTATAAAGTGTAAAAGAAAAAAGATAAACAGAAGTATGTACTTTATTATACCATCTGAGAAAAATATATAAAATACAAGAATTTAAAATAATGTTTTTATGCAAGGAATATTTGTGGAAACATATCCTAACAATTGAGCCTAGGAACTAGGGAGATAAGGATGAGCAAGAAAGGAGAAACTTTCTTGTCACTATAAGCCTTTTGTTTGGAAATAAAAGCTTTCTATGTATATGATGTTATTTAAAATGAATAAATATGGGGCTGGGGCTGTGGCGCAGTGGGTTAATCCTCTGCCTGCAGCACTGGCATCCCATATGGGCGCCGGTTCTGGTCCTGGCTGCTTTTCTTCTGATCCAGCTCTCTGCTGTGGCCTGGGATAGCAGTAGAAGATGGCCCAAGTCCTTAGGCCCCTGCACCCATGTGGGAGACCCGGAGGAAGCTCCTGGCTCCTGACTTCAGATTGGCATAGCTCCGGCCGCTGCGGCCATCTGGGGAGTGAACCAGCAGATGGAAGACCTCTCTCTGTCTCTACCTCTATCTTTCAAATAAATAAAATAAATCTTTAAAATGAATAAGTAGGCAAGTGGAAGGATGAACAAATGAGTGAATGACGGATGGATGGATGGGTGGATGGGTGGGTAGATGGGCAATGGGAAAAAACTAAAGGCCATTGTTTAAATCTGCTGTTGTGGTGCCTTGGGTATGCCAGGCATTTTTTAGGAGAGGAGTCAACCTTGTTTTCAATGCCAGGAACGCACAGATACTACTATCCTAGTGAATAAAGAGTAGGAACCACCCAAGGTTTACATTTGGATCTGCTAAAAACCATTCATTCTATCAGCCAACTCCCTCTTCATCCTCCCAAGTCAGACCACTTGTAAAGACAGAAAGGGCAGAGGGACGTGATCTGGCCACCTCTGAAGATACAGGAAGTAGCATCAGGGATTGGAATGGGAACAAGGCAGTGGTGAGCAGCTCAAGGGTAGACAGAATGTCTTAAAAATGGCTACTCAATCATGAGTTCCTTCAGTGGTCGCTCCGCCCACCATTGTAAGTTCAAGCAGTGCCCCTCCTTGTAGCATCTACCATGGCATTTGCTTCCAAAGTCAGAGTCGAAGAGGAAAATCCTCATGTGGCCAATATAAACTTGCAGTTCCTTCCACTGGAGATGCACAGCAGAATCTAGTTTAATCCCAGGGCTGGAAGAGATGAGTTTCTTTGATTGTACAGCCAGTAAAGCAATTGGGCTCTGTATGATGGCCATGACATAAATTGCACCCTCTACCCAATAATCTGCTCCTCAGGGGAGCTACTTGGGGACAGAGCGGCTAGGAGGGGACAGCAGGCAGATTGATAGCACCTGTCTCACACTCACATGAGCACACGTGCTGTTTGAACTTGCTCTCTCTGCCTCTCAGTTATGCGGATTTGAATTCACATTATTTACTGTGACTCTCTTTCCATGGGTGCTCACTGCACACTGACTGAATTAAAACAGGTACAGACAAAGAAGTGGATGGTTCTGAACCACCACCCACTGAACGAAAGAACATAGGGTTAAGGAGTTAGGTGCAACACTTGTGATGTGCCTGGAGTCAGCTAGAAGTGGATGATCACAAGAAAGTCACGCCGATGAGGCGTTTCGTTTTCTCCACAACACTAATCTGGCAAGATGAAGTAGAGAATGACCATATGAACTGCAAGAGCTTCAGGCAAGCAGCCTGCATCATCTCGAAGCCATTATTCTTCCTCTGAATGCCCTAAGAAGAATTGAAGGAGTAAACACAGATGGATCCTAAGTACCTAGGTTGTGTCTGGGAGGTCCTAGGCTCTGCCAAGGGGCATAGCAGAGTCGAGGGCCAGGTCCCAGGCTCCAAGGGCATCCTACCTAATGGAAGTGGCCAAGAGCACGTACTGATACCGCTCCTTCAGTGCAGGGCGACAAGCACTAGTGTGAGGAGGAGCCAGTGACTGTGTCTCTGCAGAGAGGAACCCAGGGGATGACATTTTTTTCAGCCCAGTTCGCTTTCTTAACAGCAACTGCCTTTAGGACACACTCTGGGTACCCCTGCAAAGCCCCTTCTAGACTGAGGTGAGGAAACTGGACCCTGAGCCTCTCCCCTGTCAGCTGTCAGAGCCACACCCACATGGGCCCCACACTTGCCCTGCCCTTGGTCTTCAGTGCACATAGTGACTTGGGTTCCACCAGACCTCAGTCCAAAGATTCCTCCTGTACCGCCCCTAGGATCCTCCCCACCTCCCAGGGGCCACTCTGGGATGGAGCACAAGTACAGGCAAGTTGCTCCTCAACATGAGTTTACTCGATGGAGGACACATAAAGGGCAGGAGATGAGCTTAGGAGAAGAGGGCTACTGCGGTTGGTGCACAGGGTGGAGGGTGGGGACCACACAGAGCTGGGACTAGAGAGAGCGGGGCTGCCTTTGAAGTTCCCTGAAATATGGTTTCCATCAAATCACCCTAGAACCATCAGCGTCTGCCTGCTGGCAGAGTCAAGGTCAGTGTCTCATCTTGGACTGCAGACCCTCCCACTGAGGCCATCTCACTGCCTTAAAGATTAGTCCACAAGATTTCCCCCGCACCTGCTCCCCTCGACTGAGCGAGAGCGTCTTGTTGCCAACACCAGGCCAAGGTCACCTCTGCTCCCAGCCTTTGCTGCTATTGTCCCCTGGAGCCTGGGAAGACCTGGTGCTGCTCCTCCACAGTGAATCCCACCTGTCTTCTTTATGGCCCAGCTTGAATGCCGTTTCCTGGGAAAGCCATGCTTGGCCATGTCATGCACCTCTCCAAACACCACCACAGTGAGGTCAGTACTGAACTCAGTTTGGCATTTCTGGTTTTTTTTTTTTTAATAACTTTACTGAATTTTCTTTTTTTATTTAATAAATGTAAATTTACAAAGTGCAACTTTTGCATTGTGGTTTTTTCCCCCATAACCTCCCACCCACCCGCAGCCATCCCATCTCCCACTCCCTCTCCCATCCCACTCTTCATCAAGATTCATTTTAAATTATAGACCCTATGATATACCCATGTAGAATATACACGTTAAGGGTTTTGAGTACATTCAGAGTTGGGCAACCATCACCACAATCAATTTTTTAAGACTTATTTATTGATTTTGAAAGAGTTAAAGAAAGAAAGGGAAAGAGAGAGAAAGGTGTCTTCCATCTGCTGGTTCACTCCCCAAATGGCAACAACAACTAGATCTGGGTCAGGCCAAATCCAGGAGCCTGGAACTCTATCAAGGTGAAAGGCACACAGGTATCTGAGCCATCACCCGCTGCCTCCCAGGATGCTTCAGAAGAAAGCTGGATCAGAAGTGGAGTAGCCGGCCATTGAGCCAGTACTCTGATAGTTTTCCTTTTCATTGCCAAATAATATTCCATTGTACAAACACGCCACATTTTGTTTATCCATCTATTGATGGACATTTTTGTCATTTTTTTATTAGACAGGCAGAGTTAGACAGTGAGAGAGAGAGACAGAGAGAAAGGTCTTCCTTCCATTGGCTCACGCCCCAGATGGCTGTCACGGCCCATGCACTGCGCTGATCCCATGTAGGTTCAGGGGCCCAAGCACTTGGGCCATCCTCCACTGCCCTCCCAGACCACAGCAGACAGCTGGACTGGAAGAGGAGCAGCCGGCACTAGAACCCAGCGCCCATATGGGATGCCAGCACCACAGGCGGAGGATTAACCAAGTGAGCCATGGCGCTGGCTCCATTTTTGTCATTATTGCTTTTGGGCTGCTTTGAACGTTGATTACTCGAGTTGGTGTGGCCAGGTGTTTTCAGTCCTCTTGGGCATACACTCAGAGTGGGATTGCTCAAACTTACAGTAAGTCTTTGTTTAACCTTTTGAGAACCTTCCGAATTGTTTCTTGTGGAAGCTACACCACTTCACATTCCTGCAGCCGTTTCTCCAGTCACACCAGTACTTGCTGCTACCCTCTTTAGTATGGACATCCTCATGAGGTCAAGAGAGTGTCTCATGCAAATTTCAATTTGCATGTCCTGGATAGCAAATGATATTGAGTGAGTTTCATAAACACTTATTGGCTATTTACAAATCTTTTTTGAAAAATTGTGTATTCAGATGCCTTGTCCATTTTTAATTGGGTTACTATCGAGTTCTAGGAACTTTTATGTGTTTTAGATACAACTCTCTTATCAGAAATGAGCTCTGCAGAATTTTTCTCCCATTCTATAGGTTATCTTTTTTTACTTTCTTGATGGTATCCTTTAAGCATAAAAGGTTTGAATTTTGATGAAATCTAACCAGCTGCTTCATTTTTATTTTATTAAGAATGATTTGAAAGTCAGAGTGACAGAGGGAGATGGAGAAAGAGAGAGCTCTTTCATCTGTTGGTTCACTCAAATAGTCAGAACAGCTGGGGCTGGGCCAGGCCTAAGCCAGGAGCCACAGATTTCATCCTTGTCTCATAAGCGGGTGGCAGGATCATCTTCCACTGCCCTCCCAGGCACATTAGCTGGGAGCTAGATCAGAAGCAGAGTAGCAAGGACTGGAACCAGCACCCCAATATAGAATGCTGCCATCATAAGTGGCAGCTTAACCCACTGTGCAACAACTCCAGCCTCCCCATCAGCTGTTTTAATCCTGGATGCTCATCTACATACTTGAGATACTATATCTTGTTGTCTCAACCAGCCTAATGATGAGGGTCTGGGGGCTACATTCTAAATTTGAAAAGACTAAATAGAAAATAAGCCAAAAGAAAGACAGTACACTAAACCAAATGACAATAATTCTTTGTATTTGGGAAGGTAAGCCATATTGCATGGTAGAGAAGAAAAAGATCTTAGATAAGATAGACCTGGGTTCAAATCCCAACTGTACTACCTTTGAGTAATTTTATGACTTTGGGCGAATTTCTAAGCTCCTCTGAAGCCTTAGCGTAAAAACAGTTAAATAATAAATTGGATGTAATGGGCAAAATGGAACATAATACCTCCCTTAAAGGGCTTTGGTGGGGATGAAGCAGCCCAAGCATGTTGGGGCTTGGTAGAAAAGACAGCACCTAGCAATAGTTAGAATAATTGCAGTGTTTTTTCTTAGAATTACATGAATTTCGAGTGGCAAATGCTAGTTATCTCACACATGAATGGGCAGTGAAGTTTTTTATTTTAAAGATTTGGAATTCAGAACACTACCCTTAATGATCTCAGTTGCAAATGCCCCCACAACCTGGGGTTCTTGTGATGAGAAAAGGAATAATAGAGCCTCGCTGACAAAAAGCCACAAAGGGAGCCCATCGAAGGCAATGTCTTTATTTCTCAGAGCACAGAAGCAAAGTGACTTGTCTAAAGTCAGCAGCGGGCTTGTGGGGTGCAGACCCTGCAGCCCTTCCCCCACTTTCCCACCAAGTTAGGGTGGTTGGACAGAGCTATCATCTCAACATCTCTGGGGTGTGAGGGTGTTTCCCTGGACCAATTATGAATTTGGTCAAGTTGGAAATTCCCAAGTGTTTTTCCTTTCGCATCTGATTTAACGTTCAACAATACAGCCAGGGAAAGTACTGAGTCTTACCCAGCACTCCCACCCCCCCATTCTCTACCACCAACGTCAGGAGCCATCTACCAATGAGCGCATACGTCTGACACCATGCCAGGATCTGCACCAAGGGAGTGCCAGGCTCCCCGACCTCTCAGAACTGATGAGCTCAGGCTGGGCTGGCGACACTCCATCTAGCAGGTGGGAGACCGGGAGGAGACTGAGGAAGGACCCAACACAGAGTGGACACAGAGTGTGCCCATTGCCTGGTGAGGACCCAGCTGGGCTACCATCCAGCGGGCTGCATGGAGGTGGAGGCAAGCTCAAAAATGAGAGTCCTGCTTACGCTTCTCCTTTAATGCTAATCATTGCTGGCTTAAGTGTAGCTTTGCATCTAGACCAAGTGTAGTCCATAACCATTTGAGCCATTACCTGCTGCATCCTAGGGTACACATTAGCAAGAATCTGGAACAAAAGGGATAGGACTGGAATTTGAATGGGGCACTGTGATATGGGATGCAGGTGCCCCAAGAGGCATCTTTATTTGCTGAACCAAACTCTCACCCCTATTTGATGCTTTTTTTTTCTTTTCAATTTTTATTTAATAAATATAAATTTCCAAAATACAGTTTATGAATTACAATGGCTTTTACCCCCCATAACTTCCCTCCTACCCACAACCCTCCCATCTCCCGCTCCCTCTCCCCTTCCATTCACATCAAGATTCATCTTCAATTCTCTTTATATACAGAAGATCAGTTTAGTATATATTAAGTAAAGATTTCAACAGTTTGCACCCACACAGAAACACAAAGTGAAAAACACTGTTTGAGTACTAGTTATAGCATTAAATCACAATGTATAGCACATTAAGGACAGAGATCCTACATGAGGAGTAAGTGCACAGTGACTCCTGTTGTTGACCCAACAAGTTGACACTCTTGTTTATGGCATCAGTAATCACCCTAGGCTCTTGTCATGAGCTGCCAAGGCTATGGAAGCCTTTTGAGTTCGCCAACTCCAATCTTATTTAGACAAGGTCATAGTCAAAGTGGCAGTTCTCTCCTCCCTTCAGAGAAAGGTACCTCCTTCTTTGATGGCCCGTTCTTTCCACTGAGATCTCACTTGCAGAGATCTTTCATTTAGGTCTCTTTTTATTTATTTGAAAGGCAGAGAAGAGAGAGAATCTGCTGGCTCACTCCCCACATGGCCACAACAGATGAGACTGGGCCAGGCCAGTGCCAGGTCTCCATGTGGGCAGCAGGGCCTCAAGAACTTGAGCCTTCACCTGCTGCCTTCCAGGGTGCACATTAGCAGGAAGCTGAATCTGAAACGGAGGTGGCCCTCGATCCCAGGCACTCAGATATGGGATTCAGGTGCCCACATCACCAGTCCCTTAGTTCAGGGTGAGCCTGATTCCCTGGGAAGAAATCCATCGAGTCCTAAAACTGCTTCATCTATTCCAAGGCACTGACAGTGGCCTGATAAACCTGAGGCTTTGAAAGCAGCGGCTTTCAAAAGAGTTTTTTAAACAAAAGACCATCCCTATGTCCCAATCCCAGATGTACAAATTGTGCTTCTCTTTTACAGATTATGTCACAGGTCTCCGTGGTTGTGTAGACAGATCCAAGGAGAATTCCTTGAAAGAAGGCTAGTAACACCAAGCACAGATCTAACTCCCTTTGAGGTGACCAGGAGGCCTTCCTGTAGGAGGCGTGGTTCCAACCTTGGCCTTGTTTGTGAACATAATGATGGAACCAAGGACACATGAAGTGCAGACTTACAGGATTAGAAAAATGACTTTCTAGTGTTTTCCAATAGTTAGACGGGGGAGGGCCTGAGAATTCTATTTAATCTTCACCTCTATCATTCTCTTTATTGACACATTTTCTAGCTCGGTGTTTCAAGTTGGGGTGGGAGGAGCTCTTTCTGCAGCTCTCACCCCTGGTTCTCTGAAGTGCCTGTGTTTCTTTAGATGGACAGCCCTGGAGTCCAGAAACCAGAAACTGAGGCAAGGCGAGCAAGGTTGCTGTGAGCCCAGAGACTGCCTGCTCCCTCCCCCAGAGCCAGGCTCCCCTGCTCCGGCCCCCAGCCTCACTCCTGACACCCGCCTCGGGGAGCTAAAGCAAACAGTCCTTTGGAAATTCCCTGAAAGAAAAGAGCTGAGTCAGGCCTTCTGTTTCAATAGTCCCCACCTGTTCCCTGGGCCCCCACCGCCCTCCCCCAGCCCACCCTGCTTTCCCTTTCTCTTTTCTTTCCTTCTCCCCTTTGTTGCTCATTTTCAAAAGGGCAGAGTTGACAGTTCTCGCCTTGAGCAAAGCCAACCACCCCGGGAAACAGCCAGGAACAGCCTCGTGCTGCTGACCCAGCTCTCGCCCCATCCCTCCCCCGCCCACGGCCTGCACGTGGCTGGGGCTGGGCGACAGGGGGAGGGGGCCGCCTCCCCCAGGCCCCAGCATGCAGACTCCCTTCTGCCCAGAAGGGATTTATGAAGCCTGAAAGGAGAGGGGGGGAGAGGGCGGAGGGGGGACAAAAGAAAACAGACCAAGTGGAGCCTTCCACAGGGTGTGCCCTCCTGCTGACTGGAACCCTCACCCGTCCCATAAACCTGCTGCGTGGATAAAAATCACTTCTTGGCCTTGGAAGAAATGAATGTGCTACCCGGGGTCAAGACCAAGAAAAAGGTCAGTTTCCAAAGTGGTACAGGTTAAGTTAGTTAAGTAGTTAAGTTAGTTACTCCCCCAGCCTGCTAACTGCCTTTTGGTGTACCCTGAAGCTATTTAGAAACCCCTGGATCCTACGTGACAGTCTCCCCAAGGCCCCAGCTGGTTCTGCAAAGTCAAACAGCTTTTTTAAACAAAGAAACCAAAAAAAGCCTCCTGTTTCTATTGTGAGACAGGAGTCACTGTGTACTTACTCCTCATTTGGGATCTGTCCTTAATGTGTTGTCCAATGTGAAGTAATGCTATAATTAGTACTGAAACAGTATTTTACACTTTGTGTTTCTGTGTGGGTGCAAACTGATGAAATCTTTATATACTAAATCGATCTTCTGTATATAAAGAGAATTGAAAATGAATCTTGATGTGAATGGAATGGGAGAGGGAGCAGGAGATGGGAGGGGTGCGAGTGGGAGGGAAGTTATGGGGGGGGGGGAGCCATTGTAATCCATAAACTGTACTTTGGAAATTTATATTTACTAAATAAAAAAAAGAAAATTCTAGACTCACATGCAATTGTAAGAAATAATAAAGAGGGGCAGGTGTGGTGGCACTGTGGATTGACCTGCCACCTGCGACACCAGCATCCCATATGGGCTGCAGTTCAAGTCCTGGCTGCTCCACTTCCAATCCAGCTCACTGCTAATATGCCTGGGAAAGCAGCGGGAGGTGGCCCAAGTGGGAGACTGGGAGGAAGCTCCTAGCTCCTGGCTTTGACTCTGCCCAGCCCCAGCCATTGCAGCCATTTGGGCAGTAAACTAGTGGATGGAACTTATTGCTCTCTCCCACCCCTCTAAATTTGTCTTTCAAATAAATAAATATTTTTAAAAAGAAAAAGTAAAGAGAGATCCCCTGTATTCTTTACCCAGTCTCTCCCGGGGTGACATCTTGCAAAACAATGTGGTACTCACAGCTAGGATACCAAGGGCTTACAATCAAGACACAAAATATTTCCACTGGACCAGGGGTCCCTCCCATTTTCCTTAACAGCCACACTTGCTCTCCTCCCACCTTACTCCCTCCTTAACCCTTATAAACCATTCATCTGCTCTCTGTTTCTATAATTTTGTCATTTCAAGAATGTTCTATAATGGAGTTATACAGCACATAATCTTCTGACATTTAGCATCATTCTCGAGGTTGGTCCAAAGCAGCAGCGCGTGTCAATAGTGCATTCCTTTTGGTGGCTGTGCAGCATTCCATTGTGTGAAGGGACCACAGGTTCACTGTTCACTCTTAAAGGACAGCTGAGTTGTTTTCGGTTTGAGGCTATGCTAAATAAAGCTGCTGAGAACAGTCATTCTGGTGTCAAGAGACCTCTTCACTTCTCTGAGGTGAGTGTCCAAGAGCCAGTTGCTGGATCCCATGGTGATTTCAGGTGTGGTGGTGCACCTTTTTAAATTCTACCCTCAAATTCTTCACACAAGTGTAGGAGTAGTCTGAGCTAGGTGAGCAGAGCTAGAAGCTGGAAATAGAAGAAGGGCACCCTGGAGAACTTGGTTTATAGTGCAGAGCTGCAGTCAATACAATCGCACCCTGTGCCTACACCACGTGCTTCAGCAGGATCAGCAGCAAGGTCAAGTGTGGTGGGCAGAACAGCCTCCAAAGATGGCCACCCCAAGTGAGTATGGCCACCCCAATTTGTGAGTATGCTAAATCACATGGGGAAGAGC
This sequence comes from Lepus europaeus, assembly GCF_033115175.1. NCBI lineage: Eukaryota > Metazoa > Chordata > Mammalia > Lagomorpha > Leporidae > Lepus > Lepus europaeus. The sequence goes on along the minus strand of NC_084827.1, from coordinate 161,307,870 downwards.
AATGAAAGTTACCAATCAGAGGACCTTAACATGGGAGATTGTTCTAGATTATATAGGTAGGGCCAGCGTAACCCGGGGTCTTGAAGGGAGAAGAAGGAAAAAGAGAAGAATCAAAGAAAGGAGGGGAAGAAATCTCCCAAAATGTAGAGTTTCTGGTTTTGAAGCTGGAGAAAGAGGACCACGAAACAGGGAATGTAGACAGCTTCTAGAAACTGGAAAGACAAGGAAACAGGCTCTCCCCCAGACCCCCCAGAAAGGAGAGTCATGGTTGAGATCTTGTAGACCCTGTGCCAGACCGATGACCTCCAAAAGAGTCAGGTAATAAATTCACATTGCTTTAAGCCACAGGGTTAGTGGTAATTTGTTACAACAGCAGATAGAAGAGTGACACACCATGCAATAGATGTGCAAGGCATCTCTGTGGGTTCCAGCTTTCTGAATTTGCCATTCCTGCTCCAAGTGAACAGACTCCAGAGCCTCACCATTTTGAATGAGAGAAGAGAGAACATGGCACTTGTCTCAGCATACTTTGCTCAGGAACCACCCCACCCACTGCTGCCCCTTCCAATGCATTTCCAGCCTCTCCAGGCCTAGACCCACCCCTCTCCTGGATAGCAACTTCAACATCAGGGATTCTGGGAGTCTGAATTCAGCAACTTCAGCCCCGACTTACCCATTCAAAAGACATAGAGTAAATGCTGAGATCTGGACCTGGACACCCAGATTCAGTACCTAATTAATACAAACTCATAACCCCACCATTCTCCTTTTTTTAAGATTTATTTATTTATTTGAAAGATGGAGCTGTGTAGGAAGGGGAGAGAGAGAGAGATTCCATTCAGTGGTTCACTCTTTCCAAATGGCTGTAGCCCTGGCTAGAGCTGCTCCAGGCTGAAGCCAGGAGCCTAGAACCTCATCCAGGTCTCCCATGTGGATAGCAGAGGCCCAAGTACTTGGTCCATTTTCTGCTGCTTTCCTAGACTCATTAACAGGGAGCTGGTTGGGAAGTGGAGTAGCCAGGACTTGAACTGCTATTGCTATGTTATAGGATGCCTGGATATATGTGATGCCAGCGTGGGCTTAACCCACTGTGCCACAAAGCCGGCTCCTCCCTCCTTTCCTACAAGCAGATATGGCTATGCAAATGCAGGCAGTTAGTAGTTACTTGCAAATCAACGAGCTGGAGCTTTCTTCCCTTTAATAATGACCTACAGAGGAGAAAGCCTTGGTGTCAAAGAAGGAAATCCAGAGAAGTGATGCCAAAATGACCCTCTCACGAGGAAGCAAAAGTGAGGTGACAACTCCCTAAATGAGTTGTTCTGAGTGAGGAGGGAATCCAAATTCCCTGGGGCATTTTTTCAACACAGCACACACAGCATACACTATCTACTCCCTCAGAATTGTCATAGTTGTATGAGGACCACTTCCTTGAAAACTTAGCTGTCTGAGATTTAATCCATAGGCCACCTAACAAGAATGCAAATACTTACCTAGGAGCCATCTTTTCCAACACACACACACACACACACTTTTAATTTGATCCATTGTCTTGCATCCCATTACACTTGGACATAAGAAGCTAGTCTGAATTGCAAGCCTCCTCTCACTGGTGGTCTCTGTCCAACTAAGTCCTCTCTGTCACCTGAATGTGGTACCCCTGGTCCTAGTCTGTTCTCTTTCTTTATACATGGGATTGGGCAAGGGGGACCAGAAAAGGAGAGTGGGTGAACTGTCACTGCCCCAAAGAGTCCCACAAAAGCAACTGAAGAAAATATCCCACTGACAACGAGACCTCTGCAACACCACAAATACCTCACTCATTCATTTAACAAATACTCATTCTGAAAACAAGAAGTCATCGCTGGTGAAACCAAGGGTCAAACCCAGTGCTGCAAGCTCTTTGACCCACCTCTGGTTATGCCACCAGCAACCTCATGAATATGGGCCAGGACAGCCCTAACCTTCACATCCCAGCCACCCAATCTGAGCATGCTCCTGGGACAATGATGGCCGTGTCACTCTTGGAGCCAATGATATCCTCCAAGTTAGTTAACAGCAGGAACAGCTTGCTGTGGGTAAGCAGACAAGTGTGATTTCCAAAGCAGGAGCATGTATTCTGCGGACTATGCGAACACCTGCAGGACACAATACATGAGTGAAACCAGAGTAATAAGGAGTTCTACTTACATGCACCACAGCACTGAAAGGAACCCAAGGAAATTATGGGGTGACTAGATAATTCTAAAGATACCAAAGCACATTATTGATTGCATTATGACAATCACTGACTCACTAAGTGCTATCTTGAGTTCTTCACTGGCATCAAGCCTGCTTCCAATAATATGCCACATGTCCGAAAATTTGGGAACCACGAAGTTCGAGACACATTCCAGCCCTGCTAACTCCACTTAGGGTAACCCACCTGTAGCATCTTTAGGATACATCTCAACAAAACATACTAATGGTTCTGTTTAGGTTCTGTCTTTTTACATCTTCTCTAAAATTACTCATTTCATGCTCCTAAGAATGTTCCCTTCTCATAGGGAGGGAGTTGAAAAATCACAACCAGGTTTGCCCTATTTCAAACCTGAACAGCCTCAAAAAAATATGCACCATCTTACTACTTGGCCTCCAAGATTTCAGGGTGAAGAATTTTCTGTAAAAGCAGGTGGGGGTCTTCTGCAAGCTCGGTCATGAGCCCCTCTATTGTCTCTTTTTTTTTTTTTTTTTTTTGACAGGTAGAGTTAGACAGTGAGAGAGAGAGAGACAGAGAGAAAGGTTTTCCTTTTGCCATTGGTTCACCCCCCAGATGGCCGCTACTGGCCAGGAGCCAGGAGCTTCCTCCAGGTTTCCCACATGGGTGCAGGGCCCAAGCACTTGGGCCATCCTCCACTGCACTCCCAGGCCACAGCAGAGAGCTGGACTGGAAGAGGAGCAACCAGGACACGCCCCAACCAGGACTAGAACCTGGGGTGCCAGCGGAGGATTAGCCAAGTGAGCTGCAGTGCCGGCCAGCCCCTCTATTGTCTTTATCTAAGATACAGCATCCACACTGTGCTTGCACCATGGTTTGCACGAGTATCAGAGCAGCGACTTCTCTTTGCAATATCCTTGACCAAGCTCAGCCTTGTGTAGCCTTCTTTCTGCTAATGAGTCTGTCTTCGGGAAAGAGCTTGCAAAAATCCTCAGCTTCTGTTTTTAGGGCTGCAAATTCCAATAAAAGTTAAAGAAGTCTTGTTGGACCCTAAAAAAGCAGGGTGAAAAATTTCCCACTTCCCAAATATGTGTTGTAAACATAACATATTTTTTTAGTTATAAAAGCAATACAAGCTCACTATTGAAATGTAGTAAATAGAGAGAAGACACACAAAAGTGCCAATTCACACTCTCTGCTCTATCTGTGTAGATATTTAACAGTCAGTATCATACCAGATCAAACTGTATCTTTTTTTTTTTTTTTTGACAGGCAGAGTGGATAGTGAGAGAGAGAGAGACAGAGAGAAAGGTCTTCCTTTTTGCCGTTGGTTCACCCTCTAATGGCCGCCGGGGTCAGCACGCTGTGGCCGGCGCATCACACTGATCTGAGGCCAGGAGCCAGGTGCTTCTTCCTGGTCTCCCATGGGGTGCAGGGCCCAAGCACTTGGGCCATCCTCCACTGCACTCCCAGGCCATAGCAGAGAGCTGGCCTGGAAGAGGGGCAACCGGGACAGAATCCGGCGCCCCGACCGGGACTAGAACCTGGTGTGCCAGTGCTACAGGCAGAGGATTAGCCTATTGAGCCGCGGCGCCGGCTCAACCTGTATCTTACCTGCTTTTTTGATGGACTAATAAGATGATAAAGATGTTCTTCTTGACCAAACTTGAACTAGGATTCTCTAAGTTGAAATTTGGCCCAATTTTGGCACCCATTCATGTCAGGCCTGTAGCTCTAAGTTATCGCACAACTCTTTCTTACTTTGTGTTTGTTTTGTTTTTCACAGCTTCTTTGGTGTTTTCGCTGGTGCAACACTTGGAAAGTTGGCTATGTTGTTTATTATACAGCAATATATATTGCTAATAGTGCATACACTACACAAAACAAAATCCTTTAGAAGAGTTACACACCAGGTGGGCAATATTGAATTTGTCTGTTGGATCCCAGGATGTGGCCAGTTGGAGAAGAAGTTAGACAAGGTGCATTTGGTGATGGAATCAGAAACTGCATAACACTGGAGGAAATTGAATGTACCTGCCTAAGACTCTTCATTCTACTTTGTCAAAGCTGCCACTGATAATACAATGGCCTGAGACATATAGCCTTTTCGTTTAATCACCACATGAGCACTGATAAGTTCCTGGTTGTTGAGCTTTTTTTGCACAGTTCTTTATCTGCATCAGTGCCTAAATCAGGGTGCAGATTCCTTGAGGAGACATAAGCAGTCTTCTCTCCACGCCATCCAGGCACATGAAAATCTTCGAATTCCCCCCAGGACCCAACCATGACAGCTTGGTGGATGGGCTTTCAGTCTCCCACCAGGTAATGGAACCAGGTTGAATTCTAGATTGCAACTACTTTCACTAAGAACAGCTTTTGTGAAAGCCACTTATCTTCCAAGCCACATGGGTCAAGATTTCCACTGGATCAGAAACAAGATGCAATATGAACTTTGGGCTGTGTTTCATGGTGCTGGGAAAGATGAATTTTAAAATGTTCATATTGAAATAGACCAAATTAATGTGGCTTTCTCTCTCTTCTTATTTTCTCCAGCAGTGACAATAACCAGCTTGGGGTCGGCAGCCACATTATAGTCTTTGCCAGAGCCAATCTTTGGTCTTCTAAGGGAAAGGCTGTCAAGCTAGAGATCCATCACCTCTCCTTTCAATTTGTCTTCCACAACATCAGCAAGAGCACATTCATCTGACAACGTCCTTCATGAAGACCCTGATGGCACATGGCCAGGCCAACAGCACCAACACTGACAACTGTCGTCTAATTCTAGGGGGACTGTGCTCCTGTAAGGATGCTCTGAATTAGCTGACCCTTGAGAGTTGCCATACCAGCAACTTTGGGGAGCAAAAGAAACTGAAAGGCATGCTAGGTAGGCACTAGGGTTGCATGGCACTTGGATCCTGACTCAGTGGCAGCAGCTCCAGCACCTGGGGCAAGAATCCTGCTAAGTTGGTTTAGAAAGACTCGCCTACCCTGATATCTGATTAAATCCTCACATTCCATCTTCTGTATATGATCACTCTGGCCTGCTTTCAGCAAGAATCTGGTCAAGTACATTGATCTAGAACCCCCATCCCTCTATACACTGCCCCATTCAGTGTTTCCTACTGGGGTCTCGGGCTACAAACCCCACTTGTCCCTGCTGTATTGCAAATTGAGACCAATTCTGTATCGAGTTCCTTTTCCCCTGTTGCCATAGTGCCTGAATAAAACTTGTATTCCTCCTGTCATTATTGTCCAGCTCTGGTCCTCTTGAGTGATCTTCTCCTGTCGTTATTGGGTCTTGTCCCACATAACCTTCCCTAGCAGGTGCCATTCTATCATGTGGGTGCCTCACAATTATTAAACCTGACCTTTATTGTTGACTATTTAGTCCACTCACAACTTTTCACTACTTCAAACTCTCCTCCTAAAAACATTACGTATTAAATTCCAGTCTATAGTTCAGGACAGAGCAAAACGTCATCCAACGTAAAAAGAGTTTTAAGAATCCTAATTTTGGCCGGTGCTGCGGCTCACTAGGCTAATCCTCCGCCTGCGGCGCCAGTACCCCGGGTTCTAGTCCCTGTTGGGGCGCCGGGTTCTGTCCCAGTTGCTGCTGTTCCAGTCCAGCTCTCTGCTGTGGCCCAGGAAGGCAGTGGAGGATGGGGTCTCGCATGGGAGACCAGGAGGAAGCACCTGGCTCCTGGCTTGGAATTGGCGCAGTGCTCCGGCCGTAGTGGCCATTTAGGGGGTGAACCAATGGAAGGAAGACCTTTCTCTCTGTCTCTCTCTCTCTCTCACTGTCTAACTCTGCCTCTCAAAAAAAAAAAAAAAGAATGCTAATTTTGTGATGTGGGGACAAGTAGCTTATTGACATACACTTAAGCTGATAACTTTGGAGTGAGGACAGAAACTATTTCAAGAGTTTAACATGAAAATATGGAGTCGGTGTTGCTTCAGCAGGTTTGGAAGAGTAGGCACATCCACCTTCTACATGCTAGATAATCAGACATAAAATGGATCCACAGTGAGATGCACCTCGTCCTCAATGCCCCACTATGAATGAAAGGAAGCTGTCCATTGTTTTTTTTTTAACTTTTATTTAATGAATATAAGTTTCCAATGTACAGTTTATGGATTACAATGGCTTCCCCCTCCCATAACTTCCCTCCCACCCGCAACCCTCCCCTCTCCCGCTCCCTCTCCCCTTCCATTCACATCAAGATTCATTTTCAATTCTCTTTATATACAGAAGATCAGTTTAGTATATATTAAGTAAAGATTTCAACAGTTTGCACCCACATAGAAACACAAAGTGAAACATACTGTTTGAGTACTAGTTATAGCATTAAATCACAACGTACAGCACATTAAGGACAGAGATCCTACATGAGGAGCCAAGTGCACAGTGACTCCTGTTGTTGACCCAACAAATTGACACTCTAGTTTATGGCGCCAGTGACCACCCTAGGCTCTCGTCATGAGTTGCCAAGGCTATGGAAGCCTTCCAAGTTCACTGACTCTGATCTTATTTAGACAAGGTCATAAAAGACAGGGTGAGGATAGTAACCAATGATCCTAAGAGTGGCATTAACCAGGTCTGAACAATTATACAGCATTAAGTGGGGAAGAGGACCATCAGTAGAGCCATTGGAGGTAGAGTAGAGGTTATGATCACGAAGGAATGAGGCCCAAGTGCACTAGACAGGGTCTAGAACAAAGGACAGAGTCATTATTAGAGGAGCTAAGAAAGGTGCTATCTAAGCTACAATTAAGTTTTCTGATTGAGAGGCAAATAGAACCTGACAGAAGGGGCTTGAAAATAATCTGTTGGGCTTTCGGCCCTGTAAGTTAAGAGGCCCAGACCTATCTATGTCTTCACATGGGGTAAATCCTAAGGGAGGTGTGACTCTCCTAGGGGAAGGCACTCTGTTGACTTTCATTACTTGGATGGTCTGGGAGGAGAGCTGGCCAGGTAAAGGCAAGTGGCATCTCTAACAAGAAATTTACAGTTCTGCCTCCAATGTTGCTGACCCTACTTGACCATCCCCTCAGCTGCAGTGGTCACTTTGAAAGTTGGGCTGAGTGAAGGGCTTTTCAGCTTAGAGCCAATAAGATCTGTGGCTCTGACCTGGGCATCCTTCGACTCCAGGGCAGGTCCATTTCCAGTAATCCAACTCTTGGCTGGCAGAGCTGCCAGGGCTCTTCACAAGCTGACTTCTGCTGAAGCCCAGGCTTACCACATTGAAAGCCACTGCAGTAGACTGGCCTGTTGGGTCTCCTTGAGGGCAGATCACTGTACAGGTCAGCCATTAATAGGCCTGCCACCCATTAAGGAAGCTGTCCATTGTAATACATGCCATGATCTGTAAATAGCATCCAAATTATTCCCTAGACCAAAACCCAAGGAATAAGTCTCACTAAGGAAATGGTGAGCAGGAATAGAATCTGAGTAGGCAGGGAATTGGTTGGTGACTGAGTGGAAGGCAATTTCACCCTAAAATCCCGCTCTCCACTTAGAACATTGAGACATAACCCATGACTATGATCAAAATCAAGCTGGCTTCCCTGAGGAAAACCAGACTAGGACTGCCAAATCATGATCATTTTATTAGATCGTGTGTTATCTTGAAATGGTAAAACAAGCCTTTGAACTTGGCACACTGTGCTGTACTCCCTCTCGTCCACTCCCAGCTGCTTGGCTTCGCCAGCCTGTTTGGTCCTTCTGCACACTTTCCAAGGCAGCCCTCCCCACTCCAATACCACTGTTCCTCCAGAAAGAACAACGCAAGCCTCAGCTTCCTGGGGAGACCTTCCTTGACCCCACCAAGAAGGAGCTGGAGTCACCAGCCCCGAAGGAGCAGACTACTCCCTGCTGGCATCGCCAGTGATTCCTACACCTGCCTCGCGTGTAAAGTAGGCCCTCTCAGACCAAAGCAACTTGGCAAAGACAGAATCTTGAAAGACAGCTCTTGGCCCAGTGTTGCTGCTGCTTGATCACCAAGCAAGATTCTCATGCTCTGGTGGCAATGACCTTAACCTCCAGCTCTTCATCTCTGAACTTTTGAAAGTTGGCAAAAGGATTTGAGGACAAAGGCAGAGTCCAGAGGAGTTATACATTTATTTTTAAAGTTTATTTATTTATTTAAGAGGCAGAGAGAGGGAGAGAGGGAGGAGGAGAGGGAGGGAGGAAGCGAAAGTTCCCATTCACTGATTCACTCCCCCAGGTGGCTGCAATGGCCAGGGACGGGCTGGGACAAAGCAAGGGGCTCGGAACTCCATCCAGATCTCCCATGTGGGTGGCAGGTATTTGATTACTTGAGCCTTCAGAACCATCTCTCAGGGTCGGCATTGGTGGGAAGTTTCAGTCCGGTGCTGGAGCTGGGGATCACACCCTGGTACTTGAATGTAAGACAAAGGAGCCTTAACTGTGTCTTAACTGCTAGTCTAAATGTCAGTCCTCTACACACATTTCACTAGGACGTTAACCGTACCCTATCTGCAGCAGCCACGTGGCTGACGGGTGTCCTCATGTGAGCTGCCAGTTCCCCCACCCCGACCTAGGGAAAAATCCCAACTTTAGGCAGCAGGCTGTGGAGGTGGGGTCCTCTGCCCTCCAGCTGGTGCTCCAGCTGGTGTCTCTGACCCTTATCTGTGCATCCCACATCTTACTCCACATCTCCAGTTCTCAGAGTTTGAGTTTAAAGCCCACTCTTAAAAAAAGAACAAAAACAAAAAACCTCAACCTTCATAACGCAGCTGGCCAGTCGCTTGGGCCTCTTGATCAGCTTTCTCCATAATCTGGGAGTGGAGATTTCAGACTCTCAGTGTCCTCTGCCACCTGATTGAGAGAATCATTTCAAATTCCTTTTGGCAGCAGACAGAAGCTCCTTCTCAGAGACTTGGCTGGAGATGGATCACCCGTTCCTTCCTTGGGACCCACAGCACCTCAGGAGCTTTCCTGTTGACCCCCCAGTGCCTACACATTGGGACAACACCAGTAGTGTACATATCACTGTGTTTCAGTGAAGAATGTCCATACTTGTTTGGGAGCTCCCAAAGGGCATGGGACCATCTCTTTATCATCTTCAAATTCTCAGCCTTGAGTGTGGAGATTGCAATCCTCAATAGACATGAGTTCAAATGAATAAGTGAGTGAATGAGCAAATGAGGTTGGCTCAAACGGGACAAAATGCCTGGAGAGGTCTGGTGTACCGAAGGTTGAGTTCATCATTCTCCAATCCCCCCTCTGCTGTAACCCCTCTCACATGATCAACAGTCACTGAGAGGTGCTTCTCTTTGTCATTTATTTTTCCTCCCTGTCCCCTTTTCTGGCTGTCCCCCATCTCCATCCCCCCCAAAAGCCATCAGATATAAACACACAAACCATCTACTTACATAAGATTTCTTCCTGAGACAGCCTCTCACCCTAGTAAAGTCACTCGGCACAAACAGCAGAGCAGAGACTGTGCAGACTGGACAGGAATACAGGACATACACAAGGCAGAGAGCAGGCCAGGGCCCCCAGGTTGAGGTCTTTGCAGGACAGCCCAGCTGCCTCCACCATCATTTCCTTGCATGGCAGCTCCCAAAGTTATCTGGAGCACACATTAAGAAGCTTTCTCTGTTGAAGTGCCAGACTGCTCCTCACCGGAACCCTCAGAATCATTTTTCTCACTGGAAATTATCTCATGGCACACAGCCATGCAGCGTTTTAGCTCTTTCCAGGGTGAATGTCACCAAGCACAGGTGTATCAGTCAGGATGGACAGCAGCTTTATGCCCTGTAACAAACAGCCCCAGCTCTCAGAGGCTCCTATGATGCCAGAGTGTATTATATTTCATATGCTTTGCCCACCTGCTACACTGTGCGTGTCCCCTCCCCCCAGGATCCATGCTGATAGGACTGTCAGATCTCTCAGTATCTCCAGCAGTAACAGGGGACAAAAGATGGACAGCATGACAAATCCCACCCTAACTCTTACAGTTTTTTTTTTTTTTGACAGGCAGAGTGGACAGTGAGAGAGAGAGACAGAGAGAAAGGTCTCCCTTTGCTGTTGGTTCACCCTCCAATGGCCGCCGCGGTGTGCTGGCACCGCAGGTGGAGGATTAGCCTATTAAGCCTCAGTGCCGGCCCTAACTCTTACAGAGTTTTTAACAGGAAGGGGCATCCATCCCTTCTGTTCATATTTCTCTGGCCAAGGCCAATCATTGGCCATGTCTGTATTGAAGCGGGTGGTAGCTCTATCCCAAGCCCATCAACAGGCTGCATGAGCACCACACACTGTGTCTTCCCTGCGGTTGGAGCTATATGTTTGATAGGAAGAAAAAAAAACTTTTGCTTACCCCTGAGGGAAAGGGTAGAGAGAGATTGTTGTTTTATAGAAAAGAAACAAAGCCCCGTGGTACATCATGAGAAAACAGTGAGAACTGGATGGAATGGTGGGCTCAGGATCCTGAGCAGGTAAAGGGGGCCTGCACTCTGTCTAGGGATAGGGAAACAGGACCCAAGGGGCATGGAGGTGGAAAGGGAGAAGAAGGAAATGAGAGGCCAGAAACAGAGCAGACGGTAAGAGAGGACATTTAGAAAGTCCGGCTATGGGGGTGGGATAAACCCTCCTCCAGCAGCGCCGTCTGCTTCAGGAGCATGGTTTGTGGGTTTTGAAAGGGACAACATGCTGAGGCTGGTCCCAGGGCAAGCGCAAGGTGAGGCCAGAGGCTGCCAAGGAGGCCCAATTACTGTCTACAAGCCAAAGTCAAGTTTCATTTTGTTTTGTTTTCCTGATCTGGCTCCAGCTAACGTATCCTTTACTCTGCACCACATCCCAGCCCCTGCCGCGTGCTTGCGCTCTATCCCGTTGTCCACGCCGACTGTGCCTGCTCAGCACTCTTTGCCTTGTGCCTTGGAGCTTCATAAAGACGGCCACTGCCATCACACTACTGGGTGCCAGACTATCTCCCCTAACAGACCCTGACCTCCCTCCCTGAGGCCAGGGGGCAATCTTTCCTTAGCCCAACTTTTGGTCCCCAGCTTCCATCACAAGGTTTATCAGGAAGTTAGCAAACAGAATGACACTGAGCAGTCATGTTGGTGACAAACAGCATTTGCCAAGCCCTTCTGTGCTGGGGGCCCTATGTGAGAGGCTTGTGTGCAAAATCCTTTCATCTGAACAACCATCCTGGTGACTATCATTAGCCCATTCTACAGATGGAAAGGTTGAGGCCCAGAGAGTAAGTAAACAGCCCCAGCCTGCAGGGCTTTGGAGTCAGGCTGGCCTTGATGTGAACCCCTGGCTTGTCACTAACTGCACTCCTAACTCAATCTCAATTGCTTCTCCAAAGTTCTCAGTACATGATACCTGGTGGTGAGGCTGAGCTCTGAGCTTAAGTCTTCCTGATGCCAAAGGTTATGCTCTTAGACAGGAGCCCATCGAGCCGGTCACCAAACTGCCAACCTTTACTTCCAAGGCACCACAATTCCAGCCTCCTGAATGTCAAGTGTGACCATGTGACTGAGCACCAGCCAGGGAAAAGTGGGCGGAAGGGGTGAATACCACCTGCAGCTCAGGGCTATAAAAACTCCCTGTGCAGTTCCCATGGTTCCTCCTATCCTCACCCCTGCCACTGTGTGAACACGAGGCCTCAGAGCTGTGGAGGAAAGGAGCCACGCGATGCCTGGTGATTTCACGAAGCAAAGTCCCCCAACTCCCACCTACCCTGTCCCCCACCCCCAACAACTCCATGCCTCCTTGCAGATATAAGCAAGAAATAAACCTTACAAAAAAAAAAAAAGAAAGAAAAGAAATAAACCTTACTTCACTACGCCATTGAGATTTAGGTGCTGATTATCGAAACAGTGCTCAGTGCATTATTGACTTTAAAGCAGTATTGGGGGTGACAACAAAGTTGCAGGAGTTGCTTTCTGTTAGCTGGGGTAGGAAGAGGGTCCCTTGGCATGCCAAGAAGACATTGGCTCACACACTTGACCATGGGCACCTGGCAGGCAGGCCGCTGCCTGGAGTCCGATTCGAGGTGCTGGGCAAATGGGTAAAGGGAACCTAAGAGAGCAGAGCCCGACCCCGGGAGCAGCTCAGAGTGTGCCTGAGAAGGTTCTTCTCACTTCCAAGGACAGGCTATGGTTCCGAGGGCCCTTCTAGAATAGGAAGGAGTCAAGGCTCCTGAGCAGCATGTGGCCAGGTGGGAGAAATGCTTGCGTGGCCATCGTGGGACTGGCAGCCCGGGCAATCCAGAGGGTTCCTCTGAGATCTGGCCGCGTCCTTTCTCAAACCATCTGCCGAAACTCAGGCTGGTGCTGTGTCCCCGAAGCTGGCGTTCCACTGCTGCCCTCTCATCTTTCTCTGAACTCTCCACTCCCTTCCCCCATTTTTCCATCCTGAAGTCCCCATGCTTGGGAGAGATCAACCATCCTCTGGGGAAAAGAACACCCTAAACCTACGAGCAGACCATCCCTCTGCCACCACATTGTGCCCACGTATTTGCATGTCAATACCCAGAATACCCTGCTTGGCCATGCCAGGGCCACTGGACAGTTCTTGCCAGCGTCTGGAGCTGGGAGCTGGCAGAGGTAGGTGTGCCTCCAAGGCAATGTGTTTGCTTCCACGCCAGCTGAAGCTGAGAATGAGCTGCTTTGCCTGCAGCCTTGGTCCCCTTGACAGGGTTCTGGAGCGCAGCTCAAGCTGGCACACAGCAAAAAGAAACCCAGATGCACGAAGAATCCATTTTTAAAGCTGTTTGACCAGCTTTCAAGGTCCCCACACTGCTTACTAAGTCCATCCACCCACACGGTCTGCCCACATTCCAGTTCAACCCAGCCCAGAGTCCAAGAATGTATCCTCTCTTTACCACCACAGGCTGCAAAAGAACCTTCTGGAAACTCAAATCTGGGGAGTTTTACACCTCATCCTCCCATCACTTCAGGGTGCAATGGCTAATTCTTTGGACTCAGAGAGGGCAAGCAACTTATGAAAAACCACACAGGCATGACCAGACCCTACCTGGGTCCTGGTGTCTGGAGAAGTGTCGAGAAGTATTGGCTCACAGCTCCAAAGGGCAACTTGGGAACAGCCAACATCTCCAGTTCATGGAGAAAGGGAGATTAAATGTTTAGTGGAAATAAATACCAGGAAAAATCAAGAAAACAAATATAAGGAATGGTGGTGGTGGTGGTGGTGGTGGTGGTGGTGGGGTGTGTGTGTGTGTGTGTGTGTGTTGGGGTGGGGGTGGGTGTAAAGAAAAGGAAAAAGAATACTAAATGGCACACAACCTCCATGTTCCACATCAACCAAAAAGGGCTTCTTTGGTGCAAAGTGAATCTGACAGATTTTGCCCCATCTTCCTGCCCCTCTAGGGAAAAAACACTCCGTCTCTGACTCGGGCAGATATTTCATAATCATGCAGTTAAACCGACTGGGCTCACTATGTGTCTAGTACTGTGGTGGCAATTGGGGACATGCCAATACTTGTGCAAAGTGGTACCTTCACTTGTCAGGGTGGCCAGTAAGCCCCTTTCCTTTCTGCCATACTCCCAGAGAGAGCAGCATGTGCCCCTGGTTACCCACGCTCCCTCCACAGGGCAGCAGTGCTGTTACCCAATGGCATCAGCGTAAGAGTGACCTCAGGGGCTGCACTGCTTGTGTTCAAAAGTGGGCTCTGCTCCTTCTCAGTGTGGGCATCTCAGAGAAGTTCCTTATCTCCGTGCCTCAGCTTCTTCATCTGCAAAATGGAGCCGATCCCAGAGCCGAGTGGAGATGAAGACTTAAGGAGTTAACACATATACGGCTCTTAACACAGTGTCTGATCTGTGTCCAGCCCTTGATAAACATTAGCTATTGTTATCATTGCAGCTAGCCATACATATTAACAAAGTCACTGCCAAGCGTAAGGAAGCAGCAGCCAACGGCCACAGAGCTGAGCAAAGCTAAATGGTTTTCACAGGAAACCAGATCATGGATTTGGCCACTACTGATCTGATGAGAGTAGACTCAAACCCGATCAGTACTGGAAATCAAGTAGACCAAGGGAGAAAGGCATGATTGAGACAGTGTTTAAATTCCATTTTAAACATGCATGTGAACGGACTGCTCTTGCTAGCGTGAGCCAGTTCCTGAGTTTCTGTGCAGCAGAAGATCTGGAAAGGGGGCAAGGATCACAGAGGGATTCTGAGTGCTGCAGCCCAGAGCCAGGAGAGGCAGGGGTTCCAACCCTGGGTCATTGTAACTCTAACTCCTTGAGAAAGGTAATGGGTGGCCATGAACAAATGTTTTCACACCCCTGACTCCACCCTCTCCTGGGTGTCTTCCCACCTGCCCTCCCCCATCCCAACCCTCAGGGCGGGGTACAAGACAGAAGGATTTGGAAGGCTGAGCCCCAAGTCCCAGGAAAACTCCTTTCTCTGTTCCCCTGGATTAGAAGATTAGGAGGAGAACAAAGGGGCAATTCACCAGTAGATTCTGCAATTCTCCCACGTCCGACTCAGCAACCACCAAGTTCCCACCATCTCAAGTGGCCAGAGAGAGGGTTGGAACCAGCTGGCTGGCCTTAAACAGTGTCTTTGTGCCAATGCCTTCTCCCAGAGGCACAGCTTGCCTTCCTGCGCCTGCAGCTTGGGGTAGAGGGAGTGAGAGGGTGACTGTGTGTGTGCAAGTTTCTTGCTGGAAATCAGAGGTAAGGAAGATAGGTACTGAGGCAGGAATTTCCCTCACTGATCTCCTATTCAGAAGAATGAGTGAATCCCACCCAGTTTTCTTACATTCAGAAGACAGACAATGAGTAGGGAAGGTGAGATCTATATGATGATACAACCCTGTCCCATTGCCAACAGAAATACCTGGAAAATTGAGAAAGAAACATATTTTCCACAAATTCATCATGGGTTGAGTTTTGGTATGCATCTTCCAGCTTCTTCTCCTATGTATCTTGTTAAATATATATAATTATTATCATATAACTTATAATGTCTTGGGTCCTATAATGTCTTATCTTTCTTAGCATTGCATCAAAAGCATTCTGCATGGCCTACCTTCTTCCCACGTGGCCTCCTTATAAGGTAAAACTCACTGTGAGGACGGATTGCTGCAGGGGCTCAGGACAACTCACAGTGTGGGAGGGAAGGCTGCTGTCACCACGTATAAGCTTCTGCAAGGCCACTTCCAAGTACAATATGGAAGGCATAGTTTTTTCAGTTGCTTTTTGGTCCAAGTAAAATAAAAGGAAAGTAATGAAAACTGAAGCCGTAAGGGAAATTGTGCTGACTATGGAGATGATTATAAATGATGAAAGTTCACTGGATCTTTCTGCCCAGGGTGAATTGTGGCCAGTTCTTCCTCCATGCCAAGAGATATACAAAATGTGGCTCCTCTTACTGAAAGAGTATAGTACTTGACAATTCTTAATGGATCTTTTTTCAATTTCTGCTTACCTCCATTAAAGTAATTCACACATAGTCCCATCTCCTGGAACCACACCCTCCTAACACTTCCCAAACATATACATCATCTCTCTTCCTCACATTCACCAGCCTGGGTGTGTTCCAAATGAGTAGCATGGAAGGGATCCTAAAAACATTGCTTTTCCTCTGGAATTTGGGGTTTGTTGGAAAAACATAGCTTTGAGCAAGTGTTAGCATCTCCTGTTTCTGTCTGTCCTTAGCTTTTACCTTCCTGTTCTCCACGTACAGAGGGAGTGCCAGAATGGGCCAGAATACAACACTAAAAGCCGAAATGTGTTGGCTGACCAAGAGAGAGTTCTTAGAGGCAGCAGGTACTGATTTGTTGACAGAGTAACCCTTGGGAGGTGAGGGTCCACGTTGGGGTAGAAGGCCTATGTGGAACAGAGAATCTTCCAACTTGAACCAAGAGGATTTTTGTTAAAGATTTATTTTATTTATTTGAAAGACAGAGTTACAGAGAGACAGGGAGAGAGGTCTTCCATCCACTGGTTCACTCCAAAGGTGACCGTAACAGCCGTAGCTGCGCCGATCCGAAGCCAAGAGCCAGGAGCTTCTTCTGGGTCTCCCATGCTGGTGCAGGGGCCCAAGGACTTGGGCCATCTTCTATTGCTTTCCTAGGCCATAGCAGAGAGCTGGATTGGAAGAGGAGCAGCCAGGACTAGAACCGGCACCCATATGGGATGCCGGCACTTCAGGCCAAGACTTTAACCCCCTGCACCACAGCGCCAGCCCCAAGCCAAGAGGATTGACACATCTCACCAAGTAACTCCCCCTCTCTAGTCTTGGGGGCAGAGTTACTAAGACCAAGAGGGAGAAAAGAGTGTGCTCTTCCTCAATCTCCAGCCTCCATAATCAGTTGCCACCAGCTGGGTTTAAATAAGCAAAGGACCCAGCTCTGTGTAGTCTTCAAGGCACAGCCCACCAGTGGCTTTGGCATAGTTTCACCGTGGCCCACAAAACTCAGGAAAGCATAAAGATTTGAGTGGAACAAAATAGCAGAAATTAGTAGTGACAGTTTGGGAGGAAAAGAAGTCTTCTCTCCCAGGTCAGTTGTCTGACATGCTGGGAGGAGAATGAAGGATAGTTATTTCATGCAATTATGATTAAAGGTATGGGTGATTGAGTGATGTCATTAATAACTTGTCTGTCCTCTGTCTCATTTTGAGAACCCAACTCTGCTTCAGCACTTGGAATCTGAGTTCTCAGGTGCCTCACGCATGGGGAAGCATCCTGCTGGCTAGAACAATCAGACGGGGGCCGGTACTGTGGCATAAGAGGGTAGAGCCCCCTGCAGAGCTGGCATCCCATATGGGCACCTGCTCTGGTCCCAGCTGCTCCACTTCCAATCCGGCTCTCTGCTATGGCCTGGGAAAGCAGTGGAGGATGGCCCAAGTCCTTGAGCTCCTGCATCCATGTGGGAGACCTGGAAGAAGCTCCTGGTTCCTGGCTTCAGATCGGTGCAGCTCGGCCATTGTGGCCAAATGGGGAATGAACCATTGGATGGGAAACCTCTCTCTCTCTCTCTCTCTCTCTCTCTCTCTCTCTATCTCTATCTCTATCTCTATCTCTTTCTGTGTAACTCTGGCTTTCAAATAAATAATAAATAAATCTCAAAAAAAAAATCAGCAGATTTTAGAGACCAAGAGGTGCAACAAGACAGAGTCACTATAATAATGATTTTTTTTAAAAGGCCAAAGTTCAAGAGGAAAACCAACATCATCTCCTGCTTATGGAACATCTAGGGTCCCAAGATGCAAAGACATGCTATTCCATGTCCAAAAAGCTTAGTAAGACATAGATGTTGTGGGGAGAGGGTGTTGATGATTCTTTCAACTAATATTTTTAAGTCATAACATATCAATAGTTGGAAAAAAGAACCTCAAAGACAATCTCAAAAATTCCTCTTTCTGCAGATGAACACAGAGCGATGTTTTGCCCAAAGTAATGCAGCAAGTCAGGGCCAGAGCTGAAGATGCCAGCCCCACCCTCTGAGTCCATGTGTAGGGCTCTTTGTCTGGCTCCGTGTTCATCTTCACCTCACACGCTAAGCCCTCACAAGCCTCACCAAGGTCTACTCTCTCCCATACACCACCTGCTTTGAACAGGGAGTACCACGAATGCCACTCTAACAGGTGGAGACACATGCAGTGGGACTGTAGCCACAGAGCTCTCCGGGGAAACTCTTGGGGGAAAGGATAATTGACCAAGACATAAAGGAAGAGCAAAGACCTCAAAACATTTGGGATGGAAAAACTGTAAAGCTTTTCATAACATGGGTGGGAAAGCTAAGAACATTTCTGCTTCAGGCATAATCGCAAAATACAAACATTGGGATTCTGGGCTTCCAACATTTTCCCTCCCAAGCACCCAATGCATCTTCTTCATAAGCAGCTTTTTCCTCTGGAAGAATCTAACAAATGTATCCATACTGAGGCACAACTGACAAAAAACTGTTTCAGGCAGATTCCAGAAGATGTCAGGACTGGAAGGCACCAAGACATGACATTGCTGACCCATTCTGGAAACTTAAAAAAAAATTCTAGAAGCTAAATGATAGGCATCACCAGAATTTAAATTGTAGGCCAAGCATGTAAATCTAAGCACTTAATATGCCGTCTGGCATGCTGCAAATGATCAGCGAAAAGGATTGCCACTTGGGAGTTATGCCAGGCTCCCCATCCCTTCTCAGGAGATTGTGGCTTCTTCAGATGTTATCTCTTGCATATGTCCTTTCAGGATTCTCTGCCACAGGTTTCACCTGGGGCCAACCTGTGGTCATCCTCAAGTATGGAACCACAACCCTTCCAAGAGGTCATCCCCCCTCTCCACAGTAACTCAGGAGGAGCTGAGATGGGACTCCACCGGACTCCACCCCCTCTTCCCCTTCCTTGGCCATCACAAGACTAATACACCAAGCAGCATTTATATGCAAATGGTTTTGTTGGAGACGTAGGGAAAACTGGAAAGGGAATGATCATTTCCACTGGACAAGTTTCTAGTGAATCGTCAATGTGGACTCTCTTGGTTGCCCAGAGAAAGTATGGAAGGCTTTCACAAGGAGCAGTTCATCTGTGCAGGGCTGCCATATCACATGACCCCTGGGAGGATCACGCACATAAAATCTGTGTGCTGGCTCTCTGGGCATTGTAGGCCTTGCCCTACCCCTAGGTTGAGACAGGCATATTCATGCCCACAGGTACCTACCTCTTCAAGTTTCTATGTCCTAAATGTCAGTCTGCTTCAGGAAACCTTCTCTCCTTTCCACCAAAGAAGTGTCAGTTTCCCAGAACATTCCTAGGTTTAATCGTCTCTTATACACTACTCATATAGCATGGTAGACAATAAGACAATAGCATGGTGGTCACCATCCAGTCTTTTTTTTTTTTTTTTCATGATTTTATTTATTTGTTAAAAAGGTAGAGTTTGAGAGAGAGAGAGAGAGAACAAAATAAAAAGAAATATTTCATATGCTGGTTCACTCCCCAGATGGCTGCCATGGCCAGGAGCCAGGAGTTTCTTCTGGGTCTCCCGTGTAGGTTCAGGGGCCCAAGGACTTGTGCCTTCCTCCGCTGCTTTCTTAGGTGCATTGGATCAGAAATGGAGCAGCTGAGATTCCAACCAGGGCCCATATGAGATGCTGGCACTACAAGGGACAGCTTAACCCACTCTGCCACAGTGCCAGCCTTAGCCACCCAGTTAGAAGACACCAGCGCAGGAATGGGTTCCCAGGATGAATGTGGATCATCTGATTCCCCTACCACTGAGAGCTATCCCAAGACAAACATTAAATAGGAATGGCAGGGAAATTGTACCATTTAAACCACAATGGATAAAGGATATAGCTACCCCCACTTCCGTCAATGGGTACCCACGATTGTATGATAAGCACTTAGTTCCTTTGGGACTCTCTCCTATAAACAACTATGCCCATAAAAAGGGGCTACACTGCAGTTTACTCACTGCTCCATCTACAGCCAGAAGATTTTGATGATAACCTGCATGATTCTCCAGATGGCAGAGACTGCCTCTTAATACATGCATCTTCACCAAGGGCAATGTCATTGTGGAATTGTATCTTGGAGGGAGTTATTTTAAAAACTTAAATATTATAATGATTTGTGATCTCTAAATGATCATAGTACATAAACAGATGTAGAATATATAGGGAGAGGGGAATGAAAAGGAAAGCAGTGTCTAAAAATGTTCCTCAAGGGAGTGATAATGAAAAAACTTTGGTAAACAGAGATAGGGGAAAACTGCCAGTTCTTACTACTATATTTGTTATTAGTATTGGTATTATTATCACCATCACCATCATCATCATTAAAACCATTTTATATCCATGCCCTAAGTTAATCCTCTTAACAATCTTAACAGTCTTAAAGGATAGGTACAATTATACTCATTTAAGATGATGAAATTGAGCTTTAGAGGTATTGTCCAAGGCCACACAGCTAGTAACCAGGCGAGATTCCAACCCAGTTCTGTCTGACTCCAAAGTCCGTGGCCTCAACCTTTCTGCATTGTCAGCCCAATAAAAGCAAGGTTGGCAACAGACCAGCCCATCTTTAATTCTACCATCTCTTCCACCAATCCAACTATAACTCAAAAGCCAAGGAGAACAGTCACATTCTAAGAAGAGATAGACAAGTTCTGGGAGAACTCCAGATTGAGTTGAGAATGGGGTGAGAGGAAGATGGCCTTACTCTCCTTATTCTCTTCCTGCCTCCTGGGAGGCATCACGCCATTGGGATCAGGAGCCTGAAATCTGGGGAGGAATGAGGAAGGAGAAGGGGGTAGGGTGGCCCCTGGTGTGCACTCAGCTACTGCTGCTGCAACCCCAGCATGGGGCTGCAGCCAAGCCCAAGAGATGGGGCGACCTCTACACAAACAGAGCTTCCCCAGGCAATGTTTCTGCAAATATAAACATGGACTCACCATGTGATGGGTTCAACTAGTTCATGTAAACACCAGAGGGAAAAAAATTCAAGGGAAAAATATGCTGCAAAGGGATGGAACAGAGTATGTTGTTTTGTGACTCAAAGAGAGAAAGGTCAAGAGCCATAGGGCTCAGAATCCTCTGGGTCTGCAACAAGTCATAGGGGCTCTTCCAACCCTGCGCACAGGGAGCCACAATGCCTCATAGTGTGGTGAATTCTCTGTCAGGAGCAGAAGACCCATGCACAGTTGGCTTTTCTCTTATACCTAAAGCATAGTGGGACAGACTTCCATAGTCCTGAAACAGGGGGCACCAGTCGTTACTCACCTGCAGGCTTCCCCATTGCCAAGTGCCTTCTTGCAAGGAAAATCCTCAATAGGCACAAAGCTTGGGAAGAGCTGAACTGCTGGGAGGCGGGGGACGAACAGAATGAACTCCAAAGAAACAGCACATCCTCCCTCCTTGTTTGTGCTGGCAAAGAGAGTGCTTTCTCCTGCAGCCCCATGTTATCTATGAGGATGCCAGCAGAGTCTCTGTTGTTTGTGCAAATAATCCACGCTCTGCCTGTAAAAAGAGCCAGCTCTCCAAGGCACTTGAAGTACCATGCTGTCTTGGACCAGAAGAGCTTTGACAGCACCCTACCTGTGGCTTTTCAAGGCATCCATTATCCTACAATAAACAAGGACCAGGTTGACCAGCGTGCTCTATGCCGCTGTCATGGTCTCCCCAGCATTTTCAAAAGCAACCAGAGCTCTGGGACGCTGCAGCAGTCAGGGCAGTCCGAGGTTTTCAACTCTGAGATGAACCAGGAGGCCTGCGGGTGCCTCTCCCAGCCCATCCCTGCATTATAATTCACTGAGGCAGTCACAGGCTCCTGGCTGTCTGGTGGGGCCTCAGAGGAGCCCAGTTGACCCATGAGGATGCTAAAAGAGCACTGAAATGCAGCCCAGTCCACAGATGGGGAAAAAACAAAGGGAGAGATACAGAGGCAAGCGCGGTCTGGGAGATACCGACAGACTGGGGAGGTCGGATAAAGCGGAAATAAAAATGATTGAATTTCAATGAATGAACAGCAAATTCTCTGTGCATTACTATATACACTTCTAATATCATCTATAAGTATCCAGGGTGCTCCATATGAGTCAGGCCATTGGTGACTCCCATAACTTCAGTAAGCCTTTGATACAAGTTAGTCCAATGGATCCTAGCACTGTCATTTCTCATCTATATGACCTTGGGTAAATCACATGACTTCTCTGTACCTCTGTTTCAAAATGGGATTCACATAGTACAAACTTCACAGAGCAGTTATAAGAATTGAATGAGTTAATATTTGGGAAGCTCTGTGAACAGTGCCTGGCACTTAGCAAGTGTTATTAGCGTTTGTTATATAAACAAAGGCTTAAATGAATACCCTGCCTAGTATTTAATGCCACAGGGCTCCACACCCTATTTTCCTTTTGTTCACTCATTTGTTTACCCAATAAATATTTATTAGGTGCCTACTATATGTCAAGCTCTGTGTTAATGCTGTAGCTATTAAAATGAGCAAAAACAACCACAGTCTGCCCACTCTTGGGGCTTAGATTCAGAATGTCATCTCTTCTGATTAGCCTTTCTTCCAAGTGCCTCCAACTCCACTCACATCAAATCTTGCCTAGGGTACATGCCGTTCACTGCAGGATCTGAGCTGAAGAATCGCTTGTGGTTTCAAAGGAGAGAAAACTGCCTGAGCCCCCAGAAGGAGCCCCAGTGTTGGAAACGCAGATGGCGTAAACCTTAGCTGAGCTGGGGCCGCAGCTTAAGTAGACGGCTTTGCTCATCATCCTTTGCAGCTTGCAGCTGGCTTTCCTCTGCTGCAGAACCAGAAATCCGGAGTGCATTGCTCAGACACCCAAGCAGTGAAGGTTTGGGATGTGATTTGGGAATCTCTTCACCAGATGCATTCATTGAAGACTCAGATTTGGAACTGAATTGTGAGAGGAAATAAGACAAAATGAGATGCCCATTTTCCTCGAGCAGTCTGGAGCAAAAGCAGGTCATAGACCCGGGGTAGCCAATGGTGGCTATAGCTTCCTGATTCAGCAGGCAGCAGCCCACGTGGAGACACAATTTTGCAGTGCGTAGATTTGGGAGTCATTCCTGGAAGTTCACTCGGGAATCTTCCTGCATCCCTCCCACTTGGGCTTTGACACCTGTATGCCTCTTTGTCAATCCCTATCAGCCTACACAAACTGGAGTGGATTCCATCTTCTGCAACTGAAAGAAGTAGGAGAAGCCCTGAGAACAGCAGACCACCCCCAGCTGGGTCATGGTGGTTGGCCTAAGCCCTAAACCTCAGGAGATGTCTGTATCACATAGGTGCTGGGAAGGCACCACAATCACCAGCAGGATCAGGCCCGAGAGCCAGCAAAGCCCTGCTTGGCATTTTCCTTCGTAGTAAGTTTCTCCCCTTTTCTGGGCAGAGGAAAAGTCTGAAATGTTTGGGCTGCACAGGCCATGAGGAAATAGCAAAGGCGGAAGAGGTGAGCACAGAGCTGTAGTCCTCCCTACCCTGGGTCTCCATCAAGCAGGACTACTGCCTCTCTCTCAGTGCACCAAGTGTGTCCCTGCTGGCCCTGTCCTCTGTGCCAGCAAGGAACTTTCTAGCACATTGCCCTAATTGAGCTTCTTTCAGCACTAATCAGTTATTTTTATGGCTTTATTTGCTTGTATGTGTGTTGTCTGCTCTACCCCATTGGAACATAAGCTTTCGGAGGGCAGACATTGTCACCTACTGAATCCTTAGGCGGTAGTATACACCTGGCATGTAGCAAAGGCTGGAAACAAACTTGTTGACCTGCTGACTCTAATTTCTCAAAACTTCTCTCCAAAGTCAGGGCTCTGAGTCAATCAAAAAGGCTCAGCAGACAGATGAGCACTTATTTAGTCTCAAGTACATCCTGAGAACAGAAGGGTCTCACTGGTTAAAATACAGAGGTCAACGGTAGGGAAATCCTTCCCCCCTGAGAAATTAATAAGCTAAATCAGATGGAAATAAATTGAATCTTCTCCTTCTCCCCTTATTATCCTAAGTGGTTTAATTTTGTGGCAACTTCTCTGCATTCTTACAGTGAAAAGCAACTTGCGTTGCATCGGAAGCCCAGAAAGTAATTGTCTTGTGGTTTTAGTGTAATTCACTCACAGACACTCTTGAAGGACCTCTGAGACTGAAGTAAATAATGAAAATTAGAGAACATTTTTTTCCATTCTTTATGCTTTTTTTTAAATTTAAGTCTATGATAAAAATAATCAGGCATGAAAATTTTCTTTTTTACCAAATAAGGTACATGATTATAAAAGGACTCTAAAGTACAAATAAATGGGTGCAAACCCTTAGATGCACCTGCTCATCTCATTTACTGACTTTTGAATATTGCTGAACACAGCCTTGGTTTTATTCCAGAACTGAGTAAATTAAATTCTTCTTGATTATCCTGACTTGAACATAACACCTCCCTGGGGCTTATCCCCAAGTCTAGTGAGCTTTGTGTCTTCATAAATGTTACTGTTTTTAAAAAATGCAAGAAGCTTCTATTCAACTTAGATCTTTGACAGGCAGAGTGGACAGTGAGAGAGAGAGACAGAGAGAAAGGTCTTCCTTTTTGCCATTGGTTCACCCTCCAATGGCTGCCAAGGCCGGCGCATCTCACTGATCCGAAGCCAGGAGCCAGGTGCTTCTCCTGGTCTCCCATGGGGTGCAGGGCCCAAGGACTTGGGCCATCCTCCACTGCCTTCCCGGGCCATAGCAGAGAGCTGGCCTGGAAGAGGGGCAACCGGGATAGAATCCGGCGCCCCAACCGGGACTAGAATCTGGTGTGCCGGTGCCGCAAGACGGAGGATTAGCCTGTTAAGCCACGGTGCCGGCCTTCAACTTAGATCTCTTGCTAACAAGTCAGACCTTCAACCTTGCAGTTGATTGGAGAGAAGTCCAATTTGGCCTCGTAAGTCCTCCAGCTCTTTTACTGCTTCCTCTCCCACCTTGCTGCTCACAAACCAAAAAGTAAAATTCAGACTGAAGTCTTGCAGCTCCTTGAGATTCCCAACCCAAGAGGTGCCTGTGGATTTGCATAGTCACTCCAGCCCTCCTGGAGAGCACCTTGCACAGGTCCACAATGTCATGTTAAGGAACATGCCAGCCGTGGCCCCGTGACATCCAACTTATTCTAAACAAGCAGTGACACTACTGAAACACAGAAGAATGCTATTCTCAGAAGCTGTGTAAACTGATTTCTCATTACATCCAAATGTATTGGCACACTCCTTTGAAAGTCTTGAACAAGGTGGCAAAACAGAGGCAGGTCTAATAGCCATTGGGACGAAAAGGTACAAGGACCAATCTCATGGGTGCCAGGGTGCCCCCCATGCCGTCTCCTCTTCTTTGTCATTGCTGTGTAGGACTCTCAGGTGTAGGATTCCCTCCCTGGTCCCAGGCCTTGGAAGCTCAACCCCCTCAAAGGGTAAACTTTCCCAGCTGTCATCATGATGAACATGCTCAACCCAGCAGACGTGGACAGTTTGGTTTACAAAGTAGAGAATCAGAGGAGTGGAGGAACAGGGGCTGGGGAGGGTGGCGGAGGAAGGGATGCTACTCTCAAAAAAGCGATGCAGGGCCCCGGAAGTATGCACCAGGCCTGCAAACCCCAAACCATGTTTCCCAAGCTGTGTCCCACTCCGCACGATACCATCAGGGCATGGACTCCATGTTGCACCACCTCCACTCCCAGCTACCCCTTCTCCCTCCCAGTCCCATTCTCCCTGCTTGATCCTGCCTCACATCTGAAGATGCTTCCAAGAATCGTCTCATGTGCTGGTTTATAGATTGCACAGAAAAATAAAATGGTCTCCAAAGTTAGGACCAACATGAAAACGCCACTCTATGATTTTCCAAGTGCCTCATCAAAATGGGAGATTCTTGGGCAAGTCATGGAAGACCCAACTCAACCCAGGTCAATTGATAACAAAGTTCATCTTTCCATGTCACTGCAGAGCACAGATGAGGTAGCTTCCGACAGTGTCACATCAGCAGGGAGGACAGCTCAGGGCCTGGGACCTTTCCCTGTCTGTGTGCCATCTGCAGCAGCTGTATTGTTGCTCATGACTGCAGGAGGCTAGCACTACCAGGGCCAAAAGAAATAAAAGATTCCACTTCCAACCAGAGAGCAGAGAACTTTCTGCCCCTGACACCAAACATAAAACTGTCCATAGTTTAATCTCACTGGGCTAATTTGGGTCACTGACATGACCAATAGCTGTCACCAGATTAGACCAGTCGTATTCTGACTTGGGATTCTTTTAAAATCCTACAAATTACTGAGAACCCCAGAGAACTTTGGTTTAGGTGAGCTATATCTATTGATATGTATTGTATTAGAAATTAATACTGGGAAATTTTACGGTATTATTTATCAAGTCACTTAAAAATAATAATCCCATTATAAACTAACATAAATAACACATTTGTTATGAAAAGATAGCTATGTTTTCAAAAAACTTAGTAAGAAGTGTGGTATCTTTCCACATTTTTGTAAATCTCTCTTAATTCCAGTTTAATAAAGGATATCTGGGTTCCCATTTCTGCTCTGCACTGGATCTGTAGTACGGTCACGTGGCAGCTGGCTCCTGGAAAACTCCAAGGCACAGTAAGTGAAGAATGAAAGTGGAAAAGGGAAAGAATGGCTCTGGATGGGGCCAGTGTTGACCTCCAGGCCCCCTTTCTGGGTCTCCTGACCACACTGAAGACTGCCAGCAGCCTTACACTCATCAGGGCTGCCCTTTGGAGAGGGCAGGGGGTGGACAGCTGGACTAAAGCAGATCCTGTTGCATGTTGAAGGAGCACTGGATCTGGGTAGCGACCAACAGGGTGTCCTTCAATGATGTTAAAAACATTTCTCCTCGTGGTTAAGATACAAGATGAGACTCCGCATTGCACATTAGAGTACCTGGGTTCAATTCCCAGCTCCAGCTCCTGATTCTTGCTTCCCACTAAGGCAGACCCTGGAAGGCAGAGGTGATGGTGCCAGCCACCCATGTAGAGAACCTTGATTGAGTTCCCAGCTCCTAGCTTCAGCCTCTGCACAGCCCTAGCCTTTGCAAGGATATGGATAATGAATCAACAAATGGGAGCTCGCTCTCTGGTGCTCTCTCTCAAACAAACAAACAAATAAATAATTTTAATCATATAGATAAAAATAACTACCACCTACAATCTCCTGCATTGCATTATTTATTTATTCATTCATTTGAAG
Source organism: Lepus europaeus (assembly GCF_033115175.1). Classification (NCBI taxonomy): domain Eukaryota; kingdom Metazoa; phylum Chordata; class Mammalia; order Lagomorpha; family Leporidae; genus Lepus; species Lepus europaeus. The sequence goes on along the minus strand of NC_084827.1, from coordinate 161,280,986 downwards.
TCAGAGCTAAAGAGAGAGAGAGAGAGATCTTCCATCTGCTGGCTCACTCCCCAGATGGCTGTAACAGCCGGGGCTGATCCGAGCCAAATCCAGGAGCCAGAAACTTCAACCAGGTCTCTCAGGTGGGTACAGGGGCCCAAACAGTAGTATCATCTTCTGCTACCTTTCCCGAGCCATTAACAGGGAGCTGGATCAGAAGTGGAACAGCCAGGACATGAACCCTAACCTGTAGCTCCACTGGCTATGCCACAACACTGGCCTCTTGCATTGTATATTTAAAAGAGCATTTTGATATCTAAATAAAGGACAAACACAATTTTATCATAAAGGGTAGCCATTTTGATTGAATATATTTAATATAACAAAAAATTACTACACAGATTGAACATGGAAGGAGAGAGAGAAGAAAGTCCACAGAATGTCTTGGACTTCAAAAGTGGTGGACAAGGATGGCATTTACTAAAATAGAGGACCAATTAGGCAACTAATATGATGCCATTTCCACCGATAACCTACACAGAAAGGATGAATCCAAACTGACCCCAGGAGGGAGTTGGGGAGGATTTCCTAACTAAAGCACAGGAAATGGAAGCTCGGGGCTCCAGAGACTGAATTTACCTCCCTGGAGATATCACCCAACATGATGAACATCTGCCAGCTTTGGCTGGGTAAGAGGCCAAGGGACAGCCACCATGACCCTGGACGCTCCTGATGATTGAGCAGAGCTGCCCTGGTTAGCAAACAAACCCCAAGAAAAGCCTATAAGCTTGAGGTCAGCTCCCAGCTGATGGAGTCTGTAGAACATGGAGGTTTAATGGGACTTCAGGGGTCTCCCTGTCTCCCTCTCCAGTCCACACGCGAATCCCTACCACTGCATTGCCACCTGGAAGCCTAAACTCTACCTTTCATCTGACTACATCCAGGACTAGAGGTCACGCTGGTTTCTCAAAACACAGACCCTCAGAAGGACATGCAGCAAGTCTCTCTGACAAGGTCATTCTCACTCAAGGCAGAAGTCCTGAATTACCTATGATGTATGACACAGTTGATACCCAAACAACAATGCTCATGAGACTCAACTCCATCCTCTCTCGTTGTTAGGTCTGGAATACTTGTCCCCACTGGGGCTCCAGCCTCTATCCAGCATCATCAAAGCCCATCCCAGGGAATGCTCTTTCTAGCTGCTTGATTCATTTCTCCACGCGGTAGTATAAGGGTCTTCCAAAAGTTCGTGGAAAAGGGGTGTGATGACAAAGTACGTGTGGATTTCAAAATGTGTGCACCATCATAAATGTATCTTTTAATTTCATTTTTCCTTGAACTTTTGAGGTCCCTACGTATTTCCAAAAAGGACCAACCACTGCTAACTCTGTTTCCCATCTGTAAAATGAGACAACCTCTGACTGAAACCTCATCTCGGACTAACTCTACAATCCTGTGATTATGCCATGGGTGAAATGTCAAGTGGGAAAACAGAAGGCACGTGGGAGTTATATGGGAGTCAAACCTTAATTCCAGGTAGACACGGCCTTAACAAATTGCAAAGGCCAGGAACATGGGAAGCGCATGCATTCACACTTGACTGATGGATGGCTGCCCAAGGCTCCAGGGACATGGAAAAGGATCATGGTCTCAGTTCACTGGGATGTGTTTTCACCTAGGGGAGTCCTTCACCTGCCTGACAGATGTCAGGGCCAAAGCTTAAGCTCACCCACCCAGCCGGATTCTGGTCCTGCAACAGGCTTGTGGGGTAGGAAGGCTTAGCAAACTTCTTCACAGCTACTAAAAAGTCACAACTGGGGGAGGAAGGACAATGAATATAAGTGATCGTCCAGGGCACATCCTGGATGAGGGACATCACTGGATATCCAGTGACATCCAAAGTCACAACTCAGAAAATGCTAACTCAGGTCCATGGGATAAAGTTGGCACCAAGATACTTCCACCAAGCTCCCAACCCTGACTCCACACAATGCCGAGGCAGAACTGCCGGGAAGAGCGTGGGCTGGCTGAGACTGTTTGGCTCCAAGGCCCATGCTGCCCTCTGGTTCACAGCTGTGTCACTTGAATGCAACTCATTTTCTCATATGTATAATGAGAATAGTAATAGTACCTACTTCACAAAGTTCTTATGGTGCTAAGTGAGATGATTTTAAAAAGCTCTCGGTGAATCTAAGATGCACCCAGTAAGGTTAACAGTGGTGGCAGGAATAGCACCATTGTTGGCTTCTTAGCCCTGCCCTCACCCAACCCCTTCCCAACAGCAAAGACACCGCCCACTCCTGAAGTTCCAGAGTTTGGAGGAGAGGATGGAAGGGAGGAGGCAGGAAAGGAAATGATCCCCAATGATAAACGAGAACAAAGAGTCCGTTTCTTCTCTGCGCCCCACACCCAGCTGTGCCTCTTGTAGCTCCTGCAAAGGGCCAGGCAGAGAGGCAGCTGGTGAACCCACAGGCTCTGGGGACTCCAGCTTGGGGCTGCTAGGGTGCCTAAGAGGCCAACCTCATGCGTGGCAGACAGGGACCTCAGGAACAGAGGTAAGCAAGTGGGTCATGCACTCAAGAGAGAAGCAAGAGAAGGAATGGGTCATGGTACAATGAAAGGGGAAAAATTGGAAAATCATTTTCTAAAATTCAGTGCAGAAAGCAGGGTTGTTGGACAAAATACAGGACATCCAATTAAATCTGAGTTTCAGAGGAACAAAGCATAGGTTGTAATGCAAGTATATCCAAAATGGTGCATAGGATATACTTACACTAAAAACTGCTGCTGTTTATCTGAACTTCAAACTTAACAGGATGCCATGTATTGTATTTGCTGAATCTGGCAGCCTTGGCAGGAAGCTGCTGGACAGCAAGCTGAAGGGAAGCCCTGGAAGCAGGAAGAGGGGAACTGGATTCAGCCTAGCCAGGAGGGTGGTGGGCAGCAGGGTCTGACACTGCATGCAGGAGTCTGAAGCTTGAGCAGTGAAGAGGATGGCAGAGGTGGGCCAAGCCTCCTGTGCCAAGCCTTGGAAACTGAACTAGCATGGTATGTGTACAGACTCACCTATATCCAGCATGGCTGGAGCAGTGGGCATGAATCAGGGATGGCAGACACAGGACAGGTCCTTCAGAAAGGGTCTGGGTGAAGTACACAACGTGTTCATGCACCACTGTTAACTGTGCACCAGGCCCTGTTGCTCGAAGTGCCAAGTCAGATAAGCTAACTCTTCCCAGTCCAGCTAGGAGGGAGGGCATTGGGGCTAGCCCTGTGGCATAAGGCTAAGCCTCCACTTGCAGGGCCAGCATCCCATATGGGCACCAGTTAGTTTCCTGGCTGCTCTCTTCTGATCTGCTCCTTTTCTGATCCAGTTCTTTGCTTATGGCCTGGGAAATCAGTGAAAGATGGTCCAAGTCCTTGAGCCCCTGCACCCACATGGGAGATCTGGAAGAAGCTCCTGGCTCCTGGCTTCAGATTGGCCCAGCTTCACCCATTGCATGCATTTGGGGAGTGAACCAGTAGATGGAAGACCTCTCTCTCTGTCTCTTACTCCCTTTGTCTGTAACTCTACCTCTCAAATAAATAAATAAAATTTTTAAAAAAGAACTAAGGTACATTTTAAAAAAAAAAAAAGGAGGACATTTCAGGTGACAAACAAAGAAACAAGGCTACAAGAGCCAGAGACAGTCTGAACTAACTGCCACCCCTGTGTTTACTAGTCAGTGCTAATTCTGTAGGTTCTTCCTGGGTACTGTCTGAGGAAGACTTTCCTGAATCCATTGGATGTGCCCCTTCATTTTCCCAGGACCTCCAGAACCCCCCCACACACACAACCCCAGCACAGCACTGGTCACCTTGGTGGAATGGAGCTTACCTCTGTGACACATGCTAGCCTGCAGCTCACTAAGACTCTAGTTAGTGAACCTCTAGCCTCAGCCTGGAGATTCATTCCTGATGCATGCTAAGCGACCATCTGTTGAAGAAATTTACAGGTTTTAGCTATCAGACATGTCTAAGCACATCATGGTGGAGAGGCCCAAGTAGAGAATCCACTTAGATTTATGGTTCTGTAGCTGGGAGAAAGAACCGGGGGCTTGAAATCAGATTTCTCTAACTCCCATGAGTTAGGTATGCTGAAGCCAAGGGGGTGGACATTTGTGCAGGATAAATGTAAGCATTCTAATGTTAAGTAAGGTTGTCTTGCCAGGAGCAAATGGAATTAACCCGAGAAGACTTGGAAGAAAAAAAAAAAGCCAAACCATAAACAGGCAAAACCCACTTGGGGAATGGAAATTACCTGTGAGAAGGGGATGCTGACATATCACAGGAAGACTGCTGTCCAGGTTTGCAAAGACTGGAGTTAGAGAAGACCTGGGTACCCATGGAGCAGAGGAAAGATCCCGTGTGCTCAGGACCCCACTTTGGGAACACATCAGTGTGGCCCAATTGCTTATTCAACTTTAAGTAATACCCCAGAGAGAAAATCCAGCTGCCATAGCTCAAGGTACGGGCCCAACTCTTCATTAACAAAAGGGTGGATCACCTCTATTGAGACAAAGACTATACCTACAGGTAATTCCACAAAATGAAATTAGGATGCTATTATCAGGGGGAAAAAAAAAAGAGAATAGAGGCTGAACAGCCAACAGGAAAATGTCACTTATAATCATAATGCTTCACCTTACTGTGAGAAGTGAAATTCTGAAACAAGTGGCCCAAGGGGGGGCTATAGAGTCACCATGGTAACACCTAAGAAAGCTCATTCACAAACCTTATCTGGGAGACTATTTGAATGGAATAGTGACTGGAAACAGGAGAATAGACTAAGCAATATCTTTAGTTCATCTTTCTAGATTTACAAGAACCAATGTTTCAGGAGAAACAAGGAGGTCAGGAAGGCTTGTTTATCATTGATTAGTGTTTTTTCTCTGTGAGATGGTACAAAATCATGCTGTTTTGTGTTTGGTGTGGTGTTGATGGGCGGGCAGAGGGAATGATGGGGTGACCTGTTAGAATAACTCCCTTCAGGTTGAATGTCTAATTTATGTATAACAGTGTGTTTTGCATTGCAGGTGCATGTGTCAAGATAGACGCCTAGATTTGTTGGTTAGCTGCAGGCAAGTTACCCTCTGTTTGGGGCACCTGGGATTTACAGATTTGCAAGAGGCTTCCCTGTGCAAGAAACTGTCAAGAATGATGGATGCTGAGACCCCAGGGAGGAGCAAGACCTAAGCTCCGGGAACCTGTTGGGACTTAGTTCTATTCTCTTCATCCTTGACTATCAGAGACCAGTGACTGGTGATTCTTCCAGTTTGCCAGAGGACATCTGAGCCAAGAGACTAGAGAAGGGTTTGGAGAGGTAGAAAGAGTAGTTTAGAAATTATTTGGAAGTGAGAAAGAGATCACATGAGGGAGAGAGAATGGAAAGACCCTATGGCAGAGACCAAGAGGTGATGTTGCATGTCAGAAAAATTAGGATGATTTTCCTTTGGGATTACTTTTTGAACAGGAAATTCTATTCTCCAGTTATAATACCAATATCCTTTGTCCTCATTTTCAAAGCCCAAGAATCTTCTCATGGCCTTTCTAAATCCTTCTGCCCAACTTGTCATTCCTTAACTTCCCATTACTTTATTTCCCATCTAAAATCTAAAGGGGACTTGAAAATAGGCATAGAAAATGTTAAAGGCATAGTGTCAAAATGTTGCAGACACTAATCCCCAAAGTTTGAAATAAGTAGCATCATTCTTTTTCATGTATATCATCCTTATCATATTGAAAAGCGTGCTCACATATACAATCCCATTTGAGAATCACATCAGCCCTATGAAATAGCTAGGTATTAATTTATTTTCAAAGATAATAAAACAGTAATACAGAAGGAAATATGTTCAAGATGAGGTAGCTGATGAGGAACAAAGTGGATAAGTAAGTCCCAGTCTTTGCTTTCAAACAAACTCAGACTTCTTTCTGTAACACTGCCTGAAATCTGTGTTCCTCAAAGCTCACCAAAGGGAAGCGGATTTAGTGTGAAAAAGAAGGAAGGAGGAAAAAATGGGAGAGCTGCTCCATGGGATGGGAACCCACTTAGATACTCCTCTGGTGATGAGATACTCTCTGTCCATCCATTCTGAAACCATGCTTGTTCTCATTTATTGCACAGCAATTATAGGTTGGGTGGAGTTTGATCCATACTCATCTCCAAAGACAGGCTTTGATTGGATCTAAGCCAATCAGATAATTCCACCCAATTTACTGTAAGAATTGGTCCAAGGAAGCACAATAATTCAAATCTAAGCCAATCATCCCATGGCATTCCCCTATGGGTCAGAGCAATTAGTTGGAGTTAAACCAATGAGAACAGGGCAAAAGACCAGGGCCAGCTTCATGAGCATGTGACGTTTTCATTCACACAGGGCCCCACACTTCCCAGGGTTCCATAACTGGCTTAGTACCCTAGTTATGCCTTCTTAAAATTCATAATAATTGTTGAATAAAGGGCTCTACATTTTCCTCCCTTATTGGGTTTCACTAATTATGTAGTCTGTCTCACAAAGGACTTTGTTGGTTGAGGGTGAACAAGGGAACATGTGGCTGTGGTTTCTGTAGGCTGCATCTTACAATCATGAGAAAACCCAGCCTGAGGACCCAGCTGACATTAGAGGCAGACAGAGCTCAGAGAACCATGGCAATCTGGAACTCTGATTGAGCCATACCTTATGTCTACCACTCAGAAGATTTCATAAACTTAAACAACCCCTTCTTGGTTTAAACAAATTTCAGAGAAAGTTTCCATTACTTACAACTGAACACATCCTCAGTAATACAATGACTAAGCATGGTCAACAATGCAGCAACTTAGAGTCTTAGAGCCACACCTAAGGGGCAGGAAGGAGTGACCTCAGCTACCTTCTCAACATGCTTGGCAATTCAATCCATCTTCATGAAATCTGTCCTACCTACTCACTGCAGCTACCAGGGGCACCTCATCCTCAGTCAAATAAATACCAATTCTTAATCACTTGGCGCATGACTGCACTGGGCTGAGCTATTTATTGCCTTACGGGGTCTACTTACACAAGAAGCATAAACACTGTTGCATTTAGAGTTGGAAGGGACCCACAAGATAAGATTAAATACAATACCCCCTTCGTTTTCCAGTTGGGAAAAAGTTTGCAGAGTAAGTTGTCCTGGGGAGCTCAGCAAGTTAAAGACTGAGCCATGCTTTGGTCTCCCTCCACCAGTCTCCAACTCTCCCTACTGCCCTCTGCCCCAGGAAGTACCCAGGAACTTCTACATATAAGTTGACATACTGAATCTTTATTCCTACTAAAGTTGAAAGGCGTACAATAGCCCTGATGGTCACAGTTTGGTATGTAAAACCCCATCCACCTTCTCCAAGAATGGGACCCCACTGGGTATTTACAAGTGTCGGAATCTGCTCAATATCCTGTTTTGCTAAAAAGTGCTTTTTCCCCTGTTGGAAATTAATCATTTGTAATCTCGTATTGGGCTATCTGGGTTCACATCCTGAATTCTTCCATGAGCTAGCAGTGTGATCTTAGGCAAGTTTTCAGCACCTCCATGACTGTTTCCTTCTCTGTGAAACAGGGCAATAGTTTCTATGATAAAGGGAATAAAATGGTGGAATAAATTAATAAACAAAAAGCATTTAGCATGGGTCTTGCACATAGTATTTAGAAGTCAGCTATTATTATTATTATACTCTCCCTGGTGCTCCGTTTCTGGTTATCTTTCATTGACTTTTAACTTTCAAGTTAAAGTTGTAGGATGCATGTTTTTCCCTCTTTTGAAAGTTCCTTTGTTGAAAGGGACAATGTCATAATAGATTATGTCTAGGACAGAGCTCTGCAGTCAGCGATACTCAAAGAATTGTTGACCTGTTGAGCCACCTTCTCGTCCTTATGTAACAGTTGGGATCCAAGAATTTCTTCTCCATAAGCTACAGAAAAGCCCATGTTTCTGGTTTGTAAGATGGCAGATTCAACCAACTGGCTTTTAAAAAAAAAAAAATTAGCTGTTTAATGGAAAGTTCCAGGGGCTCCCTGAAGTGGTAGGGACCAGATGCCTATTCTTTGTGGCGACTGTAGGCAAGATCCAAAACAAGAGTGTTCCACTACAGCTGGCAAGGTTTGGGTTAGGTACCAAGAAGAACTTCTCACTGATTTGGGGCTTGATAAACCCTCAGAGAAGGCTGTGGTGCTTTACCTCTAGAATGGTTCACACAGCATCCTCCCTGAAGACAAATGGAAAAACATTTCAAATCTTTAAAAAAAAAAAAAAAGGTGGGAGGGCAGCACTGTGGCATAGTGGGTAAAGTCGCCACCTGCAGTGCCAGCATCCTACATGGGCTCCAGTTCGAGACCTGACTGCTCCACTTCCAATCCACCTCTCTGCTATGGCCTGGGAAAGCAGTAGAAGATGGCTCAAGTTCTTGGGCCCTGTACCTGTGTGGGAGACCTGGAAGAAACTCCTGGCTCCTGGCTTCGGATTGGTGCAGCTCCAGCTGTTGCAGCCAATTGGGGAGTGAACCAGCGGATTGAAGCTCTCTCTACCTCTACCTCTACCTCTACCTCTACTTCTGCCTCTACCTCTCCTTCTCTCTCTGTGTAACTCTGACTTTCAAATAAATAAATACATCTTTAAAAAAAAAAAAAGACATCTCATATCCTTGTGCAGGTAAAACAGAGTAAAGAAGCCAGCATCCTGGGACTTGAGCCTGAGTATCAACAGTTAACTTCCCAACAGCTGGCCCAGTAGCACCCTTCCTGGTCACAGAGGCAGTGCCCAGGGTTATCCTCTCTCTTCAGGCTGTGATGGGAGGGGATATTTGGGAACACAGTGCGGCAGGGGTGAGGGTGTGAGGAAGTAGCGACATCATCTGCCTTCAGCAACCTGAGCTCCTTGGGAGAAAGGTGCAGCATAAATACCAGGTATTATGACGATGAATCAGAATTGTTTCTCTTTAAATCCCTTCTGCACCTTAATACTCTGAACGATGAACCATTTCCAGGAAAAGAGAATAAGAGGTTTGAGAGTGGTTCTCCAATCAAGTGGAGTGTTCAGGGTCCTTTCACCCAGGCTTCCTAAATTTTATTTTTCCTCTCAGGGATCAAATGTCTCTGAGTGGCCAGACACCATTCTCTCTAAACAGGAAATTCCCTATTCCTGACCCCAACCTTTCCCTTCCTCCTCCCCACCCCCATTTTATTTACTCACTGACCCGAACATAACATAAACATTGAATCTCATTTATTACCTGAAAAGTATCTGCACTCATTCTGTTGATTTAGTGGCAGTTATTTGGAAACAAAACAAAAACTACAAGATTGGGTCAAACAACTCTGTGTGATGTTTACACCATGGCAATTCTTTTGGTATTTAATTTAAATAATTGATAGCTTACTCCCCAAATGCACCATGAATTTTTTTTTCCAGTCTTCTTATTTTGAAATAGTCCTCCCCCAACACATCTCTTCTCTGCCTGGAAAAATCCTCCCCATCCCTCAAAACCTATTTAAAATATCCCCTCCTCCGTGAAGACTTCACTAATAGTCCTCTCACATCCACTGCAGCTGCTCCCTCCTTGGTGTTTTGCGAGAGTGTGTAGAGTGTTCCTGCATCTTGGGTGTTAGCACAGCACAGGATTCTCTGGGACTACTGAGAGGTAGTCACATGGAGGAGGCCACACAGGACTCTACAATCACACTACCTGGCTTCACATACGCACTCTACAGCATCTTGGTTTTGCGACCCAAAGCCAAGTGTTTTAGCTTTCCTGTGGGCCACGAATTCCATCTTGTTAGGTGTTGCTTGATGAACTTCTGACCTTTAAGAGGTTCTACACAATTCTTGTAGGATGGATGGATAAAGAAGAAGAGAAACTAGAGAGGAGAATAAATGAAGATGGTACTTGGGGAGATTAGAAGAAAGAGGGAGGAAAAGAGGAAGGACTTTTAAAGAAAAATGAATCACTTAGGATTTGTTGAGACATCAAAAATCTAACCCCTAAGTTAGTGACCCACTCTACAACCTAACTCCCATGAGGCTCTGGCTTGGAGGATGGGAGTTAATTTTGTCAACTAATGCTGTATCTTGCAAACCAGCAAAGCCTTGGACTAAGGCTCAGGTGCAGCAACTGGATGAGACATGAGCAGACAGGTTCCATCAGTCCTGGCACAATTCACAAAGTCTGCCTCGCAGGCAGGACCTGGCTTTGGGACTATCCCTCTCCCTCCCTCCCCTACCAAGCCAGTCCCACATAGTCTTGGGCTGGAAGAAGCCCGTAGCTATAGAACTTGGCAAACAACATAGCCTTGTAAAACACAAGTCAGACAGTGCCACTCCCTAGCTCTTGGGGCTCTGATGGCTTCCCCAGTTATCCAGGATATAATCAGTTCAAGGTTTTTACCAAGGCCCCAGCCCTGAGAACTTCCTGTACTCTCTTCTTACGTGGTCTCTGCTGTTCCTCAAATATACCTAATAGGTTCCTCTCTGGTGATCCACTTATCAGGTCAACAGGATGCATCTAGAAGCTCTGGGAAAACTGAATTAAAAGATAAAAATAACAGCAAGCATCTGACATAGTTGTTAACACACTGCTTGGGATGCCCATACCCCATATTGGAATATAAGATTTGAGTTGAGCTCTATTCCTAGTTCTGGCTATCTGCTAATGCATACCCTGGAGGCAGCAGTAATGGCTCAAGTGGTTGGGCCCCTGCCATCCACATGGGAGACTTAGATTGAGTTCCTGGGGCCTGGCTTTGGCTTGGCACAGCCCCAGCTGTTGGGGAGTGAACCAGTAGATGTCAGGGTCTCCTCTCCTCTCCTCTCCTCTCCTCTTCTCTTTCTCTCTTTCTCTTTCTTTCTCTTTCTCTCTCTCTCTCTTCCCCATCTTCCTTCATTCTTTCCCTCTTAAAAGTTAAACAATTTTTTAAAATATAAACTTTATTTTACATAATCTCCATCAACTTCAAGACACTTTTGCAAGTGATGACTCTAACCTTTTAGTTCACCTCTAAAATATGAGCACCTCCATAATTTAACCATGTGGGTCTTTTTTTTACATTACTAACTGAAGAAAAATGGGCATCCATGAAAGATCAGAAAGCAGGGGGTGGCATTGTGGCATGGTGGATTCATGTCCCAGCTGCTCTACTTCCGATCCTGCTCTCTGCTATGGCCTGGGAAAAGCAGTGGAAGATGGCCAAGCGCTTGGGCCCCTGAACCCATGTGGGAGACCCAGAAGAAGCTCTTGGCTCTTGGCTTTGGCCTGGTTGAGCCCTAGCCATTACAGCCATCTGAGGAGTAAACCAGCGGACAGAAGACCTCTAACTCCGACTTTCAAATAAATAAGTAAATAAATTGTTAACGATTTTATTTATTTATTTGAGAGGTAGAGTTACAGACAGTGAGAGGGAGAGAGAGAGAGAAAGGTCTTCCATTGCTGGCTCACTCCCCAAATGGCCTCAACAGCCAGAGCCAAGGGGATTCAAAGCCAGGAGCCAGGATTTTCCTCTGGGACTCCCACATGAGTGCAGGGGCTAAGTCCATCTTCTACTGCTTTCCCAGGTCACAGCAGAGAGCCAGATCAAAACAGGAGCAGTCAGGACTAGAACTGGTGCCCATATGGGATGCCAGCACCGCAGGTGGAGGATTAACCTACTGTGCCACAGCGCCGGCACCAATAAATAAATTTTTAAAAAGAGAAAGAGAAAACAAGTCAGAAGGAGCCAAATCATGACTGTAAGGTAGATGGTTTCCCATTGGAATTCTCACAAAATTGTCCTTGTTTGAGGAGAGGAATGAGCGGGATCATTATCGTAGTGAGGAAGGACTTGCTGGCAGAGTTTTCCAGGACATTTTCTGCTACAGCTTTGGTTAACTTTCTCAAAACACTCTCCTAATAAGCCTTTCAGAAAAAATCAGCAAGCAAAATGCCCTGAGCACCCCAAAAAGCTGATGTCATGACATTGGCTCTTGACTCGTTCACTTTTGCTTTGACTAAACTGCTTCCAAGTCTTGGTAGCCACGGCTTTGAATGTGCATTGTCTTCAGGAGTGTACTTCTAAAACCGTGTTTCATTGCCTGTTACAGTTTATTCAAAGGAATGCTTCGGGATCTTGATCCCAGTTGTTCAGAATTTCCCCTGATAGGGCCAGCTTTGTGGTGCAGCCGGTTAAGCTGCCTGTGATGCTGGCATTCTATTTGAGCACTGGTTCGAGTCCAGGCTGCATTACTTCCCATCTAGCTCCATGCTAATGCCCCTGGAAAGGCAGCAAATAATGGCCCAAGTGCTTGGGCCCCTACCACCCACATGGGAGACCTGGATGGAGTTCCAGGCTTCTGGCTTTGGTTTGGGCCACCCTTTGCTATTATGGTCATTTGGGGAAGGGTACTAGTGATAGAAGATGTGTGTGTGTGTGTGTGTTCTCTTCTCTCTGTAATTCTGCCTTTCAGATAAATAAATCTTTAAAAAAAATTTTCCACTGAAGGCTCTGCTCTGGTCTTTAGCTGACCAGAACAGTTTTGGCATCCATTAATCAGAAAGTTTGCTCCACATTAGTTTCTTAGAACTGTGGAAGCTGAATCAGCTGAGATGTGTGTGTTTTTGACAGTTGTTTCTGCTGTTAGTCATTGGTCCTCTCAATTAGGGTGCAAACAAGATGAATGTTTTCCTCGCAAATTAATGTAGAAGACCTACCACCATGGGCTTCACCTTCAATATCATCTTGCGCCTTCTTCCAGAAGTTGTCCATTTTAAAGTGCTAATTTCTCTGGGGAGTGATATCACCATGCACTTCCCATAAAGCATCAGTGATTCAACCTTTCTTCTCCCCAAGCTTCACCATAATTTGCTCTGGCTTCAATTTTAGCAGACTTCATGTGGCTTCAAGAGGGGCTCTTTACAAACTGATGTGTCGTCCTTCAGAATGCCTCAAACCGGATGTTGTTCCAGTGTGTTATAACAAGTTAGTATAAGGTTACCTTGGTGCAAGAATGTTTTTGAATCAATGTATACTTTTTTCATAACTAATATTTTCAGTGAACTTTTTTAAAATTTTTTTTATTTTATTTATTTTTTTGACAGGCAGAGTGGACAGTGAGAGAGAGACAGAGAGAAAGGTCTTTCTTTTCCGTTGGTTCACCCCCCAGTGGCCGCTGCGGCCGGCGCACCTCGCTGATCCGATGGCAGGAGCCAGGTGCTTCTCCTGGTCTCCCATGGGGTGCAGGGCCCAAGTACTTGGGCCATCCTCCACTGCACTCCCGGGCTTCAGTGAACTTTTTTAAAACCCCTCATATATGCATGACCTGTTCCCTCCGCTCCTGCAGACTCAAATGTCACCTCTTGGGACACGTGTTCCATGGCCACGTTATCTAAGGTGGGCCCTCACACTTGCCTCATTTACCTTTTTCTATTTACCTTCATCACACTTATCTGACACTGCATCTGTTACCTGTTTGCTCACTGCTTTACTTGGTTTTTATCTGCTTCTGCCCACCATGCACCTTGTGATTGCAGAAACTGCATTTTGTTTCATGTAGTGGGCACCCAGGAAGCAAATGGCGAGTGGAGGATGGAATGCAGGAACCAATTCTTTCATTCTTAGGGAGGATCCGAGGGCCCAGAATGGGGTGGATTTGTTCAAAGTCACACACATCTGCTCATGTGAGGCAGATCCTGGGTTTACTCTCAATCCCTGGATCCTGCAGGCAGACTTTGGTGCCAGCCACACTGACTGCGAGCTGCAAAGGGGCCCTGGCACCCTCACCACGCATCCACATACATCCCCCATGTAGACTCTGCAAAGGAATCTTCATCACAGAAAACCCAATGCACACAGGCACCCTGCTCCTAGGTTGCTCTCTGCACTTCCCTCTTCTCTTCTCATCTCATAGTCTTACTCACTGCCTACTCATTCTGAATATGAAAGGAAAGGTGATTCGGGACACTCAGGATGGCCAATCATGGACTATGTCCACAGAGTATAGGACAAAAGTCCAGTGGATTTTGTTATGGTGGGGCTAGAGGACAAAAGAAATCACTGGCAGCACAGGATATTTGGGACTGGAGTGGGTGTCCAGAGAGGGTGAGATATTGTTACAGTCCTACAGAGACAGGAGAAAGCCCCAACTCTCCGCTTATGTAACATCCGTTCAACCATTCAGCAAATATTTATTGAGTGTCTGCTGGAATGTTTTGATGCTAGTCTAAGATCAGGTGCGTGAGCAGCATGATCTGTGAGGTATCTACTGGCCCCAAGAGCATTACAGATTTATAAGTATGTGACTTGGCCCTCAAAGAACCTCTTTCTAGAACAACATCTTCATCCAATAAAGTACTGAACAACAAGGACAGGAAGTAGCCACCAAAGGCAGTGACGTATCTATATCCCCCTCTCTGCCATATTTCAGAAACAGATCACAATGACACCCCATCATAGAATCTAGGACCTGAGGCTGTCTGGGCCCTCCAGAGCTCAATTTTTCCATCACTCTACCCCTAAGAAAAACAGGACTTCCTTTGTCCTGGGCAAGTATGGGTCATTCTGAGAGATTCCCTAACATAGCTGATCCCACAGCCTCCTCTGTCCAAGATGCAGGCCCTAGAAGTCCTTCCCATCACAAGACTCCCTCTTCCTTCATGCCTCCTTGCTCTCACTTTTTAAGTTTTGTTTAAAGTTAACCTGTCATAATAGTCAATTGCTTCAACAACTAACACTTTCATACTATTTTCTAAAGAATGCATTTAAAATTAATCAATCTGCCAAGTATGCATTTGATATTAATTATATGCAAAAATCTATACTAGCTTTGGGAAGAGGTACAAATATTTAAAAAATGGGAAAATGTATGGTGAGTCTAAAAACAGGCATCTGAACTGAAAATCTCAGCTCTGGCCCTTGTTCCTGTGACGACAATCCTCCTTCTCATCTCAGATTTATCATCTGTAAAATGGAAGGCGCAAGCCTTGCTCCATCTATCTCACTGGGTTGTTGCAAGGTTTGATTTAAAAAATAAATGGGGGCTTTATAAACTGTAAAATTCCATGTAAATGTGAGTCAGACACAATGCAGTGTAGTGGAAAAACACTGAACTTAAAGCCACAGAGTTGAGCAAGGCCCAGGAACTGACTCTGTCAACTACTTCCCTTGAGACGTTGGGCAAATCACTTAACCTCTGTTTCCTGATGCATAAAAATGGCTTGTTGTGAAAGCTGAGACACTGCATGAAGAAACATTGCTCACTGGCTCCTGGGCCCTAGCTGATCCTCAGTCTCTGTTCACTCATTTGCAACCTACAAGGGGAGAACTAAGAAGGCAAGTGGACTTCAAAGGGGTTGCAGTAGCAGGGAGCACCTTGGTCTGGCCAGGCTTGAAGTATCTGCCTGAGGAGCAATGAGAAGTGTGACCAGAAGGGCTGCGAAGTGGGGGACAAGGGGAAGGTGAATGCCCTGGAAAGGAGTTCAAGCTTCAGAGAGACACCAATGGTTTCAGGACTGGGGAGTGTTAGAGAGAAGCTTCTTTGTGGGAAGTGGTTCAGGACTGGGGAGCACTCTGGAGTTATTGGGTTCTCCACTTCAGAGCTGTGATGCTAACTTGCTGCAATGGAATGTGTGATTCAGAGGGCAAGGACTGTCCAGCAGCTCCTTGACATAACCAGAGCCCAGAGAAAGACCTAGGCAGATTTCTAAAATGTGGGCCTTCTATCACTTACCTATAGGTTTAATAGACGTCTGTGCTTGTTAAGTTTCTGTGGGTCAGAAATCGGTGGAGTGCCCTGGCTGGGTATTTGGACTCCAGGTCTCTCATGAGGTTGCAGTCAAGACATTATCTGGGGCTGCAGTCATCTGAAGGCATGACCTGGGGAGCCACCTTCAAGATGGCGCACTCACAGCACTGGCAAAATGACGTTGGCTATTGGCCAAAGACCTAAAATCTGTACCACATGAGCCTTTCTATAGGACTGGTCAAGAGTCCTTTTTTTTTTTTTTTTTTTCATTGTAACTATTTACTGCAATGTGTTCTCCCTCAGAATCCTTCCTATTTTTTTCTCTTGATTCCAAGACAAGAGTCCTTTTGACATGGTCTCTAGCTCCCAGAGCAAGTGTCCAGGGAGCTCAAAGCCAGAGTTACAATGTCTTTGCTGACCTGGCTGGCGCCGCGGCTCACTAGGCTAATCCTCCACCTGCGGCACTGGTACTCCAGGTTCTAGTCCCAGTTGGGGCGCCAATTCTATCCTGGTTGCTCCTCTTCCAGTCCAGCTCTCCACTATGGCCCGGGAAGGCAGTGGAGGATGTCCCAAGTCCTTGGGCCCTGCACCCGCATGGGAGACCAGGAGGAAGCACCTGGTCCTGGCTTCTGATCAACACAGCACGCCAGCCATAGCGGTCATTTGGGGGGTAAACCAATGGAAGGAAAACCTTTCTCTCTGTCTCTCTCTCTCACTGTCTAACTCTACCTGTCAAAAAAAAAAATCTTTGCTTTGCTGACCTAGCCTCAAAAGACACACAACCATCACTATCATGGTATCCTCTTAATCACACTGGCCAATCCTAATACAGTGTGGAAGGCTCCACCAAAGAGAGGAACCAAGGACCGTTGGATACCATCCTGAAACTGGCTACCATGGCAGGGAGACTGTGATGTTGAAGAGAATGGTCTTGGAACCAAGTGGACTTGAGTTCAAATCTTAGATCTCTGATTTATTCCCTGTGTGACCTTCTTATTCTATAAAGTGGGAACAAAACTTATAGCAAAATGCAGCAAAAAGACTCATGCTAGCATCATGTAAAATTGTGAGAAGTTAGCAAGGTGATATACAAAGAATGCTAAATCCAACTTTGGATGCAGAGTCCATTTTTGTCAATGAAGCTTTGTTCATTGGTACAGTGGGCAAGCCGGTAGATGGAAGGCACTTCTGGAAGCATAAACCAGCCCTGTGGTAGGTTGAACAATGCTGCCCAATGGTATTCATGCCCTACTTCCTGGAACCTGTAAATAGAGTAACTTATATGGCAAAAGAGACTCTGCAGTTGTAAACCAAGAATTCTGAAATGAAGAGACTGTCCTAGATTATCCAGATGAGCCCAGAAGTGTAATCACAAGAATCCTTACATGAGACCCACAGTAGCAATAGGAGTGACATAGAGGGAAATGCAATGTGAAGGCAGAAGTGGAGGTTGGAGTGATGGAGCCTGAAGCCAAGAAACCAAGGTGTACTGACAATTGGCAGCTGGAAGTGATGAGGAACAAACTCTTCCCTGCAGCCCCCAGAAGGGCGTAGTCCTGCACACACCTTGATTTTAGCACCCGTAAGGCTCACTTCCTACTTCTGACTCTCAGAACGGTAACAGAACGATTTTATGCTGCCTTCATCCACTGAGTCTGTAGAAATGTGCCACAGCAGTGATAGGAAACGAATACAATCTTTTGAGGGTACCTAACTGACACCTGGCACCTAGGGAGGCAGACCGATGCAGAGACAGAGGATAAAGGAGGAGAGGGAGTGGGTGTGTATTACTGACCTGCCTTGGGGGAAACCCCTCACCCCCAGCAGACAGAGTGGCAGCCCTAATTGCCACAAGGGGCAGAGCTAGCTGAGTGAAAGGAGTGAGTCCAGACCCTGAACACGAGTGAGAATAGAAAGCAAAGCCTAACAGAGTAGTTTGAAGTTAACAGGCCAGGCTTCAGTGTCTCTGGTTTGTCCAGAAGTAAAATTGTGCTGGCTGGTTGCTGACAACATCAGTGGGCCTGGTCCAAGATGAGCCATCTGCTCCCTTCTTTCTTGCTCAGAAAAAGGACAGTGAAAGGGACTCAGAAAAACCATCTCCTGAACCCTTGGGAGAGCTGGAGGGGAGCAGGAAGAGGAAGCTTAACTTACTCATCCGTTTTCTCCTGCTGAGCCTGCGTCATTTGCAATGCCTTATTTGATTCATGGCTCTGAAGGCTGGAAAGTCCAAGGGCATGGCTCCAGCATCTGCTCAGCATCTGGTGAAGACCTTCTTGCTGAAGTGCCATGGCGCCCTGCACCTGTTGGCGAGGGACACCGTGGCAAGACAGAAGGTGCTCTAGCACGGGTCTCTCCTTCCTCGTCTTATAAGGCTGTGAATGCCACCGTGGGGAGCCCACTCTCATGACCTCATTCAGTCCTGTTCACCTCGTAGGGTTCCAACTCCAAATGCTCCTAACATATGAATGTGGGGATGACGTTTCCAACACATGAACTTTTGGGAGACACATTCAAGCCATGGCAAGGCTCTGGAGAGGGGGCTTGCCTCAGACAGCTTGTAAAGAAAAACAGCCCAGGATTGGGAAGCAGAAAAAGTTCTTCTGCCCCCAAGCTCTGCCACTTGCAGCTTAGTGACACCGAGGAAGTCAGTGTCACCTCTCCAGGCATCAGTTTCTCTGGTGTCCAATGAGATCGCTATGAGTGTTACAGGTGAATGCATGTGGCATATTCTACACCACAAGCATACAGTAAGCAGTTAATACATACCACCTATTATAGTGGTGACCAATTTCATAAATGTTTATAGGTACAAGTACAAGGCATTGTGATTGCTAGATAAATAAGACATCATCTTAGCTCTTAATGAGTTGATGGTCTAGCAGGGGACTCAAGACAGTTCCTGTGAGGCCCTAGAATGTGGAATATAGGACAAGTTGGAGAATCTGGAGAATTCTGGAACTCTCTGATAGGTCAACCAAAGGCTGCTATTGGAGCAAAGCAGATGTCACCCACATGGTCACTTTGACAATAGGATCCCAGAAAAAAGAAGGCAATTAAAGAACATCTGAGCCTTCCTTCCTCAAACAACAGTGTCCTGAGCATGACTCTTCTTGGTTGGTATTAAGATTGTTCCTAAATATGTGTATATAAAATATATGAAACTTGTATAACTTAAATTTAAAAAAGAATTAATACATGCATACAGTAAACAAAAAGTCCAAACTGTACAAAACTTATATAATGAAAAAAAATTCATCCACATTACAATGGCTCCATTGAAATCAGTTATGTATTATTACAAACAACCCAAGCTTTGGAATGAGTTTTTTATTTCATCCTTCACTGGCAACTTACAAACTCTCTGAGCATGGGTGTGTATCTTAAATTCAGCAACTACCAGTAGATCATCAACAAAATGGGAATAATTACTCTTATTTCAAAGTTGCTGGGAAGGTAAGAGCTATGTGTAGTATGCCTAGAATGCAATAGGCTCTCAGGAAAAGAGCTGTGGCTGTGGCTGTAGGCCAGGCCATTCCTAGTGGGAGAAGCCTATTACACCAGATGGGAATCGGTTGACCCTGAAGAATCTCTCTGTTCTTCCATGACCTTTGCCATTCCCCTGATTGACACTGCTCAGGAGTGAGGGCTGAGCTCTTGCTTGGTGCCAGACACAGCTGTTGGGATAAGTAGGGAAGAAGCAATGACTGAGCCAGTG